>NC_054383.1:83482771-84682771 GCF_017654675.1 Xenopus laevis
CCCTTGGATGTTGCTCCCAGTGGCCTCAAAGCAGCTGCTTATTTTTGAATTCCAGGCTTGGAGACAAGTTTTGGTTGCATAAAAAACAGATGTACTGCCAAACAGAGCCTCAATGTAGGTTGACAATACACATAGGGGCTACCAAATGGGCAATCACAGCACTTATTTGGCACCCCAAGAACATTTTTCATGCATATGTTGCTCCCCAACTCCTTTTACTTCTGAATGTTGCTCACAGGTTCAAAAGGTTGGGGATCCCTGATTTAGACGTACACCCCCTAAAACAGTTCTCGTTAGTTCCCGGATATATCCTGGCAATTCTGGCTGGGGTTAGATAACATCTGAACAACACCTTGTATTCACAATGCTACTCTTGAGGTTAACCCAGATTCCAAGTAATAAAGTTGATCCCAAAAAAAATGTAAAAAATTTAATTATATAATAACAATAATGTACTTGGGACAGGTAAAATTCTTCAAATTTAAAGAACAAGGAGCGAGTCCTTGTTTGTTAGGCTTTAGACTTACGTACATGTGCAGTACAGAATTGTTCAGAAAAGTGCACATATGCCAAGTCTGAAAGTCTGACTTTGGAACAAAGCAACCAGGGTAGGGGGAAATTACCCTGGGCTGGTGAGTTTATAACAGGAGAGGTTTGGGCCAGGGCAAGAGGTTAGAGATGAGAAACTTCTATGGTAACCACAATGATTGCTCTTGAAAACCCTAATTAATTACTAAACAATCCTTTTCTTAAAGGACCAGTACCTTCAAAAAATGAAAGTTTTAAAGTAATAAAAATATAATGCAGTGTTGCCCTGTACTGGTAAAACGGCTGTGTTTGCTTCAGAAACACTACTATTTTTATATAAATAAGTATAAGTTGCTGTGTAGCCATGGAGGCAGCCATTAAAATGAGAAAAGGCTCAGGTTACACAGCAGATAAGCTCTGTAAAACAAAATTATGTAATCTGTTATCCACTATTTAACCTGTGCCATATAACCATTGCTATACATCAGCTTGTTTATATAAACTATAGTAGTATTTCTGAAGCAAACATCAGTTTTACCAATGCAGGGTAACATTACATGATATTACACTTTCATTTTTTGGTGTTACTGTTCCTTTAACATATAGATTCCTTTCTTTCCCTGCATATACATTCTTGCCAACCTATAACAACACTAGTTAGGTAGAAAGACATCTCACCTTTGTTCTCACAGGTTCAGAAGATAAAGCAGTGATGTCAAGAACCTTCTCTTCTAGCCGACCACTTAACAAAACACCCTGCAGAGACACAGTGAGAAATAGGGAAACAAATCAGTAAACAATAATAGTATGTGTGTAAAGTCTCAGTTTATAGGTCACTATTATAAATATATTACTGCTAAATTGTGCCTAATATTGAAAATGCTCTATTTTGCTGTAAATCTATCTCATCTCTCATTTCAGGCTACGAGAAATGTTGGCAGTACCACTAATGACTCGCTTGCCACAACCCCAACTACATCGTACAGTTAGAATCTATTATCTGGAATGTTTGGACCTGGGGTTTTCTGGATAAAAGATCTATCCATAATTTGGATCACCATACTTGTCTGCTAAAAATCATTTAAACATTAAAAAAGCTCAATAGCATCTACCAATATGAATTCAAGCAGCTTAGTTAGGATCAAGTACAAGGTACTGTTTTATTATTACAGAGAAAAGGGAATCATTTTTAAAAAAATTAAATTATTTGCTTGAAATGGAATCGATAGCAGATGGCTTTGCCATAATTTAAAGCTTTCTGGATAACAGGTTTCCAGTTAAGGCTAATAGTTATACATTCACTTCCTTGGGAACTGTGTCCGTTTATGAGTACATACTTACCATTGGCTTTTCACTGAAAGCTGGCCCAGACAAATCTTTTATACCTTCACTGACTTCTGATTCCTGCAAAGAGGAATGATGTAAGTTGGATGATGAGAAAGGAAAGGATACTGTTGCTGTACAGAAAAATAAATGTAAGTTAAATACTGTTCTTGAATTGGTATAGTGCGATACTATATACCTAAATGTTAAGGACTATGGGACTCATTTACAAATGAAAATGCAATGCACTACGAACAAAAACATTATTTTTACCCACAGTGCAGCATTTTCCATAGAACTTCAACAATTTTAAATAGCACACAATACAGCTTGGACATGACTTACCATTGCTGGAGCAAATTTGCATCAAAGCTGCATTTGTGTTTTTCTGGCACAATTTTTGGTATAGAGATGCTTGTGGTGCAAGAAACAGTGTGGAAGTCAATGCAAAAGAAAAGTAATACCTCCTTAAGGCAGTGCTCCCTCATATATGTGCCCTGTTGTACTTTACAGCTTCACACAACTTAAGGATAGAAAAGAAAGTGCATACTGAATCCAGTACCTTAGTGAAGAGTGTTTGCTTTGCACATGCCTAGTTTTGTACACATTTATACACTTTGAAATTGTGCTTGTAAATGAGCCTTAATATTATTCCAAAGCATTGCAGTTGCCTAGTAATTTAGAAAAACAAGCTTTCCCAATACGGTTATAGAATGAAGTTGTTTAAATTTTCTACCTGCAATGATCACAGGATCTTGGGTCTTATTTACAATGTAATAACTATTTGCCAGTAGGTGTCAATGAAATATAATGCCTGGAAAGACTGGATTTTCATATGATCATAAGCATATTAAAAGAGCAGGACTTTCTTACATCCTGAGAATTCTGTTCCGTTAGAGGATGTTCACTGATCGAGCCTGGCTCTCCAGTTTTGGAGGTTGTCAAATGTTCAGAGGCATCTCCCTCTTGCTTTTTATTCTTTGAGTCACTCTCCGGGAAAGATAGACTAAACTCCTTTTTACCAGCAGATTCCTGAGTCAGAGAGTTAGCGTGACCCAAGATTCCCACACACTCCCCTGGCTGTCCCACCATTCCTCTGTCCAAATCAGAGCCTTGATCCGGAGACAAAGCATCATTGGAAACACGAGACATCTTTCCATTTTGACAATCCAGCGATTCCTTTTAAGAAATCCAAAGTCATGGGAAGGAAACTGCATGCTACTGTCCTCCCTTGGAAAGGGGAAGGAGGATGGGGATGGTTTGGAAACAAGCAAGCAGTAGAGGGGGCAACCAAAAAAAGCCATTCAAACCATAATTTTTTTTTTTTTTTTAATGAAGAGCAGAACACACAGAGAGAAAAAAATTTAGTACTAGTCATACTCTATGCTAAGATAACAAACTGGGTCTACAGACTGTTTGTATCAAATGGAAAATGTTTTTGTTTCACTTGGCTGCTACCGATTTCTTCTGTGAAACTGTGAAAAAAAAATTCAAATTCTCCTTTGCTCTATGTAGCTCGCTTCCTCTTACTCACTAGAACACTGTTCCCATTACCATTACTATTCATAGTGTCACTTAATCCAATAATTAAACAGAACCATATCATTCTTTTTAAGTTATCTTTGTCTTTTATTTATATGCGATTGTTTATATATTTCTGACTCTGTGTAGAACAGTGAGCAGACTATTTAAGTGGATTACGAGACTGGACACGGCTTTCTATTTTTTGGGGAAGGGATTCATTAAGGAATCACTAAGGAATAACATGATTAGAGGTTCAGCAGGGGTATTGGTTTCTTTTTAACTCATGACAGAGGATTAAGGTTTTCCAATAAATGAATTGATCCAATTGACAAGTTTGAGAAGCTTGTACTCAAAGCAAGACCCGGCGTGCAGCTGTGTCATGGTAGATTTTTTTCTTTTTTTAGAAAGGATTTTTACATTTAATTTAATAGGATGTAGACATTGGTCCTAATCTTTGTGTTCTGTCTTAGTTATTGATCTTTTTGTGCGGCAGATCTCTAGATGTATAAAGTGTTTATTGAGATCTGGCACTGGTTTTATTGTCAAGATGTAAGAAAATTAAAGTTGGTCATACACAGTTAAAATAATTTGAAAAGGAGTTATTTTTTTAATATATGATTTTCTGTCAGTGCATGTTGGCTGGACAATCCACGCCAGTATTTATGTACCATGGTTATTATTCATTTCACTGATCAGCGGCAGATGTCCAGGTATTTAAAGTGTTTATAAGATCTGGCACTGATTGTATTGTTAAGATTTAAGAAAATTAAAGTTGGTAATACACATACAGTTAAAATAATTTGAAAAATAGTTATTTATATACTTTATGTGAGTGCAAGTTGGCTGGACAATCCACATCAATATCTATGTACCAAGGATATTAGTCAATTCACTGACCAGCAAAGATTTAAAAATATTAGGTCCCAAAATCTGTTCACTTCCTGCTGTTCTGATAGTTTAGTTGACCATTGCTGTTATATATGTATCAGTCAGTCTAGCACCTGCAAATTACTATTTTTGGCAGCATAATTTACAGGAAACTGACCACATTAGAAAAGATTGGCTCATTTGACTAATATGTGTATAAAAGTGTATACATTGAGATGCTGCACATGCACACACTTGTGCAGTACCCCTCTATTGAGGGTTCGGAGATGTTGGTAAAATGAGTGTAGAAGAATGCACAGAACGGGGAGAACCAATGTCTCATTTTTATCATAGAGAAGGGAGAGTTCTTTGGTAGTTAGTACGGATGGGTGAATTTGACCCGTTTCGTCAAAAATGAGATGCCGGCGAAATGTCGCCAACGCCCAGTAATGTCTATGGGCGTCAAAAAAATTGTTGTGAGGCGAAATTTCTTTGACGTGTCTTTTTTTTTTTGTCGAACAACGCCATACAAGTGTATGGGCATCATTTCTGCGGCGAAACAAGGTGAAATAATTCGCCCATCCCTAGTAGTTAGCAGATGATACTTCAACTGCAGATAACACACATGTGCACGACAATTGTGTTGAAGGGATCAGGGGTGTGAAAGATGCAGATCCTTCCCTGGCATTAAAAGCATCTTAAATTTCCCCGCTGACCCAAGCAATACAATGATTTTGGCAGTAATTAAAGGAACAATAACACCAAAAAATGAAAGTGTTATAAAGTAATTAAAATATCATGTAATGTTGCCCAGCACTGGTAAAATGGATCTGTTTGCTTCAGAAACACTACTATAGTTCATGTAAAACAAGCTGCTGTGTAGCAATGGTAGAAATTGAAAAAAGGCTGTATGGCACAGGTTAAATAGTAGATAACAAATAACACTATTATGTTCAACAGGGTTTATCTGCTATTTGCTGTGTAATCTGAACCTTTGCTTCTTTTGAATGGCTGCCCCCATTGCTACACAGCAGCTTATTTATATAACAAATAATAGTGTGAAGCAAACACAGCAGTTTTATTAGTGCAGGGCAACACTGCATTATATTTTTATTACTTTAAAACATTTTTAATTTTTTGATGTTACTGGTCCTTTAAGGTATTTAGAGAGGGTTATTTAGAGTTTGTGTAGAACAGATTCTCTCTTGACGTTCAACGTGAGACTCGATTGGACAGTCACTTGAATGCTCTGGGTTGACTTCAGAATGTGAGGCAACATTAATGGGTGAAAGGTAGAAGCAGAAGGAAAGAGTCTTGTTTAAATATAACCGCAATGGCAGTGGCCGTTGGGCAATCACCAACTTAATCAGTTTACTCCATAAATAAATAAACGCATGATTGCCCAACGGACATTTCTTTTGCTAGTTGCTTTTTATTACTTTTTCCATGTGATTTATGAAAGTGCAGAAATCTATTTTTTCTTTGACTGGTCTTTTAAATAAATATTAGAAGATGTAAAACAAAGAAAGAAAATAGAACAAACACTGACTACCCCTGCATTTTGTAGTGCTAAATGATTACATTTATTGTGTTAAATAATACTCTGAAGTTCAACTATTTTCTTTGGCTCAGATTACTGAACCAAAAAGAATCTTGTTTTAACAGCTATCAGTATGTTTCTCCAATAGGCCCCATACTCGTTAGCCAATAACCAAAAATACTTATCCTAATAACTAATTTAATTAAGTGTCCCATCTTGTAAATAGAATGAATCATTATTACTATTGCTAGTTTCTTTTACTTATAGCTCCTCCCTATTGCCTATGCTAAGCTTAAATGGTTTGCAAAACCTCTGCCTTGTGCTAACATCCCTACAAACAATTTCTGTGTGCACTCATAACAAAAAGTACCCTGCTATTATTATGCTTTGACTCTGTTTCCATGTGATTCAAACAATACTAATCTACGAGAGGATTCTAGTTCAACTGTAGGGGAGAAAAAGGCACAGAGACAGTCACACTCATGCAGTTCTCTCAAGAACTCATGCCTGCGGGTGTCCTGGGTCACCTCTTTCTGGCTTTCCTCGTCATCATCTTCAAGGTTCTGCAGCTCTGGTTCAGAGCCATCATCTGTGTGACTGGCTGCGGGAGATTCCTCAACCCGCTGACTCTCCTGGGTGACATAGAGACATGTAACTTCCACATCTCTCCTCTGGATCATCATGCATTCATGGCACTCATGCATACATGCTCTTGACACATACAGACATTCATAGTCATAAATACATAAGAGTCCACATGTACACACACTGACATCCATGTGCAATCCCACATAAAAGCAGTTCCTAATAGTGTCAATGATTTGGTGTTCACATTAAGTCACAGACATATTATTTTTTCACACAATCTTTAGTGCAAAGATAATATCTTTATAGTTCTATTCCGAGTTACTGCTACATTTCCTATATATAACGAATTTTGTATTTGTGGAATAAAAACATGACCATACTGTCTGCAAAAAAACTTTTTTAAAGAGAACCACCATCAGAAGGGAAGTATTTTGCATAGTATTCAAAGGATCAGGGAATCATTGAGGCATTCTACAATTGTCTAAACCTGCAGTATGTAACAATCCACTGACACATGAAGACCACACAAGCTATGCGCATGCAACCATTGGGAAATGTGTCATATTCCCAGCAACAGAACAAGCAACACATACAACTCACCTAAGCTTGTGCAAGCTAAGCATGACCATTACTACTTATTTAAAGTATAAATACACTCCCAATGGCTAAAAGATGCAAATCCCACCAACAATGTTCCAATGTCAGTGGAAAGTCTCCCACAAAGACAGAGGCTATTATAGCAGCAAAGGGAGAATCATCCTTACAGTAATACCCTATGATTTGGAATTAGACTTTGTAAAGACAGGTGTATTGATGCCTTAGGGTGCAGGCTTCATTGCAGTATGTCTCTGATACTAATATGCAGCCTGCTGCCCACCAACAATGTTCCAATGTCAATGGAAAGCCTTCCCAAAAAAGCAGAGGCTATTATAGCAGCAAGGGGACAATTATGCTTACAGTAATACCCTATGGTTATGGTTATGAAATTAGACTTTTGACAGGCAGGTGTGTTGATGCCTTAGGTTGCAATCAGGCTTCATTGCAGTATTTTGTATATGTCTAATACGAATATGCAGCCCGCTGTCTTACTTAAATTTATTTATTTTAGCTCAGAGGATATCCTTCATATCTGACCACAAACCGCCAAGCAGGGAGTAAACACAAAACAGGGTATTGCTTTGAAAGACAGTTTTAAAAGCACAACAGTTTATACTAAACATATTTATTTTTTGAAAAAGACATACATTTCTATAGATTATAGGTGGGACTAGGGGAGAGGAGGTTGTGGTCTGTCTAGTAATAAAAATACTTCTACTGTACTAGTGTTTATTGCAGCTTTCCTAATATAAGCGTGCTGCAATGTCATCATAGCAAAATACCTCACCTCATACTCAAAGCCACCTCCCAAAGCTCCAATGTCCATGTGCAGGTTTTTGAGTAAACGGGCAGATCCACGAGGGCTCTAGAGACAAAAAAGTAAGGCATTATCTATATGGCAGGACGACAGTAAGACTGAAGATCATAACAAGATGGTGTCATGTATCCAGTCTACTGGGCATCTCATTGCTGTATCCTTACCAGATATTCACTTTCATGCTCCCCATCATCTTCTTCTTCCTCATCCAAACCTGGCAGAGTCAAGCTAACTCTCTCATCAGACCTTCTAACTGCACTACTCTTCATAAAGGGTGCAGATTTACGTGGCTGCTGAACAAATATTTTAATATAAGTTTAACAATACAAGGTATTGTATTAAATAGCTCAACAATAATGCATGAATATTATGTGCCAACATGTTTTGCAATGCTTTGAAGAGAAAATGTATTATCATATTAGTATCTAATGGAGCTCCCAGTCTAAATAACTTAAAGGGATCCTGTAATTGGAAAACATGTTTTTTTTCAAAATGAATCAGTTAATAGTGCTACTCCAGCAGAATTCTGTACTGAAACCCATTTCTCAAAAGAGCAAACAGATTTTTTTATATTCAATTTTGAAATCCGACATGGGGCTAGACATTTTGTCAATTTCCCAGCTGCCCCTGGTCATGTGACTTGTGCCTGCACTTTAGGAGAGAAATGCTTTCTGGCAGGCTGCTGTTTTTCCTTTTCAATGTAACTGAATGTGTCTCAGTGGGACATGGGTTTTTACTATTGTGTGTTGTTCTTAGATCTACCAGGCAGCTGTTATCTTGTGTTAGGGAGCTGTTATCTGGTTACCTTCCCATTGTTCTTTTGTTTGGCTGCTGGGGGGGAAAAGGGAGGGGGGTGATATCACTCCAACTTGCAGTACAGCAGTAAAGAGTGATTGAAGTTTATCAGAGCACAAGTCACATGACTTGGGGCAGCTGGGAAATTGACAAAATGTCTAGTCCCATGTCAGATTTCAAAATTGAATATAAAAAAATCTGTCTTTTGCGAAATGGATTTCAGTGCAGAATTCTGCTGGAGCAGCACTATTAACTGATTCATTTTGAAAAAAAGTTTTTTTCCCATGACAGTATCCCTTTAACAAAACACACACACAGGGGCAATTTAATCAGGCATCACCTAACACAACTTTCTGGTGTGTGGGAGGAAACAAATTAAATCCACACAGAGATACAAATTGAATGCAGACAGTATTCTAGTCAGAATTGAACCCAGCTGCTACAAGCAATTGAGCCACCATTCTGCCCATATTGTATCCCATTTTAAAGAGTCAAATAATTTCCTTTAGTTCATCTACTGCTACCTCTTGTCCATTTTTCTGAAGAAGAATGCTTTCACTTACCCCAGCTGTGCCACCCAAAAGAGAATCAAAGCCCCCTGAGCTTCCAGCGCTGCTACTCAGTGAACCAAGTGTAGTTCCACTACCTCCTGGCTCACCAAGCCCACGTAGAGGAGCAAGACTACCTAGAGATACTTGCACAGGTCCAAGGGGAGATCCCAATGACTGGAGAAAAAAAAAAGTAGTAAGTGAAATAAGATGGGTCATAATTGTGCCACAATGCAGCCGAACTACAACAGATAAAAAACCTAAATGGGAAAACATGCAAAATTCATCCTTAAAGGGGCGATTCACCTTCAAGTTAACTTTTAGTATGTTATAGAATGGGCAATTTTAAATTCTAAGCAACTTTTCAATTGGTCTTTATTATTTATTTTTGATAGTTTTTTAATTATTTGCTTTCTTCTGATTCTTTACAACTTTCAAATGAGGGTTACTGACCCCACCTAAAAACAAAAGCTCTGTAAAGCTACAAATGTATTGTTATTGCTACTTTTTATTACTCATCTTTCTATTCCTTTCTCTCTTTTTCATATTTTAGTCTCTTATACAAATCAATGCATGGTTGCTAGGGTAATTTGGACCCTAGCAACAGGATTGTTGAAACTGGAGAGCTGCTGAATAAAAAATGAAATAACTCAAAATCCACAAATAATAAAAAACGAAAACCAATTGCAAATTGTCTCAGAATATCAGTCTCTACATCATACTAAAAGTTAATATAATACTGAAGCCACACTCTTGTCTAGTATATACCAAAAGGAATGAAACAGGGAATGGTCTGAAGATATTATAAGTACAATTGCAAAACTCCCCCCCTTAGTGCGAATGCAGAGATAATGTCAGTCCAGGGTCTGGCTGTACTCTGCACCTCACGCCAGATAAAAATTAAGCGTCTTCTTAGTGGTGTTTAAATTTGTTTTGATTGAGCTCATACTATCCAAAATTAGAATGTGAATGATACTTTCAATTTTAGATGTTCCCCTGTTTATTGCAAGAAATTACAAATGCCATACATAGTTCAGCACAAACCCTAGTCACTGAACCAATGTTGAAAAAAAGGGGGTATACTGCCCCTTTAAGCCTGAGCTAATGTTTGACTATTTCATTATTACACACTTAAAGGGGAACTCCGGCTTCCAAACCAAAATTTGAAAAAGAGGCCCACATAACACGGAAACCTCTAATATACGTATCAACGTTATCGGTTTCTTCAAAATGCATGAATAAATGCCATTTTCTAGTCTGAAATCCAGCTGTTTAACAGTTCTTCTCTTTCTGCATCATTTGAAATTTTGGCAGGGAAGGAGGGACTAAAACACTGATGTCACAACTTCTCCACAGCTTACAGACAGCATGCAGGAACTACATAACCCATAATCCATTGCACTGTGATGTTCCTTACATTATTGAAATCACATGTGCAGGGAACTGTGGGGTTTGGAGGATGCAGGCTGAGGACAGATGGCTGCTGATACAAAGTAACAGTAGTCAGCCAGCTCAGCAAAGTAGTCACAGTATATATAATTGTGACACTGTCTTGCACTGTCTGCCAGTTTAAAGGCCCATCACCACTGCCATTTCCTGCCTTAAACCCTTCTTTCTTGCTGTTCCTTAAATTTGGAATGCAATCCCTGATTTTTTCCAGAATGAATCTTCCCTCAGTCTATTAAAGAATATACTCAAATTATACCTGTCGGAGGGCTGGCATAGCATGTGACTCTGTTCTGACACATATAAACACTGTAAAGTACAGTTTACACTTCTAAGTCAAGTAAGTGGAAACTGTAAGCTCTATGGGGTAGGGACTGCACATTGTATTCATTTGTGTTTATTATTGTATTGACCCCTGTGTTATATTGTATTATACTGCCGTATAGAGCTGCGTGCATAAGAAGTGCTCTGTAAATAAAAATATACATACATATATAAAGGTGGGCGGATAACCATGGCGTTATTATACAATGAACTGGCTGCTAGTTTAAACATGTCCATATAATCATTGCATTATTAAATTCTGGCCTGTAGTTCAACACTGGGTATACCGTTGTGAAATGATTACATATTGACAGTGTAACCTGGGCACATAACTGTGGTAGTCTTACAGAATGCACATACTATACATGTAAAGTTGAGCATTTAACTGCTGCATGATGTGAAGCCAGACATATAAATGTGACGTTAAAACATGCTGGCTGCCAGAATAAAGCTATGTATTTAACAGTAAAATTATTAAATACAGGTTTAAAGATGGACATACAACAATGTCATTAGTGTATACTGGATGAACATGTAAGGCTAGGCTTATAAAGTGGCCATAATTATGCACAGGTAGTCAGTTTAAATCTGCCTATATAATTGTGACTTAACTACATACAGAACATTTAAATTGTGGAATTATGACATATTGATGTCCATATAAATGCAGATTTTTTAACATCAAAAAAGTTGGACTGTATGCAATTATGGCACCTATAAAGAACAGGGTTCAGATGACATAAATGAAACTGCAGTACAGTGGGCAAATCTGGGCAGTGCTACAAGCAGAATTTGTAACTTAATGGCAAGCCATGCACTAAAGATTATTTTGTAAATAATCCCTAGCTATGAAGCAGTGTCCTTTTTTCCAATATTTTTTCTCTAGGATTAGTGATACAGATCCAGCAAATAATCATACATCACTGACAATTTCATTTTACGTACATTCTGTTGAAATAAGAAATGTCCTTATAATACAATTACCTTTCCAAACATCATCAAAGGAATATCAACTCTGAAACACGCATTATTAATATACTAAAAGGATTTGTAGCTATTTTATGTAAGCTGAAGGTTTTTCTTTCCTTCCAAAATCAATATTTCCTTTTACTTGTCCTATTCCAGATCAATGACACTTCAAGTACAGTAAGCAACTCTCTCCTAAGTACCCTGTACACAAATAAGTAATACGCTGGCAAGTTTGCGTTTATAATAAAGGCAGATGAAGGTTAGGAATAGGTCTTGTCATATAGCAAAACATAAATGACCATGCACCTTGTAAATAGAATGGCCATGATCACTAAAGGGGACAATAAGAATATTCATTTTACAAGTCATTTCTAGATTCTTCTATTGTTCACACTCCCTACAGTAAAGCACTTCTGTTGCCTAATTGCAATAAAGTCCTAAAGATGTAGACATCCCCCGAACTATTCACTTAGATGATCAGATTATATCAGAATGCCAGTTCCAAGAAGCTGGTGAAAATGTATTTAATTTAAATGCAGATTGCCCAGTTACTTCACTGAACCACATTCTTTGTTGTTTACAAGAGCTTTTAGTAACAACTACAAACTAAAAGTAATCACTCACTGGGGTTGGCTTTGGCAACTCCTTTGCTTTCTTATCTTTCTTTTTCTCTTTTTTCTTCTTTTTTTCCTTTTTCTTGCCTCCACCCTGCATGAGGAGCTTTTCTCGCTCCTGTATCACAAGCTCTCGATAATGATCATCATTCGGGTGTTCCCAAGTGGACTGACCAGTTGAAAAGTTGAAGTAATATATATCCCCCGTAATGTCTTGGCTAGGAAAAACAAAAGATAATGTGAGGGCAAAATAAATATAATGAGAAAATAAGAATAAAAGAAACAAGTTCAGGGGTTACACTTGACAGAGGAAAGGGTTGGTGAGCAGGTACACAGCTAGACAAAGCAAAAGCAAAGCAAAAAACACAGGAAATAATAGAATGAGCCATAGCAGGAATACAAAAAAAATGGACAAAGCACATAATGTAAATATAAGGAAGCAAATTAAAAGGGGATGGAAGAGAAACATGTAGAGAATAGGGATAGAAAGATATCAGTAGAGACAACACAGAATGAAAAAGGTCAGAAACCAAACTGTTTTTTCACTATGTCTTTGGGTTAAATACACAAAGCAAACCTCAATCACTATATTGCTGGTCTAACGAAGGCTAGTATACACGAAGGGACTGATTTACTAATCAATCAATCAATTTGTTTTTAAAAAGACTCAAATTATAACTATAAATCAAGTAGTTATCAATCTAAAAAAAAAAAATTCAAGAAATTGTAAAATGTTGGCATCTAAAGTTTGCAAGGTCATGCAAAAGTCAATGGGAGCTGTCCTAGGTTGTAAACTCACAAATCCGAGGTATTCAGGTTTATTCCATAATTTTATTCAAATATTTATTCAAATATTTCAATATACTGATTTTTTTTAAGTAATGAGCTAACATTACGCACAGCGATCAGGCTTAACTGCAGGATATTGTGTAAATTCATTTACATTATTATTGTTTTACACTCCTTTAAATACTTTGGGAGAAAATGAAAACTTCTTCTTAACACTTGAATACTGACCATGGCTTCCAAGCTGCAGCTAATGGTGCCACAATGCCCTCCCGGGCTAACCACATAAGTTCAGGCTCTGAATCTGGGTCAATTCCAATCACTCTTGCATATTCTTGAATTTCTGCAGCAGGAACAGAACATCATGAAAAATGATGTGCAAACTATAATATATCTAGGGCCTCAAGGGTCCAAAGCAGAAGAAAAATAATTATCCCACTATAACTTGAGCAAACCCTTGCTTCACCCTGGGGGATCAAGTAAACAAAAGTTTATATCTGTATGCAAACAGAACCTTTAAAAATAACTTTGGGCTACATGTGGTTTGATAGGATAAACTTTATAAAGGGCTAGTTTACTAATGTAAGTGCTAAATGCACTTATCCGCTATGCAGTCAGCAACATGCCTTCAGCGATAACACATAGCATTTGTGTGAGATTTTTTATCAGATACATGTGTAGGAGGTTACATTCAAATAAAGCCTGTGAAGTAACATTTCCTCAATGCAGTTATTAAAGGAATAGTTCCGTGTGAAAATAAAAACTGGGTAAATAGATAGGCTGTACAAAATAAAAAATGTTTCTAATATAGTTAGTTAGCCAAAAATGTAATATATAAAGGCTGGAGTGAACAGATGTCTAATAAAACAGCCAGAATCCAACTTCCTGCTTTTCAGCTCTATAACTCTGAGCTAGTCAGCGACTTGAAGGGGGGCCACATGGTACATAACTGTTCAGTGAGTTTGTAATTGATCCTCAGCATTCAGCTCAGATTCAAAAGCAACAGATATGACCCATGTGCCCCCCCCCTCAAGTCTCTGATTGGTTACTGCCTGGTAGCCAGGGTAACTAGTCAGTGTAAACCAAGAGAGCTGAAAAGCAGGAAGCAGTGTTCTGACTGACTTGTTATACATCAAATCACTCCAGCCTTTATACATTGCATTTTTGGCTAACTAACTATATTAGAAACATTTTTTTATTTTGCACATCCTATCTATTTACCCAGTTTTTATTTTTACACTGAACAATTCCTTTAATTCCAGGTCTGTACGTTCCACCTTGCACAAAAATAATGAAGACTGAAGCAGTGTATTAGTACTAGGTGTAAGTTGCAAGGTTTTGCCATAAACAGAAGGTTTTTTTAGCGAAAAGCAATTCAATGCTCCTGATTTTGCAGTTTGCTCTTGTTTATTGGCCTTAAATGTATCCTCATATTTTCCTCTAGATTACAGGTCACCTGAGGTCCTCCTACACATTTTTTTGTTGCCCCCAACCTGCTCCTGGGCTTTATAGATTTATTTTAATGATATATTAAAGGGTAGATGTCACCCAGACATAAAAAGCTTTATAATAAGAAATAAGTATGCATGAAACCCAAATGGTGGCCAGTGCATGGACATCAGGTGCCCCATTGTGGTGCATTAACGAGTTTTTGGCATGATGAAAAGCTTGCCTTAATTGCAATGTCCACAAAATTGCGCCTGCCTGCTTCATGTGATTTTGAATTCCAAGACTAAAAGAAATACGATTTAAATAATTTATTGAGTGTAAGTAAAGTTTATTTTGCTTGACTAACATCATAAAATAGGATTTGGAATTATTTCTTGGGGGGACAGGTCCCCTTTAAGTCTCAAATACAAACATAGTGCAAAGTAGAAATTTTGAGAGCGATACCCAATTTTTACTGAATTACAGCATATTTGCCACCACACTGCATCCGCAGGGGCGTTTTAGACCAATGTGCCACCCTGAGGTGGCCAAGTCTTTGACATACTTAAACTTTTCGCGTCAGAGCGGGTAGGGGGGCGGCATTACTTTAGGTCTTGGAAATTGGAATTTCGTCTCTTTAAGTTACCAGGAGCAGTTTTTTGCTGCCACTGGTAACTTGCAAGGTGCTGCAGCACCCACCACAATTTGCGGTGCATATTACTTCCCCAGATCTTGTACTGAACTGGTGTCATTTCCATCACGCTGCGTTGATATCGGCATTAGTGTCCAATTGCAGGGAAGTCTGGAACTACTGACAGGTCAAAACTGGTAGTAAATCCAGGGTTCCCTGGTTGTGCATACTTTATATTACTGGGGATAAACAAAGCACTTTCCAGTTAGCCTAATACATAAAACACAAAAAAACCAACAAATATAGTAGTACCCACCATTTTCCTGAGGAATATAATTCTCATCATAATCTTCTTCCAAAATTAGCTGGTCTCCAATACGGATTGCGGAAGTTGCCATCATATCAGAGGTTTAACAAACAGGTAGAGGTAGAAGAAACAAAACCTACAAAATAATTCGATATTTATATCAAAAATGCATATACAGTCAAACACCAATCATATGTCCCATTGATTTTATATCTTCCCAGATTTTATGCTTAATTTTTTTAAGTATACAGTGCATTCATGCTGTAATACATTTCAAGGGGAACATTTCCCAAAGTCGGTTTCCCACATTTGACATCATCCTTTTTTTGTTTTTTTTGTTTTTTTTTACCAGTTTACACCATTTTTACAAGAAAATCCTAATTTTACGTACCCCCATTTTATGTTTTTCCAGACTTTACTTTTTTTTTTAAACATAAAATCATGGTTTGGCGATAACTATTTATATAGATTTTTGGAATATATATCAAGTGGTTATTGTACATTGCTGTGTACATGCACTTAAACATCTTTGATTTGCTTTTTCTTTGTTTTCAGTGGAGATTTATATAATACATATTATTTACTTGAGGAGCCCTCCAGAGAAGGTATATTTATTTTCTACCTTATGATGCAGAAATTATGCCTGTTTATAAATATTCCCTTTTTAAGGTGAATTATTTAGAGATTTAAACGGAGCATTCTGTTTACATTTTTGTTGGGGCTTGTGACTGGTTCTACAGCATTAAGGTAATGGTACATCGGGCCAGTTTGAGCGAAGCATTGTTAATTAGCTCAAAAACATGTTGGCTAAATCCATCCCCTCCAAAAGCATGCATTGAAACCTGTGCTACCAGCTTTTCACCCTGTTGAGCAATTTTGGGGGGCAAATCATTCGCACCTCCATTTTTTGCATAGTGCCTACCGAAGTCAGATGGGAGATGGTGGAAGCTAAGACGTGACAGTAGCCTTATAAAGGATCATTCAGATCTCAGTGGCCAGAGATTCTACCTAAAATCCACTATAGGGTTTTTCTAAACAGGATTAATTAGCAAAGAGACAGATAATAAAAGCATAGCAAGGCAAAGGGATTAAGTGTACTGTGTAATTTTATGAAAATTGTATAAATCTAATAAATTTTAGCATACGGAGAGCATGCATGTAAAACATAAAACAGACCACCACTATAGAATATAACCATTTTGGGTCTCGTTAAAATTATGGCACACTTTTCTTTTTTATACCTTTAATATTATATATCCAATTTAGTACACCTTCTGTAAATATGATCAGTCTGTTCCTCTCTGCATAAAAAAACCCTATTTGTATTTATTTGTATAGTAATGCCACAATTGCACAATCAACACTGATGTTACTACACAAAGGGGGTTATTTATCAAAAATCAACCTTTAGAGGTTTGTGAGGTTTTTTAATACCTCGAATTAACTCACAACTGGAATATTTTCTAATTTAAGAAAAAACTAGAATCAGTGAATTTGGGGTTAAAAACCTGAAAACTCAAACTAATCAAGTTTTCCGCTGGAAAAAAACTTGAATTGCTCGAATTAATCGAGTTTTTGAGTCCACCGTAAAAAATGAGAACATCATGAAGGCTGTTAACATTGTCAAATGCTTCATGGACCTCTGTTATTGACTCCTACATGACCCTGGCAGCTTTCAGCTGTAGTATTTTGGGATTCAAGTCATTTCCAGCTTCGGGGTATAATAATTCTTGAAAAATTTGCATTTTTCTTTAAACAAAAATCCGTAAAAATCCAGTTTTTTTTAAAATAAAACCACAAAAAATGTAGTTTTTTTTTATAACAACAGACAAAGGGGAAATCATTTTTAAAAATCAAAATGGTTGGCTTAAAGAGGACGTGTCACTAAGGAATTATTCCAAATCCTTTTTTATTATTTTAGTCCAACAACATTAAGGGGCAGATGTAAGAAGGGTCGAATATCGAGGGTTAATTAACCCTCGATATTCGACTAGGAACTAAAATCGTTCGACTTCGAATATCGAAGTCGAACGATTTAGCGCAAATCCTGCGATCGAACGATCGAAGGATTATTCGTTCGATCGAACGATTAAATCCTTCAAATCGAACGATTCGAAGGATTTTAATACAACGATCAAAGGAATATCCTTCGATCAAAAAATCACAGGCAAGCCTATGGGGACCTTCCCCATAGGCTAACATTGACTTCGGTAGCTTTTAGCTGCCGAAGTAGGGGGTCGAAGTTTTTCTTAAAGAGACAGTACTTCGACTATCGAATGGTCGAATAGTCGAACGATTTTTAGTTCGAATCGTTCGATTCGAAGTCGAAGTAGTAGTCGAAGGTCGAAGTAGCCCATTCGATGGTCGAAGTAGCCCAAAAAACACTTCGAAATTCGAAGTTTTTTTAATTCGATTCCTTCACTCGAGCTTTGTAAATGTGCCCCTAACTGTACCTACACTATACAAGTTATTTAAATCTTGTTTCAAGGATTTGCATGCACCAAAAAGGGGACCTGAGGTTCAAGCATAGCCTACAAAACTACAGACAGTGAGTAGGGAGGGGGAATGTAAGGGGTGCAGTGAAAATGATTGCTATGCTTGAGATTTAAAGGCACAGTAACACCAAAAAATTTAAGTGTTTTAAAGTAATGGAAATATCATGTAGTGTTGCCCTGCACTGGTAAAACGTATCTGTTTGCTTCAGAAACACTACTATAGTTTATATAAACAAGCTGCTGTGTAGCAATGGCAGAAATTGAAAAAAGGCTATATGGCACAGGTTAAATAGTGGATAACAGATAACACCATTATGTTCTACAGAGCTTATCTGCTGTGTAACCTGAGCCTTTTCTCCTTTGAATGGCTGCTCCCATTGCTAAACACAGCAGCTTATTTATATAAACCATAGTAGAGTTTCTGAAGACAACACACCTGCATCACTGCTTTATATTTTTATTACTTTAAAACACTTATTTTTTGATGTTACTGTTCCTTTAAAGGTGAGGGAAGGAAATGTAACAGACAACTGAGATTTTTAAATATGTTTAAAACAGGTACACGGTATAATTAAAATTGGGAAAAAAATTGACTATATGGGAGATCTGGATTCTGGAAAACTGGTTTCTGTATGGGATCCCATAGGTCATAAGGTAAATAAATATATATTTAACCTGCTTTTCCTACCCTACTCTACCCTATAAAATTACAGACATTTTCAGAATTTACAAAAAGATCACATCCTGAAAACCTGGGTCCTGATAATATAATATAATATATATGGATAATATATCAAAAATTAGATAAGGCTTCTGTTGCTTGCCAGAAAGAGCAAAGCCACAGAGGTACCAGTGATTGTACTCCCCCCCCCCCCCCCCCCCATGATAGCACAAGTGTCTATACCTTTTCCAGCAGCAAAGTAAATCAAGTTCCCATAACTATATAACTGTATGCAATATTGGCATGCGAGTTGCATCTGGGCAAGTTGCACCCCACCCCTTTAAAACCTAACACATATGAAATACACAGCCTGCATTGCTAATCAGCAATTCATTTAGATGCATGCTGCAGACTGAACGGATTTACGTACAGAATCTAAAATGAATTGCTAATTAGCCATGCAGGCTGTGTATTCCATGTGTTCGGTGTTCAGCTACATTCTTGTAAAATAAAACATCCATCACCTTTAATAAATATATTGATTTGTTAACACTTTTCAGACTATCAGGACAATGGCACTTGATTTCTGTTCTCTAGCCCCTAAACATCTCTGTCACTGCATTCAGATCACTCTAGTTTCCTGCACTCTAAGCCTGGCTTAATGTGATTCCCAAATCCTTTCTGCAGGACCCACAAACCACAGTGCATAATGCAGTGTTCCCTAAACCTTATACACTTCGGGTGGCTTCACCTTCCCCAGTCTCAGTCCCCCTTTTTACATTTCCACACACTGTTCCTTCCAGATCTAGAATGAGCCTTAACTAGTATACATACCCAGCTTCTTCACTCTAACTGCCCCGCTTCCAGGGACGCTTCCTGCGTTGCCCTGCACCATCCAAAATATCCACTTCCGGGGCCTCACTGCCTGGCAACTGTGTCATTCTCGCTTCTTTTAGCACTGATAGGCTAAAGAGAAGAGTGTTCCTTTATTGATTGGTTTATCTGTATGTCAATCGTTTAGAACAGGAGGAGGTGTGGCTTTGCCCGAGGCTTTTCGGGATATGTAGTTTCTCAGTTTATCGATTTACTGTTGTAATAGGAATGGTCTAATTACACGCAGTCAGCCTTATAGGAGGCAATATAAATAGAAGGGTCGCCATTGCAGCATTCTGTATATGCCTTTGTATCTGCGTTATATAGAATTGACAAATACAGGAGGACCTGGTTTTTCAAGGGACCGTGGGAAAAAAAGTAGAATCTGGGAAAATGTAAAATAATGGAAACGTGTTAAGAACACATACATGCGAAGGGACCTTTTCTAATTAGAAACAGAATTACTCGCTGAGTTATTTCACATGCTTCAGCAGCCCAGTAAAGAAATATCACCGCTATCCTTCCCTACTTGCTACTCACAGTCTTGTGCCTCGGTCCCTTATACTCTTTCAGCAAGCCTTTCTGCCTGGACTGCTTCTTATAGCCTACTGTCTTCCCCCCGCCCCTCCTTCTTCAACACAGCAGCCTCTTCTCTTGTCATGTTTTCTTGCCCTGGTCCCTTCAGTCAGCTTGCCTCTCCTGGCTGCTTCTAAATTCGGTGTTTGACTGTATGTACTCTATTTTATAAGCACATGGGGGTTTGGGCACGACTGGAAGCCATATTAAGGGGCCTGGCACATCCCAGCATCCTGCTTGGTCCTCCTTCCCTGAGACCTTTAAATGAGAGCATCCCTTCTTCCTAGCAAAGGGGAGGGAGGAGGAGGAATGGTCCAAGGTCTGTGTGATCTGCTCCCTCTCTCTGAGGCAACCATGGACCACTGAGGCTGCTGCCAGCGGAGTCGTGCTTGCCTGGGCAATTCTCTGAGTCACCCCCCTCCACTGAGATCCAGAGGGAAGGAGGAGCAGGTCAGAAATATGGAGCTTGTGCTTTATGCCCATGGAGGCAGCATCTTGCTGCTGGTGCTACTACCTTGCTTCCTGCCAGCAGCTGGGCAAGTGGCCATCAAGTTACCCCTGAAGAACTGCCCAGGAACCTGCTCGCCCCCGGGATACAGAGCCAAACGTTCAGTGGAGAAAGGCACAGAACAGGACACCAATTTCCTGGATATGATAGACAACCTTAGGGGAAAGTCTGGTCAAGGGTATTATGTGGAAATGAGGGTGGGCACTCCCCCCCAGACGGTAAGTGCTTCCCATTAGCACTCACATCTCCCCTTTTGTGTACCATCATGTAGAGAGCTATTGGACAATGGTTAAGAAAGTTACATTTATGAAAATAATGTTAGTGCATAGGCAGGAATGGGCAGCTACTGATGGAGTGGGAAGTTGGCATTTAGAGAGGCACAAGAGATCAATGACTGCCCCTTATTCATGGTGAATGCCTGAGCCTGTCAGTGCATGGATGTGGCTGTCCCTCTCTCACAGTTCTGTGCAAGTAATGAATCATTATTATTAATGATTACAAACATTGGAGACACAATAACAAGCAAATACTAATAAGCACTGTATATTAATGAAGTGATGGTCGGCTTGCCTCATCCCACTGCTGGGTAACTTCATCTGCCAGTGAACCCAAACAGATTTGCCTCTGGGGATATAGTTACCAGACAGCTGGAGGGCAGCAGGTTGGGCATGCCTGGCTTTAAACACAGGTCAACTGAGATTTATAGTTGCAATGAGATTCTACTAATAAAAGGATGTAGAAAAAGGTTACCGGATCATCTGACCTTCTAATAAATGCATGTTATAAAATTTAACATTGGATAGATTCACACCTGCAAAGTAGCTTAAGCTACTAAGTATTAGTAGCAATGTCAGGCGTGCAGAGGATACAGGATCAGCCTCTATAGACTGGGCTCCTGCCATGAGGCAAGATCAGAACATTGTCTCAGGCGGCACGGAGCGGTCAGTTACCAGGGGCAGCAAAAAGCTGCTCCGATGCTACAAGTTAAAAGCGCAAAGCGGGAGGGGAGGCGGCATTGGGAACACCCCAACCTATAGATCATGGTGAGCAGACAGCATGTGTTAAGGGGAAGAAGGACCCCCATAGGTTAAACAGACTAGGGAGGCTCAAACAGGAGCCATTAAGAAAGCCTTCCCCAGCAAGGTCTGCATTTGTTTGCAATAGATGAAGCTTAGACTAGGGGGGCTCTAAGCAAGAGCCAAAGTATTGTACAGTATTTCCCACAGGTGTCTCATGGGTATTACTATATAAAAACAGGGCTCGCAGACAGGTCAGCCAGTAAGGAGGCTAGGGGGGCTCAGAGGCAAGAGCCAGAATCTAAAATTCCCCAACTGTGCCTCATAATTAGCATAATTATATCAGGAACATAGACAATTACACCCATAAAAACAAAAATTAAAAAAAAGGTTATTGCTTAATAGGCTGTCAGTGCAGACCTATTGTGTGTAAGAGAACAGTAGTAGAACACCAGACTAACCAACATGCCATAATTATTATGAATTCTACTGGTCACTTTAAAATACACTGAGTTACATGAAATGACAGTAAGTTGTGTGGGCTGCAGAACTGATTACAAAATTAGAAAACCACAGATAAGGGTAACAATTTATTTAAACCTCGTGGATTTGCAGATATATTTATATTCCCTTCTACGTAGGTTTTAAAAAAAATTGTAATATAACTTCATTAATTTTTTGTTTGGTCCATAAAATATCATAATCCAGAATATTCCTCTGTCTGTTAGACCTACACTGAATATAGTAAATAAATGTGAGGATATATATTGGTAATATTATACCTCCTATTGTTAAAGGAGAACCAAAAACTTAATTATAAAAACCCCTACCCTACATAGAGTCCCCAGCCTTGGTGTTACCCCCGGTAAATGCCCCTACCTCTTTACTTACCCCTCGGGGCAGATACTGTACAGCGCAGTTCACAGGTGCGACATCTTCTTCTCTTCAGTAATCTTTGGGTCTCTTTCCGGCGCTTATGCAATTTCCGCCACTTTTGCCGCATGCACAGTTCTAGTGCAACATTCCACTGCATGTGACTGCACGTAAACAGAAGGATATTTGTGTATTACATATTGTAAATAAAGTATGTTTATTTTAGTGAAAAGAGTACTGTTTATTTGGGGTTCCTTCGCCTTTATAAAAGCACTCAGTCTGGGACCTCATGATTTTATATCCTTATGGAACTCTTTAGTAAATTCATATAGCTTTATAATACACAAAAGCCATGAATATCTTGTACAATATATCCTTATAAACGGTGACTAATGATGTCATCAGTAATAAACGGTGAGTAGTGATGTCACATGACTAACTAAAGCTTGTGTATTATAATAAATAAAGTACCCCCTGTTGGAAAATATGAGGATATTAGAAGTAACCTCGGAGTTCCAAGACCTTTATAAAAAGGGCTTTTGGCCTCGTGTTTTTATATGGTCATGGAACTCCTCAGTGACTTATAATATCCTTATATTTTACAATAGGGGGTACTTTATTCACTTTATAATACACACAAGCCATGAATATGCTGTAAATTATATAGTGGATAATGTACCCCCTACTGTAATTTATAAAGATATTATCTCACCGAGGAGTTATGTGACCATATAAAAGCACGAGGCCGAAGGCCATATAACTCCGAGGTGACTTCTAATATCTTTATAGATTTCAGTAGGGGGTACATTATGCATTATAATCTACATTTTGTGTGAAATGTTGGGAGGGGGGTCTGTGTCCAATTCTGGTCGCTGGTGTCCAAATCGGGTGTGCCGGTGTCCAATTCGGGTTTGTCAGCTTTCAATTTGAAAGCGGCGACGTCAAATTCGGCAGCCAGGGACCCCTGTTATAAACGGCGCGTTTTGACGTCAGAAAGCGCCGTTTATAAGGATATAATTTACAGTCTGGTCCCATAGAGAAATGACCAGACTTGTAGATTATATCCTTATAATACACAAAAGCTATGAATATCTTGTAAATGATATCCTTATAAACGGAGAGTTCTAATGTCATCAGTTATAAACGGTGAGTTCTGATGTAATTTCTGTCATATGACTCACTGAAATTTGTGTATTATAATAAATAAAGTACCCCCAGTTGCAATTTATGAGGATATTATAAGTTACCTCGGAGTTCCATGACCATTATAAAGCCTTCAGTCTCGTGTTTTTATATGGTCATGAAACTCCTCAGTAACTTATAATATCCTTATATTTTACAAGAGGGGCTACTTTATTCACTATATAAACAATGCTTTGTGATGTCATCAGTTATAATTGGTGCTTAGCAGTGTCGGACTGGCCCACCGGGATACCACGAAGACTCTCGGTAGGCCCAGGTGTCAGTGGGCCTCATGCTGCTATGTGAAGGAAAGAGACTAGGAAAATAGAAGTTGAGGAGAAGAAGAAAATAGTACTCAGTGAGCCCCTAGTCTAAGATTTTTTGGTGGGCTCCTGGTGTCCCAGTCCAACACTGGTGCTTAGTGATGTAATTTTTGTTACCAAGGAGTTCTATGACCATATGAAGGCACAAGGCCAAAGTCCTAGTGCTTTTACAAAAGTCATGGAGCTTTGAGGTGACTTCTAATATCCTCATATTTTACAACAGGGAGTTCTTTATTTATTATAATATACAAGCTTAAGTGTGGCATGTGACATCACTATTCACCGTTAATAACTGATGACATCACTATTCATCGTTTATATAGTGAATAAAGTACCCCCTTTTGTAAAATATAAGGATATTATAAGTTACCAAGGAGTTTACCAAGGTACTTTATTTATTATAATACACACATTTTAGTGAGTCATGTAACAGAAATGACATCACTACTCACCGTTTATAACTGATGACATCACTACTCACCGTTTATAAAGATATAATTTACAAGATATTCATGGCTTTTGTGTATTATAAGGATATATTGTACAAGATATTCATGGCTTTTGTGTATTATTAGGCTATATGAATTTACTGAAGAGTTCTATAAGGAAGAAATTACATCACTAAGAACCTATAATAACTGAGAACACCACTAATGAACAACTTCAATAAGTCATATTAGACAAAGAACTGCATTTATATTTATGTAATTTCATTATAATTGACATTTATAATATGACTTATTCATGGCTTTTTAAATGTTTCAGTGCTGATGAGAAAAAATGAGAAATACTTATTTTGCTCTTGTATGATCCTACAGCTAAATATTTTAGTGGATACCGGCAGCAGTAATTTTGCTGTGGGCGCTGCTCCTCACCCCTTCCTAAAGAGATATTATCACCGCCAACGGTAAGTAGTATTAAAACTTATCCAATTCAACATTTTGCAATATTTATAACATTCATACCTAGATGCATAAATAGATACCTGCCGAATAGGGTTGCCACCTTCTTCCGAGAGGCAGACCGTGTTGGGGGTGGGTCTGGTGATGTCAGGGGCAGTCCTGGTGACATTGGGGGTAGACAGATGACATCAGAGGGCATGGCGAATGGGGTTATGAAATGGCTATCACCGACTGATCGATGCGCCATTCATTTTAAAACCCTCTGAAACAGGCACCGGACAGGTGGCAACCCTACTCCCCACAATGTAGGTACCACCAGGGGATCAACTATAGAGGATGCAGACATTGCTACTGCTGAAAAATATTTAATAAAAGTAGCAATAACAAGCCTTACAGATGGTGTCAGTGACCCCTACTTGATAGCTGGAAAGAGTCAGAAGAAGAAGGCAAATAATTCAGAAACTATTTAAAAAAAAACAAAGGTCAGTTGTAAAGATGCTCAGAATTAGCCATTCTATAACATACACTAAAAGTAAAAATAAAGGTGAACCACCCCTGTAATATCTTTTATACTACCAGGGACGTAACTACAGAGGAAGCAGACCCTGCGGCTGCAGGGTGGCCCTTAAGGTATAGGAGGCCCCATGAGGACCCAATTAATGAGCAATTTCAACATATATTTGTAAAACAGGACAACCTCTGGATATGTTGGGGGCCTAAAAATTAATTTGCTGTGGGGCCCATCATCTAGTTACGCCAATGTATACTGCCTCATGCCAAAAAGTTTTTTTAAATGTCAAGTATTTGGATTAACAGAGTTTCCAACAATTTAATCCCAACGTTGCCATCATTTTAATACACTCCGAATTTACATACCTGGATTTGACATTTTTCGGCAGTTTACGTTTTTTTCCTGTGGTCATGTCACTTTCAATGCATTTCTATAGGGTCTATTCACAGGTTTTTCCTATTATTTTTCTAGATTTTAAAGGGATTCTGTCATGTTTTTATGATGTATTTTTTATTTCTAAATTACTCTGCAAATAATTCACTATACCATATAAAATATAATTCCTGAACCAGCAAGTGTATTTATTTTTAGTTGTAATATTGGTGTGTAGGCAGCAATCTCAGGTCGTTTTGCCTGGTCATGTGCAGAAAGAACCAGCACTTTAGAATGGAACTGCTTTCTGGCAGGCTGTTGTTTCTTCTACTCAATGTAGAGTAACTGAATGTGTTGTAGTGGGACCTGGACTTTTACTATTGAGTGCTGTTCTTAGATCTACCAAGCAGCTGTTATCTGGTTACCTTCACATTCTTCTGTTGTTAGGCTGCTGGGGGGAGAGAAGGGAGAGGTTGATATCACTCCAACTTACAGTACAGCAGTAAAGAGTGACTAAAGTTTATCAGAGCACAAGTCACATGACTGTGGGCTCCTGAGAAACTGACAATATGTCTAGCCCCATGTCCGTTCAAAATTAAATACAGTAGAACCCCCATTTTACGTTTTTCAGGGGACCAGAAAACAAGGGTGTAAAATCCAGGAAAATGTAAAATCAGGGAAATGTATTATGCAAAATATATAGGTGGGACCACAAAACAAAAATGTAAAATGAATGAAAACTTAAAATCAGGGGACGTAAAATTGAGGTTCCACTGTATTAAAAAATCTGTTTGCTCTTTTGAGAAACGGATTTCAGTGCAGAAAAAAAAAAATTCCCATGACAGTATACTTTAAGCAAGTAAATCAGCCCTGTCCCCTCAACCGCTCTGTTTTATTAGCAAATAAACTGTTAATTTTAGTGTTACTACATATACTTATAAAACTTCTGTGTGAATACGGGCGCATGTGTGTCATGGTGTACTTACGAGGAGGTGCTATGTTGAATGAGCAGAAGGGACTGGGGCACAAGAACATGACAAGAAAAGAGTAGGGGCTGTGGTGTTGAAGAAGGAGGAGGCAAGGGAAAGGCACGAGGCTGTAAAGGTGGGTAAGATTAGCTTGTTTGGCTAGGTCACCAAATGAGTGAACCTTCCGACAGGCTCACCTTGGGTGGGTGATATAGTGGTAATGCGATAGTTTGGTCCTAGTGCCAAACAATTGCATTACAATGAAGGGGATATGAAAAGTCAGAGCGAGGACCGCATCCCACAGAAAAATGAAGCCACCCCGATGGAGATCTGGCCAAATTTTGGGCCAGATATCGATTGGGGAGGCCTGTCGGAGGGCCCCATACTCATGCAGATAAACTGCCAAATTGGTTCTGCTGTAATTTCTCATAATTAACACAAGCAAAATGGAGTTACTTTAGATTCATAGGAATACACAACAATTTAATGCGAATGCTGTATTCGTCAGGAATGAGACTTATACAATGCGCACTGAAAAATCATTGGGCCTCATATTACAGGTATGGGACCTGTTATCCAGAATGCTCAGGGCCTGGGGTTTCTGGATAAGGGATCTTTCCGTAATTTGGATCTTCATACCTTAAAGGGGTGGTTCACCTTCAAGTTAACTTTTAGTATGTTATAGAATGGCTAATGTACAAGTACAGGGCAACTTTTCAATTGGTCTTCACTATTTATTTTTTTATAGTTTTTGAATAATTTGCCTTCTTCTTCTGACTCTTCCCAACTTTTAAATGGGGGTCGCTGATCCCCTCTAAAAACAAATGCTCTGTACGACTACACATTTGTTGATATTGCTACTTTTTATTACTCATCTTTCCATTCAGGCCTCTCCTATTCATATTCCAGCCACTGATTCAAATCAGTGCATGGTTGCTAGGGGAATTTGGACCCTAGCAACCAGATTGCTGAAATTGCAAACTGGAGAGCTGCTGAATAAAATGCAAAAGAAGTAAAAAAACACAAATAATAAAAAATGAAAACCAATTGCAAATTGTCTCATAATATCACTCTCTACATCATACTAACAGTTAACTCAAAGGGGAACAACTAGAAAATCACGTAAACATTTAAAGGGGTGGCTCACCTTTAAGTTAACTTTGAATATGTTATATCACTGCCATTTCTAAGCAACTTTTCAATTGATCTTCATTATTTGTTTTTTATAGTTTTTGAATTATTAGCCTTCTGTATCTTTCCAGCTTTCAAATGGGGATCACTGACCCCATCTAAAAAACAAATGTTCTATAAGGCTACAAATGTATTGCTACCTTTTTTACTCATTTTTATATTGAGGCCTTGTCCTGTTCTATTCCAGTCTCTTTTTCAGATGGATGCATGGTTGCTAGGGTAATTTGGACCATAGCAACCGGATTGCTGAAATTGCAAGATAAATAACACAAAATAATCACAAATACTAATAAAAAAAACCAAACTGTTTGCAACTTGTCACACAATATCACTTTCTACATCATACTAAAAGTTAATTCAAAGTTGACGACCCCTTTAAATAAGCTCAATAGGATTGGGTTGCTTCCAGTAAGGATCAATTATATCTTAGTCTGGATCAATTACAAGGTACTGTTTTTATTACAGAGAAAAAGGAATTCATTTTTATTATCTTTAAGGTAATTTTTAGTATGTTATAAAATGGCCAGTTCTGCTCAACTTTTCAATTGGTTTTCATTATTTATTTTTTATAGCTTTATAATTATTTGCCTCCTTTATCTGACTCTTTGCAGCTTTCAAATGGGCGTCGCTGACCCCTTTTAAAAAGCAAATGCTCTGTAAGGCTCCAAATGTACTCTATTCATGTCCTGTCCTATTCATATTTCAGTCTCTTATTCAAATCAATGCATGGTTGCTAGGGTGAACCCTAGCAACCAGATAGCTTGAAATGCAAATTGAAGAGCTGCAGCATAAAAACCTAAATAACTCAAAAACCGTAAATGCTAAAAAATGAAAACCAATTGCAAATTGTCTCAGAATATCACTCTCTACATCAGGGGTAGGGAACCTGCGGCTCTAGAGCCGCATGCGGCTCTTCATCCTGCTTGCTGCGGCTCAGTCTTGCGGCTTTGCCTGTCAGGTCGTATTTACAGCCCTCGCACCTGCTGGTGGCTTCTTGAGTGTGCGACCGCGGTAAGCACACTCAAGAAGCCGCCAGCAGGTGCGAGGGCTGTATAGACGTCACAGGAGTGACAGGCAAGACTGAGCCACAGCAAGATGATTCATCATGGTCCTTACCGTGGTCACACACTCAAGACAAGAGAGGGAAGATCAGCATGGAGCTTCAGAAACAGAAGTCACATTAAACAGAGGAGAACACTAGCATTTAATAGGGCTATTCAGTGTTTAATTTATTTAAAAGTAGCCCTGCATATACACAATGCACTTCTGTTTGTTGTATTCTGTTGTCTTAACAGTTAAAATTAAAAAATAAAGGTTAAAAAAAGTTTATAAGATGTGTTATGTTTTGCGGCTCCAGACTATTTTTCTTTAGTGGGAGAGGGGCAAAATGGCTCTTTTGATAGTAAAGGTTGCTGACCCCTGCTCTACATCATACTAAAAGTTATTTCAAAGGTAAACAACCAAAAACAATTCAGAGCTAACGGGTTTCCGGATAACGGGTCCCATTACTGTACTTAGCTGGTGCCGTCATTTGCAATAACATATAAAATGGATATTAAAAAGCTGCTTTGAATTAGATTTTCATAGGGAAATTTTTATTTTTGGATTTATATCCCTTTAACATGCACAGTACATTAATAATAAGCTGAGAGATAAGATAAAGGAGCAGAGCTTTAAAAGCACTCAGTATTCTCACATGCAGTAATTAAGCAGAATGGTGTCATAAAGCCACACAGAGCAGTGTGATCCCAGACAGTGATCTGGTTCTGTTACTAATGGTGTCAGGTTCTTGCTGGTGCTTTTCCATCAGTCGTTCCCATGGTGACCTGGGATTTATGAGCATCCCAAGGAGGAGCTCCCTGTGATAGTTATTATATGTAATGAGTGAGGAGGAGGCCACCATCTAAATAAAGTCATTTACAACATATGCTATCTCAACCAGGAAATATTGTTCAGTGTCATGGTGGTGTGTAATGTTTATAATGCAGTATATACAGTTAAAGTTGTTGACCACCTTTGAGGTACTTTTTAGTAAGATGTAGAGAGTGATATTCTGAGACTTTGCAATTGGTTTTCATTTTTTATTATTTGTGTTTTTTGCATTATTTAGCTTTTTATTCAGCAGCTCTCCAATTGGCAACCTGGTTGCTACGGTCCAAATTACCCTAGCAACCATGCATTGCGTTGAATAAGAGACTGGAAAATGATTGGAAGATGGCCTGAATACAAAGAGTAATACAAAGTAGCAGTATCATTAATAATAATGTAATACGTGTTTTAAAGGAATGACAATATAATATGCTGTTGCCCTGCACTGGTAACTGGTGTGTTTGATACAGGAACTCTACTATAGTTTATATAAAAAAGCTGCTGTGTAGCCATGGAGGCAGCCATTCAAGCACAGGACACATAGTAGATAATGAAGTATCCCATTGTATATTACGGAGTGTGTCTTTTATCTGCTGTGTATCCTGTGCCTTTTCTCTTTTTTCCAGCTTTGACAGGCTTCCCCCATGGCTACACACAAACTCACCAGTTGTACAAGTACAGGGCAACAGTACATTATATTATCATTACTTTAAAACGCTTTTATTTTTTTGTGTTATTGTTCCTTTTAATAAACCCAACAGGATTGTTTTGCCATTAATATGGGGGTGTAAAGCTTTGTTATCAAGTACAAGGCACTGTTTTATTATTACAGAGAATAAAGATATAATTATAAATAATTTGTTAAAATAGACTCTATGGGGCAAATTTACTAAAGGGCAAGTGAATAACGCTGGCGAAAATTCACCAGCGTGACATAATTTCAGCACTTCGCCGATTTACCAATGGGCGCTGGCGTAATTACGCTAGCGAAGGAGATAGACTCTAGTGCAACTTGGCACTCTAACGTCAGGCGTATTTTTGCTCTGGCGAAAGAGTGTTACTACACAAATTCACTAAGTTTTTGTTTTTACTGAACGTTACCTCTATCGCCAGACTTGCCTTCGCCACCTCAGACCAGGTTAAGTGCAACAGAGTAGATAGGACTTGGTCCAAAAAAAGTTGGTGTCTTTTCCTTTTTACAGGGTGATGTGCTGAAAAAGATCAACATTTTTTTTTTTTGCGGGTACCCTCCCCCCCCTACATTTGATAACATATGGCACCTAAACTATACTGTGGGCACATGTGTAGGGTAATATAACACCTCTGTATAATTTTATTAAGGTTCCCTGGCCTTGTGTAGTGTAATGTATTTGCTGCAACATATATGGCCATTGTACTTTAACTGCACGCCATATGCAAATTAGCCAACGCTAGCGTAACTTTGAACTGCTAATCGGATTTTCGCTAGCGCAACTTCGTAAACTTCGGATCTTCGTGAATTAGTGTTGTCCAGGCGAATTTACGCCTGGCGAAGTGTTGCGATGTGCGCGAAGCCAGCGCTGGCGAATTTAAGTAAATTTGCCCCTATGGGAGATGACCTTCTTGCAATTCAGAGCTTCAGGCCGTGGCAGTATTTCTCTCTGTTATGGTTACGACCATTGCTTGTGGCAAATCCTGGACAAAGAGTGTGGGGCGTTGTCTGTGGTGGAACTTTGATGTGGCTCAGTGATGTTTGGAGGTGGAGTTGTGACATAGGTGGTGGGGCTATGACATCACAGGTACACAACTTTACACAAGACAGCCTCTTGGAAAACCTTATTTAACAGACGCAAACTAAGCAGATGACAATCCTATGTGTAACAGAGTACATAAGTACTAAGTTACTACTTTTTAACCATTTGTGCTTCTTTGACCAACATGGCAGGCAATTTGGACAGACATACTGCAATTCTAGATCAGAGTCTGCTGAAGCTTCTTGCTGGTGCAGCTGTAAGTCATTAGCAGATCTAATGACACTTCCATTAGGAACTTCTCATTAAGGACACTGATCAGACTAGTGGATCAATTGGATCAATGCTTTTTGACAATATTCAACCATTTGGCCTGTTGGTCAATCATCTTGAGGATTATGCCTTATTCCCTTGGGCAATACAAGTGACATTGGGCCTCCAGCTGGGAACGCCAACCTGTTAGTTACAGCTCCTGCTATCTGTAATTATGTTTAATTCATTTAATTAACATTAAAAAGGGGTTGTTCACCTTTGCGTTAACTTATAGTATGATGTAGAGAGTGGTAGTCTGAGACAATTTGCAATTGGTTTTCATTTTTTTATTTGTGGTTTTTGAGTTATTTAGCTTTTTATTCAGCAGCTTTCCAAATTACCCAAGCAACCATGCATTGATTTGAATAAAATACTGGAATATGAATAGATGAGGCCCTGAATAGAAAGAGGAGTGATAAAAAGTACCAATAATAATACATTTGTGCCGTTACAGAGCATTTGTTTTTAGATGAAACTGGAAAGAGTCAGAAGAAACAGGCTAATTAAAAACTATTACAAATAAATAATGAAGACCAATTGAAAAGTTGCTTAGAATTAATCATCCTATAACATACTAAAAGTAATCTTAAAGGCTAACCACCCTTTTAAAATGGACTCTATGGGAGATGACATCCTGTAAATCACAGCTTTCTGAATAACAGGTTTTCAGATAAGGGATCCCATACCTATACAATGAACATCAACAGTCAATAATATTTAAAATGTCTGTGTAAAATTCATGCTGTTGACATAACAAATCTAAACCAAGGTCCCTTTTTTATAGAAAACAAATCTTGATGGTGTATATACCTTAAGAAGTATATGAATTATGCACATGTATTCAAGTATATCCGTGATTAAATTGAGAGTAGAATTATCTGGCAGCGATCTGGTTAATATTCTGTTGATGCAGAACTCCCCCGTAACTATGGTAGCCATAGCAAACAGCATCTGCTGAGCTGGCTTTGTTAATCACACATTTGTATACAATAGTAGAATGTGTTTTATAAATAGTAACATTTTATATAATTTCTCCAGAGATTCAACACAAAAATACATTCATGCACTAGTAGTTTCTTCAAGGTGTACTCCATGACACTCAATTTCTGAATGATAATAAAAGTATATTTTAAGATATCTACAGTGGTAGTAATTCTTAATGTCACACTCCACTTGTATCACCTCATCCTGTGAGTCCCAGTTATGTCTCCTCTTGTTTATGTTTCTTTAATTCTAATTTTTGTTTTTGGCTTTGATATTATTACCTTCATTTTGTTCCCATTTTATCTATTATCCTTTACTAATACCACTATCCATGATTTTCTATTACAATGTACAATGTCACAAACTGTCTTGTACTTTGGATGTGCAAGCCTGCCCGATACCCGCCGGTGCGTTCAGGCCAACCCCCCTCTTGCGGGCCACAGGGGGGTTGGGGTTGGGGTTGAGCTCCTCTGTCTGTTCTCCCTGTCCGCGACCTTAGACTGCCAGCTTCCGAATTCCTGTTTTATAGACTTGCGCCTGCCCCTTTTGTGACATCATTAGCAGGTCAGCGCAGGTGTATAAAACTATTGTACTTCCTTCTATCCCTCTGTTTTCTGCCATTGCTGTTTCTGCTTGCAGCTCCAGAACATACAGAGACGTTCGAAGAGGGGTATACGTTCCGTACACCCAGGGGAAGTGGGAAGGTGAGCTAGGCACAGATTTGGTGACAATTCCACACGGCCCCAACGTTACTGTCACCGCCAACATTGCTGCCATCACTGATTCTGACAAATTCTTTATCAATGGATCTAACTGGGAGGGTATCCTGGGGCTTGCATATGCTGAAATTGCAAGGGTAAGCTATGAAACGTATGCATGCATGAAATGTAATTTGTTTATTATTTTTCACATGTTATGGAAAAATTATTTAGTTAGTAGAATCCACCATTTCTGTACAGCCGAGAGAAAACAAACAGGGCTCAGGCGGTTCCAAACATGAAGCTGTATATGATCAGGTCCTCACAGCTGAAATTGTATTCTCTGCTATTTCCTTAATGGTTGCATGATTATGAGCAGACAAATCAGAACTGTGTCTCGTACAGGCTTAGCCAATAACAAAATACTGAGCTGATTGTTACTAGCCTGTGTCAGGCTGTAGTTAAACCCACCCATCACTGATTCTCAGCACTGTGTGATGTTTTATGTGTTTTTCTCATGGAGACCTCGGCCTCTTATTCTGGTCAGTTGTTTTCATAAGCAAGGCAGACATTATGTTGTTTAAAATGTGTACAGGGACACGACAGGTTTAGAAGCAAGACTATGTACAGGGACAGGTTTAGAAGCAAGACTATGTACAGGGACAGGTTTAGAAGAAAGACTATGTACAGGGACAGGTTTAGAAGCAAGACTCTGTACAGGGACAGGTTTAGAAGGAAGACTATGTACAGGGACAGGTTTAGAAGGAAGACTATGTACAGGGACAGGTTTAGAAGGAAGACTATGTACAGGGACAGGTTTAGAAGGAAGACTATGTACAGGGACAGGTTTAGAAGCAAGACTATGTACAGGGACAGGTTTAGAAGCAAGACTATGTACAGGGACAGGTTTAGAAGCAAGACTATGTACAGGGACAGGTTTAGAAAAGACATCCCTGGCAATGAAGCCTAAAACCCCCATTGGAGAAGGTAAAAAACTTTTTAGGAATCAGGAATACCCATGTCTTGCCAACTGATAGACAGAATCTTTTTGTTGAACTAGTCCACAATAGAACATGCCCTTTGCACTTTTATATATGACCCCAAGGACTTCTATGATGTAGTGATCCTCAAGCAAATACTCTGCCCTATCCTGAAACCAGCTCCGGGTGTTTATGCAGTATGTGGTAGCTAACAAGAATAAATAAAACAAATAAAATCAATCTGAAAAGTAAAAGTTGGTGGAGGTGGTAGGTAGTTGGAAGCCACGTGGAAACAATGATGATTCTCCATTCTGGACATACCTTAAAGGAGAACTAAACCCTAAAAATTAACATGACTAGAAATGCCATATTTTGTATGAACTTAATGACCAACCTAAAAGTTTAGCAGGCCATCTTTGATAGTGTTAGGGGTGTCTGTGACACGCACATGCTCACTGTGCATTGAACAGCTGTTGCGAAGCTAAGCTTATGGGTTGTTACAAATCATCAAGCAGAAAATGAGGTTTATTAAATTCTGATGCTAATTGTGCTGTTTTCTAAGTTGTTGTGTACCAATTATCTGAATTATTTAATAATCAGTTTTATATTGTGATATTTATATTATATTTAGTATATTGTGTATCAGTCCATAAGCTCAGTAACTGCCAGCAGCATAGAGCATGTGCAGTGAATCAGCAGAAAAGAATACTGGGGAGATATGGGGGGACCTTTGTAGGTACTGCAAAATGCCGGTGGTTACCTTAGGCTGGTTTAAAAGCTCAAAACATAATATACAACATATCTGCCTATTTCTTTGGTGACGCTTTAGTTCTCCTTTAAACAAAAAGGATGTAAGGATTGCACACTCAGTCTATATAAAAAGTCAAAATTTATTATATCAAACACTTGCATATTAGCAGAATGGCCTACACGCTTCGACCACAATGGTGTTCTTCATCAGGGGCAAAACATATTTTAAGTACAAAAAAAGATAAAGTGTTTTGCCCCTGATGAAGACCACCATTGTGGTCGAAACACGTAGGGCGTTCTGCTAATATGTAAATGTTTGATATAATAAATTTTAACTTTTTATATAGACTGAGTGTGCAATCCTTACATCCTTTTTGTCTGATATTCATCAGGAGGCTTCATTTGGGCAGCCCTCATAGGATTGGCACCTCAGCACTTACCTTTTGAGTGTGCACCTTCCAAATTATAGTCTTTTTTTAGTTCTCCTTTAAAACTCCTGCCATATTACCTTTCAAGCCCTTATAGCTGTCAGCTCACTAACAGACACATCAAAACTTGCAGTTGCATTAAATTTTTTGTTGGGAGAGTTGCGAAACACAGTTTTCATGCAATGCTGATCAGATCTTTAAAATAAGAGTAGAACATTGATTTGCATGCAGTTTTCATGAGAATCAGCAGAGATGAATAGGGATTAAATGCCTTGCCCAGCTGATAGGACTGCAATTGGCCAGATCAATGGTGGAAAAATGCCAATGTTTGCGAGATCAGACAGTAACAGACACGGCACCATTTATTACCAGAAAGAGTGCTAGAAGAATACGACCATTGAAGGAAACAACATGGTTAATTTTCTCTTTAAAATGCATACATGCATGCAATAGACTTCAGTGCAGAGACATAATTTACAAATTACTTAAAGATAAGGCTTCCTAGGAATAATTATTCATAGAATGAATCAATAAAAGCATAATAGACGTATTCTCTATTATGTAAATAGCGTGTTTACCTTTTAAATCCCTTCACTGATTACATATTTTTTCTTTCTTTTCCTTAGCCAGATGACACCCTAGAACCATTCTTTGACTCCCTTGTGAAGCAGACCAGAGTACCTAATATTTTCTCCCTTCAGTTGTGCGGAACAGGATTCCACATTAATGAAAGTGACACAATTGCCTCTGTGGGAGGAAGCATGGTCAGTTAAGTACAGAAAGTTCCCCAGAATATGCTGTTCATATTATGTGATCCGTTATCTGGAAACCCATTATCCAGGAAGCTTTGAATTACGGAAAGACCGTCTTCCATAGACTCCGTTATAATCAAATAATCTAACTTTTTAAAAATGATTTCTTTTTTCTCTGTAATAATAAAACCGTACATTGTACTTGATCCAAACTAAAATATAATTAATCCTATTGGAAGCAAAACCAGTCTATTGGGTTTATTTAATGTTTACATGATTTTCTAGTAGACTTAAGGCATGAAGAGCCAAATTACGGAAAGATCTGTTATCTGGAAAACCCCAGGTCCCGAGCGTTCTGGATAACAGGTCCCATACCTGTATATGGAACCAGCAATGTGTGTGTTTGAAATGGGTGATGGCATTAAAATGCGCAAGTATGTGTATAACATTTTGCATATTACTCGGTTCATATTGCACAGTATGGGGCACATTTACTAAGGGTCGAATATCGAGGGTTAATAAACCCTCGAATTCGACCCTCGAAGTAAAATCCTTCTAATTCGAATATCGAATTCGAAGGATTTAGCGCAAATCCTACAATTGATCGATCAAAGTAAAAATCGTTCGATCGAAGTAAAAATCGATCGAACAATAAAATCCTTCGAATCAAATGAAAAAAGCTTAGAAAAGTGATGGGTGAGGTCCCCATAGGCCAGGGGTAGGCAACCCTCGGCTCTTAATCCTGCTTGCTGCGGCTCGGTCTTGCGGCTTTGCCTGTCACGTCGTCTATACAGCCCTCGCACCTGCTGGCGGCTTCTTGAGTGTGCGACCGCAGTAAGCTAACGGTTAGCTTACCGCGGTCGCACACTCAAGAAGCCGGCAGCAGGAGCGAGGGCTGTATAGACGTCCCAGGAGTGACAGGCAAGACCGTGTCCCAGCAAGATGATTCATCATGGTCCTTACCGCAGTCACACACTCAAGACAAGAGATGGAAGATCAGCATAGAGCTTCAAAAACAGAACACATTAAACAGATGAGAACACTAACATTTAATAGGACTGTTCAGTGTTTAATTTATTTCAAAGTAGGCCTACACATACACTGTTTGTTGTATTCTGTTGTTGTAACAGTAAAAATTAAAAAAAGGTTAAAACTTTTAAAAGTTTATAAGCCGTGTTTTGCCGCTCCAAACTACTTTTCTTTCGTGGAAGAGGGGGCAAAATGGCTCTTTTGATAGTAAAGGTTGCTGAACCCTGCCATAGGCTAACATTGTACCTTGGTTGGTTTAAACTGGCAAAGTACGTAGTTGAAGTTTTTTTTAAAGAGACAGTACTTCGACTATGAAGTCGAAGGTCGTAGTAGCCTATTCCATGGTCGAAGTGCCCAAAAAATTGCTTTGAAGTTTTTTTCATTCGAATCCTTCACTCGAGCTTAGCAAATGTGCCCCTATGTGTCAACTTTTAATGGCAGAAGACAAATGAGCAAAGGCTCATGAAACAGGTATAGGACCTGTTACCCAGAATTCTCGGGAGTTGGGGTTTTCTGGAAGAAGGGATCTTTTTGTAATTTATATCTCTATACCTTAAGTCTACTAAAAATCATTTAGATATTAAAGCCAGTAGGATGGTTTTGCCTTCTATAAGGATTAATTATCTTATCTTAGTTTGGACCAAGTACAAGGTACTGTTTTATTATCACAGAGAAAAAGCAAATATTTTTAAAAATTTTTAATTATTTGCTTAAAATGTCTATGGGTAAGTCTATGGGTGACACACTTATAATTCAAATCTTTCTGGATAATGGGTTTCCAGATAACAGAGTCCATACTAGACTTAGTAGTTATTATTCATTTTTATTATTAACATGTATTTTTAGAGCACCAACATATTGGCGTAGTTGATTCAAATGGTGGGTATGGCAGACCATAAGTCCTGCTGGAGGTTCTGACTAAAACACTTTAAATATATGTAAAAATCAGATACATTTCACCAATGTTTTAGGCAGGGGTAAGCAGAATAATTTGGCTACCACAGAACTTTAGAATATAGCAAAAACACATATAAATTGTAACAAAACCTAAATTCTCCTGCAGGTAATTGGCGGCATTGACCATTCTCTGTATATTGGCAGTATCTGGTATACACCAATTAGAAAAGAGTGGTATTACGAGGTCATCATAGTGAAAATTGAAATCAACGGACAGGACCTACACATGGACTGTAAAGAGGTGCGTTCAGTTGCACAGATCCTTATCCTAATTCTCAGTTAACCTGAAGCATTGAATGTTATCTTTCATTTATCAGTTTGACACTATTGTAGCTGCAGCACACTTTAATGTGTTTATAGGAGGCAGGTACAGCATTTGCAATCTGGCCTGTGTATAGGGTCAGCATTTCTCCCATGTTCAAGGCTCAATTGGTGCATATAGGACTACATGGCACCTTGACAGTCCCTACAAGCTCCAGTGGGTGTAATCCCTTGTTCTAGGTAAAAGAAGGTAGCCAGGGTTGGACTGGGGGGTCTGGGACCAAACAGGGCTGCTGTCTCAGGGCCCCACTCCAGGCCCCTTGCCCCTGCTGCAAAGCCCCCTCTGGGCCCCCAGCCATAACAGCCTTCAGCCCCCCACCACGTGTGTGCATGCGTGTACCTGTTATTTTTTTTGCTGCAACTGGGCCGGAGAGGGAGGTCGGGCAGGAACAACAGACTGGGGTGGGGAGCAGGTATGGGCCCACTGGATTTTTTCCTGGTGTCCCACCAGCCTAGTCTGGCTCTGAAGGTAGCAGCTACATATGGAGTAGGTCACCTTTAAGTTAATGTCTAGTGTATTATAGAATCTCCTATTCGTAGCAGCTTTGCAATTGGTCTTCAGTTTTTACTAGTTTTTGAATTGTTTGCCTTTCTCTTCTGTATCTTTTCAGCAATCAAATAGGGGCCACTGACCAGACAGCAAAAAGAACACACTGCTCTGCAAGAATAAACTGTTATTGTTACGTTTTTATAGTTATCTTTCTGTTTAGGCCGTCTCTTATTCATATTCCAGTCTTTCATTCAAATCAATGCATGGTTCTAGGGTAAATTGGACCTTAGCAGCCTATAGTGGCTGAAATTCCAACCTAGAAAGCAGAAGAACAAAAAGCTGAAGAATCCAAAAGTCATAAAAATAAAGGCCAATCGTAACATGTGACTGTATACAGCATCATATACTAATTTAATTTAATGGTTAATTACCCCTTTAACTAATACAGAAAATAGGGACCTATCTGCCTGCCACTTCCCTTCTGATGAATTCCTTATTTACATGTTGCTATCATTGTGTTTTATTTCACATTTAGAATCCTCTTTTTCTGCTCTTGCTTTCCTTTATAGTACAATTATGACAAAAGCATTGTAGATAGCGGCACCACGAACCTACGTCTACCAAAGAGAGTGTTCGATGCAGCTGTAAAATCCATTAAAGCAGCATCCGCGGTGAGTGACACTGAAATAAGAAGGGATGGGGAAATGCATTGTGAGGTTCAGCGATGCCAGCCCTGTATGTCTGTCTGCTTGCTTGGTGCATGAAAGAACAGGCAGGGGGGTTAGATCCTCTTTAAGATGTTCAGGGCATTCCATGGGCAGTTTTGGAAGATATATAATATATTATATTATTTTAATATAGTCAGAAAGGATCAGAATTACAATGGTGATATTGAGGAATTGGCGGAAATAAAAGCAAATTAGGTCCTGATTAAAAAGTCTTCCCACAGATGTTTGTCAGATAAATAGGTAATTTTTTTTCAAGCAATATTACTGGTTAAGAAGATCAAAGAGGATTAACTTTTAGGATCCTGTAGAACACATATCTCTTCCTTTCTATAGTGCCTAGGAGTATCATGTTCAAGAATGTATAATATAAAAGGACAAAGGGAAACAACCTTGTATAGCATCTAGGAGTATCATGTTCAATAATGTATAATATATAAGGAGAAAGGGAAACAACTTTGTATACTGTATAGGAGTATCGTATTCAATAATTATTAAATGTAATGATGTCAGTTGTACAGAACTTGTAGCCAAAGCTTTTGATGAAAGTCACCATGAGCTATTACCTTTGATGTATTTTAGCAGCTTTTCTATAGTGCTCCCAAATGATTTACCTTTTTGTGCATATTTGCATTTTAATATTTTCATGCTTCATTTCACTCTGATCACCAGAGATCACACTCTTGGAAGGTTTGTTTCTATGGAAACTCAATCCTATTAAAATTAGTAGACGTATCCATTTAGCTGCTTCATCCAGACCACTGTTACACTTCCCTGAGGGCATGCATGGATTGCTGTATACTCCTACAGTGGAATAAGTCACAAAAAGCAATCTTAGCATAACATCAGCTTCCAAGTTTGTAGAAGAAAAAAACAGCAGCAACTGTTTCCTTCTTGAATGAAGACAGATTTCTGGAAATGTGATACTCTGACCTACAATATATTCTCTCCCACCACAGACTGAGAAATTTCCTGATGGCTTCTGGATGGGGGAGCAGTTGGTCTGTTGGCAGGAGGGCACCACCCCATGGCACATATTCCCTGTAATTTCCTTATATCTAATGGGCGAGGTTGCTAATCAGTCTTTCAAGATCACAATCTTGCCACAGGTAATCCGACAAGTCCTTCAATACTGAAGCAAATACTGAACTATGAATACACAAAGTATCACAAGCATGGTTTCCATCTGACCAGTATTTCAGCTAGGGATGCACCGAATTCAGGATTCGGCCTTTTTCAGCAGGATTCGGATTCGGCCGAATCCTTCTGCCCAGGGGCGGGGAGGAAAATCACGTGACTTGTTGTCACAAAACCCTAATTTGCATATGCAAATTAAGGTTTGGATTCGGTTCGGTATTCGGCCGAATCTTTAGCAAAGGATTCGGGGGTTCAGCCGAATCCAAAAAAGTGGATTCAGTGCATCCCTAATTTCAGCTGATAAAAAAGCCAGAATGACAACGTTACTGCCAATATTTCCACTGTTCTTACACCCTTGGTTACATATGGGTCCATCCAGTTGTGTCCCGTCCCCAATCCCTGCTTGAAGTCAGCCTGGTAATCCAGGCCCCACCCCAATCCATCAAATCCCTACAATCCTTTACCACAACTACAAGTGACTTTTAGGGCAGAGATACATGTGGAGATTCGAGGAGATTAGTCGCCGGTGGGATGGCACTCAGAGCACTTCGTTTTGTGAAGTCGTCCGAAGTTTCCTCGTGAGGCAACTTCGGGCAACTTCGGAAAGCACTTAAAGTGCCATCCCGCCGGCGATTTAGATTCTAGCTGGCGGGAAGGCAGTTCGTGGAGATTAGTCGCCCGAAGAAGAGGCAATTTGTTGCCAGGCGACTAAATCTCCCTGAATCTCCATGTGTGTCTCTGCTCTTATTCCAAAAGTTGGCACACTTATAGCAAGGCTTTATTAGTCTTTGTTGCAAATAACTAATGCTTACATATTATATATTAGTCTAAGGTTATTTACTAAAATCCAAATATATCTCATTGTCCCAATAAAAAAGCTTGACTAAACTCCCATGCCCGATTTTGCCTTATTTATTAATAAATTAACTCAATTTAATTGAATTGGTAAAATAACTACAAAAAATCTAACAAAAACCTTAATCATACGATTTTTTTGGGCTTTTCTCCTGAAAAGCTTGATTTTTTTTTAGTCTGTGCACGAAAACCCACAAAAAAGTCGGATTTTTGGCCTAAATCCAGTGCAGACTATCCCATCAAATTGGGATATGTGCCTCTCTCATTGACTTATACAGGACCTGGACAGGTTTGAGGCTTTTTGCAGCATCTGGGTATAATAAATCTTGAAAAATTCTAGTTTTTTTCTTTAAAAAAATTAGATTTTTCCCCTAAAAAGCTTGATCAGAAAAATTTGAGGTTTAATAAATAACCCCCTCAGTATCCTATGGGGTTTTTGAGGCATAGTTATCAAATGGTAAACTTGATAAAAACGCCTCTGAAAAGTACATTGGAATGAATAGAGAGTGGTGAAATTTGACTATGGTGAGCTCTAATGTGTCATGTTTGCAGATTGTCCACTGAAAGCCTATAAAGGCACACTGTTAATATAATAAAAAATAAATACTGGAGCTGTAATATTATGTAACATAGTGCTGTTTTAAAAAAAAAAAGATTTAGGGGCACATTTACTACAGTAGATGCAAAATTGGACCAGTGCAGTTGCCCATGACAACCAATACGTTTTTTTTTTTAAATCATTTTTACCTTGTGGTAAACAGATCAACATCAATTGCTGATTGGCTATTATGGGGAACTACACTTCTGCAGTTTAGCACCTATGTTAGTTAATGAGCCTTATAGTCATTTTACATTCTTCTGTGAGGAAGTGTATTTCTTGGTACCCATGTGACTGTCTCTTATATACTTACAATAAGAAGACTTGCCTTACACCCTTTATATGAAATATATGAGGCATAAATACCGGTACTTTAGGGATGACAGATGCGAATTTTGTCTAATTTAGCTATGAGAGTGGAATACATAAGAGCTCTCTTGTTGAAGAGCTCTCTTGAGAACAAACATTTGAACTTATGTATAAATCATTAATAAAAGAAAACAGTACAGAACTACTACACTAAAATTACTACTTCTAAAATTAAATGGAACTTGAAAGCGGGTAATTATAAACATTTGTTGTTGTTTTCTTTAATCCCCATACCAGCAATATTTGCGTCCGGTGGAAGACATTGCCACAGCTCAGGAAGATTGCTACAAGTTTGCAGTGTCCCAGTCCACTACTGGAACCGTCATGGGTGCTGTCATTATGGAGGGCTTTTATGTTGTGTTTGACCGTGCCGATAAACGCATCGGATTTGCTGTTAGCGCCTGCCATGGTGAGATCAAAGTAGACTGTAATTGCTTTGATAAATTCCACATATAGCCATCTGCAGTTTTACATTTATACCTTTCTTGGGGTGATGGTGAAGATGGAATCCACCCCCCTTTTTATTTTGACTAATTGATGAATTTAATTAGAGGCCCATGTTATGATGCTGATGAAGGCGATTCAAGTGTTTAGATCCACTCAAGTTAAGTAACACAATTTGAGTAACAGCTTGAACAGTTATCTCATTGGCAATAACAAACTGGGTTTTCGCCTACCTGTTAAAGTTGAACTAAAGCTTAAAGGGATACTGTTATGGAAAACATGTTTTTTCCAAAATGCATCAGTTAATAGTGCTGCTCTGCACTGAAATCCATTTCTCAAAAGAGCAAAGATTTTTTTATATTCAATTTTTGAATTTTGCACTTTAGGATGGAACTACTTTCTGGCAGGCTGTTATTTCTTCTACTTAAAGGGATCCTGTCATCGGAAAACATGTTTTTTTCAAAATGAATCAGTTAATAGTGCTACTCCAGCAGACTTCTGCACTGAAATCCATTTCTCAAAAGAGCAGATTTTTTTATATTCAATTTTGAAATCTGACATGGGGCTAGACATATTGTCAATTTCCCAGCTGCCCCTGGTCATGTGACTTGTGCCTGCACTTTAGGAGAGAAATGCTTTCTGGCAGGCTGCTGTTTTTCCTTCTAAATGTAACTGAATGTGTCTCAGTGAGACATGGGTTTTTACTATTGAGTGTTGTTCTTAGATCTACCGGGCAGTTGTTATCTTGTGTTAGGGAGCTGTTATCTGGTTACCTTCCCATTATTCTTTTGTTTGGCTGCTGGGGGGGGAAAGGGAGGGGGGTGATATCACTCCAACTTGCAGTACAGCAGTAAAGAGTGATTGAAGTTTATCAGAGCAGAAGTCACATGACTTGGGGCAGCTGGGAAATTGACAATATGTCTAGCCCCATGTCAGATTTCAAAATTTAATATAAAAAAATCTGTTTGCTCTTTTGAGAAATAGATTTCAGTGCAGAATTCTGTTGGAGCAGTACGATTAACTGATGCATTTTGAAAAAAAAAGTTTTTTCCCATGACAGTATCCCTTTAATGTAACTGAATCAGCCTCAGTGGGACTTGGCTTTTACTATTGAGTGTTGTTTTTAGATCTACCAGGGAGCTGTTATCTTGTGTTAGGGAGCTGTTATCTGGTTACCTTCCCATTGTTCTGTTGTTATGCTGCTGGGGGGGGGGAGAGGTGATTACAACTTGCAGTACAGCAGTAAAGAGTGACTGAAGTTTGCCAGAGCACAAGTCACATGACTGTGGGCAGCTGGGAAACTAAAAAATGTCTAGCCCCATGTCAGATTTCAAAATTGAATATAACAAAATCTGTTTGCAGAATTCTGCTGGAGCAGCACAATTAACTGATGTGTTTTGAAAAAAACATGTTTTCCCATGACAGTATCCCTTTAACTAAAGAAGTAGCTAGAAATGTTGTACATTGTGTTTTGGGCTTCTGTACCAGCCCAAGGCAACCACAACCCTTTAGCAGGGAAGATCTGTGTCTCCAAAGATGCCCCAGTAGTTCCCCATCTTTTCTGCTGATTCACTGCACATAATATACAGTACACATAGAATATACATGTCACAGTATAAGGCTGATAAGTAATAAATACAGGTAATTACTACATGACAGCATAGAAACCAGTGCAACTAGCATCAGAATTTAGTAATCAGCCCTGTAGCATCAGCCAACATAATTTTCTGCTTGTAAATTTGCAACAACCACTAAGCTTAGCTTCTCAACAACTGCTCAGAGCCCACTGAGCATGTGAGTGTCACAGACACTTTCCAAGATGGTGACCCCCTGCGACAAGTTTGAAGTCCTGGATCATTGCTGCTATTGAGAAGCTGAAACTTTAGGCTGGTGGAAAAGATCAGTATATAAAATATGACATTTTAGCTATATTCATTTTTAGGATTTGGTTTTGCTTTAAAGGAGAAGGAAAGCTCCAAGACTGTTTATTGCCAACAGATTAGCCACAATAGTGCAAGCTAGAACGCTATATTAATTCTGCAGAATGCTTTACCATACCTGAGTAATCAGCTCTAGACACTGTCTGTTTGTTTAGGATAGAAGCTGCCATATAAGCTTGGTGTGACATCACTTCCTGCCTCGGTCTCTCCCTGCTCACTTAAATCTCTGAGCTCAGATTACAGCAGGGATGGGAGGGGGGAGGGTGAGAGGAGCAAACTGAGCATGCTCAAGCCCTGCCCTGGAGGTTATGCTGAAAACAGGAAGTCTGATACAGAAGTCCATGTGTACACAATAGAAGGAAAGAAATGCCGAATTTATTTTGAGAGGACTCAGAGCAGCATTACTATGAGGGTTTACCGTACCGGTGTATTTATATAGACCTTTCTGATAAAGCTTATTTAATTTTAGTCTTTCCTTCTCCTTTAAACAGTTAACAGTTGTAGAGAGATTTTAGCTGGCATCTTAGTGCTTGTTAAGACAATCCAAATGTTGCTATTAAAAATGATGAACCCAGTCCAAGATAAAGATGTCAACAGTTGCAAAATGGCCATTACCATAAGAAAACACATATTTAGATCCCCCAATCAATTGCACTATGACATAAAGGATATGGATATATCACTTTGTGACCTAGTGCAAGGACATTGTACTAGTACTTACAAATTTTGAGCTACACTTCTGTCTTACCATGTATATTTTGAGCTGAATAACATTTTCAGTTTCACAACGAATAACTTGAGCATTTTGGTGTTTTACAGTGCATGACTATTTCCGGATGGCTTCTGTGGAAGGCCCATTTTTTGCGTCTGACCTTGAGGACTGTGGTTACAACACACCGCAGCTGGATGAGTCAGCATTGATGACGACAGCTTATGTGATGGCCGGTGTCTGTGCACTCTTCATGCTTCCTCTCTGCCTCATGCTATTTCAGTGGCGCTGCTTCCGCTGCTTAAAACGGGCAAGAGACGATTTGGCCGATGACATCTCTTTGCTAAAGTGAAACAGTTTCTGCTTCCACTCAAGAAGCAGCAGCATTTGATGACCTAATGGAGGGGACCTGTACAACCTGAGCACCTTCCGCTAATACAATTCTAACAAGAACTGCCAACTGGTGCAATAGGGAGGTAGCAAGACAAACAATACGACATGAACCAGAGCAGACTGATAAACTGCCTTTTCTTCCTAAGCAACTCATTGATTTAAAAGGCATTTTGATGCAAAAAGTTATAAAAATATGAAGCCATATTGCAAATAACATGCATTTTCCCTGGGGCAAGTTTACAATGGCAGCTTTTAGGAGACATTTCCTTTATTCTTTTAATGTTATTAACAGCAACAAAAGATAGATGTGAATGACACAGGCAGAGCTATAGAAATGAGGTCACGGTGTGTGTGTGTGTATATATATATGTGTATGTATATATATATATATATATATATATATGACGGAAGGATGAAACAGAGAAATACGGGTTATGCTTGATTGAGATCATGTTCCTTATCAGCAGGGTTAGAAAACAAGATGCCGGTCTTTGGACTTTTTTCTGCGGACATCATTTGGAGTGGTGGTACAAAGAACTCCTGTGGAGCATTCATGAAAATAATTTGCCTGCCTGTTAACTCAAGGGTAATTTTATGGAGTTCAAAGGTTTAAATGATACCAAAAAAATACAAGGATTTAAGAAACTAAAGAATGTCCATATGAATAAATAGAGTAACACATTCCATGATCTGTGTCATAGAGAATGTAAAAACAAATCTTAATTTCTGTGATGCTAATATGCTCTAGTTATGTAACTCAGAGTAAGGAAAACACTATTTTTTAACCCAGTCCTCCCTATTATGACCAAAGGAAATGTAGCTAGTTGTAGGGATGCTTATTTGGCAGGAGACAAGTGAATGTGCGGGTGCTTTAAGAACAACAATGAATTACTCTTTCGGCACAGAGAAATGTGACAAGTCACAAGTACTTCATACACGGCATATTCATTAACTACTGTATGTCCAGTTCCTCACTTCTGAAATATATAAGAAAAGCACTAACCAGCTTTGTGGCATTTCCTTGGTATATGTTTTTGGGGGTACGAATAATTAAATGTTTCTGGAAAAAAATGTGATTGTTCACTCGATACAGCCCATAGAAGTCTAATATAATATGCCCATTACTGCCTTGGTTAATTTGGCATACACTCTCCTGTAGCAATGCTAAGTATGTATTTTCATGCCAAAATCTGCTCTGGGTGTAGACAGATCCCGTGCCTGTCAGCGCACACATTTAATTTTCCAGCAACTGGCCCATGTGCTGCTAGACTAAGGTATTTTGATCCAAATTACAGAAAGATTCTTTATCCAGATCAAGCAGTGCTTGTAACAGCTCCCATACCTGTATTGCAATTTCGTTTTTACACCGTCTTTAATTGAGCATTATTTTCTGTCATATGAGATCTCATTTATTTATCCAGAAAACTACAGGAATGAGCCTTCCTGTAATTACAGGAAGGCCCATCTCCCATAGACACCATTTTAATAAAATAATCCAAATTTTTAAAAATGATTTCCATTTTTTTCTCTGTAGTAAAACAGTACCTTGTACCTGATAGACCTAAAAATAGAATACATTTTTATTGGAGGCAAAACAATACTATTGGGTTTATTTAATGTTTAATAGCTGAAGTATGGAGATCAAAATTATGAAAAGATCCCTTATCTGCAAAACCCCAGGTCCCGAGCATTCTGGATAATAGATCTTATGCCTGTATTTTAGATGTTTCCTATTGCTTTTTTTCTTTGCCTTAGTTCTGCTTTCTTATCTCTCCCATTACTATTGTTAAATCCGCACAGCCATTTTTAACCACCAGTAAAGGACACATTAACAAGCTGTAGGAATATAAGGTAAACTGATGCCGCAGTGTCCTGTGGAATAATGTTTCTAAATTCTGAGAGTGTCTAAAATCCATGGCATAAGATAATGCACACTTAGGGGCAGATTTATCAAGGGTCGAAGTGAAAATTCGAAGTAAAAAAATTAGAATTTTGAGCTATTTTTTGTAGGGATGCACCGAATCTAGGATTCGGTTTGGGATTCGGCCATTTTCAGCATTTTTGCATATGCAAATTAGGGGTGGAGAGGGAAATCACGTGATATTTTGTCAAAAAACAAGGACGTCAAAAAGGTTTTCCCCTTCCCAACCCTAATTTGCATATGCAAATTAGGATTCGGGTTTGGTATTCGGCCAAATCTTTTGTGAAGAATTCGGGGGTTCAGAAGAATCCAAAATAGTGGATTCGGTGCATCGAAATTTATCATGTACTATCTTTTTAAAAATTCGACTTCCATCTAAAACCTGCTGAATTGTTGTTTTAGCCTATGGTGGACCTCCTAGAACCTATTTGGAGTCAATTGGTGGACTTTGAAAATTCGAACATATACGACGTTACTTCGATTCAAACGAAAACCCGCAAAAGAAAAACTGCTATATTTTTTTTTTAATACATTTTGGTTGGTCTTTTTTTATTCAAATTTCGAAGTAACGGGAGTTCAAAAAAACTCCCATTACTTCAAAATTCAACCCCTTATTCACATGTATTCTGGACCTAATCCACCCAGCATTTACACTGACATTCTGGTGAAAACACATAGTGTAACATTAGCCTAACACAAGGCAGAACTGTTGTTCAGCAGAAAGGAAATATGAAATAGAAACTAGAGAGGTACATTTCCTGAAGAAAATGTGAGTGGTGCTTGCCGTGGCAAAACTCAGGCCCAAATCTGATTGGCTGTTGTTGCCCCGCCCCTTTTTTTCCTAATTGTGAACCACAGTCACTCAGTGACTAACATACCAAAGTTTGGGAATGCTGTCATTTAATGTGTAAAAATGGCAGCATTTCTGTTTTTTTCTATTGAAAATCAATGAATGAAATTTGATTGGTTGTTGGTGGCTCCGCCCACTTTTTCTAAACTTGAAGTGGAAACCCCCAGCGACCACATTTGTGATATTCAAGGTCCCTGACATCAATACTGAGAGAATGGCAGCCTTCTTAATTTTTCCCATTAAAACCAATCAAAGAAATCTGATTGGTTGGTTTTGGCTCCACCCACTTTTCTTAATTTTAATCCCAGTCCCCCAGTGACCAACTGTGCCAACTTTGAGGAGGCTGCCATTAACCGTCTCTAAGAGCGGCAGCAGTTTAAAATTTTCCTATTTAATTGAATGGCTGAAATTTGATTGGCTGTTGTAGACTCCGCCCACTTTTTGTAAATTTTGGCTGCAGTCACCCAGTGACCCACGGTGCCAAGTTTGGGAGCTCTGGCTTTATTACTGTGAGAATTACAGCTGTTTACATTTTCTCATTGAAGTCAATAGGGAAAATCTGATTGGTTGTTTGCGGCTCCGCTCACTTTTTTGGGTCCCCAAAATAGGACAGAAAAGTCACAACACCCCATTCCCGAATAAGCTGAACGGTTTGACACCTCATTCATGGGTCTGCGACAAACTAATTATTCGATAAATTCCCCATTATAAGTCAATGGGGCAAATTTGGGGACCTCTCCTGCCCCGGGGGTAAAACTTATACCCTCGTGTGGGGTATCATCTGACACAGGTCGCAAAACTCTTCAAATGTGGTAAATTTAACGTTTCTACAAGATTCCCTCTCTGCGCTAGAATCCGTCAAAAGTTGGCCTCAATGTTAATCTATGGGACTTTTCGGGGTGGTTAATTGCCCCCGCAAGGGGCAATTAACCACCCACCCCTTAGAAAAGTCATACCACCCCATTCCCGATTAAGCCGCACGATTTGACACCTCATTCATGGATCTAGGACAAACGGTGCGGGACTAGTTACGCGCCAAACTTTCATACGGAAGAAGAATAAAAACTAGAGAGGTACATTTCCTGAAGAAAATGTGAGTGGTGCTTGCCGTGGCAAAACTCAGGCCCCCCATATATGTTGGGTGTCTTGCCCAGTCGCCCCTGGTGCCTAGAGAGTACACAAAGTCGGTAGAATCCGGATTAAACCGGTGAAATTTAAAGCCAACCAAATTTTACCATTGAAATCAATCCAAACAAACTGGCTATTTTTGGCTCCGCCCACTTTTAAAAATTTGCAACCCAGTCACCAAATGGACCAAGTTTGAGCACTCTTACATTAACAGTGTAAGAATGACAGGAATTTAAATATTCCCATTGAATAGCGTTGGGTAAAATTTGATTGGCTGTCTTAAGCTCCGCCCATTTTTCTGAATTTTAACCCCAGTTACCTAGTCATGGTCAGTGCCAAGTTTGGGGCCTCCGGTTTTAAAACTGTGAGAACGGCGGTAATCAAAAATTTTACATTGAAGTCAATAGGTGAAAACGGATTGGCTGTTTATGGCTCCACCCACTTTTCCTAAATTTTGACCGCAGTCACCCAGTGAGTAATTGAGCCAAGTTTGGTACACCTAGCATTTAAACCGTGATAATAGCAGCAGTTTATCATTTTTCATTAAGGTCAAAGGCTGAAATCTGATTGGCTGTTGTTGCCCCGCCCCTTTTTTTCCTAATTGTGAACCACAGTCACTCAGTGACTAACATACCAAAGTTTGGGAATGCTGTCATTTATTGTGTAAAAATGGCAGCATTTCTATTTTTTTCTATTGAAAATCAATGAATGAAATTTGATTGGTTGTTGGTGGCTCCGCCCACTTTTTCTAAACTTGAAGTGGAAACCCCCAGCGACCACATTTGTGATATTCAAGGTCCCTGACATCAATACTGTGAGAATGGCAGCCTTCTTAATTTTTCCCATTAAAACCAATCAAAGAAATCTGATTGGTTGGTTTTGGCTCCACCCACTTTTCTTAATTTTAATCCCAGTCCCCCAGTGACCAACTGTGCCAACTTTGAGGAGGCTGCCATTAACCGTCTAAGAGCGGCAGCAGTTTAAAATTTTCCTATTTAATTGAATGGCTGAAATTTGATTGGCTGTTGTAGACTCCGCCCACTTTTTGTAAATTTTGGCCGCAGTCACCCAGTGACCCACGGTGCCAAGTTTGGGAGCTCTGGCTTTATTACTGTGAGAATTACAGCTGTTTACATTTTCTCATTGAAGTCAATAGGGAAAATCTGATTGGTTGTTTGCGGCTCCGCTCACTTTTTTGGGTCCCCAAAATAGGACAGAAAAGTCACAACACCCCATTCCCGAATAAGCTGAACGGTTTGACACCTCATTCATGGGTCTGCGACAAACTAATTATTCGATAAATTCCCCATTATAAGTCAATGGGGCAAATTTGGGGACCTCTCCTGCCCCGGGGGTAAAACTTATACCCTCGTGTGGGGTATCATCTGACACAGGTCGCAAACCTCTTCAAATGTGGTAAATTTAACGTTTCTACAAGATTCCCTCTCTGCGCTAGAATCCGTCAAAAGTTGGCCTCAATGTTAATCTATGGGACTTTTCGGGGTGGTTAATTGCCCCCGCAAGGGGCAATTAACCACCCACCCCTTAGAAAAGTCATACCACCCCATTCCCGATTAAGCCGCACGATTTGACACCTCATTCATGGGTCTAGGACAAACGGTGCGGGACTAGTTACGCGCCAAACTTTCATACGGAAGAAGAATAAAAATAAGTTTGCAAGATAACAGTAGTGATGCTTTGCTTCGCAAGCACCACTAATAATCATGAGAATAAACAGGAAATGGATTTTTCTACGCAGCCATGAACCGGGCAAGGGCAGTTAAACTTTTCTCCTCAAAACATTGCTGCTTTAAATAATACTGCACTTTGAGGCAAAGAATTAACCCTTTATATAGCTAAAGTAAAATATTTATTACTAGTACAGCGATTCTTGGTAAGAAATGCCTAAATGAGAGTTATTTTATCTATGTTGAGTTAATGGTCTTTTTAGTTCTAAAGTTGGCAGATTTGCAGTACGTGTTCATTTTAATAAAAACAGATTAGTTGGTGCAATATCTTTACTGGCTAACTAAGCTTCCCAAAACTTCGTACATGGCCATGACAATTGATCAGTTCATTTGGTTTCAGATAGTTCACCAGAAATAAAGACTTTGTCCAATTACTTTTAATTTATGGCCGTTTTTCTAATATTGAAGTGAAAAGTGTCATTTTTCACCTTCTAAAGCAGCTCTGGCTCTTTAACTGTTCTAAATGGATACATTTTGTTGATTCATTTCTTATCTTTGTCCCTGGTGTGCAAAATCCGAGTTTCATTAAAGGAAGTTGTTAGACTTGGTACAAAAGTTGCTAATATTCCAGAGATCCTGCTGAGAAATGAGCTAAATGCAAAATTGTAGAAGTTTAGAGTCTTCACCTGGATCACTGAGCTGCCAAACAAACACCAGAGACAGGGGACTAAGTGATGTGCGGTTCAGGGTTTTCCTGCCCAAACCAGTCTTCCCGGGTTCCTTTCATAGACCTGCCCCAGGCATGATGTCACAAAAGGGGCGGGGCGAGAGGCACGTGTCTATAAAAGTTCAACCTGGAAGTCAGAAGCCCGCATTTGTAAGGTTGCGACCCAGAAAGGGGGGTGCAAGGTCGGCTCAAACCTTCCCGACCCGCGGGTAAACCCGGGGTATCGGGCCGGCCCGCAAATCACTAACAGGGACATTAAACTTTCATTTTGGAAAAACGGTAAAAAAAAAAAGGGTAAGTAAATGGAAAAAGTCTTTATTTCTGAAAACAATTAAACTGAAAAAAGTGTTTGGAAGGTGAACAACCCCTTTAAAGGGGTGCTTCACCTTTAAGTTAAGTTAACACTGGGAGGTGTAGTTCTGTTTGTAGCAGAAACTTACAGCCATAAAGTCACACTAAAAAGTGAGTAACAGCAATGATATCCCAGACAGGAAAAATGGTTACACTCTCTTATCTCTAACCACAACACCAGGGACCTGGAGCCTATGCACCGTTCTGAATGTCACATCTGCAAACATTAAAGGGTAATTAGGTGGATTCATCTGATATTTTAGCTCTAAAATTAGTTAACCTCCATACATTAATCTAAGATGAAAATCTACCTTTACTGGTATCAATGTGACGTTCTTTTTAGTATGTGCGTCCATTAAATGTAAAGCATCAGGAAATGCTTTGTTCAATACAAACTGGTGTGTAAATATTCATATTTTATAAAGATCAGTTCTACTTCTAATTTATGTATAACCTTGGTTACATTGAAATGTAAGGAAACCATGCTTGTTATGTTGAGGAATCACTGTTGTTGTTTTTTTAAATGAAGAATAAAATATTCTGTATGTCGCAGAGCCAGGAAAGGCTGTAAATATACTCGTGTCTCGGAGTTCTTGTGCTAGTCATGTAGCTGGGTCTTTTGCTCCTAGAACAGCTATTATTACTCTCTGAAAAGTTTAAATGAAGAGTAGGAGATATAAAAAGTAATGAAACCTCTGCAAGTTTCTCCTAATAATGTTATTCAGAGTACAAGTATAGGATCTGTTATACAGAACCTGTTATTCAGAAAGCAACAAAGCAAGGTCTTCTCGCATAGACTCCATTTTATCTAAATAATCCAAATTTTTTGTACTTGATCCAAACTAAGATACAATTAATTCTTATTGGAAGCATAACAGCCCATTGGATTTATTTAATGTTTACATGGTTTTCTAGTAGGTATGAAGATACAAATTACGGAAAGAGCCGTGATCCGGAAAACCCCAGGTCCCGAGCATGCTCGGGAGTGCGGATCTTATGTTATTATTTAGTCATATATATATATATATATATATATAACTAAAGGCTATGTGGTTAGACAATAAGGAAGGTATTAAAGGTGAACCAAACCCTTAATTATAAAAACCCCTACCCTACACAGACCCTGCTCCCCCCCCCAGCCTATGTAAATGCCACTACCGCTTTACTTATCCCTTGGTGCAGATTCTGTGCAGAAGAGTTCACGGGCGCCATCTCCTGCTCTTTGTTAATCTTCGGGAAGAGAACGGCGTATCAGCTAATGGGCAGTTCACTTGCGGTGAAAGTGACGGAAATTACCAAAGTTCCAGAAGAAGACCCGAAGATTACAGAAGAGAAGAAGATGGCGCCCGTGAACTTCGCTGCACAGACGGGTAAGTAAAGAGTTAGGGGCATTTACCGGGGGTAACACCTAGGCTGGCGGGGGAGCAGGGAGGGGGGGTCTATGTAGGGTGGCGGGGTAGGAGTTTTTCTAATTAAGGGTTTGGTTCTCCTTTAATGTAGCTGAATTTCTCACAGCTCTGTTGCCTATCTACACAGAGATATTTCTGACATTAAAAAAAATGACAGTGAATGTGTAAGAATGATTTATTGGACTGAGAGAAATGAAATGGAAATAGATGCAATCAATTCTGTTTAGGAGATTTGGGTAAAAGAACTGCCTATGACAAAATGGGTTTCTCACAGAGAAGGACACATTTGTCCAAAGATAGAGGCATGCAGATTCACAGGAGATTGGGGAATAAGCACAAAGCAGTGAATATCTAAAATAAAATATTCTTTACAAATCCATAGACAAATATATACATTTCAAATTAGTCTGCAGCTGAAAATATAAGGAGTTCCATGGATAACAATCGTTGTTTCACAAGGAATTTTATTTCTGGCTTGGACAGAAGGGGCAGCAATTATACTGGTTATTTGGTGCCCAACATCGAATACACTGTCAAAATAAATAAAAAAAGTACAGTTAGTGAGGAATAAGCTGGAGCATTTTTTTCCATTATATGTTGGAAAATACACACTAACTTCAAAAACAAATACAAGATATTCTTTCCTTACCTCCCGGTGCATGGCATGACTACAAGACATAGGCTGCAAGTCAGAAGGCTGCACAAACGTCTGACACACAAGGCACAACTTACGGAGCCCTGAAACCTAAGAAAACAACAAACCAATGTAAACTACAACAAAAAGCACTAAATTAAAGAGGTAGTGAACATCTAGCTATATACATTTTATGTTATTATAAAGAACTCTGAATATTATTTTGCTTTTTTACCCTTTGTATCTGTTATCAGTTGATAATGAGCTCTGTATAAACAACAACCTTTCTTCACTGTTTGTTGTGTTCTGTCTCTGGGTAAACTACAAGTTAAATACATTCCTTATGTGAGGGATGATATGTTCTGCCTTCTGTTCCTCTCAATAATTGCTCTTAAAGAAAATCTAATCTCTCAAAACAAATATTGTTCCTCTTCTAAGCACTTTTGAAATGTTTGAATATTCATTTCAAGATATTAGTAGTTTTGGCACTGCTATTAGAATTCAAATTGAAACAAAAAAGCAAATGGAGGTTTAGTTGTGCCAACATTTGGGAGAAAATGTCAGAAAAAGAGAGGACACCCGTCTGACATTGCTCTGTTCAGGAAAGACCAGGGTAACAACTTTTCTCTAAGCATACTGCCTCCAATCCTACAAATCTCTAGTTAGAATAAGTAGCAGTGGTCACATCTAGCACCTTATAAACCAGCAGCAGTAGTACATATATGCTATTATTTGCATACTTACCATAGGAGTTTGTCCAGTGTAAGTGCCCTGAGACTGGGCTAGATATGTGGGTGCTGCAGGAGGGTTTCGATAGACTGGTCTGGAGCTGGCAGGTGACTGCATATAATAAAAATACAAGTTTAATTTTTAGTGATGTGCTTTACAGCAAAAAGAACTACATTTGCCATTTACGCCTCTGTACAAAATAACTTCTAGATATACAGTCATTTGAAAACGTTTGGGAACCCCCCTCAGCCTGCATAATAATTTACTCCACTTTCAACAAAAAAGATAACAGTGGTATGTCTTTGATTTGATTTCCCAGGAACATCTGAGTACTGGGGTGTTTTCTGAAAAAAAGATTTTTAGTGAAGCAGTATTCAGTTGTATGAAATTAAATCTTGGCTGTGCTCAGAGGTTTAAACTGTCAGTTTCAACTGTAAGGAATGTAATCAGGAAATGGAAGGCCACAGGCACAGTTGCCGTAAAACCCAAGTCTGGAAGCCCAGGAAAAATACAGGTACTGTATGCAGAGGATTGTGAGAATGGTTACAGACAACCCAAAGATCACCTGCAAAGACCTGCAAGAACATCTTGCTGCAGATGGTGTATCTGAACATCTGTATGGCAGGGTGATGAGAAAGAAGCCCTTTCTGCACTCAGGCCACAAACAGAGTCGCATGTTGTATGCAAAAGCTCATTTAGACAAGCCACAGTCATTTTGGAACAAAGTGCTTAGGACTGATAAAAATTTTGTTATTTGGTCATAACAAAAAACGATTTGCATGACCGCATTCCAAGAAAAACATTTGCTACCCACTGTCAAATTTGGTGGAGGTTCCATCATGCTGTGGGGCTGTGTGGCTTGTTCAGGGACTGGGATCCTTTTTAAAGTCGAGGGTCGGATTAATTCAACTCAATATCAACAAATTCTTCAGGATAATGTTCAAGCATCAGTCACAAAGTTGAAGTTACGCAGGAGTTGGATATTCCAACAAGACAATGACCCTAAACACACTTCGAAATCTACAAATGCATTTATGCAGAGGGAGAGGTACAATATTCTGGAATGGCCGTCACAGTTCCCCGACTTGAACATCATCGAAAATCTATAGGATCATATGAAGCAGGCTGTCCATGGTCGGCAGCCATCAACTTTAACTGAAGTGGAGAGATTTTGTATGGACAAATGGTCAAAAATACCACCATCCAGACACTCATCAAAGGCTATAGTAGGCGTCTAGAGGCTGTTACATTTGCAAAAGGAGGCTCAACTAAGTATTGATGTAATATCTCTGTTGGGGTGCCCAAATTTATGCACCTGTCTAATTTTGTTATGATGCATATTGCATATTTTCTGTTAATCCAATAAACTTTATGCCACTGCTGAAATACTACTGTTTCCATAAGGCATGTTATATATTAAAAGGAAGTTGCTACTTTGAAAGCTCAGCCAATGATAAACAAAACTCCAAAGAATTCAGAGGGGTACCCAAACTTTTTTATATGACTGTATATATTTATATATATTTACTGTATTAATATGACAATTTAGATTTAAACTGGATGTATGCAATGCCTGAACAATTATAGGAAAGTACATTGAAAAGGCAGATGTTTATTCAGAGAAACTACTTTATCTAGATAAATGCAAGGGCTAAATTTGATTGACAAACATTTAAGTTATCTCACGGAGTTTAATAGAATTCTTTCTAGTAAACAGATGCACTTACAAGAGTCGCTCTGGATCCTGGATCTGGTGCATCGGTTAGTCGTTCCGCTACATGATTGCATAGCGCCTCCACAGTGAGGCCAGAAAGTGTGCCGCGAGCCACCTTAATCTGCTGCAAGATCCCTGTCAGATGGGACCTGAAAGCAAAGAATACTTAGGAAACTGACAAAATGCAGCGTATGAGCATTACTGAGGCTAAAGATTTCTTACTATGCAACCGACAGCAAAAGAAAAGGGATGAACTTTCATCTCTTCTTAGGAATTGTACAGAATATGAAGGAATGAGTGATATGAATTAAAGGAACAGGCTAGCCCTCATTTTCTAATATCAAAACATGCCCTCAACACTGGCATCTTTGCAGGACATTGCAGTTACATGCAGATAATAGTTTAAGCATTTCAGAAAGGCCTGTGTCCAAGGCATGGCTACTTTACAGTAAGTAAAATGATCTGCTTAATGCACCTCATGGTGGCGCTGTGGGGATACAAAACAATGATCAGATAACTGCAAGCAAGTGAGCAGATGATACTTTTTTGGACATAGGGTAACAACAGATTTTTCAGACTCTTGCAATAAAGTGAATTTGTGATTTCCTGTAAGACAGGCATCCAACCATGTTCCCTCTAATTCCTTCTAGGCTATGTGCACCAAAACAAAATTTTGTGCACACATTTTAAACTGTGTGCATTATTAAAAACTGTGTGCACAGGTCACAATGAATGAAAAAGTTTGTGTTTTCACATAAAATTCTTTGTGCGTAACGCAATTTGTTTCATGTGCTGGCCTCATAATTTGCGCGTGCACAAACACACAGTTTAGAGGGAACATTGCATCCATCCAGTTTCTAAACTGCCCTAACAAATAAAGCATCTTCAACTCTCTTTTTAGACATCCCCCAACTGCCCTTAAACAAAAGACACGATTCTATGTGCTACAAAGCCAGTACAATTACAGGCTAGTATGCCATGCAGATTAAAAATAGCCGTGTATTTAAAAAAAAAAAAAAAAGAGTTGTCATTTACATTATGCAAGTGTTTAGAAGACTTGGCAGCATTGATCTCCATGCAAATAAGAATGATGCCAATAAATATAGCTGTATAGGAATGAGGAAACTGCAAACATAGCTTTTTTTGAGCTGGCTGTATAAGAAATACATAACACACAAATTAATTTTAAAAACCGTGCATTCATCAGGCCAAATAAACCTCTTGTTAACTACTTTCATTAAATTATCAAGTAGGTTTATCCCTCTAAAGTCATGCAACAGAACTAGTCAATACTATTATCTGCAGAATTTACTTACCGGTACTTAGAATTTATGACCCCTAGGATGGCTTGTTGCCTGGGTTAATGCTGAAAAAGTTATTAACACTTACTGGCTACACTGAGGGAATCTAGCTAGCAGCTTTTCCATTATTTTGCTGATCTTTTCTGTACTTGGTGGGACTGGAGCTTCACAAGCACCGGAGAACTGAGCAGCACTAGGAGCCCTTTGCATTAAAGGAACAGCCCCAGCAAAGGATGACGGAACTCCAGAAAGTAGAGCAGAATGCTGAGCGAAGGGTGGGGGAATTTGTGGCTGTGGGTGAAACACATCACTGGATGGGATGGACACCTGAAGAGGAGTAACAGCAATTTTATGGAGTAGGAGACTGGTCTAGAGAAAAAAGGGAACAAAAGAATTATATGTAAAATGTCAACACAGTAATCTAGAAAATTAAGAAAGGAACCATATCCCATCACAGCAGATAATAGTATGTCACTAGAAAAAGAAGAGTTGTTGAGACAGACTTACATCAGAAGGTGGGGAAGGTAGATTGGGGGCCAAAATGGATTGCAGGCTACTCAGCTTGGAACCATTCTTAACTTGCTGAATCTGAGCGCCAAACTGTTCCTGAAGAAAAGAAAAAATTATATGTATGGATAATGCTTCTGCCTATTCATAATTTAATTTAGAGGCACAACCACTGATAAACTTGCATGGACTGTTGTCAGACACCTGCACTTCTGGTGCAAAGTCTACTCAAAAATATATTTAATTCTTGCATCACTCCATTCACATTATTATCACTGTTTTACTGATATTGTTAATCTAGATTTTACACTGCAGTACCCTATTCATTCCCATAAATCCATGCAGATTCCAATTTTTATCTTACTGCAACTGCACACTGACCTTTTCCTATTGTACAAAATTCCACACCTCTCACACACAATTTCCCTTGATGGACTCTCCTGCATCAGTAGAACAGCTGCTTTTTCAGCAACACTGAGAGCCCAGAAAATGTGTCTTACCCGAAGATTTGCCTTCATCAATCGAATTCCTTCAAGTCTGCCATCCCATCTCTGCTCCAACTTTATCAAGTCCAAGGTCCGAGGAGCAGCCCTGAGAAAAGGTGAACAGCATATATTCCCTAATATTATATGCAAAATGAGTCACCGCCAATTCATGGCAGTGTTTTACAAATTCCTTACCTGAGACGGAAGAGTGTAACCTCTGCCTCATTCTCTGCTTCCTCTAATGTAGCGAGAAAAAGATCTCTTCTACTTTCCAAAGACAGCACCTAGAGAAACAGAGGACAAGTTAGGTAATGAGCTTTGTTGATGAACTGCACATATTCTATATGTTTTGTAAATGGACACAGATGCACAATCCCAGGTACATCGAAATGCAAAGTCTCACAATTCTTCACTGAAATCCGCTAAGAGTGTTCCCTCCAAAGCTGATGCAAGGCTTCCAGATGTGAACAGAGAAAAAAACTCTGCTAAGCAGTCAGGGGCTGAAATCTAACTCGTTTTCAGCAGGCCGATTTCTGCTCTGTCTGGCCTCACGTGAAGGACTACTTAAAGTCGGGGCCAGATGATGGCGAATACACTGCCTCACTGCGCTTCTGCACCCGGAAGCATTGTTTCCACTTGGGTGGAAGCGGGGATTTTGGTGCTGTGTGGTCACCTTGATCTGAGCAGAGAGTGGAGCCAGCAGCTTGAATTTTGAAACACAGGCAGGGAAGTTACATCACACCAAACTAATACAGCAGCTGCTCATAAACAGAGAGAGCTTATTTGGTTGTTTGTTCAGGTATGTAAAGCATTCTATAGAATAATTATATTGTCTATCTTGCACTGTTGTGACTAATGTATTGGGAAGTAACTGCATCAGTAGCTTTCTTTCTCCTTTAGAATCCATTGTCCATGGTGCCTGCCCATGACACTTTAATCTCCAACTCACTATGTGAAATTACCCCAAAGTCTTACCTCTGCTTGTGATGCACGTTTAGCCTCCTCCAAAACACTCTGCCTCATTTCATTATCTAACTTCTTTAACACGTTCAACTCTGTATCCCACTGCTCCCTAAAAAATAGATACATTATTAGCAAAGCAATTGGGTGTAATATCTCCTAATAATTCATTATAGCAATGTTAAAATAAAGTGCTATTCATTCTACATTTTAAGACATAAAATGTTAAACAGTAACAACCAAGTAACATATTACGACTAATCAACAGTTTTTAGTGGTCTAGTGCAGTCTGATTATTATCATAGATTTAAGGACTAGATTAAACTTTTATCTTGTGAATATATAGTGAGTTCATCGACTACCCTAGTGAAAAACTGCTTTCTTATAATAATTACATTCATGTTGGAATGTAGTCCTATGAACATATACCTTTGAAGTATTTAAAATGTAAGATTGCAGTACAAAAAAATAATAAGTTGTGCCACAACATATATATATATGAAGACAATATTTGAATTCTTACTTTTCCTTTGTCTGCTCTGCCAAAAGTGTAACTATCTTATTTTCCAGCTCCTTGTGTTCCAGCTGTAATCTGTGATGCAAGAAGAGACAGAATGTTGACAGAGGAATATAAAGGATTACAATGCACCCATTACCTGCTGCATTGCATGTATTAGCTTAGTCCTAACTTACCCAGTTTGGCTTTAAAGGAGAACTAAAGCCTAACAAAAGAAGCAGACTAGAAATGTTGTAGATTAAGTTTTGGACTTCTATACCAGCCCAAAGCAACCATAGCCCCGTAACAGGGAAGATCTGTGCCTCTATTTTCTGCTGATTCACTGTGTGCTGCTCACAGTTACTGCGCTTAGGGATCAACGCACAGTATACAGTACACATAGAATATAACTGTCACAATATAAGACTGATCAGTAATTAATACAGATAATTACTACATGGCCGCACAGAAATAAGTGCAATTAGCACCAGAATTTAATAATCAGCCCTGTAGCATCATCTTATATTACAGACAAACCTAATTTTCTTCTGGATAATTTGCCATGACCCTTAAAGGGCATGTAAAGTCTAAAATAGAATGAGGCTATAAATGCTGTATTTTGTACAATAAATATAAACATGAACTTACTGCACCACAAGCCTAATCAAACAAATAATTTATGCTTTCAAAGTTGGTTGTAACTTTGTTAAACATCTTTGCAAGACTAAGACTGTGCACATGCTCAGTGTGGGCTGGGCTGTCGTCATGCTGCTCCATGTTCTGCACGGCTGGGAAGTAAGGCGGGGGCTTCCCCTGCTGTTCATAAGTATAATTGTTTCCCTGCTCAGCAGTTAGGGACCATCTGACAATTCCTATCCACAGCAGTAAATGAAGGGAGAATTTCACTGCATACAGCCAGGTTTCTTATAAAAACAGTACACATTTTTTAATTAAAGTATACTGGAGATAGGTTTCTTTTTCATTAACGAAAGTAAAGATGGGATTTTATTTTTTTGCCTTTACATGCCCTTTAAGCTTAGCTTCTCAACAACTGCTCAGAGCCCACTGAGCAGACACTTTCCAAGATGGTGACCCCCCTGTGACAAGTTTGAAGTCCTGGATCATTGCTGCTATTGACAAGCTGAAATTTTAGGCTGGTGCAATAAGTTCAGTATGTAAAATATGGCATTTTTAACCATATTAATTTTTAGGGTTTAGTTCTCCTCTATGAGCTTGTCTCGATATCCCTCCAAATAAATGTCCCTTGCACTAAATCCTCTGCTGTGTATCATGGATTGCTACCCTGTGTGCTTGTGGCACATTCCATAACTGCATGGCCGAAATAAATATCAATTCTACACATAAGTTTCCTGTTCCACTGGCTGCCACACAACCTCAACAGTATAATAGATCAACTACCATGTTTAAAAGTTGGCAATGTGACTTTTATCATCAAATACTGCTCTTTTTTTTCTACCAATAGAAACACTGGTGATTGTGTCTAAAATGAGGTTGCAGATAAATTCACCCCCTGATCACTCTTCTATCCAAGTAAAAAGTCATCTTGAAAATGCTAAAACATGTTATACTGTATGTATGTAATGATAACAACACAAGCCTGTGACTAACTATTCTTTTGAATATTTCCTTGTTCCTTACTGCCATTCAATAGAGCCTTCTTCCATTTTACTACTAGATAACCAATCATTACTAATCATTACTATCTACATAAGTAAAAAGATTGATCATTGTTTGAAGTACTTTGAACTGAACTTTCTTATTCTATGTTATGACACTTACTGTTGACTCTTGCTCTGTAGTCTCTCCAGGTCTGCTCTAAGATCCTGCTCTTTCTGGGATTGGTCCTTCCTTTCCTTATCCATCTTCTTCCTTGTTTCTTCCCTCTTAAGTGTTACATCTTGAATAGATTTTAACGTTTCCTACAGAAGCAGAAGGGTTGAGAGCTGCATGTCCTATAGAAGTCCACAATCATCCCAAAAGTTCACATCATCCAAAAAAAATCTCTAAATATTGTGCATTTCACGTAAGTGTTGTATAGGGCCATTTATCAGGACAGCACTCCGCTTCTATATTGGCACCGGTTGAAAGGCCAAAATTCCAAAATGTACTAAAAAAAAGACCAGCAACACCGAGATTTCTTATGATAGAACATGAATCTATTAGTGCATGTACAGCCAACGTGACATTTCGGTCCCATAAGGGACCTTTCTCGTCTTAGGGGGACACAGGGCACAGACGGGATTAAGCTCCACCCTCCAGGAGGCAGGACACTTGTAATAATTAAAATAAGGGCGTGCCAGAGGGTCTGGCTTAATCCCCGTGTACTGACCTAATCAGTTTTCAAGTGTCCTGGTTACTAGGAGAATGGACTTAAACAGTCTGAACAAACTATTACCAGCACATCACTGGCACTGGGGTCCCCCAAGCAGCAGGGGTGTGTGTATGGGGGACCTGCTTCATGGGAAACTATACCGGGTCTTTCTCTGGCCTTTTAGACTATAACAACTACCCAGACGTTCCTGCTCCCCATTCTGGATTGCAGCGGTTTGGCATTGAGTTATTGAGCACTATGCGTGAGTAATTCTCTTAATTAATTTACTCACAGTGGCTCTCCCCCTCCCGCTCCTCTCCCGGTACCTGTCTGCCTGCTGCCTCCACTAGGACAATAGAGCACTGCCCCTACTCTGCTGGCTCCCTACTGGGTGTCCCGACACAAGAAGCGGTTCCTCTCGGGACTTCTTCCACACCAGTCCCTCACTTCCTACAGGCACCGGAGGGCATTAGCATCAGCCAAACTTCCTGGGCACCCCTGGTTACTCATCTACTCAGAGGTACCAGAGATTCTGCACATGGCAGAAGGTAAATCAGGGGAATTTTTCCCCAGGGCGGGGGGAAGAGCCCTAACTACAGCAGCAGCATCCCAGGTCACATATTTTATGTGCTCCAAATGCCATTCCAAGATACCAGGCGGGCAGGTTGATCCCCTCTGTAGGTCGTAGGGCTATTCAGCTCTCACAATCCCTGGCCTCCTTGCAAAGTTTGCCCTCCATCGCTGACAATTTGGGAAAGGCTTTAGCCAAGCTGGATCACAAGACCAGCGGTAAGCGCAAGTGAACAGAAATCTCAAGATTGGATACTTTCCACCATAGCCCTTCTGACGCCTCATCGGTGGGAGCTCTTTCCAGCCAATTGGAGGGTGAACTTCCACCATCAGACAATTCCTCAGGGGAAGAGGATGAGAATGACAAACCCAAGGGCCGTGAGGTGCAACATGACATTGACAACATCATTAAGGGAGTCCTTGAGGTACTGAAAATCACTCCCTCAGCAGACCCGCAAACTCAGACAGCAGGGTTGATGAAAAGGCAGCATAAGTCCTCGGCAGTTTTTCCATCACACAAACAACTGCTCAGCATTATCCAAGAGGAGTGGAATTCACCAGAATGAAAATTTCAGGCTACACGAAAATTTCAAATCCTATCCGTTTTCCAGGAAATTGGTGAACAAGTGGTCAATGCCCCCAACAGTGGATGCTCCGGTATCCAGACTGTCCAAAACTACAGCACTCCCAGGCACTGACGCGGAAGGACCCTTGAGGGATTCTTGAGGGCTGTGTACTCCTCTGCAGGTTCCTCTCTACGACCTGTACTGGCTTCCACGTGGGTAGCAAGGGCCATACAGGCATGGTCTGAATCCCTGATCAACGACATCCAAGAGGGAGTCCCCAGATCAGAACTTATATCTACAGTGCAGTCTATTGCTGAAGCCTTTGCTTATATGTGCGACGACACTCTAGACACAGCACAAATTACCGCTTGCACATCTGCTCTCTCGGTAGCAGCTCGCAGAACACTATGGCTTGGGTAGAATTGGGTAGCCGATCTCAGTTCAAAGAAGTCTCTCACGTCTCTTCCCATCAAAAGACAACGGCTCTTTGGGGAGGAACTCAAAAAGATTATTTCCCAGGCCACGGGGGGGGGGGGGGAAGAGTACTTTTCTTCAGCAAACCAAGAGTAGAGCATCTACTTCAGTCAGTCGAGGAAAATGTTTTCGAGGCCAAAGCGGCCAATTCACAAGATGGGGAAGCCCTCCCCAATGTTCTCAATTTCGCTCTAAGACAGGCGACAAAGGTCGTCCAACAAGTTCCACAACAAACCCTCAGCCGATAAGACCACCTAAGCCTGACGGGGCACTCGCTCCTGAACCACAGCAGCCAATAGGGGGCAGGTTGCTTCAATTCCGGGAGGTGTGGCACAGACATTCGTCAGACACTTGGGTCGACAAAATCATCTCAGAAGGCTATCATCTGGAATTTTCCTCTCATCCCCCCAGAAGATTTCTCATGTCCAGAGCCCCCAAAAAGCACAAGCCTTTCGGGATTGTGTTTTCAAGATGGAACAAAGTGGAGTGATCATACCAGTACCCCTGTCAGATCGATTCTCCGGGTTCTACTCCAATCTGTTCCTGGTGCCAAAGAAAGACGGCTCGTTCAGACCCGTCCTGGATCTGAAATTTCTGAACAAGCACATTCATAAGTACAGTTTAAAATGGCGACCTTACGATCAGTAATTCGAGGAAAGGAACCAGGACAACTAATGATGTCTCTGGACATCAAGGATACGCACTTGCATGTACCAATATGGCCACCCCATCATCGGTTCTTAAGATTCGCCTTCAAGAACCATCACTACCAGTTCGTAGCCCTGCCCTTTGAGCTCGTCAGCACCCAAGGTATTCACAAAACTCATGGCAGTAACGGCTGCGACCTTACGGTTACAAGGAATCTCAGTGACTCCCAATCTGGACGACCTTCCCTGAAGGCAAGGACAAGAGAGAAGGGCGAAGCAGATCTTCAAAGGGCAATTCAATTGCTTCAGGACTTCGGGTGGACTATCAACTGGGAAAAGTCTAGTCTTCTACCCAGCTACCAAATGACATTCCTGGGTCTCGAACTCAACACTCTCACACAACATGTGAGTTTACCACAGGACAAGCAGTTGAAGATAAAGGCTCATGTCAACCTACTGTCTTGCACACACCAGCCCACAGTTCACCTGGCAATGAACCAATGGTTCTGGGGTTGATGGTCTCAGCCATAGAGACGTTGCAGTTTGCACAAATCCATCTGCGCCCACTACAAGCCAACATCCTATCCGGTTGGAAGGGAGGTCCTCTTTCTCAAAGACTGTCCCTCCTACGACAGACAAGAGAATCCTTTCAGTGGTGGCTACATCCACAATCTGTCGAGGGGCCAATCTTGGGCGAAGCCGGACTGGACTGTGATAACGACGGATGCCAGTCTACAAGGTTGGGGAGCAACCTGGAACAACCTGTCCGTACAAGGTCAATGGTCTCCCAGCGAGTCCAGACTGTCGATAAAAATTCTCGAACTCCAGGCTTTCAGATTGGCACTAAACAGCTGGTCGCACCTGCTCCAAGCCAAGTCGGTAAGAGTACAAAGCGACAACTCCACCACTGTAGCCTATATCAACAGACAAGGAGGGACTCGAAGCAAAGCAGCTCTAGCGGAAGCCCATCTGATACTGAGTTGGGCAGAGTCCCATGTGGTGAGGCTGTCAGCCATTCACATACCTGGAGTGGACAACACAAAAGCGGACTTCCTCAGTCGCAACCAACTGGATCCAGGGGAATGGGAACTTTACCCGGAGGTGTTTGTGAAACTTGTGAGACATTGGGGCCTTCCCCAGATCGACTTGATGGCGTTCAGAGCCAATTGTAAGGTGACAAAATTCTTTGCCCGATCACGAGATCCAATGGCAGTTGGCATGGATGTCATGACACAGAATTGGTTCTTTTGACCTCGCCTACATCTTCCCATGTTACCCAGGGTACTGAAGAAGGTCAGATACTCACATACAACAGTAATTGTGGTAGCTCCCTACTGGCCCAGGAGAACTTGGTTCTCAGATCTTCAGGAGATGTCCATAGCACAACCAGTGCGGCTAACAGCCAGAGTTGACCTTCCGATCCAAGGTCCAATAGTCCACCACAATCCGGGCCTATTTACTTTGACGGGATGGTTGTTGAAGCAGCCATCTGGAGAAGACAGGGCATAGCCTAAGAAGTCATTGCCACAATTCTAAAGTCGTGCAAACCCACGTCGTCCAAGGCTTACCACAGAGTGTGGCGCAGCTATTGGAACTGGTGCGAAGAAGCACATTTGCTCTTACTCGAATGCAACATCCCAAGAGTACTTTCCTTCTTACAACAAGGTCTCCAACTGGGCCTCAAGTTGAGCTCCTTGAAGGTGCAGGTATCGGCGCTATCGTCTCTCTTCCAGTCACGCCTAGTCCTGGGTGCTTCTGTTCGTACTTTTCTGCAAAGAGTAGCTCATGTCGTACCACCATTTCGACTTTCGATTCCAGGATGGAACCTAAATCTAGTCCTGGAGGCTTTACTGGATTCCCCCTTCGAACCTCTAGCTTCTATCTCTGACAAGTGGTTGACATGAAAGGTGGTGTTTCTAGTGGCCATTACATCGGCCAGAAGAGTTTCAGAACTCAGCGCTCTATCCTGTGACCCAGTATTTCTGGTTTTAAATAAAGATAAAGCGGTTCTACACACAGTTCCTTCCTTCCTACCCAAGGTGGTGTCTTAATTTCACATGAATCAGGAAATCATGGTCCCTTCCTTATGTCTAGAACCCAAGAACTCAAAGGAAAAATGACTTCATAACATCTAAGTGGTCAGAGCTCTACGTTGGTATTTAGAAAAATCCAATTCATTTAGGCGCTCTCAGACGCTATTTGTACTGCCAACTGGTCCTCGACAAGGCATGCCGGCATCTAAAACGACCGTCGCACGATGGCTCAAGGAAACGATCCGTCAAGCATATGTTTCTAAAGGTAAATCGCCACCTGAAGGTGTACAAGCCCATTCCACAAGATCAATGGGAGCTTCCTGGGCATGGCGCAACTCAGCTTCCTTGGAACAGATCTGCAGAGCGGCTACCTGGTCATGTGTTCATACATTCACCAAATTCTACAGATTGGACACGTTTTCCTCAGCAGAGGCCGCCTTTGGCCAGAAGGTGTTGCACTCCGTGGTGCAATAACGTGTCACTAATTCTCGCTCCCACCCTTCTGTTTTTGGGGCTGCTTTGTTAAGTCCCCATCTGTGCCCTGTGTCCCCCTAAGACGAGAAAACAGGATTTTTGATACTCAACGTTAAATCTGTTTCTCTGTAGTTGACAGGAGGACACAAGGCTTCCGGCCCTTACGCGAGATCTGACCACTTTGGTTCATGTGGGAATACTTCCCTGAATTACCAGTTCTGCACGTTTTTAGAATTACAATTTTATATATATATATATATATATATATATATATATATATATATATATATATATATATATATATATATATATATATATATATATATATATATATATATATATATACATTTTATTAAATTATTTAATTAAATCTAAATTTTCTGGGAATATTAAAAACAAAAATTGTCAGCAAGGAACACCAATTTTAAATTAGGAGAAAAACACTGAACATTTAATGTACCAGATACAAATGTAAGTTTCAAATCACCTGATGTTTCTGTATCTCTTCTTCCCGTCGTTGTTTTAGCTGTTTGATCTGAACCTGCAGCTGCCTCTCAGTTTGTGTCTGCCTGTCCAGCACCACTTGGTAATTATCTTTCAGTTGGTCCCTTTGATTCAAAACTTCTCTCTAAAACAGAATTAGTTGGAAGTTAAGGTACACAAGAAGACAACAGTGGAACTCTGGCAGGAATGGAAGTTCAGACAGAAATGCTTTTGAGTAACCAACAGAAGTTCAGACAGAAATGCTTTTGAGTAACCAACAGAACAGTCTCTTGCAACTTAAAGGTTAAAAACGTGCAGTGCTGTTTATGCAGACAAACAATGTGAAAATAAAGCTGAAAACTGAGAACATTCCACCTCTTCCAATTTGAATAGCTGTACATTTCATAAACACAAGATAATCTAAATGAAATAAATACTCACCAGGATTTGTTCTGTATTCTTCTCTGTTGTAGTCTCTGCATCTTTCATCTCGTAATCTGTCTATAGGCGAGAAATGCAATGCTCAGAAACAAATAATTTTGCTCCAGTCTCCCCCCCCCCCAGCACAGCCCTACTCCCTACAGACATGCTCACGTACAAACATAGAAAACAATTAAACTGTGAGCTTAGAATTGATCACACCTTTCAATATAGCATCATCTTTTTTGCTGATCAGAGGAGTTGTGCCATTGGTCAAGATGCCACAGATAATTTGGACATCCTACATCTACATCATTATTGTTTAGATTAGTTCACAAATAGAGAACACTTGAACAGCAAAATACCTGAATTGCAACGTGGATTCCAAATTCCAAAGTTCCATCATCTGTCTACAGGAAAGGGACAGTATAGTCAGAGTTTGATTTTTTTTTTTCAAAACATGTCTTACTGCCTGCCACATATTACAGTAGGGGGTCTTTTTTTAGATTTAAGTTGTCAGTATACGGCTTAGTTCTTATTGCGCTTGGACACATTAAGACTGAATGCATCTAGGAAGAGGTTATTACAACATTATGATCAAAAAACATTGGGCCCCCACATGCAATGGTCCTGCTTTTCTCTTTACTCTGTGACTATCCCTGTTTAGGTTTCTATATTAAAGGACAAGTCAACCCCAAAATAAAAATTTGCCTAATAAAAGAAAACATTGGCAACTTTCCAATATACAGTTATTAAATATTTTCAGTGCTTTTAAACTTGTAAGCTTTTAAATTTGTAAAAACAATTGCTATAAACAATTTTGCAAAAGTCTTGGTTCCCCCGGCAAAGACGTTAATCAGCTGCCTTGTATTACATTGTATCAATAGATTAAGTCACCAGGGCAAAGAATAGAATGAAAGACAAAAGGAGATTTTTAGTGTAACTTACCGTTAAATCTCTTTCTCTCTAGGCACTCGGGGGACACAGGAACTGTAGGGGTTAAGCTCCTCCCTCCAGGAGGCAGGACACTGAGAACAAAAAAATCTGGGCTCCTCCTCTCCCCCTATAGCCCTCCTGCTTAACTCCCACAACTCAGTTTCGATAGCAAGCAGAATAACAAGAACTATATACATATAACCAGAAGGTCAACACCCCGGGAAAACACATTCCCCTTTTATGATCTCAAAGGAGACCTGTTTCAGGGAGGGTGTTCCTGTGTCCCCCGAGTGCCTAGAGAGAAAGAGATTTAACGGTAAGTTATACTAAAAATCTCCTTTTCTCTTACGGCCTCGGGGGACACAGGAACTGTAGGGACCTACCAAAGCAGTCCCAAACCCGTAATTAGGGAGGGAAGAAACAAAGACCAACTGCCTGCTTCAGTCTGAACAGACGACTGACTGCAGGACCTTCCTGCCAAAACACGCTTCGGCAGAAGAATAGGTATCACAACTATAGAATTTAGTAAATGTGTGGATGGAGGACCATGTGGCAGCTCTGCACAGCTGATCAGCGGAAGCATCATTCCTCCATGCCCAAGAGGTACTTAACGCCCTAGTCGAATGAGCTCTGATCCCCTCTGGGGGAGTCGTGTGAGCAGCTAAGTATGCCTGCCGAATTGCCTCTCTGATCCACCGTGACAGAGTAGCCTTGGACGCCGCTGTCCCCATCCGAGGACCTGAGGGAATCACGAATAGGGATTCGGACTTTCGAAAGGCAGAAGTTCTCTTCACATATGTTGACAAGGCCCTGACAACATCCAGGGAATGAAGACGTCTCTCCTTCTCATTCCTCGGTTCTGGACAAAACGATGGCACCACAATAGGTTGGTTGACGTGGAAGGAAGACACCACCTTAGGAAGGAAAGAAGGCACCGTCCGTAACACCACCTTGTCCTGGTGAAAGACCATGAGTGGTGGAGATATGGAGAGTGCCCTCAACTCTGAAACTCTCCTGGCCGATGCAATGGCCATGAGGAAGACAACCTTCCAAGTCAATATCGGGAGGTTAACCGAACCGAGTGGCTCAAATGGAGCATCTTGAAGATATCTAAGCACCAAATTGAGGTCCCATGTTGGGACTGGTCTTCTGCGGGGAGGTGCCACATGTGCAGCTCCCTGAATGAAAGTGCGAACATCGTCCCTTAACGCCAGTCGATCCTGAAAAAGTACTGACAAGGCTGAAATCTGCACCTTCAGGGATGCTACCTTCAATCCCCCTTCAAGACCCCTCTGTAAAAACAGAAGGATACGAGAAAGATCGAACTGGTCAAAGGGAACCTCCTTAGAATCGCACCAGGATGCGTATGCCCTCCATACTCGATAATAAGCCGAGGCCGATGACGGCTTCCTTGCCTTAATCATAGTGTCGATGACCGTGTCTGGCAACCCCTTACCCCTCAGGATAGCGGTCTCAACAGCCACGCCGTCAAAGTTAGTACGTCCAGATTGTGATGCAATATTGGACCCTGCTGGAGTATGTCTGGACGCCTCGGCAGATGAAACCAATTGCCGAAGGAGAGTGTTATGAGGTCCGTGAACCATGCCCTCCGGGGCCAGAAGGGGGCCACTACGATCAACCACAGATTCTCCTGACGAAACTTCCTTAAAACTCGAGGCAGCATTGGAATGGGCGGAAATACGTATGCGAGTTGGAACCGCCACGGTTGAGTCATGGCGTCCACCCCTGCCGCCTGCGGGTCTCTGCTTCTTGCAAAGAACCTTGGTGCTTTCCTGTTGAAACGAGACGCCATGAGATCGACTTCCGGCTGTCCCCACCTTTGCGCTATCATGTCGAACACCTCTGGGATGAGTTCCCATTCCCCCGGATCTAGACGATGACGACTTAGGTAGTCGGCCTCCCAGTTTTGGATGCCTGGGATGTATACCGCCGAAATCTCTGGTACTCGAGCTTCCGCCCAAGACAGGATTCTCTCTGCTTCCAACCAGGCTGCTGAGCTGCGGGTTCCCCCCTCGTGATTTATGTATGCGACCGCGGTCGCATTGTCGGTCTGCACCCTCACGGGGAGATTTGTCAGAAGATCCTCCCACTGTCGCAGAGCGAGGTAAATTGCTCTGAGTTCTAGAACGTTTATGGGTAACCTGGACTCCACGGGAGACCATCTTCCTTGGGCTGACCTCTGCGCGAACCTTGCCCCCCATCCGGTCAGGCTGGCGTCGGTGGTGAGAATCACCCACCGAGTCTCTGCCCACCTCCGCCCCCTGGCCAGATGTAGAGGGTTCAACCACCACTGTAGTGACCGCAGTGTAACCTGATCCAGTGTGAACCTCTGATCCAGAGAGGAGCTCCTCCAATTCCTCAGGATGCATAGTTGCAGCGGCCGTAGATGAAACTGGGCAAAGGGTACTGCCTCCATGGTTGCCACCATGTGCCCAAGGACCCGCATGGCAAACCGGATCGACGGCGTCCTGATCTGTTTGAGCTGCCGAGCGAATCGTCGCATCTTTTCCTGCTTCTCTTGTGGCAAGACCACTCTCTGTGAGCATGTGTTTAGGATCAGTCCCAAGAACTGCATGACCTGGGAAGGAAGGAGAGATGATTTCCTCCTGTTGATCAACCACCCGAATTGTTCCAATGTTCTGATGGTAATCGCTAGATGGTCCTGGGTTTCCTTCAGGGATGCCGCCTTCACCAAAATGTCGTCTAGGTACGGCGTGATGGAAATGCCCTGTAAAAGCAGGACCGCCGACATTGCTGCCATGATCTTGGTAAACACCCTCGGAGCCGAAGAAAGGCCGAAGGGAAGTGCCACAAATTGGTAGTGTTGCTGGAAGAACGCAAACCGTAGAAATCTGTGGTGTCCTGGCCAAATGGGAACATGTAAGTACGCATCTTGGATGTCCAAAGACGCCAAGAATTTGCCCTCTCTCAGAGATCGTATCACGGAACGAATGGTCTCCATGCGAAACCGACGGTATCTGATGAACTTGTTCAGCCCCTTGAGATCCAATACTGGACGGAATGACCCATCCTTCTTGGGAACCACGAATAAATTCGAGTAGAAGCCCTGGAAGAGTTGGTCTTCTGGTACCGGTACGATGACCCCAGCGTGGAGTAGTCCTGATACCACCGTGAAGAATGCCTCTCTCTTTGGATCTCCTTGAGGCACCCTTGAGAGAAAGAATCGATCCTGAGGACGGGACAGAAACTCTAGTTTGTACCCCTCCGCCACTAGTTCGTGAACCCAGGCGTCCGACACAGATTCGCGCCACACCTCCCGAAACCAGCGTAGGCGTCCCCCCACCACCTGGTCTGGGAGTGGAGGGCCTGTCCTGTCATTGGGACAGAGACTTGTCTGTAGAAGGCTTCTGTTGGTTCTTACGAGGCTGCCATCCCTGACGGTTCTTGTGTTGGAACCTGCTCCTTGGCAGAGAGGAAGCTGGAGAAGAAGCCCCCTTGGCTGATCTGAAGCCTTGGCCACGAAAAAACCTACCCCTTCTCTGTCCTGTATTAAGGCGGGGCTTGTGCTGGGGTAACAAGGTGCTCTTTCCCCCAGTAGCCTGCGATATTATCTTCTCAAGCTCCTCGCCAAACAGTCGCTTGCCTTTGAAGGCCAAGGAGGTTAGAGCCTTCTTGGAGCTGAGATCAGCTGTCCAATGCTTGAGCCAGAGCGCTCTGCGCGCCGCTACCGCTGTTGCAGAAGTTCTGGCCGAAGCCTGTAGGGAGTCAAGGAGGGCATCGCCCAAAAATGCATTGGCATCCAAAACCTGGTTTGCCAGTGCGGATAGATCCGTCCGAGATGCATTATCTCTGATTCCCATCTAGTAGCTCCTGAACCCAGTCCGCCATAGCCCTGCTGACCCAGGCTGCTGCAATGACAGGCCTGAAGGCAGAACCTGTAGAAATAAAGATAGAGCGTAAGAATCCCTCCAGACGTTTATCGCTGGGATCCTTGAAGGCTGCGGCGTCTGGAACGGGTAGTGCTGTATTCCTGGAAAGACGTGACACTGGAGCATCGACTGCTGGAGGAACCCCCCATTTTTCTGTAAGTTCCTTAGCAAAGGGATAAGAACGGGAAAACCTACGAGAAGGCTGAAACTTCTTCTCTGGACAGTCCCATTCCTGCTGGATAATCTCCCCCAACTGATCATGAAAGGGAAACTCAGCAGATTGCTTGCGCTGGCGCTTAAATGGACCCTTAGCCCTAGAACCAGAACCAGATGTTTCTTCCAGCTGTAGGGAAGTTTTAATGGCCCTAATGAGACCCTCAATATCATGAGGGACCTCCCTGTCGGGATCAGGAATGTCCTCAGATGAAGAGGAAGAAATTTCCCCCTCACTGAAATCAGAGACGCCAATGTCGTCGGACGATTCTGCAGACGACGTGGAAAGAAGGTGCTTTCTCTTGCTGGATACCTTCCTATGCTTGGTCTGGGGCTGAACAGATAATTGAGATACGAACCTATCCAATGAAGTGGAAAGATTCGCAATTCCCTGCAAGTTAGCCAGGGATTGGGACAGCTGCAACGCCCAGGGTGGAGGAACATCCCCCACAGTATAGGCTTGGGATGCTGTAGCGCCCGCCGAGCCCCCAGAGGCAGATGAAGCATTAATAATTTCCCTTTGGTCTGCGACCTCAGGTGCAATGAAGGGGGCAGATGATTCCCCTGAAGCTGCGCATGCTGCACAGACAGGGTCCCCCTGTCCCTTGGCAAACTTTGCACTACATAAGGTGCAGGCAAGATAGGTCACGGCAGCAGTGGCCTTCGCCCTCCCTCCCCTGGAAAACATGTTTCCCTGCAGGCCTGACCCCTGGCAATATGCGTTCAGCAGAAAAAAATACCCCACAGACCTGTCCTAGCAGCCCTAAGAACGTCCGCGTGCCTGGAGGGAGCAGCGTTTAGCAGTTCCAACGCCGTCTCGCAATTGCGCAGTAAGCGTGCCAGCTGGAGCCTCCCAGGAAGCGTCAGAAGAAAACTCCCCTTTCGGCGCGAAGAGCGCAAACCCGGAAGAGAAGAGAGTGACGTCACTCTATACGCTTGCTCCCCTCCAACGGCACAGCGCGCCTTAGCCTGCCGTGCGCATAGACTGCCCTGCGCCACTCCCTCCCAGGTGGCACTCCGGACTAGGCTGCATGAGGGGGGAGGGGGGGAAAGAGTAGGCAATTCACCCACTTTCCGGGAGGGCGAGACTGAGCCACCCCCTGCTGCCTACTTACCCCGAGGGAGTCCCGTGAGATGAGAGGCCATCAACAGGGGACATCAGCTCTCCCTCACGAGCCTCTCCGTCTGGCCAACCCTAGTCTCTGCCCTGTCGGCAGGCCCTAGAATGGTGGGTGGTCCGCTTGCAGCAAGCCTTACAAAACCCCAGACGAGGAATCCCGCGGCGGGGGCTCACCTTTAGAGTGCAGGATTGTTACCTGACTCCGGCCTCTTACCCCGGGTGTCAGCGCTAAGCGCTGACCGTAGAATCCTTGCGTGGGGCCTCCTAGAGGCCAAGCCCTACCTCCTTGGATGCAGGACACTGAAAAACTGAGTTGTGGGAGTTAAGCAGGAGGGCTATAGGGAGAGAGGAGGAGCCCAGATTTTTTTGTTCTCAGTGTCCTGCCTCCTGGAGGGAGGAGCTTAACCCCTACAGTTCCTGTGTCCCCCGAGGCCGTAAGAGAAACACTGCTTTCAATAGCAATACACATACAAATAACTAAAAACCATAGAAAATGTGTAATGTATATTGCAAAATTGCTTAGAATTAGGTTTTCTTTTATTAGGCAAACACATATTCCCTTTGAGTATATAATGTTGGTTTGAGTTTGTGTTTAAGTGTTGTAGATCGTAGAGAATAATCCAGTAGCACACTGATTATGGTGTAATAAGTGGTAAATTGTAAAAAAAAAAAAAAAGGTAAGGGCAACGTGTCAGACCCCACTGGGCCCTTTGTCAAGCCTAGTGGTCAAATACAAACACAGTGTTTTATAGAGTGTACAATGGGAGTGGCCTATAACTCCTCCCCATCAAAATGACATCATAATGAATCAGGTGAAACAAGAATCCTTAAAGTGTCCATTTTTTAAAAATAAAGTCCATTTGTCTAAGTCCATAAATCTGTGTACTTTCATACACATACATCTGTGTACTTTCAGTACACAGATGTATGGACTTACACAAATGGACTTTATTTTTAAAAAATGGACACTTTAAGGATTCCTGTTTCACCTGATTCAATATGATGTAATTTTGATAGGGAGGAGTTACAGGCCACTCCCATTGTACACTCTATAAAACACTGTGTTTGTATTTGACCACTAGGCTTGGCAAAGGGCCCAGTGGGGTCCGAAACGTTGCCCTTACCTTGTATGTATGTGGGCTAAATAAACAATTTACCACTTATTACACCATAATCAGTGTGCTACTGGATTATTCTCTACATTGTTTGCTGGACCTGTTGGGCAGGAAAAGGTGAACCAGATCAAGCACCTGATACCCTGCACAGGGTTTACCTGAAGGGTTGAGCACTCCGAACATTGTAAATATTAAGTGTTGTAGAGCAACTTCTTTAAACAAGTCTGTAAAATGTTTGAATTTACGATCCTATAATATTGATACTTTATCTATGGAACATGAGTATAGGCATTAATGTTAGTTGTATACAAATCACAAATTCAAACACAAATATGAAAATATTATGGTGTATGCAACTTTATCACGGAACAATGTTGTCTTGCATTTGACGCTATTTTCCAAAGATGCACAGGAAGAGACCATTCAAAGAGCAACTCACCTGAACTGGAACAGCCTGAGCCTGGATCATAAAATCAGGTTCAGTTTCACTTCCGTGGTCTGTCTACAAAAATAAAAAGAACACTCATATTTACTCATCCACACAACTATAGCACACAAAAAAACATATAAAACACATTTACTCCAAACTGCCTCATGGAAGTAAGCATCTACAGTAAAGAATTTAGTCAGAAGCTGCACACAGTGATTTGGATGAGGATCAAATGTTTAGTCACTGGCTATCTGACTAGATCCCTATACGTATTATTTCACAAACAACAGCCCAGAGAAAGCTATATAGTGTTTTTCTTTTCACTTTATTTTGTGATACAGACACAAAGGATTTCTACTAAACTGGGTGGCAAAAAACATTTTCACATGAGCTTAGAACCTAAGAGAGGGTATGGTTTTCAATCTATGTAACTGTAAGTAATCTTGTATTTAATCTATGGACATAAGACTATAAAAACTTTCAGATACAGCTCAGGCTCTAGAACAGACTGGTCTGTAAACCGTAATAGTTCATAGAACTAATCAATGCCCTTACTTAACATCTTTTCTACACAAACTACCTCTTTCTGTGTACAGAAAGCACTGCAACTCACCTGAACTGAAATACACTGAGTGTGGATCCCAGAGGCCACTTCACTCTTATTTTCATAGTCTGTCTATAGGAATGTAATGGAAAAGTCAATAACATGGGTATACACAAAGTTTCCTGGAAATATAACACAGAATCTAATGTCGGTTTGCCAGGTTTGGTAGATTCTAAATGCAGCTTAAAAATTGTAAAAGTTGCATTACCAAAAAAAATTCAAAAATCACAACAAACACTGTAAAGTGAACATCCCATTTAAAGGGTTGGTTCACCTTCAAGTTAAAAAACAAATTCTCTGTAAGGCTACAAATGTATTGTTATAGCTAATTTTTATTACTCATCTTTCTATTTAGGCCCTCTTCTATTCAAGTCTCTCGTTCCTATCAATGCATGGTTGCTATGGTAATTTGGAAAAACAACAGGCAGACGGCACTTCTGGGCTAAGGTTTATTGGGTTTACTGCTGTAAAAACCTATGGCATGGTAATTTGGACCCTAGCAACCAGAACTGAAACGGCAAACTGGAGAGGTGCTGAATAAAAAGGTAAATAACTCAAAAACCACAAATAATAAAGAAAATGAAAACCAATTCCAAATTGTCTTAGAATATCACTCTCTACAACATACCAAAAGTTAACTCAAAGAAGAACAGCCCCTTTAAGAAAGAGTGGACGCCTGTAAAGGCTATGCCGGGGAGATATATAGTGAATAAAGTACCCCCTCTTGTAAAATATAAGGATATTATAAGTTACTGAGGAGTTTCATGACCATATAAAAGCACGAGGCCGAGTGTTTTTGTACAGGTCATGGAACTCCAAGATAACTTCTAATATCCTCATATTTTACAACCGGGCGTACTTTTTTTATTATAATACACAAGTTTCAGTGAGTCATGTGACAGAAATGACATCAGAACTCACCATTTATAACTGATGACATCAGAACTCACCATTTATAAGGATATCATTTACAAGATATTCATGGCTTTTGTGTATTATATAGCAATAATCATTTATACACTCAATTTTAAATCCAACAAATTGGTTTTGAATTTACTTTATTGTCACGGTTTATGACTCGGAGTGCACAGGGCAATGACAAAGTATATCATTTAGCTTGTTGACATTGGTCACTTCTAGGTATCTTTACTTAGAAGGGACTTACTTCACTTATTCAGTAATAATTTTTTCAAATAAAACAAAACCGTACAAACTATATGTACCTGAATCTTACTCGTCAATCAAAGAAATACTCTCATGCACTGAACTTAGCTCAGTTACCATGTACAGCTCACCTGAACTGAAATGCACTCGTATGTTCCAGAGTGGTCCTCATCCTCAGTTATATAGTCTTCCTAAATGAATGGAACAGAAAAGGCACAAAAGGATGGACAGTCTTTAAAACAACACTAACCTTCACAATCCCCAACATTTTCTTAAGATACCCTACATATTAGTATAAAAAAATAATAAAAAAAAAGTATAACTAACATTCAAGCAAGATGTGACATATCAAAAATCACAAAACCAAATTTTATTCTTTATAAACAATATAAAAAAAACAACTTACCTGCACTGTAGGACTCTCATTGTCAATTTCAAAAAGAGGCTCATCTTCATTAAGGCTGTCTGTCTATATGAATTAAACCAGACAGTCACATGTAGATATCTGTCCAGAGTGTAAGCAACTTGAGTTTCTTTCAGTTTTCTAGTATTATTGATAGATGGTAAACCCATTGAAAATGAGGAGTACAATACAAATTTGCTGCATTCAAGTTTCTTCCATGTTTATACTCAAAAGTTTTTTGTATTCAAGTTTTTTTTTCATTAAAAATTGGAGTTTCCTAAGTTTTCAATAACTAAGACTCCCCAAATCATTTTACTTTTAAGGGAACACGTGACCCCACAAAATAAATCCAAATCCTAATTTATTGTTATAGGTGAGCAAAATAAACTTGCACCATATCAAATGTATATAAAATTGTTTTCTCCATGCTTTTGGAATCTACAATTACAGCATACAGGCAGACACCATTTTGTGGACAATGTTATTGTGGCAAGCTTTGGATCATCTTAGAATCTCATGTATGTTCCAGTAATGAAGACTTGATGCATCTTTTTATGGATACACAGAATACAGGATTCTGGCAAATCCTACTTCTTTAAGCAGTATTTAGCCGAATCTTATGTTATTAGCATTTTAAATCAAATTGGAACAATTCAGATTGATTCCTTAGGAAATCCTGTTTGCGTTTCCATTTAATCAGTTGCAGTGTCGACGAAACGCACAGGAAATACCTTAAAAAGTTTTGTCAATGCCTTTAGCGTTAATGGGATTTCCCATTTCACAAGTCATTCTTTTGGATGGCTTTGACAATTTTAAATATCAATTTTGACTGATTCAATCAAACTGGCATGAAAACAAAGGATGGATGAATACATTCAAGTTCAATTTTGAAATGAATAAATATGTAGCAAACTGTTTTAAATGAAGTTGTTAAAAGTGTCACGCAACTTGTTATATTGTAATATTCTGATATACACACATATCAGTCAATGGCAAGTGCATGGTGTGACAAACTAAAGGATTATAGAGTGTGAAACACATCAAAGACAGACGGGAGCACTGGGGTTTGCCACCTGTTCAAAACAATTTGCCTGGGTTTCAGAGTGATGAAACCTGGACAGATCTCTGCCAGACTGACTTGAAATGAAACAACTGCTTGTCTGCTATCACATAACCCCACCCACTGACATAATCACCCCACCCCTAGAATTCATAGCTCCTCCCTCAACATCATCAGCTTGCCCCTCGTGGCATTCGTCTTGCCTTCTGCTGTAGATTTGTCACATGTGCAGGAGTTTCTGTAGGATTTACTCAACAATAAAAGTTTTATAGGAGACATGCAAAAAAGAAGAAAAGATTTGTCTATCTTAAACACTTGTTCTCTGCTCACATTGAAAATAAACCAGCATGAGTTGCTTATGAAAGGCTGCCCTCCAAAATAAGAGCACACAAAGAACAACTCACTTGAACTGAAATGCACTGAGAGAGATCCGTTTGTGTCTCTGAATCATTTCCAGAATCGGTCTATAATGAAATATAAAAGAGTAGTCATACATTAATAGAAGAACACCTATTTATTTACATAAATTATAGAAGTCTGCTGATCATTTAGGGCAGGGCTAATCAAATGGAGGCCTGGCTAGAAGAATGCTCAAAAAAACTGATATACAGTATTTAGATAACATTAATTTTATTACAATCTTTGCCGGGCAGGGGCGGCTCTGGGGAGCTTATAATTTGCGTGCAGCTTCTTTTCACTGATACCCACACGTTCCTATCTTTATAGGAACGTCTCAGTATCACTTTAAGCAGTAATATTACCAGTGTATCTGCTGATGAGTTTACAGCTCAAAAACGCACAATCCAGCATTTTGGTTGAAAATCTGTCCTGTGCGTGCAGCGACAGGTGAATGCATTCACCTGCTTCATGAATTTTTGGGTACTTCGACCATCGAATAGGCCAAAATTCGATTTGAATCGAAAAACTTCACAGCTAAATTCAAACAAAAAAAAAACTTAGACTATCTAATTTTTTCAATTCGATGGCCGAATTTCGAAGTTTTAGCACTTCGAAATTCGACCCTTAGTAAATGTGCCCCATAATGTTACTGCTTTAAAACATGGGCATGTTTGCAGTGTTAATAATACTGCTTTAAGACATGGTGGTAGTGGTGTTGGGAGACAAAAGCCATGTGTGATACAGTTTTATTAAATAGAACACGGTTACTAAATAATTTTTTTTTCAAACCCACATTTAAAATGCTTTCTGTTAATGACCCCAGCAACCATAGCAGATTAACTACTGTTAGGGAAATGACACATGAAGACATTAGTTGCCCTGCAATTAATCTCATCTAGTATTAGCAACTAATCTCCTCCAATTGCTTTTCCAACGGCTAATGGTGGCCATAGACGCAAAGATCCGCTCGCTTGGCAACATCGCCAAACGAGCGGATCTTTCCCCGATATGCCATTAACGAGCATGGCTATATCGGGGGTAATCTGATTGTTTGGCCCTATGGCCGAAGAAGCTGATTACGATGCGCAATGGGCTCCGGCGGGATCGGTCGGGTCAAAATCAACCCTGACCGATCGACCAAACGACCAATCTCCGCCGGACGAAAGATGTCGGCACACGCCACACATGATCCGAAAATCGTACGAATCCTCGATTCGTACGATAGGATCTGTGTGTCTATGGTCACCTTAACATACGAATCGCCGCTGGGGAAACAGATGCCTCAGGAAACTATGGGCTATTTCAGAAAAACCCGCACTGCATATGTTTCATCAGCTGCAATTCACATACTCAATAGGGAAAGTATTTGGAGGACAATTATTGCCCGTGCTAGACGAGATTAATTGCAGGACAACTGATCTCCTCATGTGTCATTGCCTTTAGAGTGATGGCCAACGGGGAGGTATGGCCCATAGGTAAAACCCACAAGTCGCTTTGTTCTTGCAAAGTCCCCTAAGTTGCCTCTTGAGGATACTTCGGGCGACTTTGTGATGCATAGGTTTTACCACCAGTGATTTAACCGCAGTTGGAGAAGTAATTTTGGGCAATTTGTCTCCAGTGGTCATGCACTTTTATTTCTTCCCATGAGCCATGGCCCTTAGGGTAAACTTTGTGGTTATCTCTTATTGTCCTATTCAGGGTTGCTCCTATTTATCTTTATCTTCTGTATTTTTCTGAGCAGTAACAAAAAAAAATAAAAGGACTACGATAAGGACTAAGGCATTTGGCATTGTAAAAAAATCAGTTACCAAAACAATTGCATTGCATTTATTATAATTAGGGAAGCACCAAACCCAAGATTCCATTCAGGATTTGGCTGAATCCCAGTAGTTTTTGAAGGATTTGGATTTGATTCTGTAGACTGTAAAATCATGTGACTTTATAGCTCCAAGTTATAATGTTTGGTAAAATCTTTAATGGAGGATTGGACACTTGACCAAATCAAGGAATTATGTATTTATTGCATCCCTAATTTTAATACAATGCTTGTTCATTTTCAGATTTTAACAATTCAGTGGGGTGTTAGAGCTCAGCACTGCCACCAAACTCAAACAACCCACATGACAGACTGTACAAACTGATACAATCAACTTGAAAAACATATTAAATTGGATTGGAATCCTTCTCAATTCCCCATTTTGTATTGATTATATCCGCCACAACTCCCCAAATAGAAAGAAAACACTCAAATACCAAGTCACCTGAACTGAAATGCACTGACAGTGGATTCCAAAATCTGGATCATCTTCATTTATATCATCAGTCTACAGGAATGGAAGAAAATGGAAGAAAATTAGACTTATATTCGGGTCGGCTTATACTCGAGTCTGATCATATCTAACTTCTGATTGATTACTGCAATTAACTGCACTGAGTGCAGCTTAGCACCTTTAACAAAACTGAATGCAGCACCCTTACCTACACAGAAATTTTGCATTGTATCCTGCAGGTATACTATACTAACAGAATACTGCCATGAGATGTTCAGTTCAAAGAAAGCATTATACCATTCACCACAATAATTTGAACACTGGGAGTATTATTTCATTGTAGTCTATGGATGATGAAAATTGAATCTCAGTAATGCAATTAATAGTTCTGAAGTCATGAAGTAAATACATGAATTGTTATTTTTTTTGCATTTTTCAGTTGAGGGTGTCAAGTTACTCTCAATACACAAGTGTTACGTGTTACATGTGAGCACAACTTATGACACCCCTAAAAAACTTTTATAACAATATATTTTACAGGTTACTCATAGGGGCAGATTTACTAAGCTGGAGTGAAGAATTCAAATGAAAAAAAATTAGAATTTTGAAGTATTATTTTGGGTACTTCGACCTTCGAATTGGTCAAATTCGATCGAATCGAAAGATTCGAACAATTCGAAGTAAAAGTCGTTCGACTATTCAACCATTGGATAATCAAAGTACTGTCTCTTTAAAAAATACTTTGACTTCATACTTCACCACTTTAAACCTACCGAGCTGCAATGTTAGCCTATGGGGACCTTCCCCAGCACTTTTATAAGCTTTATTTGATGTAATAAAAATCCTTTGCTCAATCACTTAAAATCGTTCGATTGAATCGTTATTTTTATTCGATCAAAGTATTTGCACTAAAATCCTTCGAATTTGATATTCGAATTGGAAGGATTTTACTTCGAGGGTCAAATTCGAGGGTTTTAACCCTCGAAATTCGACCCTTGATAAATCTGCCCCATGGCTATATATTATAAGGAAACAGAAAATTAAATCCTACTGTGTTTTTTCAGATGTAAAGTTACAACCAGCAAAAGTGGGAAGAGAAAGCTAGAACTGTATTTAATAGGTTAAGTATGTAAATCATAGTAATTATACAATATTGTACAACAAATTAGACATGACATGAAGAGGTACAGACAAGAAGAGACTAGTGTAACTGTATACCGCTTTCTCATTTAAGATGTAAATAATGTATGTGCAATTGGTTGAAGCTACTCCAAATGATAGAAAATTGTATTTTTGTCATGGATATGAGAAGTTGAAAGATAGCTCACATTACCTGAATTGCGATGCATCGAGTGCGGAATCCAGAGTCAGTGCCACTCTCTCTGTAAGTCTTTCTGCCTAGTCTGTATACAGCATGTACTATCTTTCTGTTTGACCTCTGCACAACGGTATTATTTTCTCTGTCCATCTGCAAGGCATCTATTGACTCAGTAGATGGGTTTTGAATAGGATCCACATTTTCTGGTTCTGATATGACTTCTTCATTGTCTTCCATTTTCTCTGCATATCCTGCCTCCAATCCAGAGCGCAGGGCATCTGTTTTTTCTGAGTCAACCATGGACACAATATCCTCTCTATCCCTACTCTGGATTTCATATACTTGTAATATGTCTGGAATATCTTCTTCAGGCTGCATGCCATTGGTGTCTAAAGTCCCTGAAGCTCCCAGCAAAGCCAAGTCAGTTTCTTCCCCAGTAGCACACATGGCCACAGGAGCACTGTCCATTGAATGAACCTGATCACTTATTTTTTAGCGGGGAAGAAAGACAGCAATAAAAAAGCTGATATTATAATCTTATTTAAAGCTGAAAAAAGTATTATAAGATTATGTCATTCATTTATTTTTGCCACTGACAAGTTTCTAGTTTTTTAAAAGAACAACTGTTATCCCAACAGATATGTGTTGAACATCCTTTATAATGGATAGAGTTATAGTACAACACATGGAGCATATATGGTGCACATTACCTGGATTTAAATTGCTATGCAATATTTATAGGAATATTACAAATAAATGAAGCATTATTTTCAAATTTGAATAATGTGGAGGGACATATTAATGGGGTGTAACTCATACATTACTTCTAAGAGGGCACAACAGAGAAGAAGCAGAAAAACATATATAACTTCCATTCATCTCAAGGCTGGCCCTTGCTTATCCTGATATTTCATACTATCCAGTCAGAAAATCTAATATACTGCCCATTTCTATAAACTACACTTCTGACAAATGTGTAATACATACCTGCCATCTTTAATAGAAGACTTCTTCTGTACACTAGTGTCCGACTCCAAATCCATCTATACAAAAAAAAAAGCTATATTTGTAACTGGACCAGAGATGAGAATACATGTAGATAAAATGATTGTGTTAGTAAACTCCAAGCAAAAGTAAACAAACTAGCAGTTTGAGAGCAACAATGGTGGTGAGGGAATTGCAGTACAGCAGTAAGAGGGATCGGAATAGACAGAGGAGGCCAATAATCAAGACTATATCATAGCTTAGGAGACAACTACATTTTTTTAATATTACGTTTTCTTTAATGGTAGAACACCATCAGATTTACATAAAATACAGATAAGCTTTTAACCTCTGCTCCCTCTAATCTATTTTAGACCATAGATATGTACATTTTATTCTATGCACAATTTAAAATCTAAGTTTGTGGCATGGTGGATGACACAAAGCAAGAATGAATTATGTTGGCATAATAAACTTTCTGTGAGCTCCTCTACTGCTTGTATGCAAAAGAACAAAGCTTGGGGGGGAGGGCATTGCAACTGTTCAGTCTGTGGTCCACTATGCAAATACGTGTTGACCAGTAGCTGGTAAAAGGGCCATATGAAGATTAATATATGAGATTATATTACCATATAAAGATGAATGTAGGCTTACCATATAAAAGTTAATACAGGCGTAACACAGTATGATTGTATGACTGTGTCTAATGCAGATTGATATACAACATTGTACCATGAACTGAAATGAGTTTTGATTAAAAATCCGCTAAATTATGCTTTGGCAATGTTAGATTAATGGTTATATGTAGAGTGAGTGTGTAAGGGCAGGACTAGAAGAATCGCATGGACCCGACACGTCGCAATGCGACTAAACGCATGCGACGTGTCAGATGTATTACAGAAAAAGGAAGTGAAGAAGAAATCACAGGAAACAACTACATTGATCCGACTGTCGGATGAAAACGCAGCGTGATTTCTCCTTCACTTCCGTTTTCTGTAAAACATCCGACACGTCGCATGCGTTTAAGTCTCATTGCGACATGTTGGGTCCACGCGCTTCGTCTAGTCCTGCCCTAAATCTTACAACTACCTAAACAGAATACAAACTTCCCATTTGTAAATGCACTAGAAGATGATGCTGTGCTCATCGCCCACATCTATGTGAAATAGATATGATTATTTTTTTCATACTGACTTTTTTTTTTCTTAATTAGAGAATGACTATGAAGATTCTCATTTATCCAGGTCATGGTATATCTGGTATATGGATGAACCGAATCCAGGATTCGGTTTGGGATTCGGCCAGGATTCAGCCTTTTTCAGCAGAATTCGGATTCGGCTGATTCTTCTGCCCGGCCGAACCGAATCTGAATTCCATATGGAAATATGCATATGGAAATATGCATATGGAAATATGCATATGGAAATTGGGTGACTTTTTGTCAGAAAACAAGGAAGTAGAAAATGTTTTTCCCTTCCCACCCCTAATTTGCATTTGCAAATTCAGATTTGGTTCAGATGGGCAGAAATAGCATATGCAAATTAGGGTTCAGATTTGGTTCGGTATTCGGCCGAATCTTTCGCGAAGGATTCAGGGCTTCGGCCAAATCCAAAAAGTGGATTCGGTGCATCCCTAATCTAGTATAAGTAATTCTAGAGCAACTAGACTTAATCATTAAACAGTTTCACTACTCATCGGAGACTTGTGTGGGAAATCCTCTGCATATAAACTCTTCCACTAATCCAATAACAATGGCACATTGTAACTTTTCAGAGAGGTGACAGTTGAAACTCACAGTTGTGATTCTATGGGGTTACTGTGATAGGATTACCGAGGTATCACTGAGTTACAGTGGGCAGTGTTGTTTTTTTGAACATAGCAAACAAAACCCTTGCACATACAGTACCTAGGGACAGAAGGACCAAATAATATTGTCTTTTGCAATGAAGGGCAGTTGTCAAGTCTGCATATCTAATTATATTGTGTATCTGCAATTGCTAAGGGAACAGAGTGTGAATGAAAGACAAACAGGATAGGGTGACAAGGTAAAATTTAGGAAACTAGCAGCAAGCTGTTGAGCCAACTCTGTTCACAACAAGCAAATGGTTGGCGGTCAGGTTAGAGTCGATTTATTAACTTCATCATCATCATTTATTTATATAGCGCTGTCAAGATACGCAGTGCTTTACTGCAGTTATAGCAAACAGGGAAGAAATGGTGGATAACAAACAAGGATTACAGAGTACAATAGGGTTAGAAGGACCTAGAGATTAGAGTTTACAAACTAAAGGTTAGGGTACAATTGAGACATTAGGATTATATAAACACTTTGTCATTTTTGATACAGCAATGATTAATTAAGGTATATCGAATAAGCCTCTTTAAACAGATGGGTCTTGAAGGAGCGCTTGAAAGTTTGGAAGGAAGGAGAAAGTCTGACAGCTTGTGGCAGAGAGTTCCAGAGAAAAGCAGAAGCCCGAGAGAAGTCTTGTAGACGAGAATGGGCAGAAGTGATCAGAGGAGAAGGGAGGCGAAGATCAGAAGCACTTAGAAGTATGAAGAAAATCGGCGAGCACTCCGGAAGCCTCTTGTGGTAAGTAAAATTCAGCTTTATTTCAAATACATTAAAACCATTGCATTCCGACGTGTTTCATATCTAAGCGATACGTAGTCATAGGCATAAGAAGATCAGAAGCAGAGCGAAGGTTTCGTGAACGAGTGTATTTGGAGATTAGAGATGAAATATATGGAGGGGTTTCATTATTAAGGGCCTTGAATGCGAGTGTAAGTAATTTGAACTGGATTCTAGAATGTGAGTGTAAGTAATTTGATTCTAGAATTAACTTGGAAACCATTCCCAGTGCAATATTAACTTTTACTGTCAGAAATGGATCTGTAAATTACATTTTCTCCGAACATGTCTCCCTAAATCGTCGTGTTTTCCAGGCACCGACTTTAATTTTAAAACTGCATAAAGGAAAAATAATCACACTTGGACTTGGAGACCAGGGGCCCACCAAGAAAATTTAGACCAAGGGTCCATTCTCAGTACTATTTTCTTCCTCTCCTCACTCAAGCTCTATTCTCATACTCTCTTTAGCTATACTTACTATAACTAGGGTTGCCACCTTTTCTGGAAAAAAATACCAGCCTTTCTATATATTTATCTTTTTAACCTATTAATAACATTGGGATCAACCATCATTTTTACCGGCCAGGCCAGTAAAAAACTAGCCAGGTGGCAACCATAACTATAACCTATTATTCTATCTATTTAGCCTATTTGTTCTCATAGAAATAGGGAAAATTGGCCCACCGGGAGTTTTCCTGGTTCTCCGGTGGGCCAGTCCGACACTTCACAGTAAAAGTTCCAGCCTCCTACCCTCTGGCACTTGTTTAACTAAAACCTCCAGAGCTCCCAGTGTCATGGCTATACAACTGACAGAGACACAGTTTGGAATTCTCTTTACATCGGAGACTGAAGTACACTCAAAATCGCAATAGTGCGATAATACTGGAGTCTGGAACCGATAGAGCACACTCACACCTACCGTGTGCATCCAAGCAATCCACGCTTCCGCTTCCGGCCTTGCGTGTCACAATGGGTGTACCACTCCGGAAATGATGTGTTTGTCACCGAGTGACGTGAACACGGAAGGAAAAAAGAAAGCGCAGGCAGTAGGACAGGTAGATGGTGGAGGTGATATTACTACAGAGGAGAAATGGCAAAATGAGGAGTTGGCTTTAACCTATCGCCGCTCAAGCAGAATGAGTCACTTTACCAGTATCGGGTAATTCTTTTTTCTCTCTTCCATTACAAAGTACCAAGTTTCCTGTATGTGTTGGCCTGAGAGTTTATTATGGAGAGTTACTTATAAGTGAGGGCGGAATTGTTCCGGGTGGGGCGGATGGGAGAGATGTTGTTGGGAACACCCAGGAGTGAATGCCATCGGGGTTTTTTTCTTTCTAAGATTTGAAGTTAGTTTCCAGTCTTACTGCTTTACACGAGTGCCTATATCCACATGTCTCTGTCAGAAATGTAAAAAATAGCTTTTTTTTTAAAAAAAATGCCCACAGTGGTAATATTTTGAGGCTAAACATATCCCTTCCAAAATATTGTCTATTGTGTGTCTATCAGTTCTATGCATTATTGTATTAATAATAATAATGTTGTTCTGTTTTAACAGGTCCTGATGAACTTGCTGGACTGCCCCTTGGGGAATGGGCCACCAGAATGTATCACATCCCTATCTCCTCCTTGTGCCTTTGCTGTTATATCACTTTTATCGTCTTCCACTCTCCCCCAACACATGCTGCCTGCTCTCTGCACAACATGGAGGATGTCGGTTCTGGAGATGAGCTGACCTGGGCTGTGCATTTGGACTCCAGTGCCTGCGAGAAAAGGGAGGAGATGGACACCTTGGCAGATGAACTTTCCAAAGCCACAGGGCTAGAGAACCGAGGTGTTATAGGGGAGCTAAAGGACCATTACCTGTTTGCCTACAGGGGAAGTACTCCGTGCCAAGAGGATGCTCGTAGAAAAGCCCATGCACTTTTTACACAACATGAAAGCGTGAAATGGTATTCAGAGCAAAAACTACTGAAGAGATCCAAAAGGAGTTTGCACTTTAATGACCCAAAGTATCCACAGCAATGGCACTTGGTGAGACTCCCTTTATTCTGCCATATTCATACTTGTTTGTTATTGCTATGCCATTCAGATTCTTCTGTGGAACATCTTTTACAAGTGTTCTTGGGGGGGGGGGGGTTCAAATATGCTTGTGAAAGGTGTGGATCAGGAGGAGGTGTAATGACCAGTTCCTACGACCTTTTGAGTTTAATTTTGTTAGAAATTATCTGAACTGTTTGTCTCCAATTTTCAAAGTTAGAATAACGGCAAGGGATGGACTTTTGTCTGCTTTTTGTTTTGTTGTTTTACTCTGCGGTGCAGTGCTGGGGTCTTATGTTCCATTTCAACCATAACACTGTCAGCAGAGTGTTTGTATTTCCCTTTTGCATGCTTTTTTTCTGGGTACTTAGGTTTTCTCATTCACTCCAAAAACAAACACATTATGTATATATATTATGTATAAATATGTAATTGGTACCTTAGATGGTGAGATCCATTTGGGCAGGCACTAGTGTGAATAATGTATAATTATATAATGCTTTTAGGAATATGTTGGCACTGTAAGTACAACTAGCAAGCATCTTCATAAATGTTGACATATAGCAACTTTGTTGACAGATAAAAGGTGTTGTTTGACGGATATGGAAAGTTAAACAAGAATTTGGTCAGTGCAATAAAAAGTCAATACATGTAGCTTTTTTTCCCCCTTTCTTCTGTACATTGCTTGGCCTCAGCTAACGCACATATTTACAATTTGCAGTACTTGGGTTGATTGAAATGTCTTAGTGTTCTCCCCAGGAAATAAAAAGTGGTGGACAGGGAAGAAAAATAGCTGGTGGGGAAAAATGAATAATTACATGCCTCCTCCACCTCTCTCATCCTAATAGAGCAAATGCTGCAGAAGCCAATAGGACTGTACACTTCTACAAATAAAGCATGTAGTCCTACTAGCTACTTAAAGGACCAGTAACATCACATTTTTTTTTAAAAAAAAAAATTCATTAGTACACAATGAAAAAAAAACATCCAAGACAAATTATACTTTAAAATCACAAAGTCTTTATTAAGAAATAACTTACAGAAACTCTGCTTCCTGTCCTCTACAGAAAAGGCGACAGGGCAACCATCCATGGAGCAGTGCTTGATTTCTCCTCCCTAGCTCTCTGCTGCTGGATGCTTCGCTTCAGTGCTTCCATGCTATCTAGTGCAGAGGCGCTTCCAGCATCAACTCTCTGCAGAAGAAACCTGCTCAATAGAACACCATAGGACGTGCTGTAAATCACAGCTGGAGAGCATGCAATAAATAAATAAGTCGGCTGGTTTGCTTGTCCTTGCTTTATAGGCGCACAACTCCTGGCCGGGCAAAAGAGTCCGACCACAGTTCCTATCTCCGCTTACCGACACCTCCGCTTACGCCCATGGCCCCTTTTCAGCAGCTCCCTCAACACCCTTTCTCTTGTACTGGTCCCGTGACACATATGTCTTCTTTTCCCAGCTCCAGCTGATAGCAACCAGAAGGTTAGTGCAGAACAGAGAGGAGCTGGCTTCGCTGAATTTGTGGGAAGCCGCTGCATTACCTGTACCTTCCTCACTGATTTATAGAGAGAGCGAGGAGCCCTCCTGTACCCACAGCAATTTCGGGAGTCACACGTTGCCCTGGCAGGAGAATTTATCATGCTCGGCGCTAAAGCAAGGACAAGCAAATCGCAAACCAGCCAACTTATTTATTTATTGCATGCTCTTCTGCTGTGCCAAATTCTGCTGATTTACAGAACGTATTATGGTGTTCTATTGGGCCGGTTTCTTCTGCAGAGAGTTGATGCTGGAAGCGCCGCTGCACTAGATAGCATGGAAGCACTGAAGGAAAGGATCCAGCAGCAGAGAGCCAGGGATGAGAAATCAAGCGCCACTCCATGGATGGTCACCCTGTCACCTTTTCTGTAGAGGACAGGAAGCAGAGTTTCTGTAAGTTATTTCTTAATAAAGACTTTGTGATTTTAAAGTATAATTTCTCTTGGTGTTTTTTTTTTCGTTGTGTACTAACAAATTTTTTTAAATTTTTTTTGATGTTACTGGTCCTTTAAAGAAGGTGTGTGCAGATGGCATTTAATCCAGTGGTTTTTCCATGGATGCCTGTCTGCTTTTGCACACTTGCAGCAAACACACACACTCGCATCTATACATGCATTCAGGAAATGTTGCTAAAATGAACAAAGATGCAAATGAAGTCTGACATTCTTCTGAGAGTGAAAGTGTTAAACTACAACATTTTCAGACATCTGTTTACATGCTTTTTAAGATGTGCTTTCTCTTATATTTTTTTTATATGTATTGCATTGTATTTATTTGTATAGCACCATCATAAGCAGAGCAAGTCGTAAACACAAAAAGGGGTACATAAATAAATTTAATGATGTGCATAAATACATATGTGCTAGTAGTTTCAATAAACAGTTGGAATAAGGTTTCTGTCCCAAAGACACTAAGATTTGCAGCAGCACACTCCGATGTCTTGTCAAATTTTGGTGTGCTGTTAAACGTCTCCTTAGTGACGGACTTGGATCGGCGAAACCCGAGTCACAACGAGGACGGGGTAAGACTCGAATCATACTATATGATTAAGTGAAGTTTTATCTATGGTGGGGAGCCCGAGAGGACATCAGGGAGCAGCGTCAAGGGTACTTAGAGATTCCCCGTTTGGGTTGGATTACCCATGCCAAAATAAAAATAAAGCGTGTAATTTAGATCTAAATGCTGAATTGAAAACCATGGATGTTTGAATAATAATATATAATTCTGTCCCAAAGAGGTTACAATCTATGGGAAAGTAGAGACGGAAACAAAATGGGGATAGGGACCATGCACACTTCAGGGCAGTGTCAGAAACCCTGATTTTTAGATATTTTTTAATCTGTATTATATACAGGTATAGGCTCCGCTATCTGAAAACCCTGCTATCTGATCGATATGCCCTGATAGCAGTGAGCTTTGTCTGTGCTGTAGAATCACTTGTCCTCTACCTGTGTGCAACACTCTTGTCTTTTTCCACAAAAATTAATTGTGAAGTTTCTCGAAACACTCGGGCTGAAATCATTTTGCTATACTTTTTAACCTACATCTCTTTTCCTCTTTAGCACAATGCCCGGAATCCTGGAATGGACATAAATGTTACCGGGGTGTGGGAGAGGAATGTGACTGGTCGTGGAGTCACTGTGGTGGTTGTAGATGATGGAGTGCAACACACTATCCAAGACATCCAGCCAAATTACGTGGGTACCTTGTGCACCTTGTACAAAGTTGTGGCTAGAAGCCATTGTGAGAAAGGGTAATAAAGCATATTGAGAATTTTTTTAAAAATCTTTTTTGTCAGAGCCCTGAGGGGAGTTATGATTTAAACTCTAATGACCCAGATCCAATGCCACACCCTGATGGTGGCAGTGACAACCGCCATGGGACTCGATGTGCTGGGGAAATTGCTGCTGTTTCCAATAATAGTTTCTGTGCCGTTGGCGTGGCCTTTGGCAGCCGGATTGCAGGTATGTGAGTTCATAATGAACCAGGAGGGGGTGCTCCTAGACCTTGACTTTGATCTTAGTTATTGCATGTGTAAGCATGTATCCTCTGGTATTTTTTTAAAACTGTATTGGTAGGACATGATTCATACAGCAACTCTGGTCTGATCTGACAAGTCCAACAGGTAATTATATTCCATTTATCAATGAAGAGTTGCATGAAGACAAATTACTATTCAGCTATTTGGATTAGGTCCTTTTATTTTGTTGTATGAAAGCACATACGGTCTTATGATCACTGACAGCAAATTTCTGTAGAACCCCCATTTTATGTTTTGGACCAGAAAAAACTGTAAAATGAGGGAAGACTTAAAATCAGGGGATGTAAAATTGAGGATTCACTGTACACCAAAAGTCACGTTCTTTCTAGCTGGTACTGTTAAAAATCACTCTTTACTATATGCTGACCATCTTGTATTTACCTGTGTAAATATATAAGCAAAGAGGAGCAATCCAACAGCAGACCTTAAAATTAGCGTTATTTATTTATGACAAGTTTTGACAATGACATGTTTCAGACCCCAAAAGGAGTTTTTTCAGGAAATAAATTTTTTTCCCACTGCACTTAAACTCATAAAATAGCACTACAGTTTAAAGTGACATAATAAAGAATCAAAATTAAAAAACAGCAATGTAGTATCATGATGCAGTTCACTATACAGCCTAAAATTAGCTATGTGAGCTAAATTTCCTTATTGCAAGGCTGGTCATCTTTTTTTAGTACCTGAGGAGACAAAGCATATCGACTTAGTTAAAGGTCACGGACCTATTATAGTAGCCTACATTACCAATATGACTTATAGCTCCATGATTCATTTAGCTCCAGCAGTGAAAAGTTTATTTTCTAATTCCTTTCATATTGTAATAAAGAAGTATTTTTATCATCACTATTGTGGCATGGTGATACAGTTATGTCACCTGTTATCCAGATTGCTCGGGACCTGGGGTTTTCCAGATAAGCTGTCTTTCTGTAATTTGGATCTTCATACCTTAAGTCTACTAGAAAATCATGTAAACATTAAATAAACCCAAAAGGCTGGTATTGCTTCCAATACGGATTAATTATATCTTCGTTTGAATCAAGTACAAGGTACTGTTTTATTATTACAGAGAAAAGAGGATATAATTTTTAATGATTTGGATTGTTTGGATAACATGGAGTCTATGGGAGAGGACTTTTCCGTAATTCAGAGCTTTCTGGATAACTGGTTTCCGAATAAAGGAAACCACAACTATACTGTATCTAAAACACCATTTCTGAGGCCTTATATTTCAACGCAAGCCTAGAGACTGTCTCTGTGTTTTCTCTGGATGTTTGCACTATGTATCCATGTCCACATGTGCATTTGAAAAGGTGCACAACATTTGCAGACTTACATGTGACATATCTACACAATAGATTATAATAAACCTGTGTACAGTGGTTTAAAAACAGACTGACAACAATTGCAGCCCAAACAGAGAAATAAACCAGTTTTAGCCTTAAACCTTGAGGGTTGTACCCTAAATGGGATATCTGAGGTGCATAGTGTGTCTGTAAGGATCCTGTTTTTAATATCTACCTTCATTAAGTGCCAGTAATGCTTTAGGGTCATTTTATTCATGTAGCTGTGATTTATAAATCATATTATCTATAGTTTGTAGATCTACTTTAGTACATCAGCTTCTTGTATGTTCCCGTCTTGGCTCATATCTATCTAAAATCTTTGTTGGAACCCTGCTTTTGCATTCTCAAAGCCTTTTTTGGTCAGATGAAATGTGTTTTACACAAATAAACTGGCCCTTCAGTATGCCACACAACTCCCCTTGGATTATGAAAGTTTATGTGCAAATATTATGTTATAAATCTCCATGATCTTTCTATATAGCACTGAACTTGCCACCACAACAGAGATTCTCACATTTACAAAAGGAAGGTGCAACAGTTGCACCCATTGAGGTTCCTTGTGCTTACCAAAAGACTTTAGCATGGAGCTTTAAAGTAATTTTTCTGCAATTCTGTATCTGTGCAATCAAATTAAGATCATTTTGCAATTTTTAACGTTGTATATGCTTTCACATTCTCCTGCAGTTCTGCTTATAAAAATCTCCATGACTCCTTAGCATCTAATATCTTGCTCCTGTTTGGCATCTTCTGTAAGCTAACATTTTATAATGTACCATCAGTTTTAAGCTGTGTTTCTAGCACTGTGGATTTGTGGATTTTTTTTTTTGACATGCAGTTTTTCATAGGAATCCGTGTCCTTGATGGGCCTCTCACAGACAGCATGGAAGCTATTGCATTCAACAAGCACTACCAGATCAATGATATATACAGCTGCAGGTGACTAAGAGCCCTCTCTGTGGTGTAGGCATATTTTCTTATGTGTTTGCCTAGTATGCTTGTTGTTTGTGTGTGGTGTGCATTTGTGAATGCTTTATGATGTTTATAGGAGCGTTACAAGATTTCACAGTCTGTGCAGTCTTTTTTTTTTTTTTATGTGTGTGTGTATTGCTCACATGTGGAACCATCTTGGTGCATATTATACTACTATTTGATGATCACCAATAAATTACTTCTTGTAAGGAGGTAAAAGTTCTTGTTCTATATTTTTATACAGACCGTTCCCCAATTTATTTATTTTATTATATTTTTTTGCAGCTGGGGTCCTGACGATGATGGTAAAACAGTTGACGGCCCTCATCAGCTAGGAAAGGTAAGATTCATCTCTGCCATAGCCCCTTGTTCTCATATGATACTGCTGTAGTCCATCTGAGAGTTTTGGAATAACTTTTACAAAGCACATATGGGGAGATTCTTGTGCTCATTTGCATTTCGATTGAATTCTATTGATTTCGATTAAAAGATGTAGGCGGAAAATGGATTAGTTCAGCAGACCTATAAATCATTCCTTTGTGTTGCTACTCTAAATCTGGCCATAGACGCAAAGATCCGATCGTTCTTATCCTCGAACGATCGACTTCCCCATCTCCCGACCTGCCACTAACCTTCAGTTTAATAAAGTAGTAGAAGAACAGATCAGCCGATGTTCTGCCCCTAACAGCAATCGTATGAAAGTTTATGTCCGACAAAGCTGGTGACACTGGTCTCCCACTGAAAATCGTCAGATCGACAATACATGTAGAGATATTATTGGCAGCCGAAAGAAATCTTTCAACCTGGCCGATCGTCCAAACGACCAATCTCCATGGGACGAAAAATGTTGGGACACTCCACACATGGTCCGTACGAATCGAGGATTAGTTTGATCAGATCTTTGCGTCTATGGCCAGCTTAAAGCAGTGATCCCCAACCAGTGGCTCGTGAGCAACATGTTGCTCTCTGACCCCCTGGATGTTGCTCTCAGTGGCCTCAAAGCAGGTGCTTATTTTTGTATTCCTTGCTTGAAGGCAAATTTAGTCGCATAAAAAACAATTTTTACATTTGATTGTGGCTCACTGGTAAAAAAGGTTAGGGACCCCTGCTCTAAAGTAACATTTACAGGTGTTTTTAGAATTCACCTCACTAACATCATATAATTACTTCTGCAACTTATACAGTTGGATTGCTATGGATTTGACTCCCATAGTATATAGCCTCTTTTCAATAGCATTTTGCTCCACTTACTGCTAGCTGTAGTGACTAATGTAATGGCTCAGTAGTGTAAATGAAATATATCTAATGGAAGAAAGTACCTCTTTCATAAGAGCCAAAAATGTATAGTGATATAGCAGTCCTGGGTCTCCTTCAGATAAACTAAAATAAGTACCATGATAAGGATCATATCCTTTCTCCTTTCCTCTTATTCTACCTGCATTCTACTCTTCACACTTCAAGCTGATTCTTCTTATCACAGTTTCTTCTCCTGATTTTTATCTGTATCTCCCCTACAGTCTTTTACGTACGAACTTTGTTACTTAGATTATAAAGGTGGTAACCAGCTCAAATATGTATGCTAAACAAATACAGTGATGTATATTTTTTGTTAAAAACATTTTGAATACCAAAAGGGCCAAAGTAACTGGGCACCACAGCAAAATGATTTAAGGCCCCTATTAAACTTTTGAGAATTAAATTTTTCATAAACATGTATTGAAACCAGTGGCGTAACTAAAGTTTGGGGGGCCCCCTCCAACTTAGGAAACTAATGAAGCACATGCTGGCCAGCACATGTACACCTTGCGAAACTTACAAACAAAAAACCAGACTTGCCAGTAATTCCACTGCAAATATGTCCAATAATAACTTCATTTACTCCAGACTTGCCAATAAGATGCCAGCAGAGATGGCACAGGTGGAACGCACAGCCATGTTTTATTTATTCCAGCCTGAATGGGATGGTGATGAAAGGTCTGTTTAAACCCTGGCTGGGGCCCCCCGTGGTGCGGCCCTGTGGGAACATTATTTATGCCACTGACTGAAATGAGTCCGTTCCCCGATGCCCTCTTTTACCTTCTGGGCCCACTAGCAGCTGCAGGACCTGCTTTCTCTGTAGTTACACCCCTAATTAAAACATATTTAAGGAGAACTGCCACTGAAGGGAATCGTCCTAATTGATCACTTTTTATGTTATGGTAAAGTAATAGAGAAAGAAGATAGCAATAGAAAACAGTAAAAAAAACTGTCTGGAACACGTGAATCACAAATATAGTGCATTTACTGGTGAGTAATGAAGTCAGTAGATTGATAACCTAGAAATACTATAATTAATACAAAATGTGTAAATGAATAAAACGGTAAAATGTTCATCAATGGGATATATATTCATCCCAGCAAAAGTAAATAAAGTTCAAGAGTAATAGTGCTTTAGTGGTGCTGTATTTCCTAATATAAAAGTCAAACCCAGTATATCAGATAGTTAGCTCACTGTTTATTATACAAAATAATTATTCTTCACCCAACATGAGCTAGTTTTAAGATAGAATTATTAAGATAGTCAGTTCAGAATTCTATAAAACAAATCTTTGGCTAATAATCTGCGAGCTGTCTTTTTAAAACTGATGCTGTGATTGTACTCTTAATTTATTATAGGATTTTTTTTTTTTATTATAGGAAAATGTGTTCAGGGCACCCCCCCCCTGCCAGCACACTTATGCATGAGGGTAAGCGCTGGTGAACGTGGGACGCACAGGTCCCCATAATGTGGCTGGGTGGCATGCCACCCCTCTCTTTTTGCCGCCCTAGTCCCGGGACTTTGTGGCCTCACCAAATCCAGACCTGAATGTGTTGTTGCATTTCATATGAGCTAGACAAATCTGAGAGTTTCAGTGCACTGTGCTGTCATAAATCCTATTCCATTTCCTCTTTAACCAGGCCGCACTGCAGCATGGAGTAATTGCTGGACGCAGGGGATTTGGGAGTATTTTTGTGGTTGCCAGTGGTAATGGAGGCCAATTTAATGATAACTGTAACTACGACGGATACGCTAACTCCATCTATACTGTTACCATAGGTAAATATGCAAAATACATCTTCCATACCATCTATACAATGATGGCACTTCCCTGTTCAACACATTTATAGCTGAGCCAAGGCTTTGGTGCTTAAGGCAAGACAATTTGTGTGCCCTGACATTCTACTCTCTGTTTCCACCTGCCTGACAAGCTTATTGCACCCAGACCAATATATACTAAAAGGACCGACCAGGAGTTGTTATTGATAGTTCATTGGATTTGGGTAATAAAAATGCAATACATATTTTCTGCAGTTGCACATTCCCTTTTCACTGAAAGGTTTCAACCTAAGCAAGATGGCTCTACTGCTTATCCTTGGCTCTGAAGGATTAAATCTCCACTCCCCAGCTCTTTGATATTTATTGCACATATCGGACAGCAGGGGGGTTATTAAAGTCTGAATGCCAAAAACGCGAACAAGTTTTTTTTTACTATAAAATCCAATTTTTTGTGTGAAAAAAACTAGAATTTTTCATGATTTATTATACCCCAAGGAAGGAAAAAGTCAGAATCCGAAAATCCAGCGTCTCAGACCTGTCAAGGTTTCGTGCAAAATTCGAAAGATTTCATGGTTTTCAGGCAAAAATCCGCTGTTTTCGGGTGGATAATCCAAAAAATTCATATGATTCGATTTTCGTACATTTTTTTTCAAGTTTTTTCCAGCACTGGAATTTTTCGGGAAAATGTATTGATAAAAAAGGGGAAATAACCCGTGCGGATTTGGTCTGAGTATATATCAGAAAATAATGAGATTATTCAGATTTTGATAAATAACCCCCTAACCCTTATAATCAAAAACAAGATAAAAATTAATTTGCTCAATGATTTCATTCACTGTGTTACAAGGTCTCCGTAAAATTATGTCATTACTTTCTAGTGTGTACACATATTCTCGTTCCTTATTCCATCATTAAGAAATATAGTGTGCATTTAATATGGCACTTAAAATTAAATAGTACTACAATGCATTTCCCTATGCTATATGTCTTTATTTTTTCTTGTTTATCCCCTCTGCTTCATGTAGGTGCCGTTAATGAAGTGGGCAGAATGCCTTTCTATGCAGAGGAGTGTGCATCAATGTTAGCAGTGACCTTTAGTAGTGGTGACAAATTAATGAGGAGTATTGTAAGTAAAGTGTTTATATTCTCCCTTTTTACTGCTGCCAAAATTGTGTCAACTCCTGCAACTTGTTAAAATACCACTATTGAACTGGTCAAAACATTGTTTCTATATTCTTTCTATACAACATCTAGGCACCCTATCACCTTGCCTCCTATAAAGCTGATAAAAGGCTTGATATATACATTTTTGTGGATTTGCTATGTAGGATAAAATTGGATTATAAATAATACCGCAACTTTAAATGGGTTTTTATCACTTGTTCTTGATAAACCAAACACATACATTTTTTTTTGCTTTTTTGAAAGCAGTTCTTTCCAAAAAGGTTGTATTGCCTGCACCACGAGTCAGATGATGTTTTCAATTCAATTTTATCTGTGCCAACTTTTGAACAAAGCATTAACTTAATCTGCCAGAAAACTTTTTATTTTGTTTTTAATAACAAACATTGCCATCCTTTATTATACTTGACTGGAGATGAGTAGTTCCCATGCATTAATATGAAAATGCCTTGCGTTTTATCAGTACAGAATTTAGGGGTATATTTATCAAAGAGTGAAGTTCCGCCACTCGAGTGAAATTCTGCCACTTTCCATTCATTTCTATGGGATTTTTAAAGGCGTATTTATCAAAGGGTGAACTTTCACTTTCAGTAATAAGGAAAAAGAAAGGCAATGGCACACTGGACACGATCAAGCAGGGAAAACCCTTGCAAAGATTTATTTGCACACGATGCAACGTTTCGGGGTGGTCCCCTTTGTCAAGCAAGGGGACCACCCCGAAACGTTGCATCGTGTGCAAATAAATCTTTGCAAGGGTTTTCCCTGCTTGATCGTGTCCAGTGTGCCATTGCCTTTCTTTTTCCTTATTACTGGTTGAGGAGGGTGCCGATCCCTCCTGGTATTTGAGCACCTGGCAGAGTTGCTGAAGGCCAGGGTGTGCGAGGTGACTCTTCTTTTCTGAACTTTCACTTTCACCCATTGATAAATACACCTTTCAAAATCCCATAGAAATGAATTGTGAGACGCCGGAATTTCACTCTAGTAACTTCACTCTTTGATAAATTTACCCCTTAATGTCTTATTGATGATTGCACCACAAAATGCATTGTGCATAACTATGCTATTCCTTCAACTGACAGCTAGTAAAAGACATTTTACAGCCAGTAGTGTAATCAGTATCACAGTTCTTTGCACTCAGAAATATACATGGAGGTTCATATCTACCTTTATATAATTTGGCTAAAGACTTTTTAGGAGAGTTCAGCTTTTCCCAACACAAATCTGAACACCTGAAAAAACTAGGACAGTCCTGTGAAATGAAAGCAATTAATATACAGTTTGTTTGAGTTCAATGTATCCAAAGTAAGGAGTCTGATAATTATTGTGGCCATACTACCTTCACTTAGCTTATTTGGCCTGGTAAGTTCATGGAAGGCACCACCTGGTAAATGCTATAATACCCCTGTGTGTCTGTTCTACTAAGGCTGCAATCACTCTATGCCAGCTTTAAAGTAAATATTTTTATAGGTCGATGTTTTGCTTTCTTTCAAGAACCCTAAGTGAAAGCGAAACGTTGAGCTATGAAAATATTTCTTTCTTTGCAAAAGACACATCCGTGCTTCTTTCTTTTAAGTGCAAATCTGTTAGAGAAAGCACCTTATAAATTATTCGCTTTTTTTATCGCTTCTCATGAAGACCAATACTATGCTTCTTGCCTAGTGCACATTTTCTATTATCTCATCTTTGTCTTACTGATTTATTGATAAATTATACACTGCCCTCTTTCCGACACATCCTAGTATCTGTCCTGCCTTTTTGCCCAGCCGCTAATTTTTAGACTCTGATTTGGAATCTATTTGTGTTACTTTTAGAAAGAATCATGTATACAACTGCATTCTGTGTTTATGTCTTTACTGGCTCCATTATCTTAGGTGACATCTGACTGGAATCTGCAGAAAGGGACTGGCTGCACTGAAGGTCACACTGGGACTTCTGCAGCTGCACCTATTGCAGCCGGAATGATAGCTTTGATGTTGCAGGTCCGGCCATGCCTGACATGGAGGGATGTCCAGCATATCATTGTGTTCACAGCTACCAAGGTATGTGCAATACATTCCCCTTTAACTGTCACCTTTGGCCAACCCATTAAACATCTAGTTTACACCAATTGTTTGCATAAAGTCTCAAGGATAAACTTAGCTTGAAATTTTCAGTCTACACTGGCTGCAATGGGCTTGGTTTTTTTTTGGGGGGGGGGGTCAAAAGATACATTACTGTGTACTGGATTTATGATTTGTAAATTTTACATTTACAATCAAAAATATGGAAACTTTTCTAAAATGCCTTTTGATTTATGCTGGTTTATAGTTTTGTGTTTCTAATATCTCCATTACTCTTCACTCGCATAGTATGAAGATCGTCATGCAGCCTGGGAAACCAATGGAGCTGGCTTTAGCCATAGTCATCAGCATGGATTTGGCCTGTTAAATGCTTGGCGTCTCACCAATGCAGCTAAAGTAACTAAATTATTATTACCCTTCAGAGTCTATCTGATTTCATAAAGCACTTGGGGGCAGATTTATCAACGGTTGAATGTTTTTTTGTAATTCAAATGAATTTGAATGAACTCGAAATTTGAATAGTATCCCATTTAAGGAAAAAATGGAATATGTAAAATTTAGACAAATATTACCGACCTGCAAACTGGAATCAAATTAGACTAAACTCAAATCAAGTTTTTTTTTCTCAGAAAAAAACTCGAATGTCAGGAAGGCTATTAAGGTCTTCAAATGGGTCACTGGACCTCTGCCATTGACTTCTACGTGAATTTGACAGGGTTTAGGTGGCGAATAGAAGAATTCGAATTGTTCCCAGGGTCAAGGTATGATAAATCACAAATTTGAGTTTGGATTATTCCCAACTCGAATTTGTGAGTTTTGACCAAAAATCCAACTTGAAAATCCGAATTTTGAATAGGAACCTAAATAAATCTGCCCCTAAAAGTAAAGTTTGTTCTCTCTGCCTTTATAATACCTGCACCACTTGCATAATAGATCTGAAAATTTTATTTTAGAATGAAAGACATATTCTTTCTCTCAGAATGACATATAGACAATAATATAGACAATGACTGTTTTCTCTTTATTTGCAGATATGGGAGTCGGTACCCTATTTAGCTTCCTATATCAGTCCTGTGTTTAAAGAGAACAAGCAGATCCCACTTGTGCGCAATACACTTGAAGTAAACTGGAATGGTAAGTCTTGTCATATTATTGATTTGCTATTCAACGAAGTGCACACTGCCTTTCTGGAGCACAAATCAAAATTTGCTTCTTATTGGGGAAATGTGTATAAGAAACGGATCCGCACACACGCTGATTAATGCAGTCAGGGAATATCCCCTTTTATTCAGCCACCAAACATCAACGTTTTGAAGGGTGGGTGTTTCCCCCCCGAAACGTTGATGTTTGGTGGCTGAATAAAAGGGGATATTCCCCGACTGCATTAATCAGCGTGTGTGCGGATCCGTTTCTTATACACATTGGTTGCTAAGGGACCCGGCCGGGTCAACGGAAGGAACACACCACCAATTGCAGGATTGGTGAACTGCAGGTGTGCGGTAGGAGAATTACATTGTAATTCTTATTGGGGAAAGACGAATAATAGAAAGGGAATCTTTATCATGGTATGACATATACAGTATGTGCCATTACATGGATGATTGTTTGTGTTCTTTCTTTCTTTCCCTAATTTGCATTTAAGCAGTGCACGAGAATCTAGTCTCCCTTGTTCACGATGTACCTAATTTATATCTATTGTACCATTAATTTGGCATACACTGAGGAATATATCTGATGCATTATGCTTTTTTTGTGTGTAGCTGTACCAGGAAAGATTTTGTTAATTTCGTTTATTCATGGAGGCTTTCATATTCTCAGGAACTATTCATTATTTGTACTTCACAGTGTATCTTCTCTTTAAAAGCATTTATAGAAGTGCTCTGAGCCGTATTTGAATTCATGGGAAAATGCAAGACACAATGCACACATTTATACTGAGTTTGGTGCTGTGGTATTTTGAACCCTAGGCAAAGGCTTTCCAGAACATTACCTCTCCTTTTCCAAGTACATTTTAATAATCCAGTATTTTGGAACAGTTTAGAGACAGTCAACCTGTGTATCCTAATGTAAAAGTTCTTCCTTTCAGATACTCGGACTGCTAAAACTTTCACTAAGGTTCGGATTTATCCAAAGGTTAATCTTCATTTTAGGACACATAGAATAGTTTTGACACTGCAAACCTGGTGGTTTATATACACAAACAAACTGCCTATGTTGCTCTTATTTTCTGTCCTTTCAGAGAACCAGTTTTATGCTGTTAGTAGACAATAGTTTTAGTGCTGCATCTGTGCTCTGTTAACCCCTTGCCAGTGTTGTATATAGATCTGCTGAGTGTGCACGTATCTGCCATAACAATACTTCATTTAGACATGCGGAAAGCAATGCTTTTGCATTGGAAAAGTAGGTTAGTTGCCAATTACAATATTTTTATGCAATTTTCAGAAATGTCATAAAAACCGCTGCCTTTAGCATAACTTTGCAGTTGAGTAGTTTGGAGAAGAAAGACATCATTAACCATTTTGGATTCGTCAGAATGTCTACTTTCCAAAGATATATGGTTTTCAGGGGTCACCATAATTTCCCACATGAACCTGGCAGTTTTTATACATTAGAGTAAATGTAAGCCATCAAATAAGTATGCACAAGGTAGATTTTGGGGTCTGCCATGTACCTCGATACACCTATGTACATAAAACTGTTTAGAGGTCTCTAGGCTTTCATATTTGGGGTGATTTATCTTGATACCTAATAGTAGGTGGGAAATACGATGCAGGATGGAAGTTTTGAGGTGGTTTTTGGAAATGTCACCAAAATTGCCAAATTGCTTGGTGCTTTGGAGAAGAAAGACATGTATACCCAATTTGGATTCAGGGGAATGTGTACTTTCCTGAAAATATATGGTTATCTGGGGTGAACTTACTTTTTTCTACCTTTGCCCCCCCCCAAAAAAAAACAAACATGTAAATGTGTTCATTTTGCAGTACCTGAAATTACAGAACTAATAGCTCAAATGGGTGTCTACATTTTGGGGCCCCTATATACCACATGCTTAGGTAAACCTACATATTGGTCATCAAACTGTTCAGTGGGCTCCTGGCAATTATATTTAGGGTGTTTTACATTGGAACCTAATGATGTGTGGGAGATATGATATTGTAGATTGGATTTGAGGTTATTTTTCAAATAATTCACCAATTTTCTGCTTTCCAAAGTTTCCCGAAGTTTCCTCGTGAGGCAACTTCGGGAGACTTCAGAAAGCAAAGCGATCCGTGTTCCTTCCCGCCGACGATTTACATTCTGGCCAGCAGAAAGGCATTTAGAGGAGACGAGTCACCCGAAGAAGAGGCGATTTGTCACTGGGCGACTAATCTCCCCCAGTAGCAGCGTGTGCCGCTGCCATAAAACTATATATATTTGGTATTGGCGCATCCAGGATGCAGAAATGTCCAAATCTGCTGTGTTCTCATACATAAAATAAATGATGTTTCTGTGATATGTGATTTTTTTTCATCTTATTAGACACTTAGAAGCCTATATCTTTTTACAGAAGTGGAATTACACCAAAATTCTAGCATATTTTGAAAGCTCAGGTGGTCCTGGGTAAACTAAAAGACACCCCCCCCCCCCTTGAAAGAGTACAAAACGTCTAAAAACTGCTTGGCAGTAGATGTTCGCATTTAGGACAAATCAGCTGGCAGGAGAAGGGTTAATTCTACTAAAAAAAAATTTGTTTTCATTTTTTATTATTGAAGGTTTTTGAGTTATTTAGCTTTTTATTCAGCAGCTCTTCAATTTGCATTTTAAGCAATCTGGTAACTAGGGTCAAATTACCCTAGAAACCATGCATTGTATTGAATAAGAGACTGGAATATGAATAGGAGAGGGCCTGAATAGAAGGATCAGTAATAAAAAGTAGGGATGCACCGAATCCAGGATTTGGTTGGGATTCGGCCTGGATTCTGCCTTTTTCAGCAGGATTCGGATTTGGCCGAATCCTTGTGCCTGGCGAACTGAATCCGAATCCTAATTTGCATATGTAAATTATGGGCGGGAAGGGAAATCACGCGACTTTTCGTTAAAAAATAAGATTTTTCCACATTTTCCTTCCCTGCCCCTAATTTGCATATGCAAATTAGGGTTCGGTATTCGGCCGAATCTTTCATCGGGGATTCGGCCGAATCCCAAATAGTGGATTCGGTGCATCGCTAATAAAAAGTAACAATAACAATACATTTGGAGCCTTACAGAGCAATTAGAAGGGAGTAAGCGACGCCCATTTAAAAGCTGCGAAGAGTCAAAAAGGCAAATAGCTATAAAACTATAAAAAATAAATAATGAAATTTTTCAACATAAAAAAAACATTGAATTTTTCAAGATTTATTATGCCCCAAAGCAGCTAAAAGACCAAAACCTGTCGAGGTCATGTAGAAGTCACTGGCAAAGGTCCCTTTAACGATTTGAAGATGTTATTTTGCCTTCATGATTTTCTGTTTTTTTTTTTTTTGTTTTTTTTGCTGTTATTTTTTTACAGTGGTTTGCACTCGAAAACTCAATAAATTCGAGGTATTCAAGGTTTTGAGCCTATAAATTGGAGGTATTCAAGTTTTTTCCCCCAATTGCATTCAATAAAGTTTTATTGAATTTATTGGAGTTTCGAGGTAGGAAAAAACACACAAACTCGACCACCTAATAATTAACCCCCTGAATAAATGCAATAAGATTATTTTTTCAGGAAATCCTTTTGAAAATTTGGAATTATTTGATTAAAATGGAGTCTATGGGAGACAACAATACCATACTTTTGAGCTTTCTGGATTACTGGTCTCTGGATAATGGACCCCATACCTGTATTTGGCAATTAAGCTTACAGCATTTGTTACACATGCAGCGTATGCCAAGCTAATATTTACCTAAATTATGTGACTTACAGTGTGGGTTGGAGGTTGGATTTTTTTTTTTTTTTGACTTCACAGTTTGTTTTGATCCTGCTGCTAAAAGGCCTCCTCATCCCTACAGCCACAGTAGTAAGCGCCTTTTTTGTTTTAATTGACTGAGGTCAGTGTAGCCACACAGTGGGACATAAAAGCCCCCCAGCACCTTATCCACAGGTAGGAGGAGGGGGCTTCTAGTAGGGTGTCATTGTGCTGCTGCTCAAAATTAATAGACTGTAGGGCTGTGATGCCCATTCATCTAAAGCTGGCCATAGACATAAAGATACTATCATATGTCGATATCCAGCTTTAATGTGAGGCTATTGAATACAGTGAATATCCTTATGTACTGCAGGAGTTACTCACATCTATGTACTCCACATGAGCATGACTTGCTATCACATATCCATTGTTTTATTGCAGACAAAAAAATCAAATTAAAAAAAAAAAAAAAGCCATGCACCCTTTCATTGTTTTTTTGGTGTCTTGTCAAAAGGTATGGAACTTTTATATTTATATATATATATATATAAAAAAAAATCTATATTTAAATATATAAAAAAAAGCAATGTGCAGTGCCACAGAAGCTCTCTAATAACGTAATAATTTGTTTAAAATGATCCCTTTTAATTATTTCCTTGCAGAACTGCACATTTGACAGGTTGTGGTTTAGTTGAAGGTGTTACAAAACGGAGTGTTTCCTTGCTACTGTCACCCCATAGCAAGCCTGGCACATCAATCTTCCCTGGGCACCTGCCAACATATACACAGGATTTCTGCCCTTTTTAGGAAATGTTTACTGCTTCTGACTTGGCTAGCAAAAAAATGTGGAGAGATGAGAGACCTAAGACTGCTGTGGGAGGGAGAAGTTAGAGGGTAGCTGATATACAGAGAATGCTAAGGAGAACTGGGAATGAAGAAGGCGTCGTAGTGATGTGCAGGGTATTAGTGGCATAATTAAGAGCTAACATGTTAAAGCTGTAAGTAATGTATAGCTTTGTGCATTTTACAGGGAGACTTCTTTTATTTGAATTCTTTTATTCTTTAGAATAAAGTCAGATGTGACTTTACCAAGACCTCCTCGTTTGAACCCCGCTCTGTTCTGACTAGTAGGGGTATCACACAAGCAGTCAGGTCAGCGATGGAGGAATTCACTTGCAAAATCAATTCGCTTTATTAGTCATTCTTAAAAGCAGTACAACAGTGGGGCAGGTATTCGGCTGGCTTAACGAGTTCCGTGGCAAACCTCGCCACTTTCAATATATATATATATATAGAATACAGACAGAATGATATATATATATTAAAATGCAATACTGGCCTGACCTTAGAGGAGAGCAAAACCTATTAGAGACTCCATAAGTCCATGGTGGGTGCAAAGAGAAATTCAGTAGCACTATAGCAAAGAAATCTTCTTTACAATAAGGTATCATGCTATTGTGACAGGAACATTGTACAGTATGTGTAGGGGCACCCAGGTAGAGTCCTGCAGCGGGTCTGGTACCCATTGGTTACCTGCTTAACCTGCGGTACCCTGTGGGTTGTGGGTAGAAGTTCCGGGTGCAGGTATAAACGCGGGTCTGCGGGTCGGGCCACGGGTCTTCTCAATAGCGATTTTTGCTGCTTTTTTTCTTATCATGTTTACTTCCGATGATGTCACTTCTGGTTTACAAAGACGGCACTTCCTGATTCTTGATGGTCAGTGGGTTGCGGATAAGGTACTTGCAGGTAAGAATGCGGGTTGCGTGTCTGGGTTGCAGATTGCAGGTTGCGGGTATGGGTCGGGTACGGGTTCAAAAAAATGGACCCGCGCAGGACTCTACATCCAGGTACACTGCACATTTTAAACATTGCAATTTAGAATTTACTTGTGTACCTATTGGGTTTGTTTTCTCTCTTTTGTTTCCTTTTTGGAGTTTCAATATGTATAATTGATAAATATGGGTGCTTTTATTTTGAGTAAGCGCTTCTAGGCAGGCAGTTTATCCAGGCCTCCATTCTGTGGCTCCTTCTTTGGACACTTGGCCTAAGTGTGTAAAATATATATCGATACATATATAGAGAGAAAAGGAGAAATGTGTTTTTGTGAAAGACAAATGTTTATTTATTATGGATGCACTGAATCTGCTATTGTGGATTCATGAAAGATTTAACCAAATCCCAAACCAAATATTAATTTGCAAATGCAAAGTAGTGCCAAGAAGAGTTAAAAAAAATGTCTCCCTTCCTTGTTTGTGTGACAAAAAGTCACGTGATTTTAATGATTTGGGTTTGATTCGGCTGAATCCAAATCCTGCTGAAAAAGGCCGAATCCTGGATTGGGTGCATCCCTATTATTTATAACTGCCCACTTTTGTTTGGCAACACTGAAGACTGAGAATGCAAATCGTGCCTAGTGCACAAATAATTTATATTGCTATGGGAACTGTTATCCAAAATTTTTGGGACCTGGGGATTTCTGCATAAGGCATCTTTGCGTTCTATGGATCTCCATACCTTAAATCTGCTAAAAAAAATCTTTTCAACATTAAACCCAATAGGATTATTTTGCTGTCAATAAGTATTAATTGTATCTTGGTTGGAAGTACAAGGTAATGTCTTATTATTAAAGAGAGAAAGGAAATCTGTTTTTCACAATTTTACTTAATTCATTAATATGGAGTCTATGGGAGATGGCCTTCCCATAATTCAGAGCTTTCTGGATGATGGATTTCCAGATACCTGATCCCATACCAGAATGACATTTTGACACAATGTATTACACAATATGTCATGCTTATGATGAAGCATTTATCTATGATAACTTTATGTTACATGCAATGAACACTGGACTGTTTGGAACATTTTGTTCCTCTGGTGATCTGTAGCTTGATCTATGAGCTGGGGACAAAACACTCATGGAGCTCCAGACTGGCTGTGTGCCATTGCCCTTAGCTTTATAAAATTACAGCCCACAAAAGGATGTTTTGGTAACATCTGTTATCCATGGGAACCAAAATACTTTGCATCATAGGCTTTTATTGTGTAAAATCCCCACCTAACATCACCAGGCGTTCTGACTGCTCCTGTTTTCCCAACACCTTGTGTACCATGCTGCTTATACACTATTATAACACAATAATAACCCCCATATGTAATAAAAGGCAGTAAGTTTGCCCAGGAGCAGTAACCCATAGCAACCAATAAGATGTCTGCTTTTAAACAAGTGACCAGTTAAAGCTACCTGCTGATTGGTTGCTATGGGTTACTGCCCTTGGGCAAACTTGGTGCCTTTTATTACATAACGCTTAGACTTATTTCAGTTTCTGAACTCGCTGATTCTAGAGTTTTTGACTGAGCCTGAGAACTTTTCCAACATGAATTAAAGAGTTACACTTTGCATATTTCTTTCTTTGTTTTCATCCTCAACATTTCTAATCATCAAGATAATTAGCTTGTATGTGTGGCAGTGTCTGTGTGTGGGTTATTATTATTGTCGCCCTGGGATGTATGGATAAAGGATACAAAAAGCTAGGGAACGGTTATGGGCAGGAAAACGATATTCATAAAAAATATGTTCAGGCCATGCCTTGATTTTGTTGTCAGGCCCATTTAGCTCACAACAAACTTACAGAATAATGACAATATGGCTGCAGATGTCACCCTGATTAGTTTCAGAGATATTTAAGACTGTAAATGAGCATTCACCCATCCACTGGTATGACCCTTATAGGAGACCCAGTCCTACATTTTGGGAACCCTGTTTGAGGGATAATGTAACAGCTGGGGGGATCTGCTGTTAAACATAAGGGAGCAACCTTAAGATGAAGGTTCCAAAGATGAAGGTCACAGAAAAGAAAGTTTTATTATTATCATCATCATCATCAAAGCAATTTTATTGTTTTACCTCTAAAAAGTTATGGCAATAATAATACTAAGACAGAGAGTGTGATATTAGGAAGGTATGGTTACAGATGAAAAATTGAGATTGGAAAACCAGAGCTATGTACATCCATCCATCGACTCCCGACTCCTCAGTTTTTGGTATTTCTGACTCCAACTCCGACTCCTCTGTTTTTAAAAGAAGAGTAACACCAAAAACAGAAAGTGTATCAAAGTAATTCAAATGTAATGTACTGATGCTCTGCACTGGTAAAGCTGTGTGTTTGCTTCAGAAGACTACTATAGTTTATATAAACAAGCTGCTGTGTAGACATAGGGGCAACCATGCAAACTGTTGGGGGGGGGGGAGAAAAGGCGCAGGTTACATAGCAGACAACAGATAAAACACCATTGTATTGGACAGGGCTTAACTGTTATGTGTTATGTAACGGCTGCCCCCATGGCTACACAGCAGCTTGTTTATATAAACTATAGAATTCTTTCTGAACAAACGCATCACTTTTACCAGTGCATGCTAATAGTATATTATATGTTGATTACTTTAGAACACTTTATTTTTGGTTTTGCTGTTCTGTATTTTCCATGTTGATTAAAAGAAGTTTAAGTACACAATGTACAAGGCATTTTATCACTGCCAAAGCTCAAATATATAAACTGCATCCTTTGGTAATTCTGTAACAAAATAAACTACATAAACCAGAAACAATTGGAAACCCTAAAAAAAATTGTATGTTAATTGAACCTGGCATACAGCTGTAGAATATCTGCTAAAGTATTGTTCTTAGAAACAGAACTGCTTCTGCCATAACCTCCTTCATAGAAGCTCTTAAAGGAACAGTAACACCAGAAAATTAAAGTGTTTCAATATAATGTAGTGTTGCCCTGCGCTGGTAAAACTGGTGTGTTTGCTTTACAAACACAACTATAGTTTTTATAAACAAGCTGATGTGTATCCATGGGGGGCAGCCATTCAAGCCCATCATACTTAGTAGATAGCAGATAAGTTCTAAAGAATCCCATTGTATACTACAGAACTTATCTGTTATCTGCTAGGTATCCTGTGCCTCTTCTCCTTTTTTTCCAGCTTGAATGGCTGCCCCCATGGTTACACTGAAGCGTGTTTATAGAAACTATACTTGTCCTTCTAAAGCAAACACACCAGTTTTACCAGTGCAAGGCAACACTACATTATATGGTCATTCCTTTAAAACATTTTTATTTTTTGGTGTTACTATTCCTTCAAATCTGTCTTGATTATTTTTAGTGTTTGTATTTAAAGTTATTAGGAGTCGGAGTCAGTGCATTTTTTCTGACTCCAGTTACCCAAAATTGCTCCCAACTCGGACTCCACAGCACTGTAGAAAACCCTACTTATAGAAGAGGTAATGAGTGAATGGCAACAAGAGTAAATGGTAGAAATATACTGTTCTTTGCTTGGAAAAGAGGCACAGCTGGAGTGTAGCACATTATATTAACAACTCATGCAGGCTTGTATTATCTGTTCATATTCCCTTGTTTAGGTTTTTCCCCCTTTCAAAAGTCTTTTATTTATGTTCTCACCTCTGACATGACTGTGTAGAAGAGTGCATGAACAGGAGAAAAATACAGGGGAGGTGGGCAAGGAATGCAGGCTTCAACTGAGGGTCAGTAAAAAATTGGGTTTAGAGTCAGAATAAAGACAATAGATGACAAAAATATTGTACAAATACTCCTTCTGTAGAAAAGTTGGAGCATTTAGGTCAGTGGCAGAACTGCTGTGTTTGACTGCACCAGGGCCCACCTCACAGCTTAAGCCATGGGTTGGACATCTTTCTTATATGAATGCTTGTGCAGTGTTCTTCTATGTCTGCAGATACACAGTGCTTTGTAAAAGTTTTCAGACCTTTGACCATTCACTGATTTTACTGATTATCAAAAAAAGTATGTTGTCGGTTATATTTTTATTTAAAAGGACTGAAATTCAAAAACGTTTTTTTGGGAGAGATTTTGACTGATGATGGAGGTAGCTACATGGTGTGGAGCCTTTAGTAAAGCCATTATGTGATTGATTCGGGGGTTGCTGTAATAATTGTGGATAGCTGATAGATTATAGGATTTCTGCTCCTGGCGCCATGGCATAAGTATTAGGCGATACCTTAGCCCAGGGGTCCCCAACCTTTTTTTACCTGTGAGCCACATTCTAAAATAAAAAGAGTTGGGGAGCAACACAGTTATGCAAAAAGTTCCTGGGGTGCCAAATAAGGGCTGTGATTGGCTATTTGGTATCTCATATGTGGACTGGCAGACTACAGGAGGCTCTATTTGGTAGTACACCTGGTTTTTATGAAACCAAAAGTTGACTCCAAGCCTGGAATTCAAAAATAAGCATCTGCTTTGAGGCCACTGGGAGCAACATCCAAGGGGTTGAAGAGCAACATGTTGCTCGCGAGCTACTGGTTGGGGATCACTGCCTTAGCCCATCCCAATCCATCTCTCATTGCCTGCCTTAGGTAACTAAACCAACTATCTCTGCCCACCCCTATCTGCTAGTGTACAGGATTGTAGTGAATAGCCTTTGCCTTTTATCTTGTACTTAGCTTTATTCCCTGCATTTCTGCATTCACCTGAAATCATTCGTGCTTCTTACTCCTTATAACCATGTATCACGTTTGCGTTGAATCTTATTTTCAGTGCCGGTGCCTGCACACAGTTCTTATAATTCAGTAACTCAGATAGGCTCCAGTGTAAAACTTGTACCTCCTGAAACTACTTGTATATTAAACTGAGCGTAAAGTTAGAATGTACATTATCTCTAGTGGTACAACATAGGGGCTGGAGACTGGAGTAAAGTTGGGGTCCTTCCCATATACAACAAAACAGGTGTCTTCCCTTAGAGTCTCTGTACAGCCACACAGGCTCCCCAACTTTTGTGTCTGTCCCATCTCTGCTCGACAGGATCTCATGATTAGAAACAGACACGAGAGCCTGGTTGTGCAGAGAACGTTCTGCTCGGATATACTGTTATGTTTAGTAGTTTCTCTACCAAAAGATTAACTCTGTCCTGCAGTTTACAGCTTGTTGATCTCTTTTTTAAGGAAAGTAGAATTCACCCCTGCTGTTTACAACCTCTGTAATAAAAAGGAATACTGCATATATATATTTTTTTTTTTTAAGCTACATCTGCTTTGAGATATATTTTTCAAAGAGAGGAGAGGAAGTTCTCAAATTGGTGTTTTGCTAGGGATATGCTCACTGTTTTATTATTACTACATAGTTTGTGTACATTTCTGCTAGAAACCTCTTGTACGTGACAAAGATTAGCTCTTCAGGTTCATCCAGCATAAGGTCTCTGGATTGGCTCCCTATATGGAAATAAGCTCATAGGGAAACAAATAAGAAATGTTGATGAGACTTTTCTCACCAAATTATCCCTGCAGGGGAGAGGCAATTTTATTTACTGATCCCCAGGTCTCTGGGCTACAGACTACCCTGCACCTTAAACTCTGCTACAATGGTTCTGGGGATTTGATATCCAATACAGCTGTTCTCAGATCTTCCAGGGAGCTGTTATCTTGTGTCAGGGAACTGCTATCTTGTTACATTCCCATTGTTCTGCTGATGGGCTGCTGGGAAGAAAAGGGAGGGGGTGATATCACTCCAACTTGCAGTACAGTGGGAAAGAGTGACTGAAGTTTGTCAGAGCGCAAGTCACATGACTGGGGGCAGCTGGGAAACTGACAATATGTCTAGCCCCGTGTCAGATTTCAAAATTGAATATAACAAAATCTGTTTGCTCTTTTGAAAAAAGGATTTCAGTGCAGAATTCTGCTGGAGTAGCACTATTAACTGATGCGTTTTGAAAAAAAAAACATGTTTTCCCGTGACAGTATCCCTTTAATTACTGGGGACTAATCTGCTATAATGGGTGCACTGAAATAGTTTAGCTCCTGTATCCGTATGTAAGCCCCCTGAAATGATAACCAACAACCTTATTACTACATTAGGTGACTTTGTGAAAGGAAACCTTCATGTAAACTTGCCACCTGTATAAAAGAGACGTGTTCATGCAACTTGACTTAATCCACATGGTATTCTGGCATGTGATAAGCCAGTCTCTGGGTAAAGCAAACATTATCTGAACTGCACATACAGTAGTTGTGAATATACTGAAATGTCTCCGTATGACCAGTTTTCCGTTATCAGGTGTAAATAGTCATTTTCCATATATAATAATATTGAATAATCCTAAATTCATGTCACCTTTGTCCCTTTTCAGTAACTGCTGCTGACCTCCGCCTCTCTGGAATGAAGACACTAGAACATGTAGCTGTAACGGTTACTATTGCACATCCACGCCGTGGAAATCTAGAGATTCGTCTGTTCTGTCCAAGTGGCATGTCCTCTCTTATTGCAGCCTCTCGTAGAAGTGACATGTAAGTGGCAGTAATGGGGATAATGCTGATGGTTGCCTGTGCCAGGGCAGAGTTTGATGCATATGGTTGGTAACATTGATATTAAACCCTTGTTTGTTTGCTTGTCCTGTACAACATACCTAGCCTCATTCCCACACACAATATACAGTATATATATCCCTTACTCTTTTTATAATGCAGTATTTTCCGACTCATCTCAACTAAACCTACTATCTACTGCTGTACGATCAGTAATACTAATATTGTTTTTGCCTTAGGGACCCAAATGGTTTCTCAGAGTGGACATTTTCCACAGTCCGGTGCTGGGGAGAGAGTGCAGAAGGAACGTACAGAATGGTGGTTACTGATACAGGTGAGTGTCCCATTCCCAGGCAATCCTCTTCCTCCGTGAGAGTGAAGCAGAGTAAATAAACAATTAAATCTGGTTGCTGGTCTGTTGTTTAAAAGCATTACTGCATTATAGAGTGAATCCCTTTTATACATCATACTTGTTACCTACACAAACAAAAATGCCAGTATCAGTGGCATAACTAGATTTTTTTTTTTTCAGGCCCCAAAAATGTCTAGAGGTTGACCTGTTTTACCAGTATTTATTAAACATGTATATGAATTAGGGCCTCATTGGGCCCCCTTTACCTCCTGAGCCCCCCTGCAGTTGCACGGTCTGCTTCCTCTATAGCTATAACCCTGGGAAATATACATGTAAATTATTACATTAGATACACTACTACTACAGGTAGTTTATTGGCTGAAATGTCCTTTACAGATTTTCTGCAGTCGTCTCTGCCCACCAGCCAAAACATCACACTTGTGCAGTACAATTAGCACAATCTAATAACCCACAATAACCAACCAACAAAATTTGATATGTGGAAACGCCTCATTACACAAGTTATTTATAAAAACATCCTGTAACCCTTTATATTCTGTCTTGCAATTTACCTAGTCCTAGACTGTGACATCAGTCTCCCCCACACAGTGTAACCAAAATGTTCTCAACAGGTGATGAGTCTCTTCGACCTGGTATTTTACAGCAATGGCAATTAACGCTTTATGGATCCTCCTGGGCCTCTGAGGATGTAGCAGAAAGAAGGAGGTAAATGTGTAAAGAGGATGAACAAACCAAAATATTAAATAGACGTGTATACTTATAAAATTGTGTTATCTAAACGACTTGATTGTTAACTATTGACTAACGTGGATGGTTGGATATTGTACAGTTTAGTTATCCATGCGAATGGTCAAAAAACATTGCTTTATTCTTTTAAACCAAGGAAATAAATAAAATAGCCTTGCTCATTTCTAGATCTGATTATGACCCATCAGTATAATCCGATTTGGGTGACAGAATGATATGCCAAAATTAATTCCTCACAGTGGCCTAAGTGGCAAATTTGTCCACTTGTGTTTGGGCTAGTAAAAATGCAGGAAGTAACCCCATGCCTGTGAGCTATTTCCCAAAGACTTGTGTTTAAGTGACCCTTCTTCTATACCAATTGCTTCTGGTACCTTTATTTTCAGCCAGCAGTGGCTCATTATGAAGCTAGAAAAAATGAAATAAACACACAACTTGAGTTGTGGCTGATGATGGTGTTTAACCGTTTCCATTCTGCTGAGATGTAAACAAAAAAAAAAAAGCCTGACTGCCCCTATTTCCTTCATTCCTGATTTTTTGTATTACAGGTGTACCCTATATAGTGAATAAAGTACCCCCTCTTGTAAAATATAAGGATATTATAAGTTACTGAGGAGTTTCATGACCATATAAAAACACGAGGCCGAAGGCCGAGTGTTTTTATACAGGTCATGGAACTCCGAGGTAACTTCTAATATCCTCATATTTTGCAACTGGAGGTACTTTATTTATTATAATACACAAATTTAAGTGAGTCATGTGAAAGAGATGACATCAGAACTCACCGTTTATATCTGATGACATCAGAACTCACCGTTTATAAGGATATATTTTACAGGATATTCATGGCTTTTGTGTATTATAATGATATATAATACACGAGCCATGAATATCCTGTAAATTATATCTTTATAAACGGTGCTTAGTGATGTCATCGAACTGGAGCATATTGATTTAATTTCTTTGAAATGACTTGCTGAGATTTGTGTATTGTAATAAATAAATAAAGTACCACTTGTTATAGGGATATTAGTATTCACCTCATGGAACTCCTAGGTAACTTATAATATTCTTATATTTTACAAGAGGGGGTACTTTATTCACTATATAATTATTAATCCTCTCCCTTCTGCCTCTTCTTATTGCTACATATTTTTGTCCCTTAGGGTGGTTGAAGATGCACAAAGTGGTAAATTTCTAAACAGTAGTTTTTCTCTTCCTTGTCCTCCCGGCCTTGTGATCGCTGAACAGGAAGGCTATATCATCACCAACAACACCCTTCGGGTAACTCTATATAAGTAGAATGATCATTTATTATGTACCATATATGTATGTATGTATAGGACCTGCCGGCATGCCTAAAGCCTCTCAAGAAGAGACAGTGGGTCACATCCGAGGAAAAATGAACAGTGTGGGTCAGAGGAAATGTGACCAATAGGGAGCACAGAAGCAGAAAATGGTACCATGGTGGGCATAGCAGAGAAAAGGGGAAAAAAAGGCTGAGGTTACACATTGAGATACCTGCTGAAATACTATTGTTCCAATATTCCTACCATAATACAGGTATAGCATCTATTATACAGAATTCTTGGGACATAGGGTTTTCCCGGATATTACAGAGGAAAAGGAAATAATTTTAAAAATATAATTATTTGCTTATAATAGACTCTATGGGAGATGGCCTTTGCGTAATTCAGAGCTTTCTGAATAAGGGATGCTATACCTATACTAGGACTTGTGTGCCAGTGTGGCTTCTTATTACTGAAAATTGTATGTTCCTGCAGAATTACTGGTTAATTAAGTGCTATTGAGCCTGCAGGAATATTGAGGGTCTTATATCAAATTTCCTACAGATTCTGAGAATAACATGGGAATGCCAATGTGTCAACAGAATTACTAGATGATCTCTGTGTCCTTTGAGGTGGATAGTCACTGTATCATTTTATGTCGGTGCCTATTGAAAGAACATGGAACCACCGTGCATTTAATTTTTTTTTCTTGCCACTGCTTGACAGAAATAGACTATTTTGTGTCTAAGTTAAAACAGATCCCTGCAAAGTGTTTTAAATGTATTTCAATAAAAAAAAAAAAAAACAACAAATTAACCAGTTGCATAAGAATAGATCCCCTTCAGGAGCGATCCTGGCCATTTTGCTGTCCGAGATGGCCTCTCTGCACTAGAAGAGCCGAATTTCCGGGTTGAAAAACGGAAATTAGGTTCTTAAAGTTACCAGGAGCATTTTTGCAGCCCCTGGCAACCAGAGGGGCACTGCCGCCAGAGGCGAGTTTCTCAACTCACCTGATTGGCTGGGCGCCCCAGATCCCCTTTAATATGGCTCACCTAAATCATCACTGATTTAGGTGAGCCAATTGTTTTCCAAAGTCGAATTATTCAATTGTGAGTCAGTATGTGGCTTCAATAGTGGGCGTGGCCGTCAACATATGTATGGTGGCCAAAAGTGGGAGTTACTTATGCATATTTTCACAGGGCAAGGGGAGTTTGTTAAATTGGGACCCACATTGCATAATTTACTCCCAGGGCACAAACAACTGTGACTGCACGGCTGTTGTATGTACTGTAACCTTATGCTTCTCTCTGAATCTTATTTTTATTTTTTTTTCCTCTCACTTTTCATGTTAAACCTCCCTTTTGTTTAAATGAAAGATTCGTTTTTCTCCTTGCTTGTAAATCCATTTACAATTCTATTTCTTTTCCAGACATTGTTGCTGTTGGGCTGTTTTGCTGTATTCTGGTCCCTCTATTACACATTGGAGTTGTACTGGTCTCAGGGTTCTAGCGACGGTGATTTGGATCTGAATTGTGAGGGAACAAACTGCAGCTGGTCCTGTTCCAAGGGAACCCCAAGCCCACAAGAGCTAGAGGCAGGCAGTGAGTCAGTGCCCTTGTTTGGGGTGGAGCAAGAGGAAGAGATTGAGGTCACCTCACCCCTCATGTATCATACCTCAATGCCAAGCAGAACACAGAGTCCTACAGATCTCAGACACTTGACCTCTGAACTCTAACTACAGAAAGGCTGGAGCACGCAGAACGCCTGTGACCCTGATATGACTGAATGTGGCATAATGAATGTTGAATGCATAATCATGTGATAATGTGATGAAAGTCTCAGAAATATACTTGGTTTTCATTTTTTTTTTTCCATAATGGTGAGAGCGCAATGACTTTGAAGTGTACACTATTTTATAAGTAATCTCTTGCATTGGTACATGCCTTCCATCAATATGCCATTCAGAATCTCTTCATGCAAGAAGTGGAAGGTGGCTGTGCTTTCACTGAGAGGTTATTTATATATCAGCTTCCATAACATGATACAGTTTGTCTCTTAATTTTTGTCTTGTCAAAATTGGCTATATTTGCTAGGGATGCAGCCAATGCAGGATTCTGTCTTTTTCAGCAGGATTCGGTCGAATCCTTGTGCCTGGCGGAACCGAATCCTAATTTGCATACTCTGGAGCATATGCAAATTTGGGGTGGGAAGGGGAATCATGTGATTTAATCCCACAACAAGGAAGTAAAACAGTTTTTCCCACTTTTGACTTTCCGGCCTATAATTTGCATATGTATATGTAAATTAGGATTTTGGTTCGGTATTCAGCCGAATCTTTCATGAAGTATTCGGGGATTCCGCCAAATCCAAAAAAGTGGATTTGGTACATACCTAATATTTGCACCTGAGGATGGTCAGAATTCACAGTTTTTTTGTGGGTTTTTTGCCTTCTCACGCGCTGCTATATCTGCCCGGAGCCTGATCATACCTTGTTAAGATGCCATATTTACTTAACTATGGTTTGTATACATGGAGTGCGGTATTAACAGCTCAGCACAAATGTTGCGGTTTCTTATTGCAACATTATTGTGCAGCCACACCATCACCCATGCTAGGTAAATCATACGTGCTACTCATAGTTTTTACATTTACCAGCAAAAGTGTTCGGCAGTGTCACACGGATGGCACATTTTGGCAGTATTGCCTGTTCTAAGATGGCAATGCTGTCTCGGATAGATATATATCAATGGCTTCTGTGAGGTTTTTCAGAGCCACCTCTCCCATATACAATAGCCCTAGAGGTATGTAACTTGATCGTTATGGCTGCAGCATTTAGTGAGTGGCATCTCTTGGTGCGAAGCTGTAAAAGAGCTGGCTGCCTTGCTCCATGAAGAGCTTCTTGCCAATACTAGTCGAACATCTGCAGTAATTTGATTGGTTGACATTAGCCTCAGACTATTCCATCACACAACTTTGTAGGAAGCGTCATGAGGTGAAAGTTGTGCCTGATAACGAATGGAAAAGAGATGAGTTGACCCACTACAACATCACTTTCCAATACATTTAAATATCTCTGAGTCTCTGTGTTATGAAATTGCACCTGCCACATGTAAATTATATCAGGGACTGGCATGAACTGCCTTTTAATTGTTTCAAAAGTTTGGACAAATATTCTGTTAAAATTCTAATATAATTATTTTTTTAATACGGGTGATAATCTTTGAATAATATTTGAATTGCTGCTGTTTGGGACTTGGTTTTTAAATGCTCTATCTGCGATAATATGGCATGGATGAAGAAGGAAAGCGAGGAGTTATGTCTCCAGATTTCTCACATTTCTCCTTTTTTATTTGAACACTTTTGTAAATGTTTCACCCCCATTGGGGTCTGAGGAGCCTGCTAGATTTAGCAGGGGATTCTGCTGGTCTCAGTTCATGATCTGTTTACATTATATTTTTCTTCTGCATTGTTTGGGGGGGGGGCTTCTTTTACTATTTATTGGTTTTTCAAACATTTTATGAATTCTAAAGATTTTCTGTCTGAAAATATTCTATACGTGGAAGCAGGGGTTTTGAGAATGTAACAACTGTATGCAGCCATGTTTTTAAATATGACATACATTTAGGGCAATGGCACAAAGGGAGTTTTCCCACCACGATTTTTTTAATGAGCTAAAACATCTAAAATGGCCCCTATGAGAATCCCCTGAAAGCTTTAGCACCAGTACTTTGAGCCAGTTCTTTCCTGAAACCACAGCAGTTCACATGTTTGGGATGCTAAACAATGTGGAGGGAAAACATGTGCCATTGCTCTTATTGGTGGATTATAATAATACTGGTGACATGGAAAAGGCCTTCTTGTCCTAAAACCATGTAAATTTGTTCTACTTACACCGTACAAGTCCTATCTATTATCCATTTCCGCTAATAGTACAATATAGTATGCTCAAAAATGACTGCCACAAGCTTACCCAATAAAGCATCTTATTCCATTTCTTTACAAATACACTTTATCTATAATATATATATATATATATTGATCCTAGGGGCAAAGTCATGATGAAAATGCAATTGCAATCATATATGCCTTTTTTTATCATGGGGCTCATGTTTCCCCTGTCCCATTTGAACCAACTTTTTATTCCCCCCTCCCCCAAACATGTTTACCCTATTCTCCATCAGGCTCTTAATTCCTGCTTCCTTCCCCTCTCTATCATTTGCTGCTATGGATTACAACCGTAGGCATTGTTTTATGGACACATGGACTTTTCTTGGAAATGGGGATTCATCTGGACCAAAAAAGGCTTACGTACACCTGTATTATTTATAGGGATATTACAATTAATTGACAAAGCCTGCCAGTAATTATAATAATATTATCATTCCATTATTCAGTCCCATAGCTTGATTTTGTTTGCCAATGGAATGAGAGCCAGGTGTGAGTGTGTGTTGGGGTGTTTGGCTATGGAGGGAATGGTGATTTATTTTTTTTTTCTATGCGCAATAAATGGATTTACATTGTGTTGTCTGTTCTTTGTTTATAAAGAGATTTTAAACCTGCTGGCAAAAGGAACATTTCACTATTATGTAGTGAAGGCAGATACTGATTTTACATTGTTTATTGATCATCCAAAATGTACAAAATTGTTTCCCCCTTTTTTCTTAGATCACACATCTCAGTTAAAATTGCGGCTGGGTTTTAATGCAAATGTCAAGCAAATATATAAAACTTAATATTGCATATCGTTGTAAAATATAACTTTTTTATGTGCATGTAGCTGTACCTCATGGTTTATTTTTAACTAAGATGCCCTATTGGACCAACTGGGATGTATTATGTTATAACCTGAAAATCCGGTGTTCTATTTCCTACTGCTTCTCTGAATGGACAAGCACAATTCAGTCTTGCTTATAAAGCATCAGTATCATGCTCCTTTCTAGTTGGCTCCACTGCTTGCTCCAACCACATTGCTATGACTGGCAATGGAACACTGAGTGGGGAAGAGCTGGCTAAGCACTGCTCAATACTACCTAGAAACTGAGGCAAACCTGATGACAAAATGTAAAGGTATTTTACAACCAATTACAACCAATAAAATGTATTTTTGTAATTCTGACAGTTGCCCTTTGACTAATTTCAGGATTAAAGCGAACGGAACATTTTATTGCAGTGATCAAACTGCCCTTCTGGCAACTGATTCCCATGAAAGTGTGTGGAAAAGGTACTGTCCAATATATCAGGTCTCATCTCAATATGGCAGGTCAGTATCATCTAAAATCATAATCTGATGTCTGTGTTCTATGCTGAATCTCGCTTTAGAATGCCATTAGCAGTGGGATTTACAAACCATATAATTGCCATATTTTTCTTTGAGAAGATCAAGGCAGTCACAATTCCAGCTTGTTGAATTCCAAAATGAACTTTTTAGTGTTGGGGGTTTAACAGAGCTGTGGTGTAGAGATGAGATGGGATTTATCATAGGCAATAAGATAGGTGACTACTTTGTATAGTGTAGATAGGATGTGGTGCATGTATAAGAGAAGCTTTACATAGACACATTGTTTGCAGTTATAAAAACAAACTCATTTATTAAATTATGCAGAGAAGATGGAATAAGTGCTACACCCAGAAACAAATCTGTCGAGTGAATCAAACCCATCAAGGGTAAAGTAGACGGCACTGCAAGGCTTTAATACATGAATAAGTATAGACAACCGATCTAAGAACTGCACCTGCAATGGATTTGCTAGGCAACTGGCCTTTGCTCTATTCTCAGGATCATACCTGTGGCTGTGCAGCTCATGAAAACTGAGTCTTGAGCCACCATCAGCCAGCTGTTGACTTCCCCAGGTTTGAAGTAGCCACTATTAGACTTGTGGTACTGCCTACTAAACAATGTGGCTTCAAACCTGTGCTCAGAGACCCAGCAACAGTGCATGGTGTTATAGGAAGAAAGTTAGATGGTGTGATTCTTGCACATCCACTGTTGGTAATTCCCTTAATAGGTTTAAAAACCAGTGTACTGAACAATTTTTTCAGACAGAACTTCAGTTCAGCATACAGTTTTGTAAGGGGACATGACAGATTAAACCCTTCAAAAGCCCCAGCCAAATTCTTTTTACAGGAGAGCTTGGATCATTTTCCCTTCCGGTTAGGTACATGGTGAGGCCTCAGATGAATTTATGTATTAACCTCTTTGCAACTAGGGCTAGAATTTTGGCAGCAAAGAGGTCATATTCATAATTTTGCCAATTTTTTTGTTGTTGTTTAGCAAATTTGTCTTGGTCGACCGTATCCTGTCATCCCAGACTGGGTGGCTCCTTGGTTGCTCCCCATCTGCAAGCCAATGATATTCTTTCCCTCCTTCAGTTTCTCTTCAGAGAAGTCCCGTTTGTGTTCCTGGGCTTTCCTATGGGAGGAGAGAAAGCAAAAACAATATGGCATGTTGTGTCTTCTGTTATAGAGATATTTCTTCTAGGTTTTAAGGGGCGAAACATACTTGTGTATTAAGAAACCAAAGAGTTTTTTTCCCATGGAAGCTCAGAAATAATGGCCCTAGATAGCTGCTATGGAGTCAATCTAGCTTCATAGTTGAAGACCAAACAACATGACACAAAAATTATAAGAGGGGAGTGTTGCCAGTTAAACATTTCAGGACCCCGGGGCTACACTCAAAGTAGTGTGTGGTATGTCAGAGCCTTCACTTACTTCATAAACCAAGATGGGTCCCCTTTGTATTGACCATCATTCTTTGTAACAGCAATGCTTCCAAGTGCCACAATTGTCCTTTGCACAGCCGCCATGTCCTTTCCTGTGAATGTGACAAGGCAGTGTTTATGCAATATTATGGTCATTGCAGAAAAGGGTGGGTTAGGGGTCTTCTCAAAACACACACAGTTCATTTCAAAGGCATTATACCACTCATACACACTGATTAGAGAGCTGTAATGTAGGGCAAATTAGTATCAGCAAGAGCTGTCTGTAGTGATGGTGCCAACCAATGGTCCTTTCTATTAGGGGCTCAATTATTATTTAAGATATGTAAAACTTCTCTGTGTAACCCTTGTGTAAGTTTAATACATGCCTCTTCTTGTTGAAATAAAAATCTTTATAAGTAAATTAAAAATTATGCTTTTGAAAGTCAGGTCTAATACACCATTTAAGCGAAGGGAGCACAGGCCATTGATGTATTAGAGACAACAGTCCATAAATAAAAGAATACTCCCAATACAAGGCCTGCTTATACTGAGAAGGGATATAGACTTTTGAATTTCTGTAGTTAGAAAGTTTCTTATTTCCAAGAGGAAGCTTGTATTAAGGGGGTTAATTATCAAAGGTAGAATTTGAGTTTTTTTAACTCGAATTTACTCACAACTCGAATGGTTTCTTATTTAAGAAAAAACTTGTATGGGAAAAACTAGATTCAGCGATTTCGGGGTGAACAACCTGAAAAGTATTTGGCAAAAAAAAAACCTTGAATCGCTTGAAATTTGAAATTGAATTTTTGGGCAAACCCTATGAACAAAACTTGAACATCATGAAGGTAATTAACATCTTCAAAAGGTTCAGGGGGCCATTGACTTGTACATGACCGTGACAGGTTTTAGCTGGTGCATTTTAGGATTCAACTATTTCCAGGGTCGAGGTATAATAAAACCCGAATTTTTTTTTTTTTACCAAAAAAAAAACTTCGAAAACTCGAATCTTCGATGAAAACACAACTCGATCCTTAATAAAATCTGCTCCTAAGTATTAGGAGCACAAAGCAAAGTTTTTCACCATAAGTGCTGCTTTAATAAATGACAATTTTGTCACAGTGTATGTTTAATAAACAAAGGAGAACCTCTAGAAGCCCCAAATGGCCTGTCTCCATTATGAAGTATGCAAAGGGCTAAGCCACAATAAAAACAACTAGTAACACAGTTTTAGGATTACTGTTCGTGCAACATATTCTTAATCCTGGTGTAGTTGCTGAGGATAATATTGCTCAATATGACAAAGCTTGGGCGGTTACCTTCATACAGGTCTACTGTCTGGAACATGTCTGTTTTAACCACCCCGTAATCTTCAGCTGCCTTCAGGAACTGAGCCACCTGTTCCATCTGCTTGAACACCATGCTGGGAGGGGGATCAGGGATCTTCACTGGCTGGGAACCCTTTGGGTAGAGACTGTTCATCAGCTTTGAGAGGACCTGACAAAAGAGAGAGCGAAAGTGATGCTTCTGCTTAGGTTCCTAGAAATAATTTTTGTGGCCCATGCTTCCTTTACTGCGCTGCTGCGTGGAGAGGGATGTGCAAGGATGTAACAACAGAGGCAGAAGATCTAGAGACTGTTAGCAGGCCAGTTTGTGTGATTTGGGGGACATACGTACAATATTGGCCACACCATGGTCTCCATATGACAGAAAGGTAAGTCAAAGCCAGCAATAAAAAAAGCACTAGAGAAAATTCTTGATAGTATATGAAAATGTAGAGAAAAAATAATAAATATGGTGGTGTCATTCAGAAAGTTCTCACCAGGCCATTCTTCAGCCATTGTTGAAAGCCGAGCCTTCCTTGTTCTGGTGTTCCGACATCATCACCACACTGCATACTGATCCACTGCACGAGACGTTGCTCTAGTTCCTCGTCATACTTCTTCTCGATACGAGACTGAACCTCACGGCTCATTCCATATGAAGGACCTTTATTAGCCATAGCTGCTGGTACCTACAGGGAAACACTTTGAGTGACTACTAACACCTATAGACTTGGTCGATTTGCTAAGAACTATAATGGGCAATGTTTGTGCAAAGAAATATACATTTATTATCCTTGATATGTTTGTTTATACAGCCTAAACACATCTATGCAGCAATTGGCAGATTGTTCAGTATTTATATCAATGTCCCACTGGATCTTACAGTCTTAGGAAGACTTTTTTATAAAATATGAGCAATCTTATACCTAGCCAATGGCGTATGACAGCAAATGCTACTGCAACCACGAGGTCTCACGGTATAAAAAGAGGGTAGCCCCAGCCAACGTATAATTATTGCCTCCCAAAAGCCCAATCACTTCTAGTTACACTCTTGATCCCAGCTTAAGTGTGGCAATATATTGTATGAAAGTTCTACCCTAACCTTATTGGTTGGGGGTATGAGTGGAGGACATAGTTGCTGCTGCTTTTATTATTTTATTATGCTACCAGGATAGCACAAGTTTTCACATGAAACAATAGTTTTTAGGTGTTTAGGTAGGCAAGGAATCGTCAAACAACCCCTTAAAATGGTTTTATTAACCACACACTATAAGAATCTAAATGTCAATATGCAGACATCTCAAGGCCATGCTTCCATGGCAAACTTGCTGGATTTTAAACAGGAAGTTCAACTCTCCTAATGTAGGAGACCACAGCGCAACGTAGGGTTGGATGAGATGAGCGAAAAATAGTCCTGGTAACCCCTGCCTGGAAGCTTGGATGACACAGATGCAAAGTTGTTATCACTGCTGCCTTAGGGCTTTAGCACACGGGCAGATTCGAACTGCCTTCCGCCTACTATAATGAGAAAACGCCAGTGTCAATGCTCTTGCAGCGCTTCGATTTCCAAAGCCGCCCAAAGTTTCCTCGTGAGGCCTGCTAAAATGAAAATCGCATGCAGCAATTCACACGAGGCACTTCGTTTTCCGAAGTCGCCCGAAGTTGCCTCACGAGGAAACTTCGGATGACTTCAGAAAACGAAGTAGCGAGAGCTACTAGTAGCAGTGGCTTAACATAGATAATAGTGCTAATTGGCTTTGCTAAGACACTACATGTGTTTTAGCAGAGGCAATTCTCAGTATTGTCTATTGTACAGTATTTTATAGTAATAAAAAGTAGCTGCTACTACTTACTCCAGATCTACTAGTAACAACTACTTGTTGTGGCTACTAAATGGCAAAAAATACCCTGCCATAGACAATACTGAGAATTGTCTCTGCTAAAACACATGAAACACAATCACTATTGCCTATTTTGTAGCCGTGACAAGTAGCTGCTACTAGTAGCTCTGTGTGTCTTCACCCTAAGGGTAAGGCCACACTGGGCGTTTTGGGGAGATTTGGTCACCTGGTGACTAATCGCCTCGTTTGCCTCACAAGGAAACTTCGGGCGGCTTCGGAAAACGAAATGCCGCGTGTGATTAGCACCGGCGTTTTTTCATTTTAGCCGGCGCAGAGTCAGGGAAGGCCCAGTGTGGCTTTACCCTAAGGGTCAGGGCACACAGGCAGATTCGGTGAGATTAGTGCCCGGCGACAAATCTCTTCTTCTGGGTGACTAATCTCCCTGAACTGCCTTTCCGCTGGTTAAAATGTAAATCGCTGCCGGGATGGCAGTTGGAGCGATTTGTTTTCCGAAATTGCCTCACGAGGAAACTTCGGGCAACTACCACGAAGAAGAGGAGATTTGTCGCCGGGCGACTATTTCCCCCGAATCTGCCTGTGTGCCCTTACAGTTCAGTCTCATTCTGACCAGGGCACTATCTGAATGAAGTTTGTATGATGTTTGCATGGGTTTTCTCATATGCACAAACATTCTGGCAGGCTTATTGGCTTTCAACTATAGTGTGGAGTTAATTAAATGAAACTGGAAAAATAAATATTCCTTGTGTAATTCACTGGCACTATATAATTAAGGAATGATATCTCCACCAAGAAGCAGCTCAGAGAAATGATAATGTAAATCAATGTGCCACTAGCTTTGATTAGAAAATAAAATATATATTTGCTCCTTCAAGTGCCAGACATGGCAAAACAGTTACAGGAATGTATTTCCTTGGATCATATTAATGCAGCTGCCTCGGGAATCTCCGTTCTGTCAAACATAGAATCCATTTTCAGATTTCAGTGGCAAAACTGGGACAATGAGGGGAAGGTGTAAGTAAGCACTTAACTTACAGTCCTGCATTTCATAACCATAGAGCCAGACATGATGTAGTACATGTGACTTATCCACATGCAGCACATATACTATAAATGGATTTATCTTTATATCTCACCGGGTTTGGAATTTACACAAATCAGTTAATGACTGCCATTGTGTTAACATGGCTGCCCAAAAAGGCAATTAATTCTGGTTATAAATAAATCCAACTCTAGAAAAATAATATGAAAAGTGCAATGTTTACAATTAAAACATTGATAGTATTATCAAAAATGGCAAATGAAGGGCTTCCAGATGATTACAAGTAGGTGTATCCTATCTCCCATAGACTCCATTTTAATAAATTAGTTCAGATTTTTTAAAAACAATTTCCTTTTTCTCTGTAATAAAGAAACAGTACATTGTACTTGATCCAAACTATGATATAATTAATCCTTAATAGAGACAAAATAATCCTGTTGGGTTTATTTTAAGAAGACATATTGCATGAAGATCCACATTATGGAAAAGAACCCTTATCCAGAAAACCCCAGGTCCCTAGCATTCTGGATAATAGGTCCCATACCTATATCTATATATATATATATATATATATATATATATATATATATATATATATATATATATATATAAGTTTTTGTAGTTCTGTCGGGCCTTGCCTGGTTAGAACAGCAGAGGGTGCTCCCATTACACCATTACAATACTTTCAGTGAACAACAGCTAATATCACAAGATCTAAAAGAAACAAATAACTCACAAGGCAACAGTACTCAGAAGAGCGCTGATAATGCAAGATATTAAAGGAGACATTTATAAATCGTAACTCTCCCTTACCAAGGGGCTGGTATTTCCTAGGCAGTAGCGTTGCTGATTCTAAACACAGCACCTCGGTCTCAGTTTTCTGCAGTCTTCTGCCATCAAAATCATGGGCTCAATCTACTCCAACTCCAAGGCATAAGTGAATAGCAAGAATGCTGAGATGGCTGTATAGCTTTATATGTGGAGCCTATGCAAAGCTGTTTTTCAAGAATTTTAGCAAAACCCCATGTTTCTGCTGGTAGTTTTTATAGCCTGCACCAGCTAGTGGTAAAATACATTATCAGCTGCATTAAAGGGGATCTGTGGTTGAAAACTAAAATCTTTCTTAGGCTTTGGGGAATATGATTATATTTGTAATTGCAATACATTTTTTAGCCGTTTTGATGCTCTAATAGCCATTACCTATGTCTGCACACACTATCATTCCTGTGAGCGCAAGTAGATCATGATGGAGAAGTCTCATTCAATTTTAGATAAATGTGCAGTATAAAATTGCTGCTTTAGCTAGCTACACTGTTACCAAATCAGACTTCTCCAGCGCCATCTCCTAGTGCTTGCTGGAATGCTAGGAAGTGCATAGCGCTGGTTGTGAGGTGCACGCACAGGGTCGGACTGGGCCAGTGGGACACCGGAAAAAACCCAGTGGGCCCGACTCTTGGGGGCTCTGCCGGCCCAGACCTGCTCCCTTCAAAAATTATTTTCAGGTCAAGCGCGTCGGGGCAAGGGGGCGGGAGGGGGTCCTGGAGACAGCATCCCCGGGGCCTCTGGCTCCCCAGTCCAACCCTGCACATTGACCTGGCCTCTGTAAACGTAACCGCCTACTGTGTTTTTATATTGGTGGGTCAAGCAGAAGAGACGGGCGCTGGCCGTGAAGGTTTTCTGTACAAGTGAACTGAGCGGATTGTGGGGGGAATACATTGAGCTGCAAGGTAACGGCTATTAGAGCATCAAAACGGCTAAAAAAATTGCAATGCAATTACAAATATAATTATAATCATTCCCCAAGAAAGATGATAGTTTTTGACCACAGATCCCCTTTAATGGATAATAATACTAATACGGATATCATTTCAGCAACAGACAAGCAGGAGCTTTATAGTAAGTCAAATTCTGGAGCCTGGCATATATAAATGACTGTGATTGGTGGATGATGATGTATAATAATAATACATCTATAGACAGCTCCTACCTTTATGGATTGTTAATGTTCAAATAATCCCCCTCCCATCCTGTTAATTTGATTTCACAGATTTAAGGATGTTTCCATAAAGACATGGAGACTCCCTGAGCCTCCCCGAGTACCTGAGAAATCACCATCATCTTTCAGGAGTCCAGATCAGCAGGGGCACCTCATTATTTGCTTTGTAGTGTGGGGGGCATGGCTTGCTTAGCTGACTATGTGACCATTAAAGAATATATTTTATTTTCCTTCAATATTAATGAAATGAAATATTGTATTACTCCTTGGCAGTAAAATGCCAGGCTGGGCAAGTAAACCACTGTATCTTTCCATCACGTTACAATAACTGCTGTATCACGACTATATATATATATATATATATATATATATATATATATATATATATATATATATATATATCATTCTCTCTTATAAATCAATAGTGACTACAGAAAATAGAACAATTTCCCCCCCAAAACGAAGTAACCAGATATAAATCTCCAGGTATAAGTGTGGCCATAATTTCACCCGTGATTTCCTACTACTCCAGAGGATGTTATACGTTGTCCCTTGCCAATATTCATTCCTAAACTACTGTATGACCAGAGGAATAAAGCACTGGAGATATTGTGTAATGTATAAGCAATAATAAAATACACTTTGAAGTTCCTAATCAATGATGTTTATAGTAAAGTTGTACATGGCTGTTCAGTTGTGATGCGTTCATATAGAAGTATCAACCATTGTTTCCTGCAGCACTAAATATCCTCTTATATTTGTGTCTGTAAGTTATCCACCCACTTGATTGTAAGCTCTGTGGGGCCGAGATCTCCTTCCTCTTGTCTCTTTGACACTTAGCTCTTAATCTAATGTAATTGTGCTTTGTATTTATTATTGTATCAACCCCTATTTGACTCATTTACTGTCCTGCAAAACAGCGCTGCCTGAATAAGTGGCGCTATATAAACAAAAAAATACATACCTAAAACAATGCTATTCGTATTGTAATAGTATAAATGCTCGAAGTATGTTAATTTTGAATAGATTAGCTATCTGGAATGAAAGGGTTAACATTAGGAGATTTTACAGGAATGCGACTGCACATAGCAGGCAAAGTTTAAAAGCAATATCACATTCACAGTGGCTTTTTAAACATCTACAGGTTTCCTGCACTTGGTTTAGGCATTACTTTATGGACAACTAAGCCACCATGCTGCAGCTCCCTACTCACAGCCCATTACCCACAGGTCCGTATTCACAGCCCCTTACTCACAACCCCCTACTCACAGCCCCCAACTCACAGCCCCCCCTACTCACAGCCCCTTACTCACAGCCACCTACTCACAGCCACCTACTCACAGTCCCCCTTCTCACAGTCCCCCTTCTCACAGTCCCCCTTCTCACAGCCCCCTACTCACAGTCCCCCTACTCACAGCCCCTTACTCACAGCCCCCTACTCACAGTCCCCCTACTCACAGCCCCTTACTCACAGCCCCCTACTCACAGTCCCCCTACTCACAGTCCCCTACTCACAGCCCCTTACTCACAGCCACCTACTCACAAGTCACTGGAAGACGGTCCTTCTCTTGCTGCTGCAAAGAACTGACTGGTAGTGCAGTTGAATGTGGAGATAAAGTCTTGCCCTGCATCTGCTTGTTATGTGGGGGTGTCTCAGCCCTCCCCTGCCCCTCTTCTGGGTCTGATCTTCCCAACACCATATTAGGGGAAGGTCTGACAGAACTCTAGGCTTTTGGGTCTGATCACATTCTCTGGATACCTAAATGATGTGAGAAAGGGGCAGTATGTGTGTGAGTCACAAAGAGGGGGGAGAACTCTTCCCTCCAACAGATCCTTTTATAGACTTAATTTGGGGGCATCTCCATCACAGCTTCCAAGCTTCCTTGCTGCAGTTTTAAAAATGAAACATTTTGTCTTTCACACAAACAATTTCACTCCCAAATACCAATAATTTCATCTATTTAGTCAGTCAGTTGCATCATTGCAGTTTTATGCACCTTACGCGAATGCTTCTCTATTCTCTCTATTCTCTATTTAAGCAACGTGGCTAAAAGCACATTATCCTGTGCAGGTACTAACCCTAAATACTGGAGGTAAGTGTAACACATTGTAGGTGCAGGAGCATAAAAAACATTTTAAAGAGGTGGGTCACCTTTAAGTTACATTTTAGTATGTTATAGAATGGCCAATTCTAAGCAACTTTTCCATTTTTTTTTTAATTATGTGCCTGCTTCTTCTGACTCTTTGCCGCTTTCAAATGGGGGTCACTGACCCCCATCTGAAAACCGCTGCTCTGTAAAGCAAGGGGAGTAACTGAGAGGTGTGGACTAGGGGTAGGCTGAAGATAATTTTAGAAGTAGCTGCCCAGCACCCCCTAGTATTGCACCCTAGGCAGCTGCCTCTTCTGACTACCCCTAGTTCTGGCCCTTCTGACTGAACCCCTCATTTACAGGCTACATTTAGGCTACCATCCAGAAAAAGCCCTGACTGCACCCTGAATGTACAGACCCTGAGGGTTAGGCATCTCCACGCACAGTTTTCCCCTGTAATTTGGACACCTAAAGTGGTCCTGAGTTAGTGAGCCCTTTGTGTAAGACCCTTCTCTCCTGAATGTTACCAGTAAATGGTTCATTGCTTGCCCAGTAGGTGGCAGTGTTTAAAAGTATAAAAGGGAGAGCAAGTGTGCTCAGGGCTCTCTCTTCAGGGATCCCACATTGCAGGGAGGTGGGTACAGGACTGGGTCTGAGCCAGTGACAGGCCCTGGTTAGGGTGAGTTTTATTTAATGTCAAAAGTTCTGTAATAGTTGCTCTAGGACTGAAAATTAGAGGCTGTGTATTTAGTGAGCAGTCTTCTGACTCCAACAAGGAGAGTGGTTGGAGTTAGCACCCTTGTGTTGATCAAGGGTGAGCTCAGAGCAGGGAAAGTGGCAAAGAGAAAGACACCCCGTGGGATCCCTTGTGCTGGGGAAAATCACCAAGACTGGCTGCACTACCAACTGAGAGGGACCTACTTACAACATTTTAAAGTGTGAAGGTTGTCCACTGAGTATTTTGAATGTGTCTGAAGGTCTATATGGGCTGAATGCTGTGAACAGATCCACTGCCATTTATTCAATAAACAAGTTATTTGTTTGAAGCAACCCACTGGGCTGCTGTTACTTCCAACCTGGTTGATCTGTGCACCAGGAGACATACAGGATCCACCTGAGGGTAAAGTGGACAGCTCCTTGTAACTCCCACACTGCTGGGACTTACAAGGAGCTGTCCGATTGCTCTTCTTCCTGTATTTGGTGGTGCATGAGCAGCAGGAGACATTTGCCGGTTGGATCTACTGCACATGCGCCGAAACTTGCGAAGTTTCAGAAAAAAGAAGTCGGAAACTTTGTGAAATTCGGGTGCATACGCAGTAAATCCAACCGCCAATCAGTACAGGAAGAAGATCGCTCGGACGAAGATGGTCTCCGTGAACTCGGCCAGAGAGGACCTGCATGGAGGGGTGACTAACAAGTTAGGGGCATTTGCCCGGGGGAGGTAGGCCGGGGGGGAGGAGGGCCTACGGGGGGGAGGGGTTTTTGTGCCAACAGGGTTTCCTTCTCCTTTAAACACCATCCTCAGGCCCACCCAGGGGTGTGCTACACATAGGATTGGAGACACTTTAGCAATGTAGGCTTCAATGTGCTGTAACAGGGCCTAAAGCAATCAAAACAAGAAAGTACATACATTAGGCAATCATGCAGCACTTAACTGTAACATAATGGGCTAAAGTTTCAGACCCTTTCACTTGCTATCTATACTAATGACATAAATGGTCCCTTATTATTTAGATAGTAAATTACAGGCCTGCAAGTCTGACATCTGTTATTATTAGTAGTTATCAACATGGCTTTATGAAGAGTAGATCAATAGTTATATACATATATAATATATATATAATAGTTCTTTAAAGGGGACTTGGATAATTGGACTTATACATATGCATTAATTATACAATTGTTCAAGTGTAACATCTGAGAGAGAGAGAAATATATTGCATTTACAAAGCACTGGTAAAGCCCCATCTAGAACATGCATAGCAGTTTTGGTCTTCAGTCCTTATTAGAGGATCTTAATGCAACAGAGAAAGTTCAAAGAAGAGCAGCTAAGCTGGTAAAGGGAATGGAAGGTCTCCCTTAGGAAAGGATGACTATTTTGAGGTAGTTTATGTTGGAGATGTGAGGCACATAAGCAGGCATATGATTAATTTATGTTAAAATAAAATTTGTGTTAAAATAAAAAACACAGTTTTTGCAGCAACCCACTGCGTCCGACTGAATTCATCACTCCTTTTCCTATATGATTAATTTATGTAAATATACAAGGCAACCATAAACTCTTCGATTCTTTATTTAGCAGTAGGTCCTTCCATTGAACATGAAGGCATCCATTCAGATGGATTCGGAGAAGAAAGGATGTTTCCCTTCTAAGATGTGGAAAGGGTTTTTTTTACAGTGAGGATTGTGAAGTTGGGAACTTTCTCTCTAATGCTGGTGTATTGGCAGAAATAATAAACTGTTTCATGTAAAGGTTGAATGTGTTGTAGACAGTAAGAAAATAGTTACTAAAACTCTTAGTACATATTTGACCCAGAGACTGTTACAATTACGTGGGAGTAAGACATTTTTCCTCCCTCTATGGCAAGTAGGCCAGCCTTTAGATTTATTTGCTTTCATCTGAATAAACTGGTAATCAAAAAGGCTGACCTTGAAGGACATGTGCCTTTTTTCAGTCTCATCTACTTGTGTTAGTATTATTACTGCCTTAAAGGAGAAGTAAAGTCTAAAATAGCATAAGGCTAGAAATGCTGTATTTTGTATACTAAAGATAAACATGAACTTACTGCACCACAGGCCTAATCAAACAAATGATTTATGCTTTCAAAGTTGGATACAGGGGGTCACCATCTTGTAACTTTGTTAAACATCTTTGCAAGACCAAGACTGTGCACATGCTCAGTGTGGTCTGGGCTGCTTAGGGATCGTCATAAATTATCCAAACAGCACAAGTCAAATAATATCTGCCAGAAGCCGATACAGCAAGACTGATTAATAATCAGAATATGCAGACTGCACTGGGTCCTGTGTTGTCATGTAATCTAATGTGGCTTTTAAAGTTTTTGTATTGTTTAATACAAACTTTCTCCAACTCTGCAGAACCAGTGGCTGCAGCCAGGGCTGCCATCAGAAATCATGGGGCCCTGCATAACAAAGTTTTCTGGGCCCCCCTAACCACACCTCCATCCTCCTTGCCACGCCTACCTCACCACGTCCCCCCACCCACCAGTACAAATGTCACATGGACACAAGCACTAAAACAGTGAATAAAATCATTTGGCCAAGGGTTGCCACTACATTAAGGTAGGCTCTTTAAGCAGGTACCTGCTCTAACCTAAAATGCACTATGATTTCAAATATTCTGCATTTAAATTGTACAAATAAGAGCCATTTGGTTTACCAAGTTAAAGAAAATCAAAAAACCTGAATGGCCAGGGCCCCCTACAAGTTAAAGAAAAAAACCAAAGCACTGAGGGCCCCCTACAAGTTAAAGAAAAAAAAACATGAGTGGTCAGGGCCCCATTAAAAATTTCCCAAAAAATTATCTGTTACCAAAGTTATAAAAAATAATTGGTGGCCAGGTAACTCCTACTTAAATTATAAAAAGACATTGGTAGCCAGGGGTTCAAGAAAACAAAAAAAAAAAACAAGTCACCAGGGCCCCCTTTAAGTTCTTCAAACCAGGGCCCCACTTGAAAAGTTATAAAAAAAATTCTTTACTCTTGCCCAAGTTATAAAAAATAATTGGTGGCCAGTGGACACCTACTCAAATTATGAAAACACATTGGTGGCCAAGGGCTACATTGGTGGCCATGGGTTCAAGAAAAAAAAAAAACAAGTCACCAGCACCCCCTACAAGTTCTTCAAAACAGGGCCCCCTTAAAAGTTACAAAAAAAATTCTTTACTCTTGCCCAAGTTATAAAAAATAATTGCCTTGGTGTTTAGTGGAACTTGCCTGTAAATGGGGGTCTCTCTTGTGCCTCCTTAACGATGTTGTCTTCTTCCAAGGCAGTTTCCTTCTCAGATGTCAACTTCAGCTTCTTCTCCTGAGGTGCCTTCTCCTTCTGCGGCCTCTTCATCTCCAGAAAGTAGCACCACCGTCTCCAAGGAAGAAGCACTGGCTTCCGACGAGTCTTCAATCTTCTGCCTGAAGCCGGCAGGCTACACACTTCCTTATTAGAGCTGCGCCCGTGTGTACCGACGTCATGCGTACACACGGGTCGCAGCTAACTCAAACTGCCACTGACCGCCAATAAAATTTACAGAGGGCGGGCCCTATTCGACTGGGTAAAGGGCTTAGAGCTGAGAACCCACCGGGCCCGGGAGGACTGTCCCCCCTGTGACCCCCTGATGGCGGCCCTGGCTGCAGCAAAATAATCCACCAAATAGAATCCCAGTTTATCTGTTTAAATCTGGCTCCATGATCTTTGTCCCTGCAGCTGGAGTTGGAAACAGTAAAGGGGATGTAAAGGCAAATATAAAATCCAATACAAATCTCTACACAGTTGCCAACTGCTCTACAGGGAAACAAAACAAAGCTGGTCGTGTTCTGCACGGCTGGAAAGTAAGGCGGGGGCTCCCCCTGCTGTTCATAAGTATGATTATTTCCCTGCAGAGCAGTTAGGGAGTAGGGACTGTCTGACAATTCCTATCCACAGCAGTAAATGTAGGGAGAATTTCACTGCATACAGTCAGGTTTCTTATAAAAACGGTACACATTTTTTAATTGAAGAATATTGGAGATAGGTTTCTTTTACATGAAAAAAGTAAAAATGGAAATTTATTTTTTTGCCTTTACATGCCCTTTAAATTTAAGACCATAACGGTTTCTCCAAAGTCTACATGCTATTATTCAATGTGTCAACACCTTCAGAGATGCAAAGAATAAGAGAAATTGTATTGGCAATTTTATCATATTTTTTTATTATACTAACCCCTAGCACGTGAAACAGCAGATAGGTTTGGTGCTGCAAGAAAAATATTGGGGAGCACTTCTCTGGACTAGAACCACACCACTTGACATCTGGATACTTTCTATATAACATTCATGATTGATTGCATGCAGAAGCACAGTCTGGCTCCAGATAAAACACTTAATAACTATTCTGTTTCTGATTCGTACTGGAAGGGGTAGAGTTACCAAAACACAGGGTATGTGATATCACAGCAAGCTAACAGTCTTTGGCAGCCATATTGGGTTTCTTTAGTTAGTACTGGGTGATCCAAGTGAGGCTATTCATTGACAGAAAGCTTGTCCATAGTGTATGTTGTATGGGAAATGATAGTCCTTTTGCAGGGGGAGAAATATGTACAAATGTATAGAAGCGTCACTTTGTGCTGGATTACCTAGTCCTACCGACAGAGTGGAAGGGGTGCGAGGGTGGCAGATTCTGAAAGGCTACCTCAGGCCAGGGGCCCAGGAACCCACCTGCTCTCTGTACATTTATTGATTGTTCCCAAGAGGAATCTGACAATCACAGATTTTGCTATTGTAGGCAGGGGTTTTCTAATTTCTTAGTCCCTTTGTAAAATATATAATGAAGCAATAGAATTCTTAATGAATCAGATAAAATTGAGCATAGGACTGGTCAGATAAGTGTAGTGAAGGATGTTAAGCAGTTCTTAACATTTGCTTCTAAAAATCTGTGTAAGACATAATGCCTCACTAAGCAACTTTGACAAATTTACTGGAGGGGGCTTCTGGGCAAGAGCTGGAATCAGGCAACTGCAACATATAACACAAGTGGGCAATTTTAAAACTCTAGAGCAGTTCCAACAAACTCCGGAATTGTCAGATCTGTCGGTGTATAGATACCTGCAACTGCAACATTTATACCACACACAATTTCACATCAACCCACCCACAATACAACAAATAACTGTAGAAACTATAATAAGCCCACCAGAGAAACAGAAACTGGTATCCAAAACGTACACGCACATTGCTTCTCACAAATATGACCCCAGACCCAGGGTCAAACTTAAGTGGGAAAGTAGTGGTGTTCACTTAGATTCTGATGATTGGGAAGAATTAGAAGAAAGCCTCTATCTTCCTCTTATCAGTACAAGAGACAGGCTCATTCAATTTAAAATTATACATCAAACATACTTGACACCAAAAAAACTACAACTTATGGGTCCGCTTGGAGCATTCCAGATGCCCCCGCTGCAACTCCCCGGATGGTGATTTCATACACCTTATATGGTATTATCTAGTGTTACAGCAATTTTGGAAAAAGATAATGCAGTTTCTAGCCGAAGAATTTACTCTACCACAAGTTCTAAACCCAGCTACCTGCCTACTCGGCATAACGGATGCTCTGGTTCCCAGAATCCACTCAAGATTATTGATGAGAGCGCTTTTGTTCTATGCCAGGAAAACGGTAGCCCTACACTGGATGGGACCAACTCCTCCTACGATTAAACAATGGATTAAACTTATTAATTCCCAGCTGGAACTTTATAAGTTAACATATATTGCCAGGGGTTGTCCACAGAAATTCGATAAAATATGGTCTCCTTGGTTGGATTCTCCTGCAACAATGACTAAATAAGTCTATTGCGAATTGTCTTTGTATCCTATCATGTCTACCTTCTTCTTCCTTCCTTCTTTGCTTCCTTCCTTCTTGTTGTTATTGAAAACTCAATAAAAAGTTACTATTAAAAAAAAAAAAAAATCTGTGTAAGGGCAGAGACTCACGCTCAGATTTGGGGAGATTTGTCGCTTGGCGACAAATCTTCTCTTCTTCGGGGCGACTAATCTTCTCGAACTGCCTTTCCGCGGGCTAGAATTTAAAACGCCGGCAGGATGGCACTCGAGTGCTTAATTTTCTGAAGTCGCCCAAAGTTTCCTCGTGAGGAAACGAAGAAAACAAAGCCCTCGTTACATCTTGTATAGGGTATTGGTTGTTTTTGTATGTAAATCTATATGTACAATGTAAAGTCCAAGCCTAACGCATAACATCTTTTAAGCGATAAACGTATGAAATGGTGTGATCATTTTTTTTAAAATTTAGGCGCTACTTAACATCAGATGGATTAATAGAGGAAGATATAGTTAGGAGCTGTAGGACAGCAATTAAAGGTCTTCACGAGGAGCTGGAGCCTTACCTACAGCCCCTAAGACATTTTCACGGTGCCTTGGGCAGGTCCAGAATGCTCTATGTTCAGTGTCATGGAATTACATCAAGTTTCCCAGTAAAAGGAATGACTAAAACACTGTAAAAAGACTCAGTAGCATCCCGACTGTCTTAGGTGCTATTTATTGCACTAATAATGGTAGACAATATCAAATGGATTAAAAACCGCACAAAATATTGCATGATATAAAATACTGCACACAATTCACTGAAAATTAACTAAAAAAAAAAACCACTTCTTAAGTCAGTCAAGTGAACTTTTAGTGAATCGATCACTGCAGGAATTAAATTATGTGACACAAGCCCTAAGACTAAATGCATACAAACACATTTGGAGTGCTTTGCGGCCCTTTGCTTTGCCATTTTGCTTTTACATTTTTTGCAGAATTCTTGTTCAGTGTTGTGGGAAATGTCTGTCCTTTATAAATAACTCCCTAACTGTCCTGGCATCTATTAAATATTTGCTGAATGAAAAGCAGAAATGGAATGGGCAGAAAGAAAGAGACTTTCTCGTGTTTGTTTGTATATATATATATATATTTTTAAATCTCAGAAGTATAAAACAAACAAGAAATAAAAGCAGGTGTAAAACATGGGACACAGCCAAAGAGGGAAAGATGGCACGTTTTTGTAATGGTTCTGCCCAAAAACAGATCCAACCTATACACATAGTACCAGTAAGGGAATCACCATGGCAATGAATTTGTTGGGATCAGTTGGCATACAACAAACAGCAGCCCCTTAATTGCACTGTTCCAGATACTCTAGTTAAAAATGAATACAAGCAATAGGCCAGTTTTCAGAGGTGGCACCTCTCTGGCTTCATACTTGAAAGATATTCCATAATATGCGGTTCTGATTGATTCTGAGAACTATAAAAAGATGTTTGGGTCAGCCATATTCTTTTTTTTAAAAACAAAAAATTAATCCAATGCATGGGTAGCTGACTCAACGCATTAAATAAATCACATGATGTCACAAAATAAGGATTACAATGTGTTAAGAACTAGCTATTAAAAAACAAAAAATGTGCTGATTCCTTTTGGCATCAAGAAGAAAAAACAGTGACACCTTGTGGTCCACAAAGGTGCAGAAGCAGCAAGTGGACCACAGCGATGGCTTCACACACATATTGAAAACTGGCCTATAGAGCAATAAAGTGCAGTTTGATCACCATCATCAAAAGAATAAACAACATCCTCAGTGATGCAGTTATTTCTTGCATTTGCTGCCGGGACGGACATAATATCTTCATCTTTCAGTAGTTTCACAGAGAGCAAAGTCTCTTCTTCTCTTTGCGTTTGCAATGTGTTTGGAGATTATCCATCCCACCTTTTTTTCTGCAGGTCCAAAAAGGAGCAGAGCAGAGCCCTCCAATGTAGTACCAAATAGTACTGTACTAATGATATTTCTTTTCCATTATGTTTTAATAAATAACATTCAACTATGTAGAAGCAGGACTCAGAATACATAGATCTTATCTCTCTGTACAGTATCCAAGTCGTCATCTAGAAAGAGCAGTACCTGCAGCAAAGGAAACAGATGTCAGGAGCAGGTTATGGTGTTAGACTTTACTGAAAAGCAAAGAAAATCTGCAGTAGTGCAAGAGGATACATGTCATAGCCCTACTCTGTTTTTGTCTCCCAGGAATATAAGGACATGGCTTGATGATCCTTCTCTGGGTGTGTGAAGTATATAAATTGTGGCCAAAAATGGTGTGCATGCAGTATACATGAAGGTACTAAGAATATGTAAACCTATGAAGAAAATTGGAAGTAAACCTGCTCAAATAGGTGTTGTGAGCACTTTTGCAATTTACTTGAATATATTTTTTGTGCTATAGAAACACATTAGCAGTTTTGAGAAAGGTGAGGTAAGCGAGGGATAGGACAGAGTTCTTGTCTGACCATCGACAAAACCAACGTGACTGCAATTAAGATGGACATTATAAAAGATGTTCTGGACTGCCCTCGCTATCAGTACAGCTGTAAATACCTGAGGGACCAAGACACTAATATTCAGAGCAACTGCGCAACCAAAAAAAAGTATTTATATTTAAAGTGGACCGGTCACCCAGACAAAAAAAGCTGTATAATAAAAGTCCTTTTCAAATTAAACATTTTATTAAAGCGTTCATAGCTGCTGTAAGCTCATTTAAAAATCTCATCTGTCAATCAAAAATTGTCTGCCCCTCCTCAATGCCAGTGGCATAGAGGCGGGGCAGACAATTACTTTCACTTTCCATTCAGCACTTCCTAGATGTCACTGCTCTCCACATATTCCCCCGTTCTCTTCACCGTTTAATTGTGCAACAAGTGCATGGGGATTGACATTGGGTCCATTCTGATGCACAAACAAGATTCTGAGATGATGCAAGGCCACAAAATGGCTGCTGCCTGCTTGCTATAATTATGAATTCCCAGACTGAAGAAAACAAGATTCAAATAACTTATATACTGTAGTGTAATTAAAGTTAATTTCGCTTCACTAATGTGATAAAATAGAATTTTTTTGGGTGACGGGTCCCCTTTAAACTACACCCTCCGTCTGCTAGTCTAGCCCTTAACTTGAAAGCCCCATATAGACTCTATATGTTCCAGCTACTTTCAAGTTAATCAAAACTTCCTTGCAGGCATCAGAGCAGCCAAAAACTGTTGGTACCACTGGCAGTTTTGGGCATTTTTCTGCCAATGAAGAAACCAGCTCACGTATAACAGTATAAGGCTCAATGGTAATATTGCACTGTAATCAAGTTTATTGGGCCTATAACCATGCCCCACTGGTGTAGTTTGCCTATACAAGTATGGGACCTGTTATTGAGAATGTTTGGAACCTGAGGTTTTCCAGATATGGGGTCTTTATGGGGTAATTTAGAGCTTTCTGAATAACAGGTTTGCGGATAATGGATCCCATACCTGTATGATGTCCTGGAAAAAAAGAGAGACAAAATGACACTTACCAGGAAAGAGCCAAACATTGCAATAGATGACAAGAAGTGCCAAATATCATGATCGTCAAAGAAACCAAGCAAAATGCAATTTCTGTTGTGTTCTCTGGATTCAGCAGGAGTTTTCTGACAATGGAGTAGAAAATGACAATATATTCAGAGTACTTCTATCCAATAAATGTACTGTACAGACCAGAATTCCCTTCCCAGAATGGTTTTGCTCTGAGCCCTGTAACCAGCTCTGTAGAAAAACATGGCACTGCCATCCTTACCTGATAGAGATTTAGGGGCAAATTTATCAAAGTTTGAGATTAGAACTCACCACAGAACAATTCTCTCACTTTATATTCACTCCTATGGGATATTCAGAAGCATATTTATTAAATGGTGAAGTGTAATTTTCACCCATTTCACCCAGCTATATCTGCCCCTTAGTATTGCCACAGTAACAGATGCCATTGATAGATACAGTGTGTGTGGGCGGGGGGGGGGGGGCATAATCATTCATGTTTTTGTATCTTGCTTCTATAGAACCTACACCTGTACCTAGCATGGCTCTGATGTTAAGACTTGGACAGTATTAGGGATGCACCGAATCCAGGATTCGGCCAGGATTTGGCCTTTTTCAGCAGGATTCGGCCGAATTCTTCTGCCCGGCGGAACCGAATCTGAATCCTAATTTGCATATGCAAATTAGTGGCGGGAGGGAAATCACGTGACTTTTTGTCACAAAACAAGGAAGTAAAAATGTTTCCCCCTTCCCACCCCTAATTTGCATATGCAAATTCGGATTTGGTTCGGTATTCGACTGAATCTTTCGTGAAGGATTCGGGGGTTCAGTGTACAGACAGTATGTACACCTAACTACCACTATCATGAGAGCATAGCATTAGTGATATTTCTAAATTCGGCACCCTTACCTGCCAGGTGCTAAGTCCTTGGAAAAAGAAGAACAGGGCGAATCCCCAAACCACAGAGGTGCAGGAGATGCAAAGAAGTGGGATTAGGAGTATGCGTTCCCCGCTGCGCAGCTGGAAGAGAAACAGATCAAAATACAAAAGTCACAAAACAAGTGATGGAGACATAGAGACAGAGTAAGGGGGAAAAAGAGAGATACATTAGTAGAGAAAAGTTATGGCCCAAAAGAAATTACAGGCTCCCTTGCTTCCATCATAATGTTTTGTTTTGATGTGCATTGACAATATTATAGCCAATTGAATCCCCTTACAACCAGTTATTCCCTTCTCCAGCATCTTACCTTCATGATTATGTAGAATGCAAAGTACAGCAACAAGTTACAGATTCCAATAGCAAGGAGATAGGAAGCAAAATCTTTAGGTCTGACAAGGAGTCCATAGGCTGCCCTGCACAAATAAGAAGGATTTTATTATACACTGGCTAACTAGTAAAAAGAGTTTTTCAACTACTGTGTTTGAGTTAGACATTGCTAAATCCTTAATATAAAGTAAGGATTGTATTAGAGAGGTCATGCAATAGGCAAAAAAGCTAGAACAGGTGGTGGTTTTAGGCTGCAGAACAACAATGTGCCATATGGATATTTCTACTACTGCAAGAACAAAAGTTACTTACAAGGACCAGTTTACAATGTTTCCCATGACAAGTAGAACCATGCGGTCCTGAAAAAGTATGACGTTTATTTAGTAATGCAGAAGGAAGATAGCAAAATATATAAAAGCAGGTAAAACAGAAGAAAATAATGGGGGGACAAAAACATTTAGTACATTGCGGGAAACTATATTTATATACATGTCTCTTGTGACTGTGAAGAAAAGTTAGCAAGAAATTCACAAAGCTGTTATTGCTCAATCAATGTGAAGTGTAATTGTATGACGGATACAATGACAGCAACAAGTCTGGCAAGGCATGGCTACCACTGCTGTAAATGAAAAGGGGAGATGTTCTCCAGGCACATCAGTGCTGAAAGCCTGATATCTTTAGGCAGGGGCAAGTTAAAAAAAAAAAAAAAAAAAAAAAAGTTACCCCCAACTAAGTGCGGGGCTCTATTAGCCCACACCTTTGCTTGGGGATAATATTTTTGCCCAACAGGTACAAGAATTCAGCTTAGTATTTTTATATAGTGATATTCTTACATAAATACATAATCTACTATACATAGAATTTCTAAATTCAGACCTGAGAAAAAAATAAAAAAAATAATAATAATACATTTGCCAAATACTGTCACATCAACATCTCTACTAATTACAGTATATTCTCTACGGAACAGATTTATTTTTTTCAGTCACTTACCACATACATGGGAGGGCTGCATTGTCTCAAACAGTCAGTGTATAGAACGTGAAAAATACGTCGTAAAATTCCAGAGTCTGGGGCAAAAATAATAAGTAAAAGGACAGTTTGAGAATGGCGTAAGAAAGACTGTTGTGCTTAAATTTAATGTGACATATTTGTAAGATCTCACTCACCTAGTCTCCAACGCCCCATATAATAGAGTTGGGTACTCAGGAGAAGCGTGAATAAAATATGAATCACAGAGAATACAATCCAGAAAATTGTGTTCCCGTTCCCGAAAACCTGATGAAAGATAGAGTGCATTGAAGAAGACAGAAAGGGCATGGAGTAAAAAGAGTGTCTGTACTAGGGGCATGGGACGAGTGAGAGGAGTGAGGAGAAAGTACATGCATGGGGGACACTGGGGACATGGGAGACGATAATTTATTATAGTGGCGGGAAAGAGACTCCATTTTGTAAAGGGGTTCATTGTGCTTAGAAGGTGGGGGGGAGTGGAAGGCAGCAGTGGATGCCGAATGTACTAATTGGTGAGAAATTGCTTAAGGGAGTCATGGGGTGGGGTGTTGATTCAGTGATAAGATACTGAGAACATGGACAAGGAATGAGAGAAAAGACAAGGAAGGATTTCTGTTTGATAAAAATATCTCTCTGCCGCTTTTGTGATAATGAATTTACATCCACCAGAATCTCCCCAACAATTTCCCATGCACTTCTCCCAATTACACCTTTCTTGCTACTTTGCCATTAACATTTATAACTCATTGTCTGCAGCATATGTATTAGGATTCATTTCTCAAATATAAAAGCCAAATTACGTTGGACTCACCACACCAATTACAGAGAAGAAGATAACAATAGCTAGGCAGGCGTATGCACTGTAGGCGCTTGCATTAATATCAGGGTGTCTCTTCTGGTACAGTTTCAGCATACACAGGCCAGCAATCATGTACATGAAGGAAGTGTCTGGAAAAAATAAACGTATATGGTTTATAAAATGATACAAGTCAAATGTGACTTGGTGGAGGTAAATGAACACAGAAGAAGTATAAAAGCATAAAGGCAACATAAGATTATGGGATTAGTGATCAAGGAATGGCTTGCCAAGATTTGAGCAATAACTATTAAAAGCAGAAATGAAGAAGGTGTAAAGAGTAAAAATTAAAAGTACTAACCAAACTGAAAGTTTGTGTAGTTCGGACACACATGGTAACAGGCGCTAAGAAGGCCTTCCATCATCAGTGCAGTACCCATAGCATAAAACAAACCAAAATGTTTGGGAATCCCACATTCCTGAACAGAAAGAGAAACAGTAGGTAAATCAAAAAAGGCGAAAGTGAAGCAAGGCACAGCAAGTTTCTAGAGCAGCACCTCAATACATGTGCCTTCATAAAAAAAATACTCTAGTAGACTGCTTTACAGATTGGCCTAAGGTTTAGTAGTGGAACACTTTCAAATGTATCCCACTAAGCTCCCACCCCACATCTTATTTGTAAAGTCATCCAAACAACCTACATTCCACAATGAATACATTTTGCCACTTAACTGCGTTTCTACTAATATATCCAGTCACTTTTCACCCTATAAATGTATTCCAGTACTACAAATAGCTCTCCTCTTTGCCCACAAGATCTACTCTTTTCTTTAAAAACATAACCACCAAGAGACCAGTCCATGAAGCTTTCCCATAGCCTTTTGTGATGAAGACATGCATTTTACCTGAAGGCGACCCCTAATATTCATGCGGTTGTGGTTATGACTGAGTTCTCTCTGCAGCACAATGACAAGAAAGAGAAGTCCAAGCATCACATAGCCCAAGTTACTTAGGATGTTGTTGAAGGCACTGTGGAAAAGTAAAGAAAAATAAAGGAAGATGGTATGGAGAATGTATTTTCTATAGTTCAGTAATGTTGAATCAATATATAATTTCAGGTTTTGTTATATCCAATATATTTAGTGTCCAGTCATTAAAGAAAATACCTTAAAGAACCCAGGGGATGAGCACAGAGGAAGTTATAGTAGCAGATGTCTTGGTTTCCAGTCACATTCACCACTGTCTGGTAGGTGATAACAAGCTGTACGACAGGCAGTGCATAAAACACTGCTATTGTGGAGATATTCCTACAGGAGGACAGAGAAACATATGCCTTTCACTGACAACAAAGCTTTACAAGAAAACTGTTAGTTACACACACCCTTTATCTGTGTTCATACAGCCTAAACAAGAAACTGACCAGTATCTCCCTTGTAGATGCAACAAATACACCATTTTTGAAATCAGGGATAACTTCTGTAAAAACTGAAGAATGTTAAATCCAACATGCAACATTCATATCAACTTTGGTGCAATCAAGTCCTCGGTATTCACTTGCTCTGGGCTGCTATTAGTTGCCTGTGCCTAGGGACTGACAATAGACACTGACTGAATCAAAATATACCCGTACTTTATGGCACAATACAAGGTCAATTAATACAGAATTCAGACTTGCTTTATATATGGAAACCAGTGCAATCAGCATGAGAATTTAATAATCAGACTTGTAGCATCACCTACAAACAACCCAACTTGTCTGCTTGATGATTTCCCATAAGGTTAACTCCTCAACAGCTGCCCAGTGAACCCCAAGCACAACAAGATGGCGAGCTGCTGTGAGCAACTTGGTGGATCTTTACTAATACAGGGATGCTGATCCTCTCTGCTTGTAGAGTAAGTTCCAGTCTTTTTTACCAAAGCATATTTCCCAGTGTCACATTTAACAGTTTAACAATATTTTTCAGCATACTGAACTAAGAAAGTATCCAAATACAATCAATGAAATATTCTGTACGGTTTCTGAAATAATCAGGTTTATCTTTACTATTCCTCTCTCAGCATCTGTTTCTCTTCATTCTGTCTTTATGCAGCAGTTGAGCGTCAGATAGTCATTGACAATTAGATCCAATATATTATATATATATATATATATATATATATATATATATATATATATAATATCTTATAGGGGGCTCCTTTTGCCCAAAAGATGTATTAGAGCGCACTATTAAAATCACCAGAAATCCTGTCTCTCTCTACATGCAGAATTTGTGTCAAAGTCAGTTATTTTGTTTGTACTTTAATCAGTTATTTGAGTGAGCTCTTAATACATCTGCTACGAAAGGAAGCCCCCCTAAAAGAAATATTCGATCTAATGGTCAATAAATATCTGACACCCAACTCCTGCATGAAGACAGAATGAATAGACATTGCTGAGAGAGGAATAGTGAAGATAAACTTGATTATTTTAGAAATGATGCAGAAAATTTAATTGATTGTAATTAGAACGTTTCTTATATCAGTGTGATGAAGCCTAACTAAAATTTTCATTTTCGAAATAGTTCCCCTAGATCTTCTTTCTAATGTTTTGGATTTAACCAATCATCAGTATGACACCTTCAAATTGAATTAAGTACTTGGTGGGGTTTTAGTAAGATCATACAGAAAGCCATACTGGTGGACTTTTTGCATTTTGCATAACACACCTAATATATTCATATGTTGCTTGAAGAAAGTAGTTGACAAGCATAACAATAAAAATGAGCTACAACACATCCATTAAAAAAATAAATAAAAAAAAAAAAAAAAAAAAAAAGACACCCTGCCTGGTGCTGGTAATAAGATACCGGAGACACCACATTTAGACCAATTATGCATTAGATTTACATGTAGAGGTATAGCATGCATGCTCTCACCAGAAGTAGATTTGGTACTTTTTCCGCATAACGCGTTTGTCTTTCCGTGCCAAATCAGAAACACAAAGATACTTCTGAAAAAGGTAAAAACAGCTTGCATATAAAATTCTGTGTGCATCCACATTATGGTGCAAATTTTAAATCATATTTATTACCAAAAAATAAACCCTTTTCCTCCATGAAACTTTCCCATAAATGTCCCTTATATAACATCATCACCAGGTGAAAAAATGGTGGCACATGGATTCTACCACCTCAAAACTGGGTAACAGTTTTTGGACAAATAAACATTCCAAAAGTATTCTGGTAAATAAGAAAAAAATCACGAAAAGAACAAAATCACATCAGACTTTTAATAAATTGGAAATATTTGGAAACACTTTTGTTATTCAAACCCAAATGGGAAAAATATATTTAGTCTTTAGTAAATCTGTCCCAAATTGAATTTATTCACACTTTCAAAGAAAGAAAATCATATAGCTGGAAAATGGAATATTTTCCAGTATATGAACTTTTAGGCCCCTACCTTAGTCCTTATCACATTTTTATCAGACTCAATATCTGTCAGTGTATCATAATCGTCCTCTTCCACAGAGCTAAGTGACTCAAGCCGATTGCGTGATACAAGGTTCTCCAGGGACCGGTCTATGAGGAAACAGGAGCCAGAAGTTTAGTTACATTCTATTGAAGGAAGATAACAGTGTGGACACACCGGGAGAGACCAGCAGGAAACATTCAATTTTCCAGAAGTATAGTGCATCTACACATTTCTGTCTTTCAGTATTGGCAAATAAATAGATAAAATATAAACTTACACAAGAGAAGGGTGCATGTTTTGACTGCTGAACCGTACACTCAGCAAGCATGTGAACAAATAGGCCAGGCATATATTTGTAAATCAACCCCAGTGTTGGTAGCTTCCTTGTGCTATCTTACCTCCTCCGTAAACCAAATGCCAGAATATTTTAATGAACCATGGCCCTCCCATTGATCCCTGCCAAATAGATTTGATCTTGTGCAATCCCCAAATAAAGCTAGTCCATTCCAGTTAGCTCCATACCTGGCAAGGAACACAGTATTCCCTTCCTTTTAGTTCTCTCCTCTGCCCAAACCCCCCTTCTTAGCCTCTTCCTCTTTCCGCAACTTTAACTTAATACATATCTTTCTGCCCCATCTCTTGTTATTAGACTTTGACGGTCCTTTACAATAACCCCCCCTATACAATTTTTGAAATCATTATCCCCTCAACATTGAGCAGCACCATGCAAATTGTTTGTGCCGGTCATATGAATTACCATACAGAATTTAAGAATCAAATTAAGTGTTTTTCATGCTTCCTGAGAGATGAGAGTATTTACAGTCTAGACCAGAAAATAGAAGACTAGACAAAGTAACAACACCACTACCATGGCTTCACATATAAAACTAGTCTCCCTTGCAGGAAAAAAGTGGGCTTGTTAAAATGGAAGTGAAACACTAAAAATATAACGTATGAAACTGTAGCTGTTTGCAAAATCATTTTCTCTGTTGAAAAAAATCCTAAATAAAAGGATAAAAAAGCTACTGCATTCACCATAGTTGTCTATTTATTATCACTGGGTGTAGATTAGTGTATATAAATGGAGAATACTTCACCCAAGACAAGCAGTTCCAATTTAGATGCAGAAATATGTAAGTATGCAGAGAAAATGAAATTGTAAAACAAAAAGGCAGTAGCTAGTTCAGCCCAGCATGACATCAAGGAAGAAAGACTAATGAGAACAACTTTAATAATGTTACCAATAACCAATACTCAGGGGTATCGCTCCAGGCCTCCATAAACATGGGTGGGACAAAAAAAGGGAGACCTAACCCACAAATAGAGAGTGGGAGTTAAGCATTGCATTGTCCTGCCTAGTCTCTAGATGAGAAGCAATGCCTTTACCCCAATATATGAACGAACATAAAGGACCAACTTATGGTTATTGACACATTGGGTGTTTTATTGTTGAAACTAAGTAGCGACTACCAAAGTATTTGTTGCTTCCTGGTGATTGTAGTGGTAAAAGCCGCTTTGAGTAGCCCTTGGAAAGTGACATGTCACTGAAAAATGTGGACTACTCAGCAGCAGAGATCAAAATGACCTATAGAACATAGTTCTCAGGCATAAATATTCTCTGGGGAAATAATTTATTCTAATAATATTTGTATAACAGATGTATGCTATGATAAGAACTACAGTATGGTTATCATTTTCTTTTTGTGCGCCATTATTTCATCCTTTGCACCACAAATGCTGTATGTGTGTCAAAAGCTCAGGTAAACAGCAAGTTGCTGATGTACCATTGTCTCCGTGGTGCAAAGTTATGAAACAATGATCTCTGTATCACTCTTCTTCTCTCAGGAGGGTAGTATTACGGTATGACATGCACTTATTTGAAAATTAATGAAACCTGTAGAAAAACCAGGGTAACTGCTTATACTGCAACAATCCTTGAAAATCAGATTACCTGCTAAAAGGACAACTTTTCGAAACAAAAAGCATCACATACGCATATGTTTGCACACCCACTTTCTCGCAAATAGACTTTTATATTTATGCGGCGTCAAGATGCAATTCTCCACACACCCTGGTTTCCTAAGGTAAGCAATAACTCAGGTGTAATATTGTGATTATTATTCAACAAAGAGATTTTTTTTAATGAAGTAAAAAGAATTATCTGTCTTTCCTACTATAAGTACCAAAGGATGAGCTCAGAGGCTGCTGGGTGTAGCACAGGGAGCGGCGTTTGAATTGCTCCAGACCTTAAGAACAAGAGTTGACACATTAAAAGAGAAACTAGAGCAAATATATTTTGTAAAGGTCTACAGAACAGAAAATGAAGGGAAAGGGCTGGGAGAAAAGATGATTAGATCTGAATATATATTTGTAGATCTACATCTCACTGTACGTATATATTCACAAACACACACAGACTATTGTGAGGCAACTTCGGAAAGCTGAATTTGCCTGTGCTAGAGCAGATTGGGGGGGGCACTAATCACCTTTTGCGTCAGTAGCCTTAGTATGGTGTATAGAGCAGTATGCAAAGACAATTTGGAATTGGTCTTCGTTTTTTTTAATTTAGTTTTTTTTTAAATTATTTACATTTTTTGGTGTGTAGCATTAACCAGATTTCCAGCTGCATTCTGAAATGGGTGGAATAGGAACAAAAATAATTCAAAACCCATACAAAATAATGAAGACTGACTGAAAACTTGCTTAGAATATGACCATATAACAAACTAAATCTGTATCTGAATGATAGCGAGAGAGAGAGAGAGAGAGAAAGCACAGAGTATGCACACCATGCCTAGGAAAATATAATCTTAAAAAGAACTGCATAGATATACTGTATAGGTGTATACCAAAAAGTCCAGTAAAATACAGTACCTGTATAACTATATGAGGCTTCACCAGAAGAGACCAAACTGTCAGTACAATCCTCAGGGCTAGGAACAGAACTGCTATGTTGAGCTGCTGAAAAACATAACTGCTATAAAATGTGCCGTTCTATAATAATAAATAACCAAAAAAAGTCCAAATCATTGATCATATTGAACGTCTAGTGCCGGATTTAACATTACTTCTCTTCCAACAAGCAATCTATTTCTTGACATTCCTGACACACGAGTCTTTCCTCCAATATATTCCACACACATTTGTGCATAATCCCAATCTCTGTTCATCAAACTGCCAGTCACTCATCATCTCTACAATAGGGTTAGGTAACCATTGACATTTTGGAGAACCGAATGTTGCCTTCCACATACTGAACGCTTTCAGTCTTTTAGCTAAATGTCTAATACAGATATGTTTGCACAACATGTTCACCAACAAACATCCCAAAAGAAAAATCTACTCACCTATTGAACCATAGCCACAGGCATCATATTTAGGACACATGGGGGGCTTCCCTAAAAAATGAAACCTTAGAATGTGAGTAATTAGAAGACGAGTGAATGAATAAAAAGGAGGGTGCGTTAGAAACAGGTAGAACACGCAATAAGTTGTTGCCAGAACTGACAAGCTGCTTAAAGTGAGAACTAAAACCTTAAAAAAAGAAACTGGCTACAAAGTATCTGTGCCTTCAAAGTTGCCAAAAGAAGATCCCCATCTTCTAAAGGAGCTACTATGGAACTACTGCCATCTACAATGATGGAAATAGCACCAGGGATTCCACATGAGCCTGTGTCAATCCTTGCAGCACAACTGCACTCAAAATAAAATCAGTCCAAGTGCAGGAGCAGTCGCATGCATTCTAACGAATTGGCCACAATTGCCTTGGAAATATGGGAAATAACACTGCATTGTGGGTAAAACCCATGGCAATTATGTCAGAAAGTGCACTTTGCCCATTGAACTTACGGGTTAGTAAATGACATCTAAGGTGTAGCATTTGTAGCCTACTTCTTTTGAGCTTTAGTTTTCCTTTAATTTGAAGTGAGAGTTAAATGACTGTATTAGTAAATACAATACAATGTGAATGAGTGTGCTAGAGGTTAAATAGCAGTATTATAGTTTGCTAAACTCCCCACAGTAGGGTCTGATACAGAGATCACTCTACAACAGCTCCAGAATAAATGTGCTTTGTTATAAATCCTGTTTTCCAGATGTGGGAAAATAATTTTACAGCAGTTTAAAAGGGATATACAAGACACGTATAAAAAAAAATTGAAAATGGTGGTGATTCTCTGTATCAGTATGCATTGAACACAGTTATTGGCTAGTATGTTAGAATACCACACTTTGCATGCAACAGGGCCCTTATAGTTACATGAAGCTAACCATTCCATCCCATGATTCATCTTACCAAGTAGTGAGGCTGCCAAGGATAAAGTCAATGAGAGCAGAAAGAAAAAATAATTACCATTCATTTATATTACTCTATAATCTAACAACAGTATCTAATAGACTAAAGGGTCTAACTGTTACAGACCAATATATAGTAAAAGGGACCATCATTTTTGGATGCTGGGGCATGCAGATATAGAGATATATATATATATATATATATATATATATATATATATATATATATATATATATATATATATATATATATATATATATATATATATATATATATATATATATATATATATGTGGGGTAGTGGCAGTGCAATACGAGTAGGCTCAACTAAACACCATCACAATGTATAAACTGTTGAGCAAAAACAAAGTTACATATTCTCTGAGAAGAATGTACAGTGCAAAAGTTAATGAAAGTTGATATTAAATCAGCTTTTCAGTTCTTCTATAATTTAAATGAGGAAATGATTCAAGAGATATTGAGATATTCAGAGTTCCCCCCCGATCTCAGTTAATGGGAAAGTCACATTTCCCCATGCACTATCTTCCAGCACGCAAAATACTAGGGGGGACATGCCCCTTAATGCTCTCTTCAGAAGCACTTGTGTCCCGGGGTAAGCTGTGCGCTTCACCTTATGCCGGAATAAAAATTTGGTACATGAAGCAGAGCACAGAGTTAGGCGGTGCAGCTAGGCCTGTCCTTACTGACTGCCTGAATGATATGCAAGTTAGGGGACAGGAGGGGGTGTCTACATGCCTTTCCCTCCTACCTTCACCAACAGACCTCACCAAAACCAGTAGAAATAAACCATACTTATAAATGGGGTTTCCCTTTAACATATGCCATTAACCTTGCAATTCTGCAAATCGCTCACTCTTTATACTTCTACCTACAGGTCTCAGCCATTTGGCACACAACAAAACATCCTGCAAGCCCAAATCTTTTTCAACTCTCCCCTTTGGTGCCCCTTCAACAGGAAAAAACAAGATGTATCAACGTAATCCAATAAATTTACCTGTTTCATCATTCAATGATGATGCTGAATTCAAAAAAGGGTTTTCCGATTTCTTCTTTTTTCTATAAACAGAAGCAAACAAAAAAGAAATAATTATATTTAATTATAGTTGATATTAATTAATAGTTGAGGACAAAACTGATAAGCTATAAACTAAATATTAGGGACATTCATTTTGCTAAAAATAAACAAATGTGAAAGGAGTCTGCTTTCAGTCTTGCACTAAAACCAAATTTTTTATAACAATTAGATCTTAAAAGTCAGTCATCTCTTTTTTGCTGTAGGTGGCATGTATTATGTATATAAAGACACATAAAAAAATGCATCAATACTATTTACACATTAAGCAGTCACAGCCGTTTTAATAAATGGGCAAAAGGGCCATATGACCAGGGGCTACCAGGAAAGGGGACCCAACATCAGATGTATGGTATAACTTTTGACTGCAGACGGCAGAGATATTTTTTTTATCTGGAAAAAACAAGTGTTCCAGATATCAGATCCCACACAGTGCTGGGAGTTCTGAACTGACAAAAAGAAAAGTTAAAAAAAATTGTATAAAACAGTTGTTTGTAATTATCGAAATACTAGTAATATGACTAATCCGGGCATCTGAAAGCTTTGGAGATAGCTTAATGCTGAAATCAAACTCACACTCATATTCAAATTTGACACGATCCCAATTCACAATGGTTTATCCATGAGAAATTGGCTCCCTTGACATTTTCCCACAATTAAAGGCAAACTACTGGGAAAATTAAAATTTAGTATAAGCTTCCTTGTACTGAAGTAAGAAACTTTCTAAATACAATCAATTAAAAATTCTGAATTGGTTCTGAATAATCAAGTGTATATTCGCTTTTCCTCCCTCAGCATCTGTTTCTCTTCATTCTGTCTTCATGCAGCAGTTGGGTGTCAGATGAATGATCCAATATATCTTATAGGGGGGCTCCTTTGCTAGCAGATGTATTAGAGCTCACTCAAATAACTGATGCCAGTACAAACAAAATAACTGCCTTTTGCACAAATTCTGCAATTTTTTTTGACCACACCTATTTTTGTGGCCACACCCCATAATTACCATGTTCATTTTACAAAATTTGGCAGGTTATAAAAGTTTGAAAATATTTTTCCTTATCTAAACTGTTAAAATTACTTGTTTTCTTATCTCAAAATTGTTACAAAGTATCTTAGTTGCACCTGTTAGCTGTACTGGCCTCTCTGCCAAAAGCCAATTAAGTTAGAAACTTTGTTTCTTTTTCTGGCTGTTCAGTGCAGAGAAATGAGGACAAATGAGGGACTGCAGGTTGAGCTGTCAAAAGAGGGACTGTCCCTCAAAAAAAGGGACAGTTGGGAGGTATGCGGTACAGAATTGTTAATTGATTGTATTTAGAAAGTTTCTTATTTCAGTATGATGAAGCTTATATAAAATTTTCATTTTTGCGATTGTTCCCCTTTAAGCCTGATTTGCCACAAGTAATATGTTTTACTTGTGGTGATCCTAATGTTATTCTATGGCAAGTCATTTTTAGGAGAATTATTGCTCGCTGTAGTACAGATGTAGCCACAGGTAAAAAAATCTTGTTGTGTGCCATTACCCTTACAAAGATAAATACAAAACACTCCTGTCTGCCTTTCCCTCCGCAGCTCCACAGTCCCTATCACTTTCCAGCAAGTCATCAGGAAGGAAAGAAGCAAAAGGAACAAGCCAGGTTAAATAGTCAAGAACAATACGGGTTATCTGGCCTAGAGACAGGGTTCTAGCCTGGTAAACCTAAATACAGTTTCCTGCAACATACGGCTAGTGGAAGCACCAAAAGCAATAAATAAGGGTAAATAGTGAGGGCTATGTGTACAATGAAATACTTTGCGCCTATGAATCCTCCTTGCAGGTTAAGCAAACTACCAAGTGGAAAAATATCCAACGGCAATAACAAAGGTTGGTTACCAATTAAAGAAAGGGGATCAAATTGGAGGGCAGAAAAATGTGTAAAAGAAGCAGAGATGTGCAAAAGAGAATAGAAAAGGGGAGTTGAGTAAAAATCACTGAAAAGGGAAGATAAAGATCCAGAGTAGAAGAAAAAAAAAAATGAAAGTAGCAGAAAGGGCACAGAAGGAAAAAGGGTGAGAACAGAATGGGAAATTAAAAAAAAAACAACTAAAAAACAGGAAAGGGAACTTATTAGGAGTAATATATTATTCCCTGGGCACATGTGCTTCCCTTACCCATCCTTCTTGGAGAGAACAGAGACAGAACTTTATCTTTTACCTTTTTTGTTTTGCAATTTGCCCACTGTGTTGTGTATTGTAAATCACATGTTTTGCCCTTCAGTAAAGGGGTTAAGATTGATTTTTTTTCCAAAATATAAATGTGCTCCAGTCTGATAAACATTGAAATTGTAGCTGCTTCTCACCAATAAACACACAAACAAACAGACAATAAATCTGTTGGAAAAAAACAGTCCATTCTCCTACTTACCGATATTGCTCCCAGCAGGATATGAACATAGCCACCAGGTAGAAAGACAAAAATACACCTAAACAGAAGAGCATGCCAGCAACATAGATATTTCCTAGAAAATTACAGAAGAGATATGTTTGAAAGAAAAAAAAAATCCAACGGAAAGTGTTAAACAAAATTACACACAATTACACTAAAATACTGCGTTTTTACACATGGGTGCCACCCACAACCACATACATACTGTTTATTGCTGGGCTGACCAAGACTTCGAGATTCTTCTGACGGCTCAAATGATCAACAGGAATATCTAGAAATATACAAACAAAGGGTCAAAGGCATGAGGGAAAAGAAATAAAGTGGTTAAAAAAATCTGTGGGAAACTATAGCAACTAGTTCCCCCACTAAGAATATGTACAAAACATAACAATAAAGATAACATGGGTAAGCATCATTTTAGCTCCTATGTCTCCAATCCACATTGAAAAAATGGATACAAAATTGATATGATCATTGGGGAGGGTTAGCACAGGTTATAACATTCCCATGTTCAGTTTTTGACACAATTAAACAAGGAATCAAAGAATCAATAAAATGTTTGCCAACATAAATGTGTTGCTGGGTTTCACCCCCCTCTCACTTGTCTACCCATGAAGCTTATGATCAGTGTGGGCAGATTCATTATTGTAAATGATTCACAGAGAGGGTGTATAATGTGGGGTAAGTATAAAATGAAAACCAGACCAAAAGACTAATAATGTTCAAACTTGCCACAATAATAGGGCTGGCAAATGCCCCAATATCTTTATTTAATCATATATTATAAATAATTTGCAAGGGATGGGAAATATGAAAGAAAGAATAACATATACCTTGGTGTAAGGGAAATAAAGGCAGAGCCCCGCCACAGGCCTCATCTTCAGTTTTCACAACAACCACAACATAGAAACCACCACTGGAAAAATCCTTCCGCTAAAAAAAAAAAAAAAAAAAAAAAAAGTAGGACAGTTGGAAAACAAGTAAAAGTAAATAAAGGGTGTCAAGGAAGTCAAGCAAAGAAAAGTAAGGCTGCAGAGTATAACAAAGTTAATATAATGAACTATAACACACATTTATACAGCTCTATTAATACATTAAGATAATACAGAAATTAGAAATATTTTGTTGGTTAATAAATAATACAGAAAATGTCTACAGACCAATGTCCATACTATTATAAAATAGCATTGTTATCACATAATCCATAACCAGGTAGACTAAAGGTGGCTATTCACAGGCCAAAAAAAAGTGCTATGGGGCATATTTATCAAAATGTGAAGTTAGGGATTGCCGAAGTCCTCTAGAGTGAAATTACGCCACTCTCCATTCATTTCTATGGCATTCTGAAAGGCATATTAATCAAAGGGTGAACTTTCACCCATTGATAAATACTCTTTTATAAATCCCATAGAAATGAATGGATAGCGGCGGAATTTCAAACTAGAGGACTGTGCGACCCCTAACTTCACATTTTGATAAATATGCCTCTAAGTAGGAAACATAATGGTCCATGCATTCATAGGTCCAGTTATGGCTTCTAATGCTAATGAACTACCTATAACTAGCCTATAAAGGAACATGCAGTTTCTCAATTAGTTTCATTGGCGCAGCACCCCACTGGTTACCAGAGCCGAATTTCCGTTTTGAAAATCGGAAATTTTGCTCTACTATTGCCCCTGGACCCCCCTGCTGACATTGTGGACCCCCTCCCCTGCAAAAAAGAGAAAATATTGCAATTTGTTACCTGCACAGTGATTGCTGCTTTTTTCGTCATTGTTTGATACATCCCAATGAAGGCCACATTATTATCAAGGTCATAAACAGGACACTGCAAAGTACAGAGAAGACATGGTTAGACTAAATCCAGATGAAATGAAACATACCTCACTAGCATTGCCACATTTTAATTTCTGATATGGAATTTTCCACTTGCAAGATATACGATACTGAGCTGCTCGATTTTTGTTTTTACATGGAAATGATCTAAATTACAGCTGTTTGTTGTAAAATTTGTTTTCTGTTTTGAAAATGTATAGAGAAAGTCCACCATTGCACTTTATAATCCATTTGGCTGTTATTTGCTAAACTTTGCTTCAATATAGATACATACCATTCTCCATCCTTACTGGCTAATGAATACTTTTATTGTATCACATTACTCATCACTATGCCCAATATACCTGAGCTTTTCAGATACATACAGTCCCCTATACTGAATTGTGGTGAAGCATGCACATAAAAAAAAACAAATTTATCCCACCTGAATATCTTGGACAGAGATGACAGAACAGGGAAATGCACTGGAAGAGGAGACTTTCACAATCACAGAATCCACCCCCTCAGGAAAGAGGTACTTAAAATACTGCAAATTAAAACACACAAAATAGCATTGCTAGAAAAACAGTAAGAATACAAGCAGACGGCTGGTCGTGTAAAAAGCCTAAAAAAAACTGCCCTCCTGTGCTAAGTGTATAAAAACTTTTTATACAGCCAAGTAGAGCTGTCCTGTAAACTAGTGGTGTAACTAGATGTTACAGGGCCCCCAGGAAATTCAATCGAAGGCCCCAAAACATTGTTAAATTGAGCTATTCTACCAAGATACAGTATATTAAAATTGCTCATTAATTAGGACCTTACTGGGCCCTCTACACTCCTGGGTCCCCCTGCAACTGCAGGGTCGGCTTCCTCTGTAGTTACGCCCCTGCTGTAAACCATGAAGACAATACATTCTGGTGCTCGGAAAACTGACCAGATTCTGCAATGAAAACTTGAATAAAGGCATTTTTATACTATAAGGTGCTGTACAGATAATTTCTATGCTCAGAAAACAGAAGCAGTACAATCGACCTATGGTTGCATATAGTCTTGTCTGCCCTCCCAAACAGAACAAAATGAAACTGACCTAGAATATATTCTGCAAATTTCTCTTAAAGGGGTCGTTCATCTTTAAATTAACCATTAGTATGATGCACAGAGTGATATTCTGAGACAATTTGCAATTGGTTTACAGTTTTAATTATTTGTGGTTTCTGAGTTACCTTTAGCTTTTTATTCAGCACCTCTCCAGTTTGCAGTTTCAGCAATCTGATTGCTAGGGTACAAATTACACTAGTAACCATGCACTGATTTGAATAAGAGACTGCAATATGAATAGGAGAGGATGTGAACAGAAAGATTAGTAATAAAAAGAAGCAATAACAATATATGTGTAGCCTTACAGAGCATTTGTTTTTAATTGGGAATCAGGGACACCCATTTGAAAGCTGGTAAGAGTCAGAAGAAGAAAGCAAATTATTCAAAAACTAGAAAAGTGAAGACCAATTGAAAAGTTGCCTAGAATCTGCCATTCTAGAACATACTAAAAGTTAACTTAAAGCTGAACTACCCCTTTAAATGAAACTATAAAATAACAGAGAAGAATTTAATTCTATAACTTCCTCCTGTTTATTTCTAAATAGCCCAATATAAAATGACTTTTCTTGTAAATTAGATATTCTTTGTTACTCTTAACTAAGCTTTGCATTTACACATATACAAATATATACCATTATTAGCTAGCTTTACTCTGGGAGGCACATTTATCAAAGGTCGAATTTTGAATTCATGTGAGTTTAAACTCCCTTAAATTTGAATACAGTAGAACCCACATTTTACATTTTTCAGAGGACCAGAAAAAAATTGTGTAAAATCCAGGAAAATTTCTAATAAGGGAAATGTATTATGCTTAATATATAGGTAGGACCTCAAAGCAACAATGTAAAATGAGGGAAAATTTAAAATTAGGGGATGTAAAATGGGGGTTCTACTGTATACTCGAAATTAGACCGGGGGGTTATTTAAGAAAAAAATCTAATATCTTAAACTTGGATGAATTTTACCGACCCGAAAACTGGAATCCAATTCGACCAAACTCTCCGGAAAAAAAACTTGAATGTCAGGATGGCTACAAACATCTCCAAATTGGTCGTTGGACCTCTCCCATTGACTTATACATGAATTTGGCAGGTTTTAGGTGGCGAATAATCTAATTTGAATTCTTAAAGGGCGAGAGTTTGATAAACCTAGAAAAGCAAATTTTTTAAAAAAAAAAACCTCGAATTGAGTTTGGATAATTCCCTAGTCGAATTTGACAGCTTTGACCATAAAAAAAATTCGACAATTCGAATCTGAGTTTTCAATTCAACCCTCAATAAATCTGCCCCTAAGTGTGCTACTGGGTGCATATATCCAATAATAAAATGCGTTATGAATTCATGCATTGTGCTCTTTAACATACATGCAATTTTTTAAACCATACTACATTTCTTACAATTATATAGGCGATTTGACTTTGCAAATTTTAATATCAACAGAAAATATCTACGTGCTGTTCATATGCTCCGTTCATGTTTATTTTCTCTGTGCCCTAATTTTCTCCTATAGTCCCAACAACATAAAAGCAAAGTAACTCACTCCTGATGTTCAGGTAGTAAATGAGACTGTAATCACCATTCAGGAAGGGACTAATTTGAATGATTTTACTTTTTTTTTTTTTGTAGCACACTGTTTAAAATATGCGCTGTTCAAAGGAAAGGTAATAATAAAAATATTGGTTTCAATCCAAGTCTAAAGTTTATTAATACATGGTCTAAGAAGAGCACCGTGTAAAATTCTAAAAATATTTTTTTTCATTAAATAAAAATAATTTGCTCATTTCTAATACAGTATGAAACTGACTAAGGATTAAGTAAGAAGGAATCATGGGTGTCCTCTTTCTCTTGGCCCATACATCATTCAGAAGTCAAAGAAGGCCTCATGAATAACATGAATATAATTTGTGATAAGGAAGGGTAAAATCACATAATTATTGTTGGTTACATACTACCCAGGCTAGCACTCCTCTAGATATGCACCAGACTCAGGTACAGCTTTTAAAAGTATTGCATCTATCTTGTTCTGGTGTTCCAGGAATTATTTGCACCTGCTATAGCTGTAAGCATTTACAATACAGGAATCAAAACAATATGTCAGAACTCCTCAAGCAGTTCCCCAGGCTGATGCCAGCCCAGAGCAGCAGGTATTGGACTAGAATCAGTGGGGTGGATTGCCAAATAAGTTGTCCCCCACACCCAGTGGTTTCTTTCTCCTTTAAAGAAATTTAAGATTTCCTTCCAGGCTCTCACTTCACCTGTCTTTCATCATTCTTTACTGTGGAGTCAGTACAGAGAGTTACAAACATAAAAAAAGGAGGAACTGCACACAATGCTTAAGTTGTGCAACTGCACTGCATTAAGGAAAAGGGCAGCAAACCTTGAAATGTCTGCATGCTGTTCCACTAAAGCTTATGTAATATTATAATGAGGCTAACATATACACTGACATTTAGATGAATACAGGTATGGGATCCATTATGTGGAAACCCATTATCCAGAAAGTTCTGAATTATTGAAAGGCCGTCTCCCATAGACTCCACTATAATCAAATATAATAGAAACCCCATTTAACGTTTTTCAAGGGACCAGAAAAAAATGGTGTAAAAATGGTGTAAAATCCAGCAAAATGTAAAATCAGGAAAATGTATTATGCATAACATATAGGTGGGACCACAAAACAAAAATGTAAAATGAGGGAAACTTAAAATCAGGGGATGTACTGTAATCCAAATGTATTAGGACACATACTAATTACATCCTAATACTGCTTTCCCTTCTAATACACAAACGACTGTATGGCTTAGTCAGCTTTCTGACACTGAGAACCATAAATGGGAGACGTGTGAGTTCTTCTGTAAGGATATGAGCTATATATGAGCATATGTGTTTATAGTCACATGGGACAAAGAGCAAATGATAAAAAACCAACACATATCTCCCAGTGCGTAATTGGTATATCTCATACACATGTAGATGTAACCATAGGCAGATACATCTTCATACCTATAAATACATTATTAACCAAATGAACAGTTTCATTGACAATTGCAAATAAGTCATTTTTAAAAATGATTTCCTTTTTCTCTATAATAATAAAACAGTAGCTTGTACTTGATCCAAATAAAGATATAATTAATCCTTATTACAGGCAAAACCAGCCTATTGGGTTTATTTCAGGTTTAAATTATGAAGGCCGGGACATTCTGGATAACAGGCCCAATGCCTGTACATGGTTTAAAGTACACAGGCATTTGGCATATGGACCTGCTACCCCCTAACAATAAATAGACATAGGCTTGGAAACATCAAAGCACTAATACAAACACATCTGTGTGTTTATCTGGAATAAGTGTAATTCAAATCATTTTATTATGCATACTTCCTATCAAACTGCATTAGTACATGCCTCCATCCCACCTCCTAAATCACATAAGGCAACATACGGAATACCTCATGCTCCATTACAACACTCACATACCCATAATATCTCATCCCCATGACACATGCCACTTACCAAATCCTAATTGTCGCTCACTCACCATGCATCAAACACATTTTAGTTAAACACACCAGTCATACGCAACACCATGAAAGAAGCATTATTACGCATTCAAAGTAAAGTTATAGTACCCCTTATACAGAAACCAGTTATACAGAAAGCTCTGAATTACAGGAAGGCCATCTCCCATAGAGTATATTTTAATCAAATCATTTTACTTTAAAAACAAACAGTTTGCTTTTTCTCTGTAATAATAAAACCGTAACATTAAAGAAAATTATCTTTAGTAGACTAAAGTTATGGAGATTTAAATTATGGAAAGATCCCTTATCCAAAAAAAACCAGGACCAAAGCATTCTGGATAATAGATCCTATGCCTAATGTGCATAAAAGGAAACCTACACCCCAGTCTAACAGGGTGTACACATCCTCCACCATTTAAAGGCACACACCATAAGACGCACCTCCAACCTGGTTCAAAGGCACTCATCACACACTTTGGTGCCCACTCCAAAGAACACACCATTAAAAGAACCATACATCCCACACATCAATTGTGAGCATCACAAAAAACCCCCATCTTTCAGTGCAAATAAAATGACGGCTACTTGCATCCCAATCTAATGCACACAACTGAAACACACGTTACGAAAAGCATCATTACATTTTATTCTACTGCACTCTTATTCACAAACATAAAATATAGTCTATATCCTATGAAAAGCACTTTAATACTATTCTTATGCATTCCCTACAAAAACTCCTTGCATGCTGTTCAAGTGTTTCCCAAACAGTGGGACTTCCCATGAAAATATTGCCTGGGGTCCAGGTAGGGTGAGATTTTGGGAAAACTATTTGCTTTCCCATATACTCTGAAGGTCAACAAGATAGACATTTGGGATGAACACTTCTAGATATTCTTAGAACCATGGATGGCAGGGTAACCTTACTATCAGATAGTAGAGCCTAGACTAAATTTAAAGCAAATAAATCAAACACACCATTCAGTAAAAATCATGAAAGCATCACACACCTCATTCTACTGCACAAACCATGAAATCTGATATATTGATGTATATACCATAATGCACCATACACACCTTTCTGTTGTAAACACAATGAAAGCAGCCTTACACCACATTTGAAGGAGAATAAAATAAAAACATACATCCTTATGATATTATTAACACACACATCAGCTACATGTATTTATCACTCCTCATACAATATACCTGTGGCTGAGCAGGAGTTGCGTTAAAATTGAATGGTCCATCTGTCCTATAATAAAAAAAAGATTGTTCAATATAACCTTCTGTACACACTAAAAATGTTATTAAAATAATCACAAGCATGATTATATATATATATATATATATATATATATATATATATATATATATATATATATATATATATATATATATATATATATATATATATATATATATATATATACACACATATATATATATATATATACACACACATATATATATATATATACACACACATATATATATATATATACACACATATATATATATATATATACACACATATATATATATATATATACACACATATATATATATACACACATATATATATATATATACACATATATATATACACACATATATATATATATATACACATATATATATATATATATATATATATATATATATATATATATATATATATATATATATATATATATATATATATATACACACATATATATATATATACACACATATATATATATATATACACATATATATATATATATATATACACATATATATATATATATATATACACATATATATATATACACACATATATATATATACACATATATATATATATACACATATATATATATATATACACATATATATATATATATACACATATATATATATATATATATATATATATATATATATATATATATATACACATACACACACAAACACTATACAGTACACACACACTATACAGTACACAATTATACTATAAAATCATGAAATCCTTACTGAAGAACAAAGTTCTCTACATGTGTGACACGTAGGCGGTATGTAGTATTCTTCTCTGCCAAGGTGGAAACATCCACATAGAATGACTCCGTTTCAGCTTCTGCTCTTGTTGGTGGCTGGCATAATGTACGTCCAACATCTTGATACAAGTAATTACGCTGGTACCTGAATGGAAACAGGAAAGTGTTGGCAAAAGAAACATGTAGACACCATGCTATAGGCACAAGGTGGAGCAGAATATGGAGGAAGAGTTTAGTAAAGTAGCTCAGAGTATAAAAAAAATTAATGATATTTGACAAGATTGAGTAAAGTAGAGCACCTCTTAATTGGTTATGAAATAATAAAAAATGAAAGAAAGAACAAGACATTTCAAGACTGACAGTAGGTAATGCACAACCAGATTTGTTACGAAGAATGAAAAGGTATATCAATGCAATACGTTTCTGCATTGGCCAATATAATAATAAATAGAAATACTTACTGGCCCCTTAGCGCCAATGGCACCTGGAAGGACACCACAGCCTCCTTTTGTCTAACCACAAATAGTAGCGGTGTTGCCTTCTGATCAGACAGTACATTGACAGAAACTCTGACTCCATCTGTCTACATGTAAAACAGAGAATATACTGTAAGCAGCTCAAAAACTCCCCTATAACCCAAGCCAAAACTTTTAGATAATCCAAAATGGCTGGCAATAAAGCAAAAGAAAATTTACAACTGAAAACATTGTACTCTGCAGGCAATGGTAATAAATAAAAAAAAAAATGTAAAATGTGGGAAATATATTTTACATAAAATATTGGTTGGAACCATGCTCAAAAAAGTGTAAAATTAGGAAAAAGTTAAATTCAGGGGACGTAAAATTTAAAGATCACGGTAGTTTTTATTTATAAATGAGATTTAGTTAGGTTTCAGTGCTTTGTGTTTACATTTGTACTACGTGGCTATTTATACACATAGTAACTTATTTACAAGAAGAAACTTTACTCCACTCACTGCTGTGAAGTTAAGAAAAGAAGTTTTGCAATAAGTAGATTGATTAATTCAGCTAATAAGAATGGGAAGGACAGATGATAATTTGATCAATTCAACTGGAAAATAAAAAGAAAAGCAGTACAGACTTGTGTTTTAAAAAATGTGGGAAGGAGAGGTCTGTACTCTGTCTTTCCATCTCATATACGGTATCTTATATAGGGTATATACAGTTTCAATAGCAAAATCAAATGGCAATCAACATTTTTCAAAGGTTCTACTGTACTTTGCAACTACACACTGCATTCTACTACGATTACGTTCTGGAATAAAAAGTAGCCATAACCACAACCAGAAATATATTTTCGGCTGCTGGGGTCAGTGACCCTCCCATTTGAGAGGTGGGAAGATTCAATAAGGGAAATAATTTCTAAACTATAAAAAATAAAAAATGAAGACCAATAGAAAAGAGTAGGTTATTCTATAACATACTAAACGTAAACTCGAAGGTGAACTGCCTCTTTAAAGGGGATGTTCACTTTTAAATTAACTTTTAGTATGATGTAGAGAGAGACAATTTGCATGTGATTTTCATTTTTTCAGAACTTGTTTTTGAGTTATTTAGCTTTTTATCCAGCAGCTCTCCAGTTTGCAATTTCAGCAATCCAATTGCTAGGATCAAAATGATCCTAGCAATCATGCATTGATTTTGATACGAGACTGGAATATGAATAGGAGAGGCCAATTTTTTTGTCCCAAGGACTGGAGGGGGGGTAGGAGGGGGGTCAGTGTCCAATTTGGGTGCGCCGGCGTCAAATTCGGCCCACTGTGTTCATTGTTTGACGGCCCAGTTCAGGACTGTCCACAGCCCGGTGGTTGGGGACCCCTGATTTAATTGACATAGTGCCATAATTTGTAACTTCATATAAAATTAAATATATCTAGGGTTGCCACCTTTTTCGGAAAAAAATACCGGCCTTCCTATATATATTTAGATTTTTTCCCTATTAATAACATTGGGGTCAAGCATCATTTTTACCAGGCTGGTAAAATACTGGCCAAGGTGGCAACCCTAAATATGGCCTGCATTGTAGCTGGATAATTTGTATTCCTATCTTATTCTTATTGCTGTGTTTTCTTTCCTTCTTAGCTTTACTTATACTATAATCAGGAGTGATCCAAATCCAGTATTTAGTACGGGATTTGTCTAAATCCGAGCACTTTTGGCAGGAATCTGACTGCTTGTACTAAAAGGGTTAAAGCATATAAAAGCAGCTACAACGAAAGCCTAATCTAGTTTCAGAGACAAGTGCATTTTGTAAATACTGGTAGCACAAACTGAAATCTGAAAACCGGTTTCTGGCCTTTGGGTGGACCCGGATCCTTCCTCCAGTAATACTGTACTTGCCTGCCATTTATCAGGGAGCTGGGAGTGTCTGCAGAGAAATATATATATATATATATATATATATATATATATCTATATATATCTATATATATCTATATATATCTATATATCTATATATATCTATATATATATATATCTATATATATCTATATATATATATATATCTATATATATATATATATATATATATTTATTAACATTTATTATGGTGTAGACATTTATATTGACAATTTGTCTTCTTCCTTTTAGGAAATAAATTGTGTTTAATTATCACACATCACAATACTTTTATTTTGCTTTGTTTTTTCAAATAATGAACAAAGTGCAAGAAACAAAGAAGGAAATAAAAGGGGAAAAAAGAAAATAAGTGATGTACTCAATATTGCATCACATTTTTCAGGACGGCCTCCTGCTAAATAAGTCGGTTTCTGGCTTGAAATGGAGTAATTTTACAATTTATGCCAGAATTGTAAGGGAAGGGGGGTCAAGGGATGCCCAGTGCATATGCCTTTTTAGCAGAATATAACTGTAGCTGTAGGTAGCATCCTGGAGTAAAAGCGAAGTTGTAGGGCCCGTTAATCCTCATAGTTAGAGGTCCGGGGAGCAAATGTTTGGAAGAGCAAGCTTTTAATTTAAGAATTGCAAAACCTCACGCTAGAATATCTGACTTACCAGAAAAGTAAAATTTATAGTGCCTATATCCCTGCATTTTGGACATTAGGCTGATACATAGAAATGGACAGCTTGAGAGCATCTCTCCTCATCCAGAGTTGGAATGTCTCACTGCCATTCAGTCCTGGTTTTCTCTAGGGGAGAGGAACAGATTTGGAAAGTATCATAGGGACCAGGACAAGGGTTTAGTTCTATCTTGTCTTTGCACTGTAATAAGACTCCAGGTTGGTTTCTGCTAGGCTTACTAGCCCTAAAGTGGACCTGTCACCCAGACACAAAAATCTGTATAATAAAAGTCCTTTTCAAATTAAACATGAAATCCAATTTCTATTTTTTATTTAAGCATTCATAGCTGTTGTAAGCTCATTTAAAAATCTCAGCTGTCAATCAAATATTGTCTGCCTCTCCTCTTTGCCCATGGCATAGAGGCGGGGCAGACAATTACTTTCACTTTCAATTCAGCACTTCTTAGATGTCACTGCTCCCCACACACTCCCCCTCTCTCTTCACCATTTAATTGTGTAGCCAGGGCATGGGGATGGACATCGGGTCCCCCATTCTGGTGCAAAACAAGATTCTGAGATGATGCAAGGCTTGCCTTAATAACAGTCTCCACAAAATGGCTGCTGCCTGCTTTTTATAATTTTGAAATCCCAGACTGAAGGAAACAAGATTTAAATAATTTATATAGTGTAATTAAAGTTCATTTTCCTTGACTAATCTGATAAAATAGGATTTGGAATAATTTTTTTTGGGTGACGGGTCCCCTTTAAGAGAAATTGTATGCAGGAAGCATGGCTATACTGCAGATACCTGAAGAACACCGTGAGAGGATGACAGATCATAACATTTACAGCATGGCTAAAGAAAGTTCCAATGTCAAAGGTTTTAAGACATTAGGCACTTCACCAGAAGCTCGGACCACTGATTAAGCTTGTGTGTGCAGATCCTTCAGACCCTAATGTTATTGGAGCAGAGAAAAGTAGTAGGTCCTCCTGAAGCGATCATCGTAATTCAGTTGCTTCTCAGCCCACAAGGGGCCTACAACAGCCACACATTTTTATTTGGCGTCATTCCCTTTTTCCTTTCTTGGCTTGCACAATCATCTCACACATCTGTGGGCACACACATAGAAACTTGCCCTCTCATTACTTAGCTCTTCTAAGTGTTTTCAGCAAAAACTTGAACAGTGTTGTTAGTGGATCAGGTAATCTGACCACACTTTTATTTTACTGATTTCAATACATTTATTGCACTTTAGTACAGCTTTGCTGCCAATCATTTGCTGGTACAGGTATGGGATCCATTAATCTGGAAAGCCAGAAATTATAGAAGGCCGTCTCCCATAGACTCCATTTTATCCCAATAATTCAGATTTTTTAAAAATGATTTCCCTTTTTCTCTGTAATAATAAAACAGTACCTTTTACTTGATCCAAACTAATATACAATTAATCCTTACTGGAAGAAATGCATGCCTACTGGGTTTATTTAATGTTTACATGATTTTCTAGTAGACTACAGAAAGGCCAAGTCCCAAGCATCCTGGATAGCAGGTCCCATACCTGTAATACTGTTATTACACAGCATTACTAGTGGATCAAGTGTTTTGACCCTTAATCACACTTTATAGTCAAAAGGTTTATTCATTTTGGTTATTAATGCACATGACAAGCAAGATAATGGATCCTATACCAGCAAATAATTAGCAGCAAAACGGTACTAAAGGGGTTGTTCACCTTTGAGACAACTTTTAGGATGATGTAGAGTGATATTCGAGACAGTTTGCAGTTGGTTTTCATTTTTTATTATTTAAGGTTTTTGAGCTATTTAGCTTTTTATTCAGCGGCTTTTCAATCTGCATTTTTAGCAATCTGGTAGCTAGGGTCCAAATTAATCTAGCAACCATGCAGTGATTTGAATAAGAGACTGGCATATGAATAGGAGAGGGCCTGAATAGCTATTGCAGTAGCATACAAAGGCCTATAAAAACAAGTTTTTTAGAAATATAATTTGATATCCCTTTTCTTCATTGGCATGTGTAGAGTACCATACTACTTTTCTGTGCTAGCAAATACTGTGAGAAAATGACAATGGGCAAATTTGCACCTGGGCAGTAACCCATGGCAACCAGATTATTGCTTTCACTCTTCAACCTGCAACTGTCTGAAAAAAAGCTGATTGGTTGCTATGGGTTACTGCCCAGGAGCAAATTTGCCCAGTGTTATAAATGAGCCCCACTATGTTTAGCAAAGGATTGCTGTTCGTGGGATGTCCACTTTAGAAAAATTTTAAAAAAAATACAGTGGCATATTCTGAAATTGCAAATGTGTTGAGCCCTTGCCTTGCAAGAGTGTATTTCTATCTATATGGTTACATAGTTAATTTGGGTTCTACATTAAAGGCAATCGACCATCAAGATAAACCCTTCAGTCCATCACCAAACATTGCATTTGAATCATGCAGTGAATGCAAGTATCTTTTACGTTAATAAAGCCTTTTAAAATGTTATATGATTGCATTCTGTTGATGAATATATTCACAACACATAATTAGGAATGGAATGGCTCTTTCACTTGAATGGATGGCCTTCCTGTGTAACTCCCAGTAACAGAAACCCTTGGGCTAGCTGCCAGCTTGTAGAACAAATAAAACAACAATGAAGCTAAGGTGATACCTTCAACAGGTAACCAGAGACAGAAAGCACTGCATGGTCTCAATAGGACACAGTTCTATTGCACAGGTTAATAAACTAGAAACTGATACTGGTAAGCCACTAAAAAGAAGACAAAGAAACAGACCTTTCATTTTTCAGCCTCTCTAATTTATTAGAACAAAGATAACGCAATCGATAAAACTATTCTTATTTAGTTGTTAGTAATTATTAATAACTGATTATTACTCTCCAAATTGTGACAACTGCATTGTAGTTGAAATATTGTCAAAAACTCCATTCTAATTAAGAGCTCTCAGCTCTAGACATGGCCCGCTCCTTTAACCTCTAACATAACAGACCATCTGTTATATCATCGATATATCATAAAGGGCTAAAAGGATGGATATTGTAAAACATAGTTATTATATATGGTGAAACCAAATATTATTGGTCTCACCATACCTGAGAGAACCCCCTTTGATTTCCTAATCTGCCAACACATCATACACCCATCAATTAGGTGTGTGAGTGAATTACATTTATTTTTTCAGCTTTGACAGGTCAACTGCAATCCTAAAGAATTATAGAATTAAATTATTGACATTTTTTAACCTCATTCTTTATAACCAATGATCTGATCTAAGCAACAAGGAATCAACAAAATCATACATGGGGAGGCAAATCAAAGGTTGAATTGATCAAAAACTCGAATCAAATTTGAATCGAAATCGACTAAACAAATCAAAGTTTTTTCTCTGAAAAAATGTTCAAATTGGTCTCTGGATCTCTCTGTAACGGGCCCGAAGGCGCAGCAGTAATAGTTGCGGACCAAAGAGGAGACAAAACCAGGTTCGAAGTACAAAAGGGTTTATCCAGAAGAATCGTCAGGGTACAGGCAAAATATCAGTTCAGGCGGCAAACAACGGAGACAAGGAAACAGGCAAAGATCGGTACACAGAAAATCAGAATAAGAAATCACACCCAGGAACACAAGTCAATGGAACCTATAATTGGGCAAGGAAGAAAAGGGCAATGGGGTTTAAATAGTCCATGGCTTGGCGCCAAAATGTCGACGCGCTGGCGTCAGACGCAGACGCCAGCGTCCCCACGCTGGCGTCCTGACGCCGGCGCCCGATTCTGACGCCGGTGTCCGTTCCGTCGCCGGCGACCAATCCCAGATCGTGAAGATGCCGATGTCACAGGACAGCGCCCAGCAGGAGCCATGCGGTGGAGCAGAAGGTCGCCATCTTGGACGCCATCTTGGGTGAGTGTCATAGTTTCCATTACACTCTCCCATTGACTTATACATAAACTTGGCAGGTTTTAGGTGTAAAATTCGAATTTTTTAAAGGGCCAGGGTTTGATAAATCACGAAAATTTGAATTAAAATTCAAATCGAGTTTGGATTATTCACAATTCGAATTTAAGAGTTTTGACTATAAAAAAATTTTCATTTGTTTTTTTTCCCATAAATCTGCCCCAGAGAGTTTATTTAGGAGAAGTAATATGTTGCAACATTCAGTTAAAATAAATAGTATTTCTAAGCTATTTTCAGAGGTTAGTGATGAATGTTAAAACGTGTAGCAGCAGTGTGAGATTTTTTAGTCAGCTGCCTTATTAAGAAACAGTTATAGTTAGCCAGGGAAATAAGTGCTCAGATGCATACAACCCAGAGATATAGTGAGTACTATTTGCAAAAATGAAATATGGCACAAATAAAGTGATAGTAGCCAAGACTGACTTTTAACCTTCTCTCCAACAAACTACCATCTTATAAAAATAATGTACTGGTATGGGTAAAGACACACCAGACATTTTGTTGACTGCAAGAAATCACTTTCAGCTAAAGTCCTGTGTAGGTCTGGTTGGCAGACCTGTGTCGACTCAGACCTGCTAACCTATAACCTATCCACACAAGCCACTCAATATATCCTCAGAACTGCTGCCCTACCTGGGCCGCAAATAGAGACCTTACCTTCAGACCTTGGACATCGAAATTAGAAGTTATATCACAGTAAACCAGAAATTACATCACTCCGGAGCCTGATCAAATATGTAAGAGAAATAAAATTTGCTTTATGCCGAGGGGAGAATGAATTTGTCCTGTGCTTTAGCTGGGTTACCTACACTGCACACACAGAGGAGGAATGAGGGACTTTATACCTGAAATCGCTTTGCAGGTATTCTGCAGGTACCCAACCCCATGTAGGACTTCCAGCAAGCTACAAAACGGCAGAACATACCTTTCCATATTAATTTGCATGACCTGACAAAAGTAAAATATTCAAAACAAGTAACCCCATGAAAATGCATAAGTTATTTAAACATTTTACCTTTGGCGAGTTACGTGGATTATCACGGAAAGGTAATTTACAAACATTTTGGTGCCCGCATGGGAGGCAATTTGGCAAAGGCAACGAAATGTCCTGTCTTACTACTTTAAAGGAAAACCAACTCCAAAATTAATATTTTAGAAAAAGTTTAGATCATATTAAATGGCATATTAAAGAATCTTACCAAACTGGAATATATATTTAAGTAAATATTGCCCTTTTACATCTCTTGTCTTGAGTCACCATTTTGTGATGGTCTGTGTGCTGCCTCAGATCACCTGACCAGAAATACTAAAACTCTAACTGTAACAGGAAGAAGTGTGGAAGCAAAATACAGAACTCTGTCTGTTAATTGGCTCATGTGACCTAATAAGTATAGTTTGTTTGGTTTGTTTGAGTGCACCATGAATCCTACGATCCCAGGGGGCGGCCCTTATATTTTAAAATGGCAATTTTCTATTTAGGATTACCCAATGGCACATACTACTAAAAAAGTATATTTTTATGAAAACGGTTTATTTACATGAAACAGGGTTTTACACATGAGCTGTTTTATGCAATATATTTTATCGAGACCTATATTGAGAGAGTATAGTTTTCTTTTAATGGAATGTCTGGGCACATATTCCGCATTTGTGACGGAACAACATCTCCCAATACCCCACTGCCACCTCAGCAGCAGAAGTTTTTTTAATCTCAACCGTTTTCACATTTTCTGGAATTTACATTGTGGGAACTGAATTACCCTTGAGCAACCATCCCTTTTGTTCAAATATTTGTATTCACACTAGAGATTAAAATGCGAAGGTAAACTGGTGACATAGCCAGATGTACATAGAAAAGCAAGGATGTAACACTTATACACCACACTAAGCATTTTTACAACACAGTAAAAGTACAAATAAGACAAAAAAAACTAAATGATGAAAATGATTAAGTGTTGAATTACGCAGTAGTATGCTGGGCAGGATTTAAAAGGTAAAAGTACTAATTTAATAAGAATGAGTGCTTATAAGGGAATTACTGTTTTTTTACAGATTTAGCTTTTTCAAAGTTAATTCTGATGATCATATTCAGATCCAGTTAAAAAGCACAGTATTAAGTAAATAACCATCCCATGTACATAATACCACTTACCTTATTCCTAAGCATTGTGTGGTTGAAAGCATATATATTTTGTTGTTCGGCATTGACAGAGTCGTTGTATTCCTTATTGAAATCTGCACTCTTCTGCACAATCGTCTTGTCTTGCAAGTATGTGTTACCTCCAAGTGACAGTCCAATGGGCCATATCAACAGCAGGACACCAAATACAGGCATTTCCCAAAAGAAATCTGAGGAGGACTGCAGAGCTCCTGCTGCCCCATGCACCTTCCAACATCAGCAGAACTTCACACTGTACCTTACGCAATCACCAGGCTGTAAAAAATGAGTCACCTGAGTGAGACAGACAGTAACAGGTACTATTATTAAAATCAATAAAAATTTGTATATTAGACAAAGTATCAAATACTAGATTGCTTGTGTTTAGCTGCATTTAGCTCGGTAAAATCCAGGCAGATCTAATCACCTGGACTAAAGGCAGGACTTTACAGATCATAAAAGTGTGTCACAAACATAATGGGGCTGATTTACTAACATATTATGTGCTTGACTGCACCACTGCAGTTACCCATAACATCAGTCTACTACAAATAAGAAAATTAGAGCAAATATTGGTAACTACACTTGTACAATTTAATACTTATTTTATCATCAATGCCATTCATGGTAAGATCCACTCATTTGGTGCGGTCAGCAAACAATTGAATCTTTACCCAATTTGACCACCAACATTGTGGCATTAAAAGCCTCATACTCTTAAATGTGCAATCTCTGGCTGAAAGCTGGCCTGTGTGAACAGTGATAAACAGATGTCACTCACGGGACTGTTTACACACATGGGGAAGTTTGGTTTTTTTAGACTGACAGAGGCCATGTGTGATATCGTCATAAGCCAATTTAGCTCAGTGCAGAACAGGAACTCCCAGAAGCCTCTGACATGTCTCTTTACACAAAATAGAAAAAACAGGGCAGGACACCAACTACATGTAGGGCCACAGAACATGGGAAGAGTCTCAGTATTTTGCCACTCAGCAGGTGGGTGGCAAAACACATGGGTTTCAGTACATAACACCAAGTCTGAAGAAAAGATTGTCTTTCTTTATTCAATAAAGAAAATAAATACCTGCAATTATGACAACAACAAGGCAGTTAAAGCACAGAGATAGTCAAGTCAAAAAGCTTACAGTGGCTTTCAGGCTTTTATTGTAGATAAGCAAAAGCACTCACTCCACAGATATCCTTGGCACATTATAAGGCTGATTCTCAAATTTCTCAATATTATTTACAAGATCATCTATGAAAGAAAATAACTAATATTCCCAAATATCGCAGGTCTTTACACTACACCACAAATCCCTGATATGGGACGGTGGATGCAGAGCCAAATTATAGGAAACTAAAGGGCCAATCTTGCAGTTAAACCTTGGGACTCATCACACAAAGCAACAAAGACTATGCTCATAAAACAAGCTACTAAGTAAGGCCAAACCATAACAGACAACCCTGCCAATTAGAACAGTCCAGTAAGTGTAATCTTACCAGGCAGTGTGTACTCACTGGCTTTACATTTAGACACTACACAGAAACAATAGCTACTGTTATCAGTAAATATGCAACCATGATTCCTCCTTCACCAATGCAGAACCAGACCAAGCTCTCTGTTATTACAAAGAGAAAGGAACTGCTCAATGGATGTACAAAAAGCAACAACTTATCTGACAAAGTATTATATACATTGATTGTACAGGCCTTACCAATACTGGAGCTGGCCATCTGGGCAGTAGGGTCTGAGCCAGTCAGGCACAAATCACAAGACTTCACTAACACGGAGCTGATTTGCTCTCTTTAGTCCTAGCAACTGAGCTTCCTCTTTAGCTCTCCCTTCCTCTCAAGCTCTCCCCTCTGATGCTTGTCGAGGTCCCGGTCTGGTGCTTCCGCTAACCCGCCATATATAAGACTGTCTGTGCGAGCAGCAGCCCCTACGAATTTGTCTGCTCACTCTTTCTCTCGCATCCTATGTAGCCGGAAGAACCGAGACAACAAGGAAGGCAGGCCAGACCGTGACGTCACTAGACTCCTTAAAGGGGAACTATCGCGAAATTAATTGGTGAAAACAATCACAGCATCAAGTTATTACGTTCCCCGGCTGATACAACTAAACGCCTGCACTGTGCTTTATCGCTTCCCCTTCCGTCCCCTGACTTATACAGCAAAACAGCTGCTCTCTTCTGCCTCCTTCTACGTTCCAGACTGCTACAGCAAAATTCCTGCTGTCTTCTTTAATCTTCCCCCCTCCTTCTCCCTTCCCTGACTGATACAGCAAAACAGCTCTGTTTTAAAGGGGTTGATCACCTTTCAATGAACTTTTAGTATGATGTAAAGAGTGATTTTCTGAGACAATTTGCAATTGATTTCATTTTTTATTACCTTTGGTTTTTGATATAATCTTTTTTTTTATTACTGTGCGGCTCTCCAATGCAATTTCAGTAATATGGTTGCTAGGGTCCAAATTACCCTAGAAACCACACATTTATTATTATTATTAACAAGTATTTATATAGCGCCAACATATTGCGATTTGAATAAAAGACTAGAATATGAATAGGAGTGGGCCTGAATCGAAAAACGAGTAATAAAAAGTAGCAACAATAAATGCATTTATTTAAAGAGACCATTTTTTGATGGTTTCAGTGACTCCCATTTAATAGACCAGTAACGTCAAAAAAAACATTTTTTAAAATTTGTTAGTATGGAAAAAAAAAACACCAAGACAAATGAAACTTTAAAATCGCAAAGCCTTTATTAAGAAATAACTCACCGAAACTCCGCTTGCGCTCCTCTTCAGAAAGCAATCAGGCATTCTATTGTGCGGTGCTCAATTCCTCCTCCCTGGCTATCTCATATAAGGAAGGCAGGGAGGAGAAATCAAGCGTCGCACGATGGATTACCTGATCGCTTTCTGAAGAGGAGCGCAAACTGAGTTTCAGGAAGTTATTTCTTAATAAAGACTTTGCGATTTTAAAGTTTAATTTGTCTTGGTGTTTTTTTCCGATGTATACTAACAATTTTTTTTAAAAAGATTTTTGATGTTACTGGTCCTTTGAAAAGTTGGAAAATGCAAATAATTCAAAGAAAAATGAAGACCAATGGAAAATTCTATAACATACTAAAAGTTGGTTAGTTCAGTGCTTTACTTTATGCATTGAGACTCTTGAGAACTGCACGTGGTTTAGTCTCAGTGTATAAAGAAAAGCAAATGTGCGGTAGGGAACAGCAAAGTAATCTTATGAGCTAACAAAGCTGACTTTACACATGCCTGAGGGGGAGGAGTTGAAGGAGAAAGCAGGAGTTTTGCTGTATCAGTCAGGGAAAGGAGGAGGGGAAATGGTAGAAGGACAGTGCAGGAGTTTTGTGTGAGTCTGTTGGGTAACTGAAAAAGAAGTTAAAGGGTTGCTGTCACCATTTCACAACTACAAAATGACCCTTTCCCACTTCATTTCATTTGGGCGACAGAAAAGGCACCAATTTACCACACTAGATCGATCTCAAAAATGAAAATGTAAAAAAAGCTTCATCTCACTGAAATAAGGGCAAGGCCAGACGTGGTGTTTTTACGTGGCGTTATTAAAAAAGAACAGGCAGGCGTAAATGCGCATAAACTGCACTACCACTGAAACTAATGGAAAAGGCACTATGGCAATTCACACAGGGCGCTTGCAAGCTGAAATCCGCCACAGGACGCCAGTATTGGCGTTTTTTTTAGCAGAAATGCCAATACGTCACAAAACTACCAAATCAATAGACTCTATGGGATATGCACGTTTGAAACCACACTTTGCGTAAATATGCAGCGTATTTTAAATATGGCGTCCAAATTCTCAATGACAACAATGAGAAGTGCATGTTGGGAAAAAAGAAACCTACGTGCTGAAAAACGCATGTTGACGGTCGCATGTGGTTTCAGTGGCGTATTTACGCCTGGCTGTTCTTTTTTAAAAACGCCACGTCTGGCCTTGCCCTAAGGCACTTTCTAAATATAATCACTTAAAATGCTGTGCCATTTAAAAATAATCAAGTTACTATTCAGTATCAATCACTCATCATGTTCTCTTCAAGCAGAGGTTTGATCAGATTTTGATTGACAGGCAGATCTAATACATCTTTTTAGGGGGCTCCCTTTCTTAGCAGCTGCTCTTAGAACAAAATGTGATAAAATGTCCTAGCAACTTTTCAGTTGGTCTTCATTTTGTATTGTTTGAATTTCTGACTTTCTTAAAATGTGATATTACAATTAATGTCATGGTTACTTTTTATTACATATATTCCTTTTCAGGCCCTCTTCTAATTATCTTTGGTCTCACACTGCTATGTTACTGGGATAAACTGGACCCTAATAGCTGCTAAAATGCCGAGCTTCTGCAACAAAATCTAGATAATATAGGGGCAGATTTATCAAGGGTCGAATTTCGAAGTGTAAAATACTTCGAAATTCGACCACCAAATAAAAATACTTCAAATTCAAATATCGAAGTCGAAGTATTTTTCACCGAATTTGGCCATCGAACGATCAAAGTAAAATCGAACAATTTTAGCGTACGATGGAACAATTTTACTTCGATGTGTAAAAACTTAGAAAATGGTTGTAGAAGGTCCCCATAGGCTAACATAGCACTTCGGCAGGTTTAATTTAGCGAAGTATTGAAGTCGAATTTTTTTGAAGAGAAAGTACTTTGATTATCGAATATTCTAACGATTTTTACTTCGAATTTGAAGTAAATTCAAAGTTGTAGTATCCTTTTTGATGGTCGAAGTATCTAAAAACTTACTTCGAATTTCAAATTTTTTAACTTCGAAAATTCCCTCAAATTCACTTCGAACCTTGATAAATCTGCCCCTAAATCAATAAAAAGCAACTGCACATTGCCTCAGAATATCACTGTCTACTTAAAAGTTGATTTAAAGTAAACTACCTCTTCTCTTTCAGCCCCACCGCTCTGTGGTAAATGGGCCACACTTTCTTCTTCCTTTACTTTCTTTCAAAGACCATACATATTTATGAAGATAATGCTATCATTCATGGTCTGCTTAAATACGTTGGAAAAAGCAAATGAAAAAAAATTGAAAAGAAAGTGAACTACCTCTTTAACAGTAATACAATGGAACCTCAATTTTACATCCCCCGATTTCAAGTTTTCCCTCATTTTACATTGTTGCTTTGTGGTCCCACTTATATATTATGCATAATACGTTTTCCTGGATTTTACACCATTTTTTCTGGTCCCCTAAAAAACATAAAATATGGGTTCTACTGTATAAAATATATCAGTAAGCTAAGGGCTACTTTAAAAGATTTTATTTTAATGGATTTTAATAAAAACATGTAAAACACTGGTCTATTGTATATATCTTTTAAAACTGACTGGGTAGCCTTGTCAAAGTTTTTTAGATATTGCGTATTATCTCTAATGGCTTGGTGGTGAAATGATTCACACTTTTTTTTAGAACTGAATGATCAAAGTAAATAGAACCCCTCAGATGAGCCTAATTCTCACCCCTGGAGTCAGAAAAAGTAGACACTAGCAACATTCAAATACGAATTTATAATGCCGCTCCATACACATCTGTCACAATAATAGAGGGTGGATCATTTCATAGGCCATACACAGAAATGAAAGCTCAGGGATAAAAGAAGACTGTAAGCTATACAGAGCAAAAACACAGATAGATGAATTCAAACAGTACAGGAAACCCATCCTCCCCAAATTCTAATTACAAACCGTGTCCCTTTTGAAGAAAGATGCCTTAGCAGTAGTCACATTTTAATTTCATTAAGAACACAATGGCATGATGCTAATAAGAGAACTGTGCTGCCATAGGATATTCAAGCCAGGTAGTGTATTTGGTGTTAAAGGGCAACATGCCTACGCAACTTAAAAAAATGTACGGATACATTTGCTGCCCTATATGTTTGCTTTTTTATATATTGTTTAAAAATACAAAGTATTTGTAAGGGAACACAGATGCTAACTTCATTAAAGGCATATTTTAACCAAAAACTGTTTGTTTATTTTTAAATAAAGAAATGCAATTCTAAACAACTTTCCAATACATATTTGTAAATGAAACTGCAAATAAAAAACATATTTGTTTAACCCATCCTATTCTCTGGCTTTGCCTCCAGGAACAATGGTTACAAGGTCAGTTCACCTCCAGGTCTGGTTTGAAACATTGTTTCAGCCAGAAGTACAATCAGACCTACATCGCCTTTAACAGCAAATTACATGGATATATAACATTGAAACCATTGATATTGTGTAATTAATGTATATTGGAAAGTTGCTTAGAATTACATTTTCTACAAAAAAGTTTTTAGATGGAGCACCCCTTTAACAATTACAGAGGTTTCCATATAGAGTAGAACCTAGTTAAATACTTTATTCAAAAATGCCCATATATGCATGCTGGCCAATTTACACCACTGATTTTTCTTAGTATCAACCATAGTGTCTACATTCCTTTTATGTAGACTAAATTTTGTTAACCGCCAGAAACCAGCCGAGAATAATGCTGCTTCCTAAAGCTGGTCAAAATGTTAGTCTTTATTCCAAACAATTGAACTACAGTCTTGACTAAGAAGACAGCAAATGGAAGGGGGTGCAACCAATCATTTTCAGTTGGTTGACAAAAGCTCTGCACAAAATCACTTGGAATGATCAGCTTACTGCATTTTCAGTCCAGAGCACCTGTCATCATTTGGACCGCAGGATGTTCAGTCCCACAGTAAGTAGCTAAGGGACAAACAATTACGCAAAAATCTCCCAAACTGACGGCTAAATTTAGAATATTCAGCCACAATTCAATTATGTGTCAAAAAGAAAGCTTGCATTCAAACATAAGTGACTTTATAAATACATGTGCCCGTTCCCAATCTGTTGAGCCGCTTCCTCTGGAGGGCTCAGCCTGGATGGCAGTTAGGGTAAGACTTACGGAGAATGCTCATTTTCTCATAGACGGGCAAGAGCCTACTTTTTTTTTTTACTTAGCTCGAATGAAGGAATAGAATAAAAAATACTTCGAATTTGGAAGTATTTATTTGGCTACTTCGACCACGACTTAGAATCGAACGATTCGAACTAAAAATCATTTGACTATTCGACCATTCGATAGCCGAAGTACTTTCTCTTTAAAAAAACTTCAATCACCTACTTCGCCACCTAAAACCTACCAAGCACTAATGTTAGCCTATGGGGAAGGTCCCCATAGGCTTTCCTACCAATTTGGGATTGAAGGAAAATCGTTTGATCGATGGATTAAAATCCTTCAAATCGTTCGATACAAAGGATTTAATCTAACGATTTTTCCTTCGATCGTACTAAATGCGGTAAATTCTTCGACTTCAATATTCGAAGGATTTTACTTTGACGGTCGAATGTTAATTAACCCTCGATATTCGACCAATAGTAAATGTGCCCTTTAGAAATGTAGGTCAAGAATTTATAAAGTTGTAGATATTCTTGAAATTATGGGTAATCTTTAGCAAAGTGGGGCCCAGACCAAAGGTTGGTTCAAGGGGGACTTGAGCTGAAAAGTTTGACAATCGCTGTCCTATACTCTATTTATATTTAATAGTTGCAATAACGGAAGGGGTGTCTTCAAATAATATTTATTCCATCCTATATTATGCTTCACTTCTCTTTTTTAGAAAAGTATAATGCAATGCATTTTTCAGCTGAGTTTGTAACAATCTATACCATGAGATAATTCCACAGTTTTTATAAGTCTGCTTCTTTATGTGCTGATACATGGAACTGTTGGTCCCTTGGACAGGCCAGACATTCTCAAACACAGAAATCATACAAGCAAAATATATACACAAACAAAATTCCAGCCCGAGTTGGCCCTGCACAAGGTTAAAACAGACACAGGACATCATATCATATAAAACAAATTACAAGGGTTTGCCATGTGGCAGAACTATTCTGGCATAAAAAGGGCTGCCTATTTCCATATTAAAGTAGAATGTTTATGTGTAACCCTTTTTATGCCAGTGTGTTTTAAGAAGCACAGAAGTCAAATACACGCACACCATTATCTACTCAGTGCTTGCAAAAACAAAAATCAACCCTGTTTAATAGTCAGAGATGCATTTGACAGTCTCACTGTTAAAAAAGTAAGACTGGCAGATGCTTTAGTGATCTCATAATGTAAACAATTTTAGAGAATCTATAATATAATTATTTTACATGCCTTTCTACTGGTTTTATGACTGTTTACTCTGGCATGGTAAACCACAAACTTTGTTGGTTTTACACAATACCCTTCATTATCAATAAATTATCATGTTGTTGCCTCTTCTGTGAAACCTGGACTCCACATTACACATCAGGGTCTACAGAGGGGACATCCTTTGTACTGCCATTAGCAAAGATAGACATTAAAGGGGATTTACAGGAAGATGTGTAACGGGTGAATGAAAGTCTTGTGTATACACACTGCACAAATCAATATACAGCTGATGCAGTTGAATTTAGCATGAGGGGCAGCCAATGATGTAAAACTGACAACGAAGAAGAAGATAAAGCAGGGGGTCAGGCCAAGGTGACCAGCTTTTCCTCTGGGGTTTCCTCGAGAAGCTGCATGATTAGTTCATGGAGTGGTCTGCAGACCTTTGCATACCCGGCTGCAGTTAGATGGAGGAAATCAAACATGTCATGCCGGGAGATGCTGCCATCCGAGTGCACAAAGCCATTGTCCACATCTAAAAGCTGTACTCCTGGCAAACGAGGCAACCATGAGCGTATGATCTGATTCACACGAGCATTCTTCTCACGTAGTGGGTTTGGCTTCTCTCCACGTGGTAGCAAAGCCTGTGAAAAAGAGTTCCCAAAGATATATGAAAGAAACATTACTGTATAACTAGAATAGTCTAAACCTTATGACGATAACCCACACCTTGTTTTCTCAACATCAATAACAGGAATAAATGATGGATTTATGAAAGTGCCATAAGCACCTTAATCATCTATAATGGGACGCCGTTTAAGTTATTTGCATCCTGCCACCATGTTTGTTTCCTTGGAAAAATTAGGTCATGAAATGCTATGTCAGCCATTATTCTGATGATCCATATGATCTTCCAGCGCTGTCCCCCCTTTCCTTTCCAATAACCTGCTTACCATGACAATAATTCATTCAATGATTAACCCTCGATATTCGACCAATAGTAAATGTGCCCTTTAGAAATGTAGGTCAAGAATTTATAAAGTTGTAGATATTCTTGAAATTATGGGTAATCTTTAGCAAAGTGGGGCCCAGACCAAAGGTTGGTTCAAGGGGGACTTGAGCTGAAAAGTTTGACAATCGCTGTCCTATACTCTATTTATATTTAATAGTTGCAATAACGGAAGGGGTGTCTTCAAATAATATTTATTCCATCCTATATTATGCTTCACTTCTCTTTTTTAGAAAAGTATAATGCAATGCATTTTTCAGCTGAGTTTGTAACAATTTATACCATGAGATAATTCCACAGTTTTTATAAGTCTGCTTCTTTATGTGCTGATACATGGAACTGTTGGTCCCTTGGACAGGCCAGACATTCTCAAACACAGAAATCATACAAGCAAAATATATACACAAACAAAATTCCAGCCCGAGTTGGCCCTGCACAAGGTTAAAACAGACACAGGACATCATATCATATAAAACAAATTACCCACACCTTGTTTTCTCAACATCAATAACAGGAATAAATGATGGATTTATGAAAGTGCCATAAGCACCTTAATCATCTATAATGGGACGCCGTTTAAGTTATTTGCATCCTGCCACCATGTTTGTTTCCTTGGAAAAATTAGGTCATGAAATGCTATGTCAGCCATTATTCTGATGATCCATATGATCTTCCAGCGCTGTCCCCCCTTTCCTTTCCAATAACCTGCTTACCATGACAATAATCTTGGCTTGTGGCTGCAGTGTGTTAATGAGTTTTATAATGGCCTCCACTCCTCCAGCCACTTCGTCAGCTGAGTTCTCATGATTATTGGTCCCAACCCATAAAACAATGACCTGTGGATGTTGGAAATTATGAGAACACAAATCAGCAGAAATTATTAGGGCACTGTATCTCAAAATACAGCAAAAAAATTAGCTTGGACTGTGTAGTAAAACACATTTAGAAAAAAAGTCTACAGTATGACAAAGATTTCTGTATAGCATTAATGCTTTAAACTAGGTAAAGCCATTTGTAAAACCATTAGGAATAGGTGGAATAGAATTCAAGGAATGTTTTTTTTGATATAAAACAGACACCAAAAATATGCGGGTTAGCTTTAAAGGGGTTGTTCACCTTCCAAACTATTTTTTCAGTTCAGTTGTTTTCAGATTGTTCCCCAGAAATAAAGACTTATTTCAATTAATGTCCATTATTTATTTTTCACTATTTTTCCAAAATCTAAGTTTAAAGATGAATGTTCATATCTCTGGTGTTTGAGTCTGATGCACTCTAAACTGTTACAATTCTGCAACATTTAGTCGATTCTCAGCAGCATCTCTGGAGTATTAGCAACTATTGTATCAGTTCTAAAAGCTGCCTGTAATGAAAACCAGGGATTCTGCTCAGCAGGGACAAAGGTAAGAAATGTATCAAGTAAATGTATCAATTTCGAACAGTTTTAGGGGGACCCCCCTGTGCTGCTTTAGAAGGTGAAAAATGACACTTTACACTTCAATATTAGAAAAATGGTCACAAATAGAAAATAGAAAGTAATTGGAAAAAGTCGTAATTTCTGGTGATCTATCTGAAACCAACTAGTTTTTTGAAGGTGAACAATCCCTTTAAGAAACATTACACCTAACGGTAGGTTGCAAGTAGGGGACTTGAATGGGGGCAGTGGAATGGGGGGGGGGTGAAAATGGGCTAGGGTTTAGTTCTTATTTAAAGATGCTGACATGACAAAGATGTTACATTATTAACAGCATGCATTCGTTTACACTACATTCACTACCTTTGGCCGGATATTCTCTAGTTCACCATTCTGAAGCCTCCACAAGACATGCCGGGTTGTGTCTCCTCCAATACCGAAATTCAATGCATGGAGTGGCAAAAAAAGCTCCCTCCAGATCTAAAAATAACATAGTTATGAAGTATAACCCAACGCAAGCTCTCTAATATCACAAGTGAAGTAAACACAATAGATTTGACAACTTAATATGGATGCATCAATATATTAATAGACTAAATATAAAGCTGAATATGTTTGATTTTAAAAAAACAAATTATTTCATCGATATATGAATGCTAAGTGATTACTTCATAATAAAACCAGTGCATGGAAACAAGGAGTTTGCCAAAGTTTTTTTAACTACATTTGTGTTCATAAATTAGTCCTTTGATGTTGGCTCTTAGCCCTATTCACAAAGGATGCATATTCGTACGCACAATTTATTAAACTTCAGTAAACTTCACGGTTCATCTCTGTACCTAGTGATTGCAATAAGGCTTATGTCATGCTAATACCCAAGACAAAGTAATTAATGTAGGTAGGACCAACAAATCTTACATATAAAGCCAGAAGATTGCACATCCATTACATATTAATTAAGAAATATAATATCCAGTATGCCCAGAGATTTGGATAAAGTACAGAGTAAAGGGTGGTTGTAAAGGTATTTTTTAATTGTGTATTTAACATTTTGTTTATGAACTTGCCAACTCACTATTTAAAGTGTTATCTGGTCTCATGTGTGCATGTATTTATGTGTGTATAACTTTGCTTGACTGACAAAACTGGGAGATGAAAAACTAAGTTGTATCAAATATGATTTCAGCAAAGATAAAGCATTTTAAATTTCAGCCTGTAGAGAAACGAAAAGGAAGACAAATAGTTCAAAAGTCACCACAATTCTCAAAAAGCCTTACCTCATATTGCTGCAATAGCTGCACCAGAGAGTCACCTACAAACAGAACATCTGGCTCCTTATCCTTGCAGTCCAGGACAAATCTGTTGTGCTGTAGGAGAAAATACAATCAGAATTGATGTGTGTATTGTTTTTAATTGTTTTTAAAACACAAAACAAAACCTTGTAGGAACAAAAGTGCATTCACAAATGAATGCTGAAAATGCTAACAAAGCTTTTCAGCTATATATTACTATTGTAGGCAAAAGGTTAAACAATAATAACATTCCAATTTGCCTATTTACAATACAGTACCTGCTCCTATATCTTGGTGATTAAAATCATAAGGCAAACAATATAGTAAACAATTTAAAGTTTCCTAATAAGTCATGTGAAATTCAAGATTCCACAAAATAAAACAGGTGTTGTGTATGGCGTTTAGTACTGGACCTAATGTTACATATTGCAGTTATAAAAATAAAGCCCACTTCTATGTAACCTAGGAAAAGATAAGAGGAGGAGGAGACTGTATTTATTTATTCTTTGAGTAGTTCTCACCTGTGACAGCCAGCGGTCATCTCCCTGTAAGTCCTCTGCAGCAAGAGGGACAGCTGCAAAGTTTGTGTCCCCTTGACTCATTCTGTAGCCAGTAAGTCTATAAGAAAGGAATACCTAAATAAAATAAAAGTTGATGATAAGCCTACCACATAGGTATTTCAACAAGTTATTGTGTAAATAGTTCTCCTAGGATTGCAACATGGTAAGGTCCTCGGGAAAATGGACAGCTAGGGTTATCAAACTGCTATCAAAGCATTAATTTTAAGACAAGGCACATGGTTCCACTTCGACACATAAGCCAGCTACTGGTAGGGACATCTATGTCAGTTCTGTCTTTGTGTTGTTTTTTGTCCACACAAATAAATAAACAAGGTTACTAATTGACGAGTGTTTATATACAGGGCATGGAACTCTGAGGTAACTTCTAATATCTTCATATTTTGCAACTGGGGGTACTTTATTTATTATAATACACAAGTTTCAGTGAGTCATGTGACAGAAATGACATCAGAACTCACCGTTTATAACTGATAACATCAGAACTCACCATTTATAAGGAAAGCACTGCGTATCTTAACAGCGCTATATAAATAAATGATGATGATGATGATATCATTTACAAGATATTCATGGCTTTCGTGTATTATATATATATATATATATATATATATAAAAATGTATAAATATATAGTGGATAATGTACCCCCTACTGTAATTTATAAAGATCTTATGTCACAGAGGAGTTATGTGACCATATAAAAGCACGAGGCCGAAGGCAGAGTGCTTTTATACAGGTCACATTACTCAGAGGTGACTTCTAATATCTTTATAAAATTCAGTAGGGGGTACATTATGCATGATAATCTACATTTTGTGTGAAATGTTGGGAGGGGGTGGGGTTGGCGTCCAGTTCTGGTCGCCGGTGTCCAAATCAGGCACCCAATGCGGGCGCGCCAGCGTTCAATTTGAACACGGCAGTGTCAAATTCGGCGGCCTGGGACCCGTTATAAACGACATGTTCTGACGTAAGAACACGCCGTTTATAAGGATATAATTTACAGTCTGGTCCCATAGAGAAATGACCAGACTGTAGATTTTATATATATATATATATATATATATATATATATATATATATATATATATATACATACATATACACACATACATATATACATACACATATATATATATTTTTTTCTGCATATGTTCTCATATATCCAGGGCTGCCACAAGTGGGGGCAGTGGTCCAGGGCCTGGTGGGTTTGGGATTTTAAGAGGGGGGGGGCAGCTGTCACTGAGCTGATGATTTTGGGAGGTAGCGCGTTTGATATGGTGCCTGCATCTTCTTTCCCCCTACATTCCCATTAGCATTCATACTGCACGACAGTCCCACTTCTCCTAACACAGCCCAACAGTCACGATTTTCCTATCACAGCCCGCAGTCCCGGATCGCTACTTACACCACCCGCAGAACTGTAGGCTCCAAGCCTCCTCCTGTCTTACAGAAAATCCCAACGCTGCAAGTCTCATCACGCGAGACTGGCGTCACGACTGCACGCAAGCGCAGTGACGCAACATGTCGCCGCCTTGTGGGAGTGACATGCCTGCAGTAACTCTGCTTTTACACATTCAGAAGATACCAGGAAGGCACATTTGTTTTCATTCTGCTCCCACCTTCTACTTCTATTAGTGAATAAAAAAGGCGGGAAACGGCGATGGTTTCCCATAATTCTTTCTGCCACCTCAGCTCCCAATTTTTCTTAGAAGTAGTTTAAATTTTCTGCTTAGAGTTCGGTCTTGTGCGTGCCAGGGAACTCAAATTAGTTCTCTGCTACAAAAAGGGAAGGTGTTTTCTGCAAACTAGGGACAAGAGAAATTGTCATTTGTTTTTTTATTTTTTCCACGTTTATTGTACAACAGTCATTTTTCTTAACACTGGAGACAAACGTCACTACTAGTGATGTTGCGCAACCAATCAGATCGTTTGCTTTTGTTGAAGCTAGCAATACATGAAGAGAACCGCTTGACATTGCCAAACGAGCGGACCTTTCACTAATATGCCCAACCAACGGCATGGCTATATCAGGGTAATTCCAATGATCAGATTAAGGTGGCCATACACATATCGGTCCTTTAGACCAATTCGGCAATTTATCTGCCCGTGTATGGGGGCTTATCTTTATAGATCATCATCATCATTTATTTATATAGCGCTGTCAAGATACGCAGTGCTTTACTGCAGTTATAGCAAACAGGGAATAAATGGTGGATAACAGACAAGGATTACAGAGTACAATAGGGTTAGAAGGACCTAGAGATTAGAGTTTACAAACTAAAAGGTTAGGGTACAATTGAGACATTAGGATTATATAAACATTTTGTCATTTTTGATACAGCAATGATTAATTAAGGTACATTGAATAAGCCTCTTTAAACAGATGGGTCTTTAAGGAGCGCTTGAAAGTTTGGAAGGAAGGAGAAAGTCTGACAGCTTGTGGCAGAGAGTTCCAGAGAAAAGCAGAAGCCCGAGAGAAGTCTTGTAGACGAGAATGGGCAGAAGTGACCAGAGGAAAAGTGAGGCGAAGATCAGAAGCAGAGCGTAGGTTTCATGAAGGAGTGTATTTGGAGATTAGAGATGAAATATAGGGAGGGGTTTCATTATTTAGGGCCTTGAAATCTAATTGCTGACTGGTTGCTATGGGCAACATCGCCAGTGATGTGTGTCTCCAATAATAATAAAAATCCCTTATTTTGGAAGAGTCAGTGATGCACAGAGCAATACTTTTGTTAACTGAAAGCAGAAATGAAGTCTTGTTAAATAAAGTAAAATAATAACTGAAGCTGGTCAGAAACACACTCTGCTCTATTTTTTATTAGCTGAACAATGTGTCATATTATAACTATTTCCACACAGGCTTCTTGGGCTCTAACATTATCTCTCCAGGGGTACGAAACGTAACTATATGGCGTGGGGCAGGCCACCCCCCTCCAGAAACATACCTCCCAAAATTTGAAAAATAGAGGGATAAAAAGATCTGCCGAAATGTTTTTGACTATTGGTTCAAAAGAGATAGGTGTCGATACAAAACAGCGCAGAGGTACTGCTGCAAAAGTGCCTTTATTAACACGACATGTTTCGAGCACCAAGGCTCTTTATCAAGTGTATATAAGCCAAACCAGTGTACATCATTAAATACAATAAACCCCACCCACCATCCATCTGATTGGTCACTTCAGCAAGTGCTGAAAGGGTTTGCAGCTTAGCTGCTTTAAGTCAATCAGTCATTAGGAATCCCAGGTGATGAAACCAAAGTCCATGGTTTGTTAACTCCAAGTGAAAAAATAAAGTCTTAAGTCGCTGTGTCGTTTCTTTGTGAGGACTGTAAAATGAATAAGAACTATTTACAAATGAGCACCAGCACTGCTACTTAAAGCCTGCTGGAGACAACATTAATCGGAACATAATTTACAAGGTTGAACATACTAACAATTATTTACACAATGTAGCCATAAAGTGAAAATGCTGCCAAGCAATTAAATGTAGCTATGAAAAGTTACTATGGTATCTTACCAAACAGGAGAATCAATTCAAAATTCAATGGCAGCTTTATCTGTTAAGGGAAAGGGAACAAGGTTAATAATTATATTCTACAGGAAACACACCATATTCCATTGGTCGTTCAGGCCTAATGGTTCCAAAGCATTTAGTTTTTTTATCCAAATGGCTTCTTTTTGTAGAAGTAACTTCTTTTATCCCCTCCTCTTTGGGGTTCTTGGATAACCTCCAGGACCAACCATTTTAATTGTGACAGATTATGCCTAGCGAGGTTGAAATGGCGAGAAACAGGGGTATCAGTGTAGGTATTAGGCTTAAAGTTCTTGATGTCACCTCTATGTTCTTTAATCCTGGCCTTAATTTGTCGTTTTGTTTGGCCAACATATACCTTTCCGCAAGGGCATTTTAACATGTACACAACACCCACCGTGTTACAAGTAGCATAGTGTCTGAGTCGAATGTTATAGCCTTTTGTGGGATGTTGTACAGCATCGCCTTTAATGATGGATGAGCAACAGACACAACTCAGACACGGAAAGGTCCCTATATTGGGTTTGCTTTTGAATATTGTTTCCATTCTACTTGGGGCCTTGGCTTCCGCAGGGCACAGTGTATCTCGTAATGTGGAGCCTCTTTTATAGCTAAACAACGGCAATTGTGAACAAATTTTCCCTAAGGATTTATCATTCTGTAGTATTGGCCAATACCTCTTGATAGTTTTTTCAATTGGTTTGCTTTGCTTCGCAAATTTGCTAACAAAAGGGATTCTCTTTTGCTTTTCTACCCTTTTAGCCTCTGTTTTTGTTAGTAGTGATGTTCTTGGAACCTCTCCTACTAGGTTAGCTGTAGTAATAAGGGATTTTTCTTTAAAACCTTTTTCTTTGAATCTATCTATCAATGTGGAGGCAGCTCTCCAATAGCCCTGCTCGTCTGAGGCTATCCTCCTAGCTCTCAGAAATTGACCTTTAGGGATCCCTTCTATGCAGCGTGGGTTATGGAAACTGGATGCTTTCAACAGGTTGTTTCTGTCTGTGGGCTTTCGATACAAATCTGTGGTCAATCGACCTCCCTCTAGTGTTAGTTTCACGTCCAGGAAATTTAAGGTTTTCTTGGAGGTTTCTGTTGTAAATTTAATAGAAGGGTGTTTACGGTTTGCTTCAGTGACCATCTCATGGAAATTAAGCACATCGCCCTTCCAAATCACCAAAATATCGTCCACATACCGTAGATACAGGATAATTTGATCCTTGTACCTGTGTTTAAGGAAATAATCAATTTCGAGCATGTGGACGAACAGGTTGGCAAATGAAGGTGCGACTGCAGCCCCCATTGATGTCCCTTGGCGCTGCCAATAATATTCCCCTTCAAACCTGAAATAATTTCTTTTAAGGACGATATTTAAGCCATCAAGCAGAAAATAAATTAAGTCGTTAGGCAAATTAGTCTCAAGTAAGGCCTCTTCTACACATTTAAGCCCTTCATCCTGCGGTATGGAGGTGTATAAGCTAACTATATCAATACTACATAGAGTATAATCCATATTTAATAATGGTAGTGTAGTTAGTCTATTCAACAAGTCATTGGTATCCTTTAGGCAAGTCTCAATACCCTGGACCAAAGGTTGTAAGTAGGAGTCAACCAGTTTAGACAGTGGCTCTAAAACTGAACCGACGTTTAAAGAACATAGAGGTGACATCAAGAACTTTAAGCCTAATACCTACACTGATACCCCTGTTTCTCGCCATTTCAACCTCGCTAGGCATAATCTGTCACAATTAAAATGGTTGGTCCTGGAGGTTATCCAAGAACCCCAAAGAGGAGGGGATAAAAAGAAGTTACTTCTACAAAAAGAAGCCATTTGGATAAAAAAACTAAATGCTTTGGAACCATTAGGCCTGAACGACCAATGGAATATGGTGTGTTTCCTGTAGAATATAATTATTAACCTTGTTCCCTTTCCCTTAACAGATAAAGCTGCCATTGAATTTTGAATTGATTCTCCTGTTTGGTAAGATACCATAGTAACTTTTCATAGCTACATTTAATTGCTTGGCAGCATTTTCACTTTATGGCTACATTGTGTAAATAATTGTTAGTATGTTCAACCTTGTAAATTATGTTCCGATTAATGTTGTCTCCAGCAGGCTTTAAGTAGCAGTGCTGGTGCTCATTTGTAAATAGTTCTTATTCATTTTACAGTCCTCACAAAGAAACGACACAGCGACTTAAGACTTTATTTTTTCACTTGGAGTTAACAAACCATGGACTTTGGTTTCATCACCTGGGATTCCTAATGACTGATTGACTTAAAGCAGCTAAGCTGCAAACCCTTTCAGCACTTGCTGAAGTGACCAATCAGATGGATGGTGGGTGGGGTTTATTGTATTTAATGATGTACACTGGTTTGGCTTATATACACTTGATAAAGAGCCTTGGTGCTCGAAACATGTCGTGTTAATAAAGGCACTTTTGCAGCAGTACCTCTGCGCTGTTTTGTATCGACACCTATCTCTTTTGAACCACTATTACTGGCTTTGGATGGAAGCAAGGTGCGGCGATACTTAAATCAAATGAAGGAGGAATAAGTACCAGTCTCTTTACAATGTTTTTGACTATGCCCATTTTATGGCCACACCGCCTAAATACCACATCCATTTTACACAATTTGGCAGGTTATGGAAAGTTTGAACACATTTTTGGGGGTTTTAGGGTCAGGTTCTATGTGTTATTACAGATTTGCTAATCAAGGTGAATTGCAAGTCTCAGTTCCCCCAAGAGACCTACTTATCTTAAATAGTTACAATTGTTTCTTTGTTTATCTTAAATTGTTACAAACGTATCTAAGTGCAGCTGCTGAGTGTTCTGTGCTCTCTACCAAAAGCCTCTTATTTAATTACATCTTAGAAACTTTGTATCTTGTTCAGTGCATGAGATCAAAGAGAAACTCGGCACATTTCACTAACAATCTGGAACTACGGGCTGAGCTGTCAAAATTGGGACTGTCCCACAAAAAACAGGACCGGGATAGTTCCACCTCTGCTGCACTTATTGCGGAGTGAAGCTGTCAGTTCTTCAAAACATCCATGGTTGTCTCCATTTTCCTGGCTGTAGTAAATAGTGGAATCCATATTTTACCTACTATACACACAACATTATAGTGCCGTGACCCAGATGTAAATCCAACATATGTCAGATCTGATTTTCTGTAGCTCCCATTTAATTCATGCATTTTATTTGCATTTGTTTTCCATATGTTGGTTTTTTGTTTTGTCTTTTCTCCTTATCGCTATCTTGTAATTGTATCATATACTTTTATTGGACTTATTTAATTAATAAACATTTTTTTCAACATTTCTATAAACTGCCTTTTTCTTTTTCTAAATAATTCTATTTTGTCATAAAGCTAAAATGGCGATTTAATGTGTATGCCTGTAATATGCCAGTAAAAGAAAGATATAGAAAATACATTTAATGAAAATATATTTTATGTCCAGTGACAGTTGCAGTAAAATTAGGGTCTGTAGGACCCATCGACTCCATCATAAAGATGCTCCTCCAATAGGCACAAAAGATTGTGAATCAAAGAAAATAGTCGACAGGCCCTAAAAAGTTCCTTTTCAGGCTGAATAAATAAAATAAAAAGTATTGATTTGTGCATTAAATGCATATGCCTTTAGAAGTAGCTTTAGAGCAGGAAGCATTCTAGTAATGCATTAATAAATAAATTTTATGTTACATAGGCCAAATTAGGACATTTTAGCTAGCCGCATATTGCTTTACTATGTGACATCTTCATGAGCTAGCATAGTCCATAAAAAAATTTCCGCTGCAATGGTAGTGTTTAATCTTTTCACAAAAGGGATCCTATACCTGCACAACCTAAACATTTTCATAGTTATATTAGTGAGGGAATTTTCAGACATTCAGGCCCGGATTTGCGGTGAGGCCACAAAGGCTTGATTCTGGAGCAATAGCCACAGGTTACACACAGGTTAGACTAATGAAAGAAGACCCCAAAACAGACTAACACCTTCTGCAGTTGCAGTCCCCACAAATGTCTCTGTAGTCAGTTGTGCGTACAATCACTTTCATTAAAGGACAAGCAAATCCTGAGGTTGACTCATGGCCATCTATTAGGGCTAATAATAAATACTGCATAACCACTTAAAAATTGTCCCAACTATGCACCTCTGTAGGACTCCCAGCTTTTTCAAAGGCTTGGCTGATGTCACATCACTTAATGAAAGTACTCCTGTAGACAGACTCAGACCATAAGCACGTGCAGAACATCTATTCCAAATTTTGCGCTTGCACATAATGCATATTATGCATTTTACTGTCCACTGAAATAAACATAAAATAAATCACAGTATAGGCACATGTACAGTACATAAAGACGGGGGGATATCAATTACATCAGAGGAACGAGTATGGCGGGTGCAATTTTCAGAGATAGCGTGAGACTCCAGGGTTTGGCTAATAAAATTAAGCTGTTTGTGCACAATAAATATGACATTTGGCCAATTAAAAGCAAGCTAACGGAGTTTATGTCCTACAGGGTAGAGAGATGCAATGGAAAAAGTTATGTTCTGGCTCTTACATTAGACATCTGTCACGGTCGGCACCCAACACCAGAACAAACACCAGGCACCCTGGTCTCGGCTCGTGCTTCACCAGTAGTGTGACCGCCTTTGGGCCTCGGGAGGAGCCCTGGACTTAAACGAGAGGTGCAAGATGAGGGTTCTGGATAGGCAGAGGGGCACGACAGTAAAGCAAAGTCTTTGGACAGAAGATCGCAGTACAAGGCATTAGGCAAAAGAGTAGTCAGATCAGGCCGGGTCGAGGCAGGCAGAGAACAAACGTTATCAGACAGGCAAAGGTAAAACCAGGGAGTCAATCAGAGGGTTAATCAGAAGCGGTAGTCAATAATCAGGCAAGGGTCAGAATCCAGAAGTCAGAATAGTCAAATAGCCAGGCAGGGGTCAAAAACAGGAATCAAACAGGTCCAGAATATAGCACAAAGCTCAGAAGCACCAGGAACTAAATCCTATCACAGGCAAAGTCCCACAGCCCTAATGGGCTTTAAATAGTTTTTGAATTGCACGCCCTTGCGCGCTGACGTTACAACGTCAGCGCGCCTGCGCCTTTAAGAAACCCCAGCGCCCTAAGATGCCGGCGCCTGCGGCCTAACGGAAGCCGCTCGTCGAGGCGGGCGTCCCCGCCGAGGGGGCGACAGGCGTCCCTGTCGCCCCCCCCCTAGACCACCAGGTACGTTCGTTACATTACCTCCCTCTCTAGGGGGGGCCACTGGACCCCCAGGCTTACCGGGAAACCTAGCATGGTATTGTCTCCTGAGGCGGTCAGCCTTGATGTCATCAACTGAGACCCAAGAGTTCTCCTCAGGACCGAAGCCCTTCCACCTGGTAAGATATTGTAACTTACCCCTCACGAGGCGGGAGTCGAGGAACTCCTGGATCTCATACTCAGGCTGACCTTCAACCAACACTGGGGGAGGAACAGACAGGTGACGAGAATTATTGGCAGGCTTCAAAAGAGAGACATGGAAGGAATTAGAAATTTTGAAATTAGGAGGTAACTGAAGACGGACAGAGGATGGATTAATTACTGTAATGATGGGATATGGACCAATGAATCTAGGACCCAGTTTAGGAGAGGGAACCTTCAATTTGATATTCTTTGTCGACAACCATACTAAATCTCCCACCTTGTACTGGGGTGCTTCCCTACGGGATTTGTCAGCAGCCCTTTTCTGACCTAGGGAAGCTGCGGATAAAGAATTATGAACTTGTGACCAAATTTCGGAAAATTCCAGGACAGAAGAATTGGCAGAGGGTACAGGGGAATTAGAGTCAGAAAAAGAATACGCTTTGGGGTGCAAACCATAGACAACAAAGAAAGGAGACTCTCCTGAGGAGGAATGGGTAGCATTATTGTATGCAAATTGTGCCCAGGGTAGCAGTTCGGACCATGTGGACTGGTTATCGGACACATAGCATCTGAGATACTGCTCAAGGGACTGGTTCACCCTTTCGGTTTGACCGTTAGTTTGGGGGTGATAGGCAGAGGAAAAAGATAATTCAGTACCCACCAAGGAACAGAAAGCACGCCAAAATCTTGAAACAAACTGAACCCCCCTGTCAGAAACAATATTTTCAGGAAAACCATGGAACTTAAAAATATGAGTAATGAATAAGTCAGCCAGGGTTTTAGCAGAAGGGAGATGTGGAAGAGGTATAAAATGAGCCATTTTACTGAACCTATCGACCACCATCCAAATCACTGTCTTACCCTGAGAAGGAGGCAACTCCACAATAAAATCCATGGAAATGTGAGACCATGGTTTCTCTGGGATGGGTAAGGGGTTTAATAGACCCTGGGACAGACGATGAGATGACTTAGACCTTTGGCAGACTGGACAGGAATTGACAAATGTTTTAGTATCCTGTTTGAAGGAAGACCACCAGACATGACGGGATAAAAGAGAAATGGTTTTTGCAATACCTGGATGACCTGCCACTTTAGAACCATGAACCTCTCTTAACACTTGTTCCCTAAGCTCCTCAGGAACGAACTATTTACCAGATGGGGTATCAGCAGGAGCGGATGACTGTAAACGGGACAACAAGGAAGAGAGGTCAGACTCCAAGGTCGCAACAATTATTTCCCTGGGAATGATGGGAGTGCACTCACTAGAGTCAGAGGAAAAGGATTCAAAACTCCTAGAGAGTGCATCCGCCTTGGTATTTTTGGAACCAGGCCGAAAAGTTAACGAAAAGTTGAATCTAGAGGAGAATAAAGCCCACCGGGCTTGCCTTGGATTTAGGCGTTTAGCTGATTCAATATACAGTAAATTTTTATGGTCGGTATAGACCGTCACCAAATGTTTAGCACCTTCTAGAAGATGCCGCCATTCCTCAAAGGCCCATTTGACTGCCAACAACTCCCTGTTACCTATATCATAATTCACCTCTGCGGGTGAAAACTTCCTGGAGAAGAAAGCACAGGGATGTAACTTGTTGGTAGTCGGGTGCCTTTGAGAAAGGACTGCCCCAGCTCCTATCTCAGAGGCGTCAACCTCCACAATAAAAGGAAGCGCAGTGTCGGGGTGTCGAAGAATGGGGGCAGAACTGAATTCCTTCTTGAGGAAGTCAAAAGCTTGTACCGCTTTGGGAGGCCAGATGCTGGGGTCAGCACCCTTCTTAGTCAAATCAGTAATGGGGGCCACAATTAAGGAAAATTTTTTAATAAACTGACGATAGTAATTTGCAAACCCCAGGAACCTTTGGGTAGCACGTAATGATTGGGGTTGGGTCCAATCCAGTACAGCTCTCACCTTGCCTGGATCCATTTCAAGACCCTTGCTGGAAATATTAAACCCTAAAAACTGAACGAAAGTAACCTTTAAAGATACACTTTTCCAGTTTGGCATAAAGATTATTCTCCCTGAGTCTGCACAAGACTTGATGAACATGATTTCTATGTTCACCCAAATTAGAGGAGAAAATCAAGATATCGTCAAGATAGACCACTACGAATATCCCCAGCAGGTCCCGAAATATGTCGTTGACAAATTCTTGGAACACGGCGGGTGCGTTACAGAGACCAAAGGGCATTACAAGATATTCGTAGTGGCCGTCCCTGGTGTTAAATGCAGTTTTCCACTCATCCCCCTCCCTAATACGTATGAGATTATAGGCGCCCCTAAGATCTATCTTAGAATAGATCTTAGCACCCTTAACCTGGTCAAACAATTCAGAAATTAACGGGAGGGGATAGCGGTTCTTTATGGTGATCTTATTGAGACCCCTATAATCTATACAAGGGGGGGGACTACTGGAGTTGGAGACTGAACCGAAGCATCCAGTCGACGGGTCAAATTGTGGAAACCTTGCATCAGGTAATCTTGCCTCTGCTCATGTTCTTCCAGGCGCTGTAACAGAGTGGTAAGTAGCGCTTCAGTGGTGGAAGGAGCAGCGGCAGCTCGACCTTCTTCGTCCATCTTGGGCCCGTGATAATGTCACGGTCGGCACCCAACACCAGAACTAACACCAGGCACCCTGGTCTCGGCTCGTGCTTCACCAGTAGTGTGACCGCCTTTGGGCCTCGGGAGGAGCCCTCGGCTTACTTGGATGCCACCTGGACTTAAACGAGAGGTGCAAGATGAGGGTTCTGGATAGGCAGAGGGGCACGACAGTAAAGCAAAGTCTTTGAACAGAAGATCGCAGTACAAGGCGTTAGGCAAAAGAGTAGTCAGATCAGGCCGGGTCGAGGCAGGCAGAGAACAAACGTTATCAGACAGGCAAAGGTCAAACCAGGGAGTCAATCAGAGGGTTAATCAGAAGCAGTAGTCAATAATCAGGCAAGGGTCAGAATCCAGAAGTCAGAATAGTCAAATAGCCAGGCAGGGGTCAAAAACAGGAATCAAACAGGTTCAGAATATAGCACAAAGCTCAGAAGCACCAGGAACTAAATCCTATCACGGGCAAAGTCCCACAGCCCTAATGGGCTTTAAATAGTTTTTGAATTGCGCGCCCTTGCGCGCTGACGTTACAACGTCAGCGCGCCTGTGCCTTTAAGAAACCCCAGAGCGCGCCGCGAGCGCCCTAAGATGCCGGCGCCTGCGGCCTAACAGAAGCCGCTCGTGGAGGCGGGCGTCCCCGCCGAGGGGGCGACAGGCGTCCCTGTCGCCCCCCCCCTAGACCACCAGGTACGTTCGTTACAACATCCATTCACTCCAAACTTTATAGATGATATTTTTAGCTTATAACTATATGGAAGACATTTTATTTTTTCACAGTCTATTTGTCCAGTTTTTAGTTAATGACTGCAGAATACAAGCACATGAATTTAGGTTTTTATACTTCAGTAACTGCAGAAAAATGTAGTAATTGCTTCAGTTTAAGTACATTTCTTTTTGTTATTACAACTGCTACTATAATTACACTCTGATATATTGTACATGTGAGCAGTAATGCTACGTCAAGGCTTCAACCACGTTACTGTCCATTCACACACCTATTGCAGCAAATGACTCACCCGATGACTTGCTGCAATAGTTCCCTATCTGGCCAGGTACCGGCTGATATAAACCGTCATGGAACCCCTCCTCCTCAGATCAGACTGGGAGGTCTGGACATTGAACTCTATCGATTGTTTAGAGATATACAGCTTAAGGTACAATTTGGGCAACGGAGGATGGATATTGAGACAGATAGAATTGGCACCTTTGTGGGTAAAACCATGGGACTCAAGCTCCTTTAAACCTGATGTAGATAATGCTTTTGTGGATGCTTTCATGTCCAATGTGAAACGTGATGTAGCTGAACTAGAACGAAAATATAATAATGGTGATGTTAGAGTAACATCACTTAATTTAAGTAAAAAAGAATTTGAGGCTTTACAGGAAATTAAGAATAATCAATCACTGATAATAAAATCGGCAGATAAGGGAGGAGCATTGGTGGTGATGGATAGGGAATTTTATATTAATGAATTTAAACACCAACTTGGCGATACAGAAACCTATAGAAAAGTCACCACCAATCCTCTTTTCTCTATAAAAAGGAATATTAAAGGTCTGATCAGGCCCCAGAACTGAAGGTGATTGATATCACTTTAGCACAATTTCTTCACCAGCCTGCCCCGGTTTCATCAATTTTTTACATTTTGCCCAAAAATCATAAATGTTTGGAAAGACCTCCTGGTCGACCAATTGTTTCCTGTATTAACTCTATATTATCCCCTTTGTCTTTTTTCGTAGATCAAGCTATCAGGACTTACAAAATCACAGATCTTTTTTGAAAGACACTAATGATTATTTAACAAAATTACATAACATATCGGATTTGCCACAGGATTTTGTGTTGGTAACCTTTGATGTGGAGAGCCTCTACACCTCCATCCCGCATGATGGGGGTGTGGAGGCTGTCCGCATCGAGTTGGAACAAGCTGTAACATTATATTGCAGTGTTTGGAAATTATACTGTATAATAATTAGTTCTTGTTCCAGGATGATTTTTTTTTGTCCAGATCAAAGGGACGGCAATGGGGTCCAATGTGGCCCCGTCCTATGCAAACATATTTATGAACAATTTTGAGGTGAAATAAATATATTCTAATGAGCTGTTTGCACGGCGCTGTAAATTATGGTTACGTTTTATCGATGATGTGTTTGCACTATGGGCGGGCCACTTTGGACCTTGACAGGTCCAACACCGACAGATTAACTCAAGGTTGCCTCATATAAAATTGACATTACATACAAGTAAATCACTTGTAGCTTTTGATAGATAGCTTTTATGGACACCCTTGTGCTCAATTGTGGTGGGAATTTGAAGGTGGATCTTTTCACCAAACCCACAGACAAAAACACTCTTTTACATTTTGATTCTTTTCATCCTTTTTCAACCAGGAAATCACTTCCAAAATCTCAACGTATTGTTACAGATGAGGATAGAGCAGATAAAAGGTTGGATGAAATGCAACAGAAATTTTTGGAGAGAGGATACCCCATGTCCTTATTACAAGACCAACATAGGGATGTGGATAATAATAGGATTAGTATTGAGAATAGAAAATCTAAAAATAAAAGAATCCCATTAGTTTCTAAGTTCACTTCATTGAGCCAAGAGGTGTCTAAGGTAATCAACAAACACTGGGGTTTACAGTAGCGTCACTAGAGGGGGGCGGGCCCTGGTGCGTGACACGCAGCCGGGCCCGCCCCCTTCATACGGCCGCATTTGGCCGCATTTGTCAGTGGCGCGTGAGCTGCCGGGGGGCCCTGAGGGGGTAAGGGCCCGCTCCCACCCCCTGCTTCCCCGGTAGTTCCGCCACTGGGGGTTTATTAAGAGAAGGCCTATCGTGAGGCTTTTCATGATTCAGCCCTTATGTCATACAAGAAAAATTTAACTATCGGATCCATATTATTAAAGTCAGAGGGGGTAAAAAGTCAAAACAAGGTGTACTACGTCCAAAAAATAATGGCACTTTCCCCTGTTTATCTTGTAACTGCTGTTCCAACTTCTAAAAGGGAGGTACACTATATCATCCACGGAAAGGGAACCCCATTAAGATCATGGCATATTACACATGTACATCCACTTTTGTAGTATATGTTATAAAATGCCCTTGCGGGTATTTATAGAGATTTTTTAAGAGACAGAATACGGAAGTACAAATCTGCTATTAGATTAAAGAAAGTGGAGCAGGTGGAGGCATATCATTTCACTGAGAAGGGCCATGGGGTTCAACAACTGAAATTCCAGGTTATAGATAATGTTCCGATATTCCATAGAGAAGGTGATAGAAACAAGGAATTACTGAAAAAAGAAGCCTGGTAGATACGGTATTTAGAACCTTGGAACATTGGAACCCCATGGCCTGAATCGGGAATATGATTTGCACTCTATATTCCAATAAAATTGTTTTTAACTTGGTTTTATTTATGTTTTGATTTTACAGATATTGGGACAAAGAATCTTCTTTATAACTAGTGGACGGAATTGTTACACCAACTAAATGTGAATATTTGAAAATGTATCTGTATTATAATAATATTTCAGTATTTTGTCACAAGATGGCGCTATGATATATAGTATAAAATGTCTGAACATGTGTGTAACATTAGCTTGATAAAGGGCCATTGTTTGGCTTGAAACGCTGTAACTGTCCTGATCACAAAGCCTAAGAAAAGCAAAATAAAGGCTTTTTAAACAAATTTTCCTGATGGTGCTGTCTGCTACAGTGTGTGTTGACATTTAAAGTCGGTTGGAGTGGACACCGAATGACGTGCACCTGATTTCTAAATGGGACATTGGAGTTCCTGGTGAGTGCTTAATTGTATTTTTCAGACTGGGAGGTGTATACGGTTGCCACCCGGCCAGTATTTTACCGGCCTAGCCGGTAAAACACCTGCCAAGGCCGGGGCCGGTATTACAAATTTAGCGGCAATGTAGCTTCCAGTAAATCTGTAATACCCCTATCAAAAGCCCTTGGCCTGCCCCAATCTGCTGAAAACTTACCGTTTTTTCCCCCGGCGTCTATCAAATTGCGTGTCGTGGCTCCGCCCCCTTTGACGTCACGGCACGCCCCTCCGCCGTCATGCCACGCCCCCTCCGCCGTCATGCCACGTCCCCTCCACCACCACGACACGCCCCCTTTCTTCCCGCCCCTCCCCATGGCTGGTGGAAATCTTTTTGAAAGGTGGCAACCCTAGAGGTGTAAGGAACAAAAGTTCCCCAATGGAATATTTACAATAACACACACACTTGCACATGCTCTCACTCATTCACTCACTATTTTTTTTTCCTGTGACAAATCCCAAGGTCAATGAGACTGGGATTCCACTCCCCACTGCTTTACTAACTATATAATCCCCCCCAGTAGTTATAACGTTTAGATTAGATATGGGATTTGGTTCCAATCAGTGGATTAGACACTGTTATTAATTGAGGGTGAGCATGTCCATCAGGTTTAATTTTTTCATCTGATCCAGAGGAAGGCAAAAAAACCCATCTGTAGCCTCTCCAATTTGCTTCAGATGGAGGGAAAATTCCTGACTCCAAAACGGCAATCAGACTAGTCCCTGGATCAACTTTGTACTGACTATTAATACCAACAACCTTTTATCATCTAAAAGGTCTTGTTATGGGTATGAGGATTATGATGGTCCTAATTATATTGCCTAATATACAAATCATGGAAGGGAGGGGAAGGAGGGACCTTACATTTCTATTCCTATCTAACATTACTAACTATAAGAAAATAGTAAACGAATGGGGGGGAAGATATATGAGAAAGAAACCTTACATTTCTATTCCTATGTAACATTAATATCTATAAGAAAATAGTAAAAGAATGGGAGGGAAGATAGATGAGAATGAATGCTTATATTCCTAATGCTATACTTACTCCATTTACCTTACCCAATATAAAGATATTGAAGTATACTGAACTGTGTTAATTAACAGTGCACTGAATTATTATGAGTGCACTGTATGTTCAGTATACATTTTTACTCTTAACCAAGGGTCTGTTAAGAATAGCTGCAAGCTGAGAAGTCTTTCTTCTGGTGGTGCCTCCTAAGATATCTTGTATGCTAAACAAAATGCAAAAGAAAAGAGTGCACTGTTCAAAGCATATATATTACTTTATAACAATCTGTTCGCACCCATGTAAAAAACGCATTTCTAAGAGTCTATGAGCACAAGCACACTAGCAAATTGCCCCAATGTTCTGAAAGCCCCATTAATACTTCAACAGCTTTATGATCATTTATTACTCCTTCTGTAAGTAATCCTATTTCCGCTTTCCTAATTTAATGGACCTATTTAATTTCACATACCACTTTGACTCAAGTTCTTTCTACTTTCTGTCAAGGATCCCATGTGGTGTTGGTGTAGTTGGCCTTACGGGCAAACACTTGCAGTAGACAGTAGACGGCAGATCAGATGTTCATAGATGGAATTGACCATGGATGGTATGTTGCCATCATCACTTGCTGTACAGGCAGTTTGAGGTTAGTCCACATGAGAACAGAAAATGCTTTACTACTGCCAATTCCAGTTAGAATCCACATCGGAGAAGTCTTCCACAATTAGCCCTCTTAGATGTCTCACAAAATCCTGGATGTATCACTGTTAACTTTTCTACTGGTGGCTATAAAAAAAAAGAAAACACTTTGTTGCATTATAATATTTAATTTTGAGCATGAACATAACATATATGAAATCAAAATGGAGATAGCATGTGATTCATTAGGGGAGTTAGTGTATGATTCATTGGGGCAGGTCAGTTGCCTATGTAGCCCAACACACAAAGGGATACCTGAAAGCAGATGCCACTAGCATTTAAGCAAAAACAAGTATAAAGCAGAGTGAACAGATACTGTACAAGTAGCTTTGTGAATAGCATTTTAAGGAATGCACTAATGGCTATACCTCACAACAACAGTGTGGGGCTATTTACACACACACACACACACACCGGTTTAGTTAAAATACTAAATTTAATAGATCTGGTAATACGGCAGGGTCTTCTTCAAAGAGCAGAGAATATTCAAAGGACTGCCTGTATAATAGGGTTAATGAGAAAATAATCTAGGTATATTAAACTTGGAAAGTGACAGGATTGTAAATAAGATGTTAGGTTATTGGCATTAGGTTGACCATAGAAAGTAACACCAGCAGATTATGTACCAATACAAACCGTGTTCTGTTCCTTGGACTGGAATGTGGCATGAGAGTGAACACCAGTTCGAATTTAGACCCATGTGTCGTCCATCATTCTTGCTGGTTGTAGAGCAGTTTTGCACTATGAGGTTTAATAACTCTGGTTGTGTGATGAAATGCAAGTCCTAATAGGTTCCCTTCAGATTTATATACTCAAAGTTCCATTAAAATGTCAGTTAGTTCCCTAAGTTTTGTTAGATATTTTAGAGAAATCATCAATGCTTTTGAAAAGTGCACTTTCTATCACCTCTGCTGAGCTATCCAATAAATCTGTGCCAGATTTTTAGACCAGTCTCTGGGTGGTTAATGTTGATCCTTTCAGCATGCTCTGCTTAGGTATGCTCTGTTCCTAGATATTTTATTAAGAGGTATATCTCCTCACTGTAGGAAAGGTCCAAGTTTATGATAAGTACGCTCTAAGAATCTGAAAGTAAGACCAGCAGGCTCTGTAGCTTGTCAGGTAACTAACTTACACCATGCAAAAAACTTGCCAAAGTTCATCGTGGTTGGCCCCAGTATAGGTAGGTGGATGAGTATAATAGTGAGAAGGTGGTGTGTAATCTTATCTGTCTGGAGGCTCTCTTTTAGGTTTGTTCGTAATATAACACTTTAGCATGGTAGAGGTAGCAGTCGTAGGTTGACTTGGGTACTTGGCTGGCACCGGTGTTGCTGTAAGCAGGGCCACTTTGCTCAGTGTTGTCTCTTTTGTACACTCATCACCAGCTTGTCATTGGGTTATAGCGTTCATGGTTCAGCTCACCAGTAGTGTGGAGGTCTAATTCCATCCTGGATAAGAGTCTGTTGTTATCTGCTTGGAGTGTTTGTGTACATACTCTGAGGTGCACTGCAGTAAATCTTGGGCTTCAGGCACCAGATCAGTTACCATGCCGTGTCCTTTACTGTAGGGGGTATACCAGGGTTGGACTGGGCCGAGGGGACACTGGGAATGGGCCCCCGGCTTGCGCTGCGTGAGGCCCTGAAGCAGCCCTGGTGGGCCCCAGGCCCCCCAGTCCGACTCTAGGGTATATTATTATATCTAAAGCTTCAGCTATGGCTGCTGTAGCTTTCTTCTATGGTGAACTTCTCTATGAATGCCTCTAGACATGTGCTCATTTTTATTTCTACTTCTAGATGGCCCCTTTCCACTTCTAAGCATGTTTGTTTCTGGTTCTAGGCATGTTCTCTCTATTTTTGCCTCTGCTTCTAGGTCGATCTCTCTTTATTTAAGCGCGTTTGTTTCTGGTTCTAGGCATGTTCTCTCTATTTTTGCCTCTGCTTCTAGGTCAATCTCTCTTTATTTTTATCTCCATTTCCTTTTCTGCAACACAGGCTTGGGCCTTGGCGGCAGTATAAATGGCAGAAGAGCCAATTTGACACCTGGTCACTAGTGAAGTTGTCCTTTTCTGGGCCATTATGCTGGTACCGGTATTTGGCTATGTAGTATGCGGTCAGCTGCACTGACAGGATAGCAAGCCTTTGCGTATTCTGTGTTTAGAACTTTACTTGTGGTTTATCTGGTCACTATACTAGTGTAGCTGCTTTTTTGCTGCACTTGCAATGTGATTACTGTTCACACTACTGCTGTATAGCCACTGTTTAGCTGTACTTGCAGTGTAGTCTCTGTTTTTTTCTTCCCACTGTATAGCTTTTTCTTCCCACTGTTTCATTCTGCTTCAAGTAAAGTTACAGTTCAATTCACCTGCTGTTCCAATTAAGGAGGCAATGAGCAGTCTGTAGAAGTTTGGAATATTAGGAAGTGAAACTGGAACATAAATGGAAATAAATACAATTAATATAAGGAATGATATTGTAATAAAACACATATCAAGCAGTAACACGGAAAACAGCTACAATATGAACACATAAATGCTGGCATATATTAAGCAATAGATGTAGCAATGTCCTAAGCTACTGGCAGCTGTAGTGGTGTCTAGATGTAAATTTGAGCCCGTTTACTTATCATCAATGACACCATAGAGGAGAGGGTGGAAAGGTATGGGCTTGAACATACCATGTGCTACAAAATGGAGTCTGAACTCCCATGAGGCTCTGTGCTGGGTTATGTGTTAAGAGTATGGTGGCTTTAAGGAATCAAATATGGCCTAGAAAGATGCAGATGTCAGAGTTCACCACAAAGGTGCAATGCATATAACAGATTAGAAGGAAGTTTACGGTGGCCATAGACGTAACAATTACGATCTTTCTTGGAAAAGATCTTTCCAAGAAAGATTGTTTGGTTCAACACACACGTGTAGAGCTGAATTGTCAGATATACAGGTAGATATACAGGTAGAAACAATAGAATTGTACCTGTATCTGACGATTCAGCACAAACAATAGCCGATGTTTGGATGCCTTCAAAGGCACCCAATCAAAATTTTCCATCCAGCCCGATCGAAGGGCCGACCGATAGCCAGGTCTTCTGCCGGTATTGGTCGGCTCTTTTCCCACCATACACGCACCGAATATTGTACGAAAATTTGTTTTGTACGATATTATCTGTGCGTCTATGGCCACCTTAAGCTGTGAACATGACAACTGTTTGGGAGCCCTAGAAAACTGTTAAACTGGTGTTACATTAAATTAATAGAAATTAATAAATAAAACAACCAGGAATAAAGCTGGAAGTGACATGAATAATGCCTCTTGCTTTAGATTCTGCATATGTAAATGTATGGTAGTCAGTCTGTGTGTCATCTGTTTTAGTTGCTGGACAGGACAATGCAACAGGTGAGGTCAGTTTCAGTTTCTGGAAGGGAAGTAGTGGTTGAGGTGGCATGAATCTAGTATGCTTGCATATCTCCTGAAAACTCCCGGTGGGCCCAGGTGTCAGTGGGACCTCATGGTCTAAACATTGGCCTATTTCATGTCAATTCCCTATTTCTATGACAATAAATATATGGAATAATAGATTAAACTATGTAAAGAAAAAAGATTAGAAGACTAATAGGTTGAGTGAGGAGAGGAAGAATAATAGTACTGAGAGTGGGCCCCTGGTCTAAGGTTTTCAGTGGGCCCCTGGTATCCCAGTCCGACACTGCTCTTCGTTGCTGGTTTCTCCTATGGCGCACACTATATTTTGGGCTGGAAATCATTGCCTGTTGTTAGGTCTAACTTGCTTAGTATCTGGATGTGATTTCTGTCTGTTTGATTCAGTTTGGTCAGTTATGATCCTTGTCTGCCTGACTATTCTGAACTCTGCCAATCCTGACCCTTGCCTGCCTGACTATTCTGAACTCTGCCAATCCTGAAATAAGATGTTAACTGTGCATTAACATTTGCAAATATGTAATTTTTTCACACACTGCAGTAGTTGTTTACTAGTGTGGGCTGTTCCAAAGTCCGCAGGATCCGTGGGTTGGGGGGGTTTGGGCCGAGTCCCTCACAGTGTTCTTGGGTGGGACTTTTAGTCCAAACGCACATCACTATTGTTTACTTCCAAAATTATATATATATTATATATATATATATATATATATATATATATATATATATATATATATATATATATATAGAAGAGTCCTTAGTTATCTGCACTCCACTGTATTGAGAAAGCTACCCAGGTGCTACTCAGAAAGCGCATGCGCATATTAAATATAAGTCCAAGGTAAATGAGTGCACACTGGGAACCCATGCACAGGTTTATTTTAAAATCATAATTTTATTCAGATAATTAAAAAACAGGCTGACGTTTCGGTCCACCTCTAGGACCTTTATCAAGACCATTAGTGTTTTTTGTTTTTTTTGCACTCCAAAATTTTTTTTATTTTACTTCCAGTTCGCACAATAAAGAAAATCATACTTTCACAATTGTACAGTATATCCATTTCAAATGATTATACAATGTATCGAAATGCGTTATGACTCTTATATTGATTACTGAACCAGATAAAAAATAACAGAAAAAAAAGGGAAGAAAAGCAGGAAAAAAGAAAAATAGGAAAGAAGATGGATCCCCCACTCCACACATTATGTACGCAAAACATAGCTTAGAGTATTACCCACTATAGCTCCATGATATTACTGCAAGGCAAGCCATCTTGTAACTATATAGTCCTTCCAGGGTGACCAAATTTCAAGAAAATTGTCCATATTATCTTGTATACGAGCAGTAAACTCTTCCATTGTGCAAATAGCATTAATTTTGTGCAAAGTTTGTTGCCAAGGTATTTCTGGAGATAACCAGCTGATTGCCAGGGTCCACTTAGCAGCCGAGAGAATATGCTTAGTTAAATGCCTAGCTGATCTATTAAGTAATGTAATTGGAAGATTATGCATCAATTCCCATGGATTTAACGGAAATGTCACTGAACAGAGTTCCTGTATCAAAGTATGTACTTTATGCCAATGATGTTGCTCCTTGGGACAATCCCACCAGATATGAATTAATGAGCCAATATCGTCGCAACCACGAAAACAAAGAGGCGAATGCATCTGCGAAATTCGATGTTTTCTTTGAGGTGTCATATACCATCTGGTCATAAGCTTATAGGAAAGTTCTTTTATCACCACGTTCTCAAACGCTTTCTTAGTACCCATCCAAATTTTATTCCAGCCATTGCTAGGAAGCATTAGCGATATATCTCGTTCCCATGCGATGCAGTAAGCTGGGCTAGCTTTAAAGGTGGTTGAGAGCATCTGATAATAAAGTGTTGAAATCATACCTCTAGTAAGTGGAGAAATTTTGCATAAAGCTTCAAAAATGGTGTTGTCCTGAGATGTCATATTATGTAGAAGACCCTGTACAAAATGTCGCACTTGAGCATAAACATAAACTTCAGAATCCAGGAAGTCATATGCAAACTGTAGAAGTTGAAAAGACTTCATATGATAAGGACCCAAAAGAGATTGTACAGTACTTAAGCCATTTTGCGTCCATTTTTCAAAAAGTTGTGCTTGCAGCCCTGGTGCAAAGGAAGGATTACCTACAATAGATTACTGTAAAGATTTAAGTTTACATAATGAATAACATGCAAAAATCTGCGGAGAGTGTTGTACAACCAAATTATGAATCCCAAACTTATTTCTGTCCCTATGATCTGCCCACAAAAGATTATTAGTCGTTAGGGGATGACAATCCTGTGCTTCCATCTCAACCCATACTGTAGTAGTTGGCGAAAGCTGCCATTTGACCAACTGGCCAAGTATTGGTTTACAATATAGTACCTGACTTGATACCCTAGGTTTCTTATTATACCAAATATAAGACAATATCTGTTTCTGCAAATACGCAATATCCTTTAATGCGCATGCGCAGCAGAAAAAAGTTGGCTATTTTGATTTACTGCGCAGGCATCTGCCCCCTGGAAAATTGAAGAATGAAGAAGCTGGAAGAAGATTGCTCTGTGGTGCTCGTTGGAAGAACCCCTGGCTGGTGCAGTTTTCTGCTGATAGGAGCACCGGCCCGGGGTGTCAGATAACTAAATACAATCAGTTGGGCATGCCTAACATTTGGCACCCCCAAGTGCCAAATGACTTTCCTTCTCCTTTAAGTCTTATTCTGTACAACACTGAATAACACATACATCATGCCGTGTGTCAACTACTAGAACAACAACTCATACTGTACATCCAGAATAAAATGTGCATGTTTTATTGAATGTAATGTTTGCACCCTTTTGTAAAGCACTGCACAAGTTTTTGGTGTATAACATAACGATGTGCATGTAAAATGTAATTTATTTTGTTTTGACAATGGATTTTTAAGGGCAACAAAATATTAAACAGAACAAATCAATGTAGCAGTTTTATAATTTATTTGTAAGAATTAATCTTTTGCCTTGTTTAATGTTTTCCTGCCAGAAGTGATATCTTTTGAGGCATCAACAAGTGAGTAATCCTTCAAGGATGCCATTTAGTGCAACTAAAAATTCAGATCACCTGAGTTAGACAATAAAGGACATTAGTATGTTTACTTACTGTGGAACTTTACAGTTGTTTCTAGGTAAAGCTTGCTAGAAAGTCTTCTGCTGTCATTCATGCAAACATCTGAACAACAAAATCATACAATTAGAGATAGGGCATGGGTGGTGGCACGTAATTGTTGTCTGCCTACCCCTAGTCCAGGTCCTTCAGTCCTGTTCATGATCCCAGTGCTACATACTCCCTACTGTCCGCTAGTCACTACATATACCCCTTCCTGGACACAAGCAGCTTCCTTGCAATTCCCCATAGTCCCCTGTAATATAGTAAAAGATGCTACAAGGTGGCATAGTCTAAGGGCTGAACTCCACAGTGTGGCCTGTTCCGATCCGATGAGAGGAAGTGGATGTGACGAGACGGAGGTGTCAAATATAATGTAAGTTATAGGAGTGTTAGATGAAGACGCAACGTGCGGCGTTCGCATCCGAGAGTCGTGCTGACTTTGAACTGAAATTGTGTTTGTTTCTGTTTGCTGTATTAACCGCACCAGGAGAGATGTTCACAGCTACTTTGAGTATCCAGATAATTTTGAATGGACATACATATAGCAGCAAATACATTACACTACACAAGGCTGGGAAAGCTTCATTAAATAAAATAGAGTTGTTATTTTGCCCTATACATATGCCCACTGTATAGTTTAGGTGCCATATGTTAAGAAATGTAGGGGGGAAGGAGGGTGCCCCCAAAAAAATGTACGATCTTTTTCAGCCTATCACGCTTAAAAAAGGAAAAGACGCCAGCGTTTTTTGGGACTTAGAAAAAATTTAAACTTTTTTTGAAGCAATCCCTATCTACTCTATTACACTTCGCCTGGTCTGAGGTGGCAAAGGCAAGTCTGGCGCCATAGGTAACGTTCAGTAAAATGCACAAGTTAGTGAATTAGCGTAGTTACGTCGTCCCTTCGCCATAGCGCAACTTCACCTGGTGTAAGGGTGCGAAGTAGTGCTAGAGTAGGTCCAATTTGCTGGCAAATTTACGCCAGCTCCCGTTAGTAAATTGGTGAAGTTACAAAATGACTTCAGGCTGGCGAATTGGCACTAGCGTTAGGCACTTTGCGCTTTAGTGAATTTGCCCTTCAGACTTTGTTGGCTTTTATCATCAGCCCTTAGTTACACACCTCCCTAGGTACATCAAAGATGGGGGACAAGTTATTGAACAGATGAGCCTTATGGTTTGGCAATCCCATTTCAGTTATTATTATTAACATGTATTTATATAGCGCCAACATATTCTTTGGCTTCAGGAGTAGTTGTTTGCATGTGCTTAAGTGCATCATTACCATGATTAAGTGCAATTAGAGATAAAGGACTAAGAAGGTCCCTGCCATGTGGACATATTTTATTTTATGATTTATGATATTCAGATTTACAAATGCTTCTGTTCTCATATGGCAGCTCTGGTCTGGGCAGAAAGGTTGTCCAAAGCAGAGCCCTGTTGCTGATTGCCCACTATTAGGAGACAAGTGGGTGGTGGGCTTGACATGCAAAATAATAAAACTCCAATTGCCGATTGGATGTACAGAGGGACCCTAAAGGGTTAAGAAGACAGAAGCGGTAAATGACTAGTGCCCCCCAACACGTTCCTACCCCTAGTTATTGCGCTGGTATTTTGCCAATTACATTTTAGAAAATTTGCTATTCAGGCAAATGTAGATGTGTAAATATAGACAAGCCCGGACAGGCAATCCGTGGTTTCTGGCATATGCCAGAGGAGTTGCTGTAAATTGCCATAAACAGTCACTAATTATCAGGCTGCTGGGGGCTGTTTGGGCCTCTGTGTACCTGAAATGCAAGGGCCTATTTCAGGGCCGCCATCAGGGGGGCGCAAGTGCTGAAAAGCTGAACAGCCGAAGTCCCAAAGCGAGGAAAAGACCTGAAGCCACGAAGATAGCTGAAGCTGAAGTCCCGAAAAGACCTGAAATCATGAAACCAGACAAAATTTAAGTCCCGAGGCGGCAAAAAGACCCGGAGGGCCCAGGAGGTATAGGAGCCCAGTGGGGCATTTTTAAGCCTTCTCTCTCTCTGTGTATTTATATATAATACACAAAAGCCATGAATATCTTGTAAACTATATCCTTATAAACGGTGAGTTCTGATGTCAGACCAGTTATAAACTGTGAGTTCTGATGTCATTTCTGTCACATGACTCACTGAAACTTGTGTATTATAATAAATAAAGTACCCCCAGTTGCAAAATATAAGGATATTATAAGTTACCTCAGAGTTCCATGACCAGTATATAAAATATGGTCATGAAACATCTCGGTAACTTATAATATCCTTATATTTTACAAGAGGGGGTACTTTATTCACTATATTATGTATATTTATATATCCTAAAATGATGTTACAGTGCTGCGCATCAATCTATTTTATTTACAAAGTTTCAGGTCCAGACTGGCAACATGTGGATTGTGGAGCTGCTGTGAGGGGCCATAAACAGTCACTATTTAGCAGGCCAGCAGGAGAGATAGGGCTGTTCGGGCTACTTGTTCAGCTTTCGATCATTTAGCGACCACTTAAACTAACCAGTTTGTCTCATAGCATGATGCTACCTTTATCTGGCGAATGCAATGGCTCGTCACACCTCCACAGTTACTCCCCGCCCCTGTTACTGCGTCATGGGTTTAACCCTCCCAAGTGTCGTCAGCAGTACCCTCCTCCGTGACGTCAGGCCGCGGTGTCCGCCGGTCAGACCGGGACTCGCTAGCACAAGATGGCGGCCACTGTTCCCGGGGGTCCCGGGACTCAACTCCCGCCGCACCGAGCGGCACCGGCCCGTATTGGATATTACGAAATAGACCGGACCATTGGCAAAGGAAACTTCGCGGTTGTAAAATTGGCCACGCATATTGTCACCCGGGCAAAGGTAATGGAGACTGGGGTAAAAATAACAGTGACCGGGGCAGTGATAAGAGTGTTGCTGCGGCAAAGAATATTATTGAGTTGGTAGTTGAATCCTGTAGCTACAGGGATATGGGGCTTTACCTAGTGATCTGGGGCCAAGGGGGAAGGGAAATGCGGGGAAATCCACTGCAGCAGTGGGGAAGGGAAGATGTGAAAGCGCACAGGGACGCTGCCAAAACATCTATGGAAAATTCTAGGCGCAGTGGGAATGGCTTTACAACGACTAGAATGGGCTGAAAGACCACCATCAGGGAAACGTAACCGGGAATGCATTTTTATCTGCTTCTCACGGCAGCCAATTATTGAGTTGTTCCTGAACTACATTTCCCAGGATTCCCCGATATCGTAGCCTCATTTACGTCATTCCTAGCAACTGGTACATTATTTGTCTCTTGCCCAGACGCCCCTACTGCTTCATTAATATGGGCAGCTCGGGAGAATTGAGTGTTTGTGTGACAGAATGATGCTTCTCTCTAGGTGACTGTCACACCAGCTCTTGTGCTATGGGCCTGGGTTACAGTGAGCCTTGAAGGTTGCACCTTCCTGGAACAAGTGCTCATTATTTCCAAACTTACTATATATTTACCTGAATGTAATCCTGAAACAATACCTAGAAAGAGGTTCTTAATGGAGGAAGGGTGGCTTTATAAGGTGTTTGTATTTAAAAACACATGCATGTTACAAGGTCATTTAATCAATATATATGGTGGGCATGACACACAATGCCCCCTCTTACCGCAAGCCTTGATACATACATAGGCCCAGCTGCACAGTGTTACAGGATTTTGCTTTCAAGGATCCATTAATATACTACATCAACCCATGAGTGTTTTCTGTGGTCTTAGGGAGAGCACAGAATCCTAGCGAGATTCTCACTAAAATGAACTTTTATTTAATTCACTGGGTGAGCATTATTCTGGGGGATCATAAATACCTTGGAAAATACGATCATAGGAAGTGGGAGGAGAGATTTTGGTTAAAGGGATACTGTCATGGGAAATTTAAATTTATTTTCAAAATGAATCAGTTAATAGTGCTGCTCCAGCAGAATTCTGCACTGAAATCCATTTCTCAAAAGAGCAAACAGATTTTTTTATATTCAATTTTGAAATCTGACATGGGGCTAGACATATTGTCAATTTCCCAGCTGCCCTCAAGTCATGTGACTTGTGCTCTGATAAACTTCAATCACTCTTTACTGCTGTACTGCAAGTTGGAGTGATATCACCCCCTCCCTTTCCCCCCCCCAGCAGCCAAACAAAAGAACAATGGGAAGGTAACCAGATAGCAGCTCCCTAACACAAGATAACAGCTGCCTGGTAGATCTAAGAACAACACTCAATAGTAAAAACCCATGTCCCACTGAGACACATTCAGTTACATTGAGAAGGAAAAACAGCAGCCTGCCAGAAAGCATTTCTCTCCTAAAGTGCAGGCACAAGTCACATGACCAGGGGCAGCTGCGAAATTGACATAATGTCTAGCCCCATGTCAGATTTCAAAATTGAATCTAAAAAAATCTGTTTGCTCTTTTGAGAAATGGATTTCAGTGCAGAAGTCTGCTGGAGTAGAAGTCTGCTGGAGTAGCACTATTAACTGATGCGTTTTGAAAAAAACATGTTTTCCGATGACAGCATCCATTTAAGTAATTCGGGTGCGTGTTGTGGGAGTACAAATTAGTCACTGTGTATATGTGTGGGATGCTATGCTTTCTTGCAAGCTTTTCCAGCTCCAGTCCTTCCTTATTTTGGAAGAATCATAACTGCAACAGCTGGAGGGTGTAAATTGGGCATCCCTATGCTTTGCACTTGCTTTTATCACTTGTCTAACCTATGAAATAGGTGTCACTGTTTTCAGCTGCTGCCCCCTATTCTGCTTATGTTATGCATCCTAGTTTATGCTGCAGTACTGGGTAACCATCCCCTACAAATAGCAGTTTTAAATTTGCAACGCCTTGTCATTTCTCCTAATGGTTTTATAGTGAAGTCCCTTCAGTCTCGTGTGTTACAAAGCTGCCTTTGTAGCAGAGTTACATGTAGGAAATCTTCTGCTGCTATTCTGCATTATTTGTAGGGATGCACCGAATCCACTATTTTGGATTCGGCCAAACCTCCGAAAGATTCGGCCGAATACCGAACCGAATCTGAACCCTAATTTGCATATGCAAATTAGGGATGGGAAGGACAAAAATTTTTTACTTCCTTGTTTTGTGACAAAAAATCACACAATTTCCCTCCCCGCTCCTAATTAGGATTCGATTCGGCCGAATCTTGCTGAAAAAGGCTGAATCCTGGATTCTGTGCATCCCTAGTTATTTGTCTCTGAATCAAATAACGAACGAGCATGCCAAAATAGCTAACCCTCCATTTATCAGGTTTCTTTTTGCTTGTGGTTTGCAACTAATTGCCATCGTGCTTTGATGCTGAATTAGCTCAGAGAGATGTTATTCAGAACAAGCATACAGTCTATCTAGTAGCACTGATTTTTAACTGTATGTGCAGCTGTTGCGTAATATAAGAGATTATACTCTGCAGTGATCCGTGACTGCATTGATACTTCCATTAGAGGGTTTTGTGAATGTATCTCTGCTGAATGCCTCGTGAAGGAGAGGCGCACAGTAATGCTTTTTTTTTTTTTTTTGCTAGACACCCCTTTCTTTCCAGATTACATTTTATTTGACTGTAGTAGCTGCATTTCTAAAGTATGTTTTGGTGCATTGTGTGGTATGGGATAAAGGCAGATTGTGTAGTGGTGGTTTTGTGGCTGTTGCACTCATATGTGGAATGTAGCAGAAACACTGTTACAGGGCCTATGTGTTATAACTCCCATCCTTTGCTTTTCAAGGCTTTTGAAAAGCATTTGTACAGCACTGTTTAGCACCGTCTAGCGGATTTCAGATACCTGTGGCAGCTGTATTAGCTCATGATAATGAGCCATTTTGCCCATTCATGTGTAATGTAAATGTCCATAAATTGTGTATACTAACTATACAGCTGTATGATATATTCTTTTTTTAATTTGAATCAAAATGTTGCCTATTGCTGGAGGTGCTTCAAAAATACTTCCATTTAGCCATATTTCTGGGCAGTATTATAACAAAATAGTCCTTTAGTTTTATTTTTCCTTGGCTTACTGTGCACCTTGCATGTAGGGTTGCCACCTGTCTACTATTTTACTGGCCTCGCCGGTAAAAATGATGGCTGATCCCAATGTTATTAATAGGGAGAAAAGATAAACATATAGGAAGGCTGGTATTTTTTTTCCAGAAAAGGTGGCAACGCTACTTGCATGGGACATTGGGATGGCAAGGCCCTCTTCACATTAGGTGGTATTATAACTCACTGAAATTTTATCAGTGGTGGTCTTCATGTCTAATGGGATCTTTATTTAAAATAGATGGCATGCAAATTGTGCTTTAAAGGGAACCCGTCACCCAAAAAATTATTCAAAGTCCTCTTTTATCACATAAGTCAAGCAAAATTAATTTTAATTACGCTATATAAATTATTTGAATCTGTTTCCTTCAGTCTGGGAATTTATAATTGTAGCAAGCAGGCAGGAGCCATTTTGTGGACACTGTTATTAAGACAAGCCTTGCATCATCTCAGAATCTTGTTTATGCCCCAGAATGGGGACCTGTTGTCCATCCCCATGTACTGGCTACACTATTAAATGGTGAAGAGAGCGGGAGCAGTGACATCTAGGAAGTGCTGAATGCAAAGTGAAAGTAATCGTCTGCCCCGCCTCTATGGCTAAGGCGCCTGTGATTAACGCCGGCGACTTTTCATTTTAGCCGGCGCAGAGTGAGGGAAGGCATTTGGGGAGATTGGTCGCAGCAAATTCGAGGTGATCAGTCACCAGGCGACCAAATCTTCCCAAAAGGCCCAGTGTGGCCTTACCCGTAGTATTTTAAGATCTATGGTTTTAAAGGGCATATAAAGTCTAAAATAGAATAAGGCTAGAAATGCTGTATTTTGTATACTAAATATAAACATGAACTTACTGCACCACAATCCTAATCAAACAAATAATTTATGCTTTCAAAGTTGGCTACAGGGGGTCACCATCTTGTAACTTTGTTAAACATCAAGACTAAGACTGTGCACATGTTCAGTGTGGTCTGGGTTGCTTAGGGATCGTCATAAACAAAGCTGCTCGGGTTCTGTATGGCTGGGAAGTAAGGCGGGGGCTCCCCTTGCTGTTCATAAGTATGATGGTTTCCCTGCTCAGCAGTTAGGGACCACCTGACAATTCCTATCCACAGCAGTAAATGAAGGGAGAATTTCACGGCATACAGCCAGGTTTCTTATAAAAACTGTATAAATTTTTTAATTCAAGTTTTTTTTTCATTAAAGAAAGTAAAAATGGGATTTTATTTTTTGCCTTTACATGCCCTTTAAGGGCAATTTTTGGATTTCTACACCAGGGTTTTTTGGGTAGCCCACACTTGCAGCACTTAGGGTAGGACTACACGGATGTTTTCAGCATGATCCAACGCGATGCGGCAAAACACCTGTGACGGAAATAAGGTAAGTGCGTTGATCCAATGCTACACGACTGTCTGATGCAGATGCAGTCGTGTCGCATCGGATCAACGATGCGACTTCATCTGACAATGCATTCACTTACCTTATTTCCGTTGCATGCGATTTGTCGCAGGCGTTTTGTTTCAGCGTGTTGGATCTTGCTGAAAATGTCCGTGTAGTCCTACCCTAAAACAACCAAAAGCAAGTTTTGCCTAGAAAAGTAATCCAAACTTGACTGAAACAAAGGTAGGTAAAACTCTATAGAGCTCATTTACAAACATTGATCAAAACAAACTGATGACTGGTTGCCTAGTCTATTGATGGAGGAATAATGATAAGAAATCTGTAATGTTCCATTGGTGCATCGTACACAAGCAAGACTAAATAAGGAGTAAACAGATAAACATTGAGGAAACGTTTTAAAGGGGTGGTTTGTCTTTAAAGGAAAACTATACCCACAAAATTCATATTTAAGCAACAGATAGTTTATATCAAATTAAGTGGCATATTAAAGAATCTTCTCAAACTGGTGTATATATATTTAAGTAAATATTGCCCTTTTACTTCTCTTGCCTTGAACTACCATTTTGTAACAGTCTGTGAGTCTTTGAGATCACTCTGACAAATACAGAACTCTGTCTGTTTATTGGCTAATGTGACCTAACGTATAGTTTGTTTGGTATGTGTACGTGAATCCCTGATCCCAGGGGGCGGCCCTTAATTTTTAAAATGACAGTTTTCTATTTATGATTACCCAGTGGCACATACTACTAAAAAAGTATATTAATATGAAAATGGTTTATTTACACGAAGCAGGGTTTTACACATGAGCTGTTTTTTGCAATATATTTTTTATAGAGACCTACATTGTTTAGGAGTTTTCCTTTAATTTAACTTTTAGTATGTTGTAACTAATTCTAAGCAACCTTTCAATTGCCCTTCACTTTTCCTGTTTTATTGTTTTTTATTTATTTGTCACTGACCCCATCTGAAAACAAATGCTCTGTAAGGTTATACATTTATTGTTACTGCCACTTTTTAGTATTCTTTTATGCAGGCCCTTTCCTATTCATATTCCAGTTTCTTCATCAGTGCATGGAGTCGGTACATAAATGCTTTGACTCCTCTGTTTTTAAAGGAACAGTACCACCAAAAACTGATAGTGTAGCAAAGTAATTAAAATATAATGTACTGTTGTACTGCATAGCACATTACAGATAAAACACCATTGTATTAGACATGTCTTATCTGTTATGTGCTATGTAACCCTTGCCTTTCCTCCTTTTTCCAGCAGTTTGAATGGCTGCCCCCATGGCTACACAGCAGCTTGATTATATAAACTTTAGTAGTCATTCTGAAGCAAACACACAGCTTTACCAGCGCATGCTAACAGAATATAATGGGTTTATTTAAATTTTTGGTGTTGCTTTTCCTTTAATATACTAATGTATTTTCTATGTTGATTGAAAGAAGTTAAGTACACAGCATACAAAGCATTTTATCACTGCTAAAGCTCAAACATATAAACCGCATCCTTTGGTAATTCTGAACCAAAATCAAAGTTAAACTACCGTACATAAACCAAAAACAACCCGAAAACCTAAAACAACTTATATTAATTGAACCTGGCATATAGCTGTAGTGTAGGATATCTGCTAAATACAATTCAAAATTAACTAAAGTAGTATTCTTAGAAACAGAATTGCATCTACCATATCCTGCTTCATAGAAGCTCTTAAATCTGATTTGATTCTTTTCATTGCTTGTATTTAAAGTTAAGAGTCAGAGTTGGTACATTTTTGGCAACTCCTACTTCAGATACCCAAAATTGCTTCAGATTCTACAGCTCTGGTAATTTGGACCCAAGCAACCAGACTGCTGAATCTGCAAACTGGAGAGCTGCTGAATAAAAAAATATACAACTCAAAAAACTAATTGCAAATTGTCTCAGAATTCCACTCTCTACATCATACTAAGGGCTCTTACTGACGAGTGGTTGTAGCTGCGCTCCCCTGCGTTCCGTTTTTTTGCGTTCAGCCGCAGGGGAGCGCATGACGAATTTAGCTTTTTTCAATGGGGCTGTACTCACACAGGCACGTGTAGGTGCCGAACGCAGGAAAAATGCAGCATGTTGCGTCTCAACCTGCGTTCGGCGCCTAAACATGCCTGTGTGAGTACAGCCCCATTGAAAAAAGATAAATGCGTCTATTCCTGCGCTCCCCTGCGGCTGAACGCAGAAAAACGGAACGCAGGGGAGCGCAGCTACAACCGCTCGTCAGTAAGAGCCCTAAAAGTTAATTTAAAGGTGATCAACCCCTTTAAATGGGCAATGCCACCTTCAAATGTAACCTGTTGGATAGAATTTGTCTTGTTTCATGGATTTTGAATTAAGCAGTTTATTCAGAAGCTAGTTGCTATTAGTTATCTAGTCCAATTTACCCTAGCAACCAGGCAGTGGTTTGCATAAGAGACTGCAATCTAAATAGTAAGGACCTCAATAGAAATAATTAATAAAAAATATCCTTATACCTTAAAGGGCAAGTCAACCCCAGAATTCTAAGCAACTTTCCGATATAGAATTATTAGAAATTTTCAATGCTTCTGAAGTTACTTGTAAAAACAATTAATATTGTAAGCAGCATTTGCTTAACTCCTGCGTGTTACATTTTAAACAATGTTGGATAAGTCTTGGTTCCCTGGCAAAGACAGGTCTGCTAATCAGCTGCCTTGTTTTAAGGCCCCCATACACAGACAGATATAAGCTGCCGACAGATTAAAGGTGGCCATACATGGAGAGAACTGCTCGTTTGGCGATGTCACCAAACAAGAGGATCTCTCCCTGATATGCCCACCTTTATTTAAATTCTTCTATCCACAGAAATACTAAAGCAAATAATTTTCTCTCAAATACTGTAGTAAGTCAGCATGTAGAAAAGCCGAACTAGTAAATCTAGTATTAGACCTGACCTTGCACAATTTGTTGCACATTTGGTATTTTGGAGTCTTTGAAAACCTTAGCATTCACTGTACTCTAGTATCCAAGTATGTATTCTGTCTACTCTATTGTAAAAGAAATGCACTGCTATGGCTTCTCTACCCATAATAGGGAAAGTTTGTTTTGCACTTCAGCCCACAATCTGGCTACTTGGTTATGAGTGGCTGCTTATGTAGCTAGTATATAGGCCCGTGTATGGCTGTTTTAGTTTGTAAATAAAAAACAGTATATATATATATATATGTATATATATATATGTATATGTATATATATATATATATATATATATATATATATATATATATATATATATATATATATATATATATATATATATATATATATATATATAAATAAACAAACAAGGGAAAGTTGTGCTCACCACTATTTTTTAAAACCATTAGGCGGGGGTGCAATGAGGGTGTGACCACAAAATACATTGCACCCCCGCCTAATGGTTTTAAAAAATAGTGGTGAGCACAACTTTCCCTTGTTTGTTATAGTTATAGTTATACAGGAGCAGTGACCAGCTCCATGTTGTAGCTCCCACCCTTCCCAGCTATAGTCAGGTGATCCCACTGGTGTCTAATAAAAGGGCAGCCAAGTTTGGGAGTTTTACTTTGAAAGCAGCTAGTAAGTTGCAGGTAAAACTTAGTCCCTTTGTAAAATGTATAATTAAGCAATTGAATTCTTAATGAATCAGATGAAAATTAAGCGTAGGACTGGCCAGATATGGGATGACTTTGACGTAGTTGGCCATCTTAAATATATTGCAATATATGGACAAACAATCCCTGTGTTGTTTAAAGGGTAAGGCATTTTTTAGTAACAGTATGCACAAAATGTCTCTGTCTTAAATATATTGACAATGGGTTGAGTGCAGAGGACCTCTGTAGTCTTTAACTGCTCTGTTTAGGATTTTATTTCTGTTTTACACTGGTTCCTCCAAGAAATACATCCACTTACATCCACACTCTCCTGTGTCTGAGACACTGCATCATCTGTTGCAAATGATTTGGCAACAGGAGAACATCCCATTTAAAGGGCCTCATTGTAAGCATTATTTGGCATGCACTCTAACTACATTTTACTTCCACTAATATGATTCATATGACCAATCAGAAAATTCATGGAGCTTACATTAGTCTTATGACACTAGATCATAAAAATATTTAATCTGCCTGCAGTTTTGCTCCATTTCACAGATTGTGTGGTTCACTTTTAAGTTAACTTTTAGTATGCTATAGAAAAGCTACAAATGTATTGTCATTGCTACTTTTTATTACTTGTATATCTATGCAGGTCCTCTTTTAACTATAGTCCAGTCTCTTATGTAAGTCAATGCATGGTTGCTAGGGTAATTTGAAACCAAGCATTTTGCTTTGATTTTTATTCAGTAGAATAAAGAAGAATCACATACAGCAGAAGCTGGCAGAAATTTCTGGCTCTACATCCCTATGCCTGTTCCTTGCATCTGTTAATGCCGGTAAAGCCCACAAAGAATGTGAATGCACAGCAAGGATATATTGGCAGCCTGGCTATTGTGCTGTTCTGGTATGCTGGAACCCTGCAAGAAATGTGTAGCACGTATAGCCTTAGTTTATCTAAATCGCTGCAGTGGTACACTAGGCTTATTTAGAAATATGAGCTTCATAAAGTGTGGGGCTGGCTCTGTTAAACAAGAGAAAAACTGGTTCCTGGAACTGGCAACCTCATGTGGATTTCTTTTTTTTTATAGTTTAGTTTTTGTCACCAGAGAATGTTTGCCATTATTTACTTTATCTGCCTGAGGCCTCAATTGAATCCTACAACTTCTTACTACTCATTGATGTATTTTTAACAGTTATGTTAAATATCACGCCATTGATGAAAAATAGACCAGAAAAATCATAATCACTATATTAACTATTTTAATTCACTTAGTGCGCCTTTCATTTTATATTGTTAGATTTTGTAGACATAAGGAACATTGGGCAGGCAGAGTATGTAAAACACAAGGAACATAGAGTAGGTAGAGTATGACACACACAGGGAGCATAGGGCAGGCAGAGTATGGCACACACAGGGAGAATAGTACAGGCAGACTATGGCACACAGGGAGCATAGGGCAGGCAGAGTATGGCACACAGGGAGCATAGGACAGCAGAGTATGGCACACACAGGGAGCATAGGACAGCAGAGTATGGCACACACAGGGAGCATAGGACAGCAGAGTACGGCACACACAGGGAGCATAGGACAGCAGAGTATGGCACGCACAGGGAGCATAGGGCAGCAAAGTATGGCGCACACACATGGAGCATAGGGCAGGCAGAGTATGGCACACACACAGGGAGCATAGGGCAGGCAGAGTATGGCACACACACACAGGGAGCATAGGGCAGGCAGAGTATGGCACACACAGGGAACATAGGGAAGGCAGAATACAGCAGGAGACAGGGAAAATTATCAGAACCACTCTAAGATGAACAGTTCATACTGTGCAACATACAGTGACACAATGCTGGTGCCCCTCCAGCAGTTTACCTGACGTGTGTTTTCAAAACTACTTTCTAATGATTGTAATTTTGAAATGTCAATCAAGCATAGAATGTCTTAAAAATTCTATACAATCAATAAAAGTTCTGAAATGTGTATACTGATACTCCCTAACCAGTGTGTGTGGCTGACTTTTCTTTGGAGAGTATTCTTACAGAAATTGTCTTTTTGTATTGCTTTGCCAGCCACCTTAGATGAAATTGCTGATACTTACATTCAAAAGAATGCTGCCTACCCACACCCACACAGTCAGAGTTTGAATCCTATTTTGTAGGATCACTTGCGGACAGTGAACTGTGTGTACTTATGGCACAAATCTATTGCTTTAAAAGTTATGGTTGCTTTAAATCTATTTACTTTACTCTGCCTAAGTGCTATTGTGTATTAAGTGGGTATTTCTCTTGCCTGAAGAGCGCCAGTGCCAACGCAGGGGGAATTTTAGGGTTTTTCATAGAGTGAAAATGCAACTGAATGACTTGCAGTTCAGCCCAAGTGCCATAGACATAACCTGGGGCACAGTAATCTGGCGCATAGAATTTTAAACCATTTGTTCTGTTTGAAAGTGAATAGAAATGTAAATATGAAGATCGGATTTCTATGGCCAAAACAAGCTACTATTTTCACCAACATTCTGCTCTATATTACTTTTATAATTTTGTTGTACTGTAAGAGAAAAAATAATGTAATGAATACATTTATAAAAGGTAAGCATGAACACATTGTATAAAAATGCATTAAACTGCACTAAATGTTCTTATAGTCATTACCATGTTACTGGCAATGTTTTGGGCTGTGGCAGAGGTTCCAATCTGTTGCACATGGGATGCTGCTGGCCCATCAGACAACAAGTGCTGTTAAATACCTCTTACATTTGCAAGTATGGGTCTCATTATAAGACACTTGACATTCTGTGATCCGATAATGGGAAAATGTCACAGTTTCTTTATATTTGCAGGTATGGGGACTGCAGCATTGTAAAGTTATTTTGCGATGATTTCCCACAGGTGCTGCATCTGTCATTGCCCTTAAGCTGGCCATAGACGCAGAGATCCGATCGTACGAATCAATGTACGGTCAGACTTCCCCATCTCCCGACCTGCCACTAACCATAAAGATCAAAGTCTTACCATTCAGATCAAATATAAAGTTGTAAGAACAGATCAGCCGATGTTCTGCCTCTGACAGCAATCGTACGATAGTTAAAGCTAGTGACAGTCTCCCTCTGGAAATCGTACGATTGGCAATGCACGCAGAGTATTACCCGCAGCCGACAGAAATTTTCTAACCTGTCAGATCGACGAAACGACCGATCTCCACCAGACGAAAAATGTCAGGACTCTCCACACACGGTCCGAATATTGTACAAATCCTCGATTTGTACGATTGGATCCCTGTGTCTATGGCCAGCTTTAAGTAGTGGTGGTGACTGTTTATTGAGGTTTGGCAAAGCAACCCTTGAGCTGCTTATTATTACCTGCCTACACCAAGCAGGATGTTCATTTGTCCCTTTTTGACCTAATTGGTAGAAAAATCACACTCTTGAAACTAACTTATTGGTAGCTGAATATAAGTTTATTTGGCGTGCCCCTATTGACAATCGTATGGATTTTTTGGTTTATCTGAAGAATCAGCTGGTCTAGGTTAGTTTTGACATCTATGTGTCGATCCGATGACCAAAAATATGCTCTGGGTGGCAATTTTTACAGCATCTTTGGTGTCTCGTACTAAAACCATGGGGGTGTCTGCGCTAATATGAAGGACTGCATACCTTCATCTACTCTTGTCAGCTTTGAGATGTCCATTCTGAGCTACTGTGCTGTCCCAAAATAAATCTGTACACGATTTTAAATAACCGCATATTTTTTTTAAATAAGAAATATTTCATATATACAGTATTTAATATTTCCTTAAACAGGAGATCTAACAACCACATAACGTACAACCCTGTTTCCAAAAAAAGTCGGAACCCTATGTAAAATATAAATAAAACAGAATGAAATGATTTGCGAATTTTGTAACACTATGTTTAATGTTATTGTTATTTGAAAAAAGGAATACATGCTCATTTTGAATTTGATGCCAACACGTTTTAAGAAAATTGGGACAAGGGAATGTTCACCACTTAATATCCTCTTTTAACAACACTTTGTAACCACTTGGCAACTGAGAAGACCAATCGCTGTAGTTTTGAAAGTGAAGTATTGTCCTATTTTTGCTGATATGGGATTTTAGCTACTTAACGTCTCAGGGTCTAATTCTTCATCAAATTCAAAATGAGCATATATTTGACTATATGATTACAAAATAATAAAATCAGTTTAAATGATTTACAAATCATCTCTTCCAAATTCAAAAATATAACATGATCTATATATCTATAGTTATGTTTTACAAAGTGCCCATCTGTTTTGGCAACAGGTTTGTATTACTAGTCCAGTTTCATGGCTGAAAATCTTGTGTTTTGCATGGCTGTTTGCAATATTCATGCTATTTGCTACCATGATGTACATGGTTAATTGGGTTGAAAGAAGACCAAAGTTCAAACCAAACCCCCCCAGTACATTAATGAATCTGCCATCATAGCATCTCTAGCAGGGAATTTTGGAACCTCATTGCCCTTACCATGAAGAACCATCAAATGAAAGTTAATTTTCTCAAACCTAAAGGTGTTGCCTCTACTTCAATGTTCCATTCTATGGGTCAATAATGTCCTCTAATGTACTTGTAAAGTGTCTCTTTACAATTGCATTTTCTCCATAGAAAACGGTCCCAACCTTGAAATTGTCCATTGACAAGCATTGTCTCATATCACAGCGTTCCAGAGAGCAATTAAAACAACCAGCAAAAAAGAAAGTTCCAAGGTATATAGTAAAGTATGAGTGAAAATAGGGAAGCAGGAAGGTAGGGTAGACATCATTATATGTTGGAGCAGAGGCATATTCTATCATGTCAGATATTGTCCTGGGATGCTGATGGGGATTTATCTGTCCGTGGACCATCTGCTTATATAAGTTACTTATACAGAGGGAGGGCCTCGTTTATCAAAGATTTTCAGTGTATAAAAAGGTGGGTGCTCTAGGTAGATTCTAGAATAGAATTTTCTTTTCCTATCATAGAAATACAAGAGTCTCAGGAAGATGTGCTGGTACCCATCAGGGAAAATTTTATCAACCTGTCACAGGGGGCATGCCTCCGGGGACTTTACATTAGGTTTGTTAAAGGTCAGTACAGGTATGGGATCTGTTATCCGGAAACCTGTTATCCAGAAAGTTCAGAATTACAGAATGAACATGTCCTATAGACTCCATTATAATCAAATAATCCAAATCCTTAAAAATTAAGATTCCCTTTTTCTCTGTAATAATAAAAACAGTAGCTTGTATTTGATCCAAACTAAGATATAATTAATCCTTATTGGAAGCAGAACCAGTTATTGGGTTTATTTAATGTTTACATTAAACCCCAGGTCGCAAGCATTCAGGATAACAGTTCCCATACCTGTACTAGAATGTTTAACACTTTGCCCCAAAACCTAGCTATCAGAGGGCAAGACCAGAATGTATGCAAGAATGTACCAGGGCTCGCTCCACATTTAGAGCATAAATTGTCTGATTTAAGGCCCACAGCGTGAAACCGTGTTGGTGTAAGCGATGTACTGTGTATTGTACGGTATTGTGCTACTAATTACAGAAAGGGAGTAGGTCATGTCAGACTGGGTTAAGCCCCAAATGTTCATTACAGCAACTTTTTTTTCCTTACATCATTTAATTTATCTGAAGGAAGTTGCCCTGAACCATTCTCTTGTTTGTAAATTACTTTCTCATTTCCAGCCCCATTGGCACATTGTCTGTTTGTACTGCCTAAAAGCGTTTTTAACTGTGTTCCAGCAGCTTTGCCTGCAATCTCTAAAACATATAAAATTGAGCCTATTTCTATGACTTTACCAGTCAACTGGTATGCCATTAGCCCAATTTTAAAGGTAAAATTTCTTCTTTTGCAAAATATTAAATTAAATTTCCTGTCACTGACAGGTTTGATCTTCATAGCCGGGTCCTGCCACCAGGTCACGGTGTAAGGTGATTGCGTCTTTATTGCAGTAATTATCTCGTTATTAAAACCAGCCTTAAGTTAAAGGAATTGTTGAGTGTAAAAATAAAAACTGGTTAAATAGATAGGCTGGCAAAATAATAAATGTTTATAATATAGTTTGTTAGCCAAAAATGTAATGTATAAAGGCTGGAGTGACTGTGTGTGTAACATAATAGCCAGAACACTACTTCCTGCATTTCAGCTCTCTTGGTTTATACTGACTGTTTACCCTGGTTACCAGGCAGTAACCAATCAGAGACCACATGGGTCATCTGTTGCTTTTGAATCTGAGCTGAATGCCGAGGATCAGTTGCAAGCTCACTGAACAGATGTACCATGTGGCCCCCCTTCAAGTCACTGAAAAGCAGAAAGTAGTGTTCTGGCTATTATGTTAGACATCCAGTCACTCCAGCCTTTAAACATTACATTTTTGGCTAACAAACTATATTGTATATAACTGTATTAGAAACGTTTTATTTTGCACTGCCTATCTGTTTACACACTGAACTGTTCCTTTAAGGTGCAATTGAGGCTTTATGCAGCAATGCATTTTTTTTCTTTATTCTTCTCTATTCAATCGCTACATAGCCCACTTTGAAAGTAGCATATTTTGCAATTTGTTTACAAACTATATTTCTATTTTCTGCAACTGTATTTCTGTATTTTATAGGGGTTGTTCACCTTAAAGGGGAACTCCGGCTTCCAAAACAAAATTGAATGAAGAGGCCCACATTACACCGAAAACCCTTATATCACTGTAATCTTCAAAAAGTATGAATAAATGCCATTGTTCCGTGCTGAAATTCAGCTGTTTAACAGCTCTTTTCTTCTGCATCATTTGAAATCCTGGAAGGGAAGGAGGGACTAAACACCGATGTAACAAATTGTAGCAACTTCTCCACAGTTAACAGACAGCATGCAGGAACTACATAACCCACAATGCATAGCATAGGAGAGCGACTGAACAGAAAGATAAGAAATTAAAATTGACAAAAATTATAAAATTGAGGCCTCACAACAGATTTTTGGCTGCTGGGGCCAATGCCCCCCTCCCATTTTTTAAGCTGAAAAGGTGTTGAAGAGGAAGGCAAGTAATTAAAAAAAAAAAACAAAAAAAAAAAACTATAGCCTAAATAATGAAAACCAATTACAACCTAGCTAGGAATAGGGCATTCTATAGCATACTTAACTTAAAGGTAAACCACCCCTTTAAGGGGTATTGTCATCACATAAGAAGGTCATTTAGTGTTTAGTGTAAGAATGCAGCATATTCACCATAATTTCAGTAAAATAGCAGCGGCAAAGGTGCGCTGCGCCAACACAGTTGTGGCCGATGCATCAAAATGTTCACAATTGTGCTGGTGTTTTAAACTAAATTAGTGGTAATTGCTCTGACAATTTTTTAAGTCTCAATGGTGTTACTTCAGGAACTCACTGACAGGTGCTCCCAATCCTTTATATCCATTGATTTGCTTTTCCAGTTGAAGCAGCCCTTTGTGGGAACCCTTGAGTTATGGACGTAACTCCAGATATTGTCTGCGTCAACAGGTGCTTGGAACCCTATTGGGACATGGAGATGGGAAAGATAAAGAGCTGCCAAATGCAGCTGTATGGAATAATTTTGATGCAAATACCTTAATTCAATGGGGTGTTTCACTTATATTTTAAATACCTTATTTATGTGTTGTTAACATTTATTTCTTCTTTATTTAAGCTAATTTCTCACAATCCAATTTGCCCTGGATTTCTGCCTGAAAATAAACACTTGGGGAGCAGAGCAGATTGACGTTTCTTCCTTTGTTTTTCCAGTGGCAGAGAAAATGCCTCATGCAATATTAGACAAAGGCTGTAAAGTATTGCAACGTGCCTCTGTGTTTCCATTCACCACAGCAAGAGTTTGTGGTGCTTTTCTGCCACCAACAATATAGACTAGAAAAATGGCTGAACACAGCAGAGCTTATAGCAAACACACTGCAGTAAAATTCAAGATTTTTCACATGTACAGCCTAGAAGTTCAAAGTATCCCAAATCAAGCTGCCAATTTTAATTGTCCCTGTTAATAGTAATTGAAGCCAGGCACAGGGACATCGAAGCAACAGTGTAGCAAATGTTAATGAGCTTTTAAATAAAAGCTATTTAAATCTGCTTTGCCTTGTGGGACAATGGCTTTGATCCTGAGAGTTTATCAAGGCTTCCTGCCATAAAGCAAGATAGCACTGCTGTTGTGTGCCAGAAAAGCAACGGAACTAGAGACACAAGTGATGCAAAATAGATTTACTAGCTCAATAAGTAAAGGTATATTTTTCAGAAATACATAATTTTTAATTAAAGCTACACGTGTTCTTCTCACAACCATTGTCTTTTCCACCATCCGCATCCTCTACCATCTCTCATCTTAATGTTAAAAGGGAAGCGACACCCTCCATGGGCAAGGGATATGGCAAAATGTACAATGGGACATGACTGAGTATTGTTTGTGCCTTGATACTTTTCACATCCTATATTATTATGGTTGAACTGTTTGTGATCTTTGGATCAAACCTAATGCACAGTGCTGAATGATTTGTGCAATATCTTATTAGGTGATAATATGGTAGTTACCTCCTAATATTCTTTTCACACATTTGATGATACCATAACCATTTGTAGATTTATTGAGTTGCTCTTAGACTCATCTTATTGCATGAAAAAAAATAGGCCACTCACTGCCTTTGAACATTTGAGCCTATTCCTCAATATATGTGAGGGCCCCCTCTTGTAACACTTAAGATATTATTGCATCTACTGTATAATCTCTCATCTTAAACCTTATTCTGTTGCTGCTCATTCTCTGAATCTTCATCTTGGAATTCATCCATAAGACTCACATAAAAAAATGGAGATCCTGCATTTCGGGGAACTAGAACATACTGTATATGGCCCAGCCACAAATTAAGTGCTGCAGGGTACAGTGTTTGGCACTTTACTATAAGGGGCACATTTACTTAGCTCGAGTGAAGGAATAGAATAAAAAATACTTCGAATCTCAAAGTATTTTTTTGGGTACTTCGACTTCGAATCGTACTAAAAATCGTTCGACTATTCGACCATTCGATAGTCTAAGTACCGTCTCTTTAAAAAAAAAAACTTCGACCCCCTACTTCGCCACCTAAAACCTACCGAGGTGCAATGTTAGCCTATGGGGAAGGTCCCCATAGACTTCCTAACAATTTTCTGATCGAAGGAAAATCGTTCGATCGATAGATTAAAATGATTTTCCTTCGATCATAGGAAATGAGGTAAATCCTTCGACTTCGATTTTTCGAAGTCAAAGGATTTTACTTTGACGGTCGAATATCGAGCGTTAATTAACCCTTGATATTCGACCCTAAGTAAATGTGCCCCTAAGTGTCAGAATTGCTAGGTGCGAGTGCTCCAAGAGGTCATCTTTGAGCGGTGTTCTTCTCATATGCTTCATTGTTCCATTTAGCCCTTTGGTTTGACCATCTGCATATACTAAAAGCATACTGCAGATGATGAGCATTTTAACCACCCCCCCAACTCTAAGGTATTAGTTTTTATTATAAGCCTGGATTGCCTAGCTACTAAAATTTCACATGTATGTTTTTGTGATGCATGGTGTCAGTCAGTAGGCTAGTGTAATGTGTATTTTCGTTTCCAGGCAACATATGGCTCAGATGCAATGTCTCTTCCAGGAAACTGCATTCCTCATTTGAGTGACTGAGATACTGAACTGCCCTTGATCTGTAACCAGCTACTGTCTCTACACTCTGCCCATGATATTCAACCACCTGCTGTACCCACTCCCTGCCCCCAGTCTTCAACTGGCGCTTTTTCATGCTTACCACCCCTTGATCCTTGCTCAGCTGCTGTATTTCATCTGTGCGATTAGCTTGTAGATCACGTTTCCACTTCTATATCATATATTGCCCTTTTTTGGAATATGATTTTAGGGGTTGTTGTTTTTGACTGTTCGGTGTAAGGCGCACTTACCGTGTTTAAAGCATGAGCAATTTTGTAATATTTCTGTAAGAGTTACACACATACATACAGTAGTGTGAAAAACTATTTGCCCCCTTCCTGATTTCTTATTCTTTTGCATGTTTGTCACACAAAATGTTTCTGATCATCAAACACATTTAACTATTAGTCAAAGATAACACAAGTAAACACAAAATGCAGTTTTTAAATGAGGGTTTTTATTATTTAGGGAGAAAAGAAATCCAAACCTGTGTGAAAAAGTAATTGCCCCCTGAACCTAATAACTGGTTGGGCCACCCTTAGCAGCAATAACTGCAATCAAGCGTTTGCGATAACTTGCAACGAGTCTTTTACAGCGCTCTGGAGGAATTTTGGCCCACTCATCTTTGCAGAATTGTTGTAATTCAGCTTTATTTGAGGGTTTTCTAGCATGAACCGCCTTTTTAAGGTCATGCCACAACATCTCAATAGGATTCAGGTCAGGACTTTGACTAGGCCACTCCAAAGTCTTCATTTTGTTTTTCTTCAGCCATTCAGAGGTGGATTTGCTGGTGTGTTTTGGGTCATTGTCCTGCTGCAGCACCCAAGATCGCTTCAGCTCGGGTTGACGAACAGATGGCCGGACATTCTCCTTCAGGATTTTTTGGTAGACAGTAGAATTCATGGTTCCATCTATCACAGCAAGTCTTCCAGGTCCTGAAGCAGCAAAACAACCCCAGACCATCACACTACCACCACCATATTTTACTGTTGGTATGATGTTCTTTTTCTGAATGCTGTGTTACTTTTACGCCAGATGTAACGGGACGCGCACCTTCCAAAAAGTTCAACTTTTGTCTCGTCGGTCCACAAGGTATTTTCCCAAAAGTCTTGGCAATCATTGTTTTTTAGCAAAATTGAGATGAGCCTTAATGTTCTTTTTGCTTAAAAGTGCTTTGCGCCTTGGAAATCTGCCATGCAGGCCGTTTTTGCCCAGTCTCTTTCTTATGGTGGAGTCGTGAACACTGACCTTAATTGAGGCAAGTGAGGCCTGCAGTTCTTTAGATGTTGTCCTGGGGTCTTTTGTGGCCTCTCGGATGAGTTGTCTCTGCGCTCTTGGGGTAATTTTGGTCGGCCGGCCACTCCTGGGAAGGTTCACCACTGTTCCATGTTTTTGCCATTTGTGGATAATGGCTCTCACTGTGGTTCGCTGGAGTCCCAAAGCTTTAGAAATGGCTTTATAACCTTTGAAATTGAACTCAGGTGTGATAAACCACAGTTAAGTTATTTTTTAATAAGGGGGGCAATCACTTTTTCACACAGGCCCATGTAGATTTGGAGTTTTTTTTCTCCCTTAATAACGTAAAACTGCATTTTGTGTTCAATTATGTTATCTTTGACTAATAGTTAACGGTTTTTGATGAGCAGAAACATTTAAGTGTGACAAACATGCAAAAGAATAAGAAATCAGGAAGGGGGCAAATAGTTTTTCACACCACTGTATATCTATATATCTATATATATATATATATATATATATATATATATATATATATATATATATATATATATATATATATATATATATATATATATATATATATATATATATATATATATATATATATATATCTATCTCTATATATATCTATCTATATATATATATATCTCTATATATATCTATCTATATATATATATCTATATATATATATCTATATATCTATATATATATATATATATAGATATATAGTCAAATACAAGAGTCCTCTGCACTCAACCCATTATCAATATATTTAAGACAGCGACATTTTGTGCATACTGCTACTAAAAAATGCCTTACCCTTTAAACAAAACAGGGATTGTTTGTCCATATATTGCAATATATTTAAGCTGGCCAACTACGTCAAAGTCATCCCATATCTGGCCAGTCCTACGCTCAATTTTATCTGATTCATTAAGAATTCTATTGCTTCATTATACATTTTACAAAGGGACTAAGTTTTACCTGCAACTCACTAGCTGCTTTCAAAGTAAAACTCCCAAACTTGGCTGCCCTTTTATTAGACACCAGTGGGATCACCTGACTATAGCTGGGAAGGGTGCGAGCTACAACATGGAGCTGGTCACTGCTCCTGTATAATCTATAACAAACAAGGGAAAGTTGTGCTCACCACTATTTTTTAAAACCATTAGGCGGGGGTGCAATGAGGCTGTGACCACAAAATACATATAGTCAAATACAAGAGTCCTCTGCACTCAACCCATTATCAATATATTTAAGACAGCGACATTTTGTGCATACTGCTACTAAAAAATGCCTTACCCTTTAAACAAAACAGGGATTGTTTGTCCATATATTGCAATATATTTAAGCTGGCCAACTACGTCAAAGTCATCCCATATCTGGCCAGTCCTATGCTCAATTTCATCTGATTCATTAAGAATTCTATTGCTTCATTATACATGAAAGCTCCCACCCTTCCCAGCTATAGTCAGGTGATCCCACTGGTGTCTAATAAAAGGGCAGCCAAGTATGGAGGTTTACTTTGAAAGCAGCAAGTTAAGTTGCAGGTAAAACCAAGTCCCTTTGTAAAATGTATAATGAAGCAATAGAATTCTTAATGAATCAGATGTGATACTTTATTGGAGACTCAACGTTTCGATTCCCCACATTGATCTTCGTCAGGAGAATACAGAACAATAGATAGATAGATAGATAGATAGATAGATAGATATAGAGATAGATAGATATAGAGATAGATAGATATAGAGATAGATAGAGCAATAGGGAGATAGAGCTATAGGGAGATAGATCTATAGGGAGATAGATAGAGCTATAGGGAGATAGAGATAGAGCTATAGGGAGATAGAGATAGAGCTATAGGGAGATAGAGATATAGATATAGATAGATAGATATATAGATATAGATAGACAGAGATATTGATATAGATAGACAGAGATATAGATATAGATAGACAGAGATATAGATATAGATAGACAGAGATATAGATATAGATAGACAGAGATAGAGATAGACAGAGATAGAGATAGACAGAGACAGAGACAGAGATAGAGATAGACAGATAGAGCTAGAGAGAGAGAGAGCCATATAGAGATAGATAGAGCTATAGATAGATAGATAGTGATAGAGACAGAGATATAGATAGATCCATATATAGAGATAGATAGAGCTAGATATAGATAGAGATATAGAAAGAGATAGAGATATAGAAAGAGATAGATAGAGAAATAGATAGAGATATAGAAAGAGATAGATAGAGAAATAGATAGATAGATATAGACATATGTATATATATATATATATATATATATATATATATATATATATATATATATACATATATATATATATATACATATATATATATATATATACATATATATATATATATATACATATAGATATAGATGTATATAGATATATACATACACACACACACACAATCTGTTATCCCGAAAGTTCAGAGATATGGGATGATGGTCTCCCATAGACTCTATTTTATCCAAATTGATTTCTGTGCAGTTGCCTACTGTAAAATATCATGTATACATCCATGTTAACATAATTTGCTAAAAACTTTGAACTATTTAAGGTCTTCTTTGAGCTTACAACCATGGTCAAATGGTCAAGGTTAAGAGCTTTAACTTCAGCTCTGAAAATGACTGGAAACAGAATGGGTCTGTGAAGGGTTAACTGCACCAAATCTTAGAAGGATTTTTCAAGACGTACTAATCCACACAAATTTGGACAGGAACTCTTGTTTATCCATAGTGCCCATAACCCTTCAGTCTGTATCTTGTTACAATTCTGTTCCCTGTTTTGTATTGCTTTTTCCTATTTCATATAAACTGTGAAGGTCCTGACTCTTCTGCACATCTCTAATGTAATGTGCTTTGTTTGGACTGGCCTGGTGCCTGTGGTTTAACATATGTGTAGTACAGCTCACTGTAATTAAAATTTATTGGCATTTGTCCATTGATATATGTGACCAGATCACATATAAAATAATTTAATGATTTCCAACTGTGTGATCATCAGTGATAAGAAGATGTGGGGGTGTGGTCTGATGTCATGGGGCTTGGAGTATAGCCAGAACTGTAGGAACTTGTAATTGCAGACTGGTACACACTGGAAAGACAGATGCGTTCGTCCTGTAGTTGCCTGCAGAGTGTAAAGAACCAGAACATGTATTTATTATATACAGTAAAGCCCCCATTTTACATTTTTCTGAGGGCCAGAATAAAATGTTGTAAAATCAGGGAAAAGTATTCTGTGATATGGGACCAGAAAAAAAAAATAAAATTAAAAATTGTTGGAAAATGTAAAATTAGGGGATGCAAAATAAAGGTTGCTCTGTATTTATTAACTTGATGGTTTTAACATTATAATACTTCTACTTTTCTTGAAATAATGAGTGATTAATCAACTGTATAGTTTTCAATTATCTTAAAGGAGACATCTATGACAAGTGAAACCCCCCTAATATTGTAGTCAGTAATGAATAATATATGTTGCTGGTTTCACTTTCGGCTAAAAATTTATATTATCCTTAAAAAGGGCCCCTTTATTGTAGCTCCCTATGGTCCCTGTCAGTGTTTTAAATTAGGGGCGGGTGTGTCCTAAAAGTCCCTGCCAGAAGCACAGTAGTAGGGAGATAGCCAATCATAAGCCCTGCAGTCACACAAGCAAAGACAGGCTTCAGTTCCCTATTGGGTCAGCCTAGCTGCTGATTTGTTCCTATCCTACAGCCTGGGAAAGGAGGCAGCAAGAAGTGGTGATTTTTAATGTCCTCATATTTTGCAACAGGGGGTACCATATTTATTATAATGGAGACAAAAAGGAACACCAAGAGCCCCAATAGTGTAATATGTTTTTACAGGGAGTAATGGTAGAGTAAACAAGTTAATACATACAAACCAGGGTTACCGATAGGCAACCACTGTATAGGCAGGTGGGGAGATTATCCTGACCCCACTCAGGAATAAAACGTCACTCTCTGTAGAAGAAGAAAAAGGGGATGATACCCCTCCACTCGGGGTGGACTCGATATAGTAGTAAGACAAAACAGAGGCGCCAAAAGGATAAAAAATAGCTAAAAGCACTTAAAAACCCAATGGGTAATTCAGAGGAGGTAGTAATGAACTTACCTCCTCCAAGCAGACACCAACGAAAGTGGTAATTTTCAATAATAGTTTATTCACAAAACAGTTTATATTACATACGTTTCTTTGAGTCGTGACAGAAATTACATCACTAAGCTCCAATTATAACCATTGACATCACTAAGCACCGTTTATAAGGATATAATTTACAGGCTATTCATGGCTCTTGTGTATTAGACTGTTTTACTAGCTGTTTGTGACATTAACTTAACCTACAACTTGAATTTAAATGCATGAGCTTGGACTTACAATTTTCGAAGATAATTCTTTCCCTCTTGGTTGGCTCTAACCAAAATATTTTGTGAAACACACAAGTACATCTGCATTATGTGTTGTGTGAATACACTCATACAGTTAGGGTTCTCTGTAATGAACTCTGTATGTTTCATCTCTCTTGGAAATTGTTACTGTATTAAGAATTAATATGTACTGTCACATTATCCCCAAATCATAAAATATCTCCTAGTCCTTACCCCTCCTCCAACTGATACATTGTACTGGTATGGGATCCGATATCCGGAAACTCATTATCCAGAAAGCTCTGAATTACGGCAAGGCCGTCTCCCATAGACTCCATTTTATCCAAATAATCAAAATTTTTTAAAATGATTTCCTTTTTCTCTGTAATAATAAAACATTACCTTATTGGAAGCAAAAGCAGCCTATTGGTTTATTAAACTTTTACATGATTTTTAAGTAGACTTCAGATATGAAGATCCAAATTACGGAAAGATCTGTTACCAGAAAACCCCAGATCCCGAGCATTCTGGATAACAGGTCCTATACCTGCACAAAAATTAAACTCTCCCTTTAAATGGGTATTTCCCCTTAAAATGTAGTGGTTCTAAAATATTTTAAATTTGTTGTTCTTTGAACTGCTATCAGGCTGTTATGGATTAATTAGCAGCTAGGCAGCAGTTTTCAAGTCAGGATGGAATATCAATAGGAGAGGGCCAGAAAAGATAGATAAAGCAATTAAAAATAAAATGTTACATTCCCAGTCTTTTTTTTTTTTCCAATGTAAGTGCATGATAATAATAATAATGTTTACTACTTTGTGCTCATTTTGTTTCTCATTTTTTTAACCATATTCATAAATTTTTTTAATTCTTGTCGTGTTTCCTGGCCAATCAATACTTTTTAGCCATACACTATTTGACTTGGTCACTCATGCTTCCCTTATTTTGTGTTTAGCTGCTTTTTGCAAGTTTTCAATATCCTGTTCTTGGTATAGGTGACCTGTTATCCAGAATTTTCCAGATAATAGATTTTTCCGTAATTTGGATCTTCATACCTTAAGTCTACTAAAATCATGTAAACATTAAATAAACCAAATTGGCTGGCTTTGCATTCAATAAGGATTAATTATATCTTAGTTTGGATCAAGTATAAAGTACATTTTATTGTCACAGAGAGAAATTTAAAAATAGGATTATTTGGATAAAATTAAGTCTGTGGGAGATTTTCACCTTCTAAAGCAGCTCTGGGAGGGGGTGGGGGGTCACCGACCTTGTAAACTGTTCTAAATTGATACATTTAGTTGATACATTTCTTATCTTTGTCCCTGCTGAGCAGAATCCCAGTGTTTCATTACATGCAGCTGTTAGAATTGATACAATAGTTGCTAATACTACAAATGCTGCTGAGAAATGTATCAACTAAATGTTGCAAAATTGAAACAGTTAAGAGTCTTCACCTGAATTACTGAGCTGCCAGACTGTAACACCAGAGACGGGGGCATTGACGGGGTAATTGAAAAAAGTCTTTATTTCTGGGGAACAATCTGAAAACACCTGAACTGAAAAAGTGTTTGGAAGGTGAACCACCCCTTTTAAAGGTGTGGTTCACCTTAAAGTTAACTTTTAGTATGTTACAGAACAGTCAATTCTAAGATACTTTTCAGTTGGTTTTCATTATTTATTTTTTATAGTTATTTGCCTTTTTCTTCTGACTCTTTGCAGCTTTAAAATGGGTGTCGCTGACCCTTTCTCTAAAGCAAATGCTCTGTAAGGCTACAAATGTATTGTTATTGCTACTTTTTATTACCGAGCTTTCTATTCAGACAATCTCCTATTCATATTCCAGTCTCTTATTCAAATCAATGCATGGTTGCTTGGGTAATTTGGACAGTAGTTACCAGATTGCTTAAAATGCAAATTTAAGAACTGCTGAATAAAAAGCTAAATAACTCAAAAACCTTAAATAATAAAAAATGAAAATCAATTACAAATTGTCTCAGAATATCACTCTCTGCATCATATTAAAAGCTTATTTAAAGGTGATCAACCCCTTTAAGGGCACGACACACAAGGGCAACTAATCTCCTCCAAATGCTTTCCTACCGGTGTTAAATTGAATTGGTGGTGGTAAAATATGTGGTCCTTTGTTTTTCTGAAGTCATCCAAAGTTGTCTCCAGTGGAACTATTGTATTTCAGCAGTTATCTGGTTGCTAGTTTACCCTAGCAACCAGGCAGTGGTTTGAACGAGAGAAAAACATCAATAGTAGTGGAGGGCCTGCATAGAAAGATAATACAAAGAAAACCTATTGCAATGATGCTAAGATTACAGTGGGCAAAAAGTATATTCAGTAAAAGTCCTACTTTTTAAATGTATGTTTAACAAATGGGTATACATCCACTTTTATTGAAAAAGTGCTGAATACTTCTGCATACATCATGTTTCAGATATTTTTTTTTTTTTTTAAATTTTAATATGACTGTACTCATTCACCACAGCATGCAAACAGCTGAATGAACTATTCCATTTAAGGGCAATTGCTCACATGATAATATTTAGTCACATTTTTGTTCCCTGAGAAAAAAATCCCCAGGAATAAAGTAAAATTGCATGTCATTATAGATTATGGAAAACTGGTACTTCAGACCCACATGCAACGGTTGCCTGAAACAGTTGTCCCATATATACAATACGCATAATTTTTTATCTGAAGCAACTTTTCAATTGGTCTTAGTTATTTGTTTAATTTATAGTTTTTTAATTATTTGGCTTCTTCTTCTGACTCTTTCTAGCTTTCAAATGGGGGGGGGGGATTACACTGACCCCATCTAAAAACAAATGCTCTGTAAGACTACAAATTTCTTATTGTTACTTTTTATTATTGATCTTTCAATTCAAGCCCTCATATTTATATTCCTGTCTCTTATTCAAAAAGATACATGGTTGCTAGGGTAATTTGAACCCCAGCAACCAGATGCTGAATTGCAAACTGGAGAGCTGCTGAATAAAAAGCTAAATAACTCAAAAACCACAAATAATAAAAAAGGAAAACCAATTGCAAATTGTCTCAGAATATCACTCTCTACATCATACTAAAAATTAACGCAAAGGTGAACAACCCCTTTAACATACTACTTTATACTCCTGAGGAGAATATTGAGCCTGAGTTTAAAAAAAAAAAGTGGCACCTTTAAAATACATAATTTGATGCCAATTCTTTTCATGTAAGCCAAATAAAACTGCCAAAAGCTAATGTCACATTAGCATCTTCTTTGCAGGAATTAAAATAAATCAAGCCTTCAAGCAAATGTGTGATTCTATTCCAGATTGTCAACAAAACAACCTAAGTATCCTTACTTATTTGCCTTGGAATGTCATCTGGATAAATCTTTATTATTCAGCCAAAAAGAGTTGAAAGGGTTCCTTGGTCATGGAACCCCCCCCCCCCCATCCAGCCGGTCTGAAAAAGATTTGACCTTTTCCTTTATTGTTGCATATCACATTTTGTGCATCATGGAATTAATATTCGCGCAAACTGGGAATGGGGTCATCCCATTCCAGAAAAGCTTTTGCAAGTGTGACAAGGTAGATGAGTGTGCAAATTACTTTGAATGCAACTGTTACGAAATTCCAAGTGAAGTTTATTTGCTGCTTGCAGGAATTAAGTAGACTTTGCACGGCCGTATATAGGTGGGGGGGAAGTAGGAGCAGACGCCAGTGTTCCCCCTCTCCTGATACGTGGAGAGACCGCCCCCCTTCCAAGACAAGCACTCAATTCATCTGCTTTGTAAACATGAAGCCAGGAGGTGTGAGAAGAGGGGTGTGTGTTGAATACTCCATGAACATTGGGTACAGATATTCACTTATCAGAAAGGCAAGGTGTTGAAGGATACAGTAAATTATTCACATATTTTCCCATGTACAAAAAGGCCAGCAGACCGTAATATTTTGTTTATGTTGATCATGGGGAAGATAACTGCCTACAAATTAGTTTTGCTTCTCTGTCACAAGAACCCACATGACATTGTCCTCCTTAAGTGAATGTGGTACTGCAGACAAAAAGCCCTTTGAGATTTACTTAGGTTTCTAATTATACTGCTCAAGTACAGAGATCACAAATCTCCCAGGTTAATTTGGTAGGGTGGAATGGTTTCAAGTGAATCAGACCAAGGCAATAGCTTTGCCCCTTAGTCCTCATCTGAAAGATACGTGGCAATGTCCTGTTCCGTTGAAGTGGGCCACAAAGGCCGTACAGTTTATGAGAATGCAGATTCCTTCACAAAGTCATTAACTATATAGTCTAAATAGCACTCTCTTACTAAACAAATTGATCCCAAAACTTAGGGTATGGTCAAAACTACTTAGAAAAAAGCTACCTAATCAAGATAATATGGTCCTCGTCTGCTCTACCCTCTGCAAATGCTTCTACTGTTTTCGACCAGCAAGGATCTGACAAGGTAAATAAAGCACTTCATTTGGGCAGGTCTTGGATCTGTATAAATAAACTCCCAACATCCAAGGTCTCAAGAAGGGATGAATCTTCCAGATATGCAGACATACAACCTGGCATGTAATGTTCAGCAGATTGGGTTGATAATAGGGACTTTTGCATACCAACTATTTTTTTGGCTTTCCTTTTGCATTCTTATGAGAGACAATTTTCACTTGAGATAAAAGATAACCCGTTATAATATGCTGCAATTAGAGCCTGGTGCCCTTCTTATCTTTTATTGGTAACCCACAATTTATGAATACAGTGAAACCTCAATTTTACAACATTTTTAAAAAGCTATCAGGGCATTTATAAATGTTCTTTTTGATACAAGCTTGTGTGGAAATGGATGTGGTTCCGGGAGGAGAAGAGTGTAAATTCTTTGTTTATGGAAATCTGATGATTAGTGTATGCTATTGATTACTGGGGTGAGTCAAAGAATGTGTGTAGGCCATATGCAAAGCTTTTCATGATTTTAATGGTGTGCTTCATGCTATTCAGTAATGTATCTTTTTGGCGCAAATAATGACGTAATTAAAAAAGAAATAAATAATTTCTTTAGTATACAGCATATGCTATTGACAACACTAGCACATGTTAAACAGAATGAAAGTTGATGAATATAATAATGAATTAGAGATGCACTAAATCCAGGATTCGGTTTGGGGTTCTGCCTTTTTCAGCAGGAGTCAGATTCAGCTGAATCTTAAAAGTGCCTGGCAGAACAGAATCCTAATCCTTAAAATCATGTGACTTTCACTTTTCATCACACAAATGAAGTAAAAATTGGCTCAGCTTCTTAAAGGAAAACTATACCCCCAAAATGAACACTTAAGCAACAGATAGTTCATATCATATTAAGTGGCATATTAAAGAATCTTACCAAACTGGAATATATGTTTAAGTAAATATTGCCCTTTTAGATTTCTTGCCTTGAGCCACCAATTTGTGATGGTCTCTGTGCTGTCTCAGAGATCACCTGACCAGAAATACTTCAACTCTAACTGTAACAGGAAGAAGTGTGGAAGCAAAAGACACAACTCTGTCTGTTAATTGGCTAATGTGACCTAACATGTATGGTTTGTTGGTATGTTTGAGTACAGTGAATCCTACGATCCCAGGGGGCGGCCCTTATTTTTTAAAATGGCAATTTTCTATTTATGATTACCCAATGGCACATACTACTAGAAAAGTATATTATTATGAAAATGGTTTATTTACATGAAGCAGGATTTTACTTATGAGCTGTTTATGCAATATCTTTTTATAGAGACCTACATTGTTTGGGGGGGTATAGTTTCCTTTAAAGGAGAAGGAAAGGTTAAAACTAAGTAAGCCTTATCAGAAAGGTCCATCTAAATATACCAATAAACCCCCAAAGTAATGTTGCTCTGAGTCCCCTGTCAAAAGAAACACTGCATTTCTTTCCTTCTATTGTGTACACATGGGCTTCTGTATCAGACTTCCTGCCTTCATCTTAAACCTCATTGCCCTGGGCAAGAGCATGCTCAGTTTGCTCCTCTCCCCCCACCCCCTCCCTTCTCTACTGTAATCTGAGCCCAGAGCAGGGAGAGACTCAGGCAGGAAGTGATGTCACACCACATTAATACTGCAGCTCCTATTCTAAACAAACAGAGAGTTTCTGGAGCTTTTTACTCAGGTATGGTAAAACATTCCACAGAACAAATATAACATTCTAGGTTGCACTATTGCAGCTAATCTATTAGCAATAAAATGCCTCCGTAGCTTTCCTTCTCCTTTAATAGCTCTCCAGACCACAGTGAGCATGTGAGCATCTCTTTATTTAATTTTAAGAAGGAGCTAATCTGTGTCATTTGTTGTATATTTTTTCCTTTTTTTTTTATTAAAAAAAAAACTCACAAAAATGATAGTACAAAAAAGAAAAAGTGAGATTTCTGTGGAACTTTGGTTTACCACTGGCTCTGTTAGCTAATCCAGTAATGATTTGTTAAAACAGAAAGTATTAAACTGTGGGACAGGAACCAAAATGGCTCTCATACTATATACGGTATGTCTCAGTCCCATGTAATGGTGCATAATTCTTTTTAAATTAATTTGTATGTTGTAGAGTGGTCTCCAGGACTTAATGTGAAAAAAAACCCCAAGAATGCCAGGTTATGCAAGCAGTTTAGTCTCAACAAATATCTGTTGTATGGTAATGAATAAAAAGTGTCAGCGTTTTTGAGAGGCTGTCTTCAAGTCACCTCTGCATGTGCTTGAAGAACTGTGTTTTCTATAGACCACTATTGAAGTAATGATAATGCAGTCTATATTCCATTTCGTCCCACAGGTGCTTAGTTGGGTTGAGGCCAGTGTCCCATCCAGCTTTATTTTGAGATATATATATATATATATATATATCTATCAATATTTCACAGACCAGCACTCCCTTTGATATAAGACAAACAATCTTTTATTGCATCTTTCTCCAACGTTTCAAGGATGATACTTGAAAAAGGTCCCAAAAGGGACCGAAACGTTGGAGAAAGATGCAATAAAAGATTGTTTGTCTTATATCAAAGGGAGTGCTGGTCTGTGAAATATTGGTGTATACACACACACACACACACACACACACACACACACACACACACACACACACACACACACACACACACACACACACACACACACACACACACACACACACACACACACACACACACACACACACACACACACACACACACACACACACACACACACACACACACACACACACACACACACACACACACACACACGGAGAAAGATGCAATAAAAGATTGTTTGTCTTATATCAAAGGGAGTGCTGGTCTGTGAAATATTGGTGTATATATATATATACACACACACACGGGATCACTTATCCAGACAGGGGGTTTCCGGATAACAGATCTTACTCTGTTTTACTTTATCGTGATTACAGAGAAAAAGTAAATTGTTTTTAAAAATTTGAATTATTTGGATCAAATGTAGTCTATGAGAAACAACTTGTCTGTAATTCGGAGCTTTCTGGATAAGGAGTTTCTGATATGGATCCCATACCTATATATGTGTGCCACAAGAGAAACCAACCTGTATGCAACAAGCTTGAAGTGCTGTGTCCTTTGGCTACAGAAGAAGCCTTTCATGCCAACTTTTTTGTTAAACTTTAGCTCTTCTTTGTTAAAATGTAGCCTCTTTAAATAACTGTACATTGGTTGGACTCACCCCAATTTCAGAGATTAGTGTGAAATATTTTATAAAGCAGTAGTTTAAAGACAATTTTGGCTTCCAGAAGCAGGTAGCATTTAGAGATACAGGTATAGGATCCCTTATCCGGAAACCCAATATCCAGAAAGCTCCGAATTACGGAATGGCTGCCTCCCATAGACTCCATTTTATCCAAATAATCCAAATTTTTAAAAATGATTTTCTTTTTCTCTGTAATAATAAAACAGTAGCTTGAATTTGATCCCAACTGAGATATAATTAATCCTTATTGGGAGCAAAACCAGTCTACTGGGTTTATTTAATGTTTAAATGAATTTCTAGTAGACTTAAGGCATGAAGACCAAAATTACGGAAAGATCCGTTATCCGGAAAAACCCAGGTCCCGAGCATTCTGGATAACAGGTCCCATATGATTGATCCCTTGCTGTTGCTTTAAGGTTTATAGTGAAAGCATCACCTTTCAGTAAATATGTTTTTATGAGGCACCTATAAAGATTACGAGGCACCTACGAAGCACAGAATACTGTAAATCCTAAAGTGATTTAAAGGGGTGGTTCACCTTCAAAACAACTAGTTGTTTTCAGATAGATCACCAGAAATAATGACTTTTTCCAATAACTTTCTATTTTCTATGTGTGACCGTTTTTCTAATATTGAAGTGTAAAGTTTCATTTTTCACCTTCCAAAGCAGCTCTGGGAGGGGGGGTCGCCGATCCTATTAACTGTTCGAAATGGATACATTTAGTTGATACATTTCTTATCTTTGTCCCTGCTGAGCAGAATCTCTGAGTTTCATTACAGGCAGCTGTTAGAATTGATACAATAGTTGCTAATACTCCAGAGATGCTGCTGAGAAATGTATCAACTAAATGTTGCAAAATTCTAACAGTTTAGAGTCTGCACCTGAATTACTGAGCTGCCAGACTCAAACACCAGAGACAGGGACATTCAACTTTAAACTTAGATTTTGGAAAAACAGTAAAAAATAAATAATGGAAAGTAATTGGAAAAAGTCTTTATTTCCAGGGAACAATCTAAAAACAACTGAATTGAAAAAAGTGTTTGGAAGGTGAACAACCCCTTTAAATTAGCCTGTAACAAGTCAGCATGGATGAAAACTGTATTTTCTAAACCACATATACTCGCTTTTTCTAATGCCTTTTTCTCGCTGTGTTTTTACAATCAGGTTGCAATAAAGATCATCGACAAAACTAAGCTGGATGATGAGAACCTAAAGAAAATTTTCCGGGAGGTCCAGATTATGAAGATGCTGTGTCATCCCCATATTATCCGCCTTTACCAGGTATATCATACTATCTTTGCATTAATCTGCATTTTAGCCTTGCTTTTTAGTTTTTATTCCTTATTTTTTCTCTATTGATTTGGAAATTGAGGTAATTTGCACTTAGCTTTCATTATTTATTGAAGGGACTATTAATTTGCCTTTTTAAAAACTATTGCACATGGGAAATTCTAGCCACTGCTGTTTTTGCCTGATTAGAGGAGCAGCTCCTATCTACCTGTTACCACTTTTTTATAGAGAAGTTTGGAAAATGCATAAAAACATGTATAGTAGTAGCAGGTAAGTTGTGGTCCTCATTGTTACCCTACTTGTGCTATAAAATAAACTAGTGCTGATCATAAAGCCCCATGTGCAAACATTTTATGTCAGCCAGAATAATTATTTTAATAATTAAAGGGGTAGTACAATTTTAAATTAACTTTTATTATGATGTAGACATTGATATTCTCAGGAAATTAGCAATTGGTCTTCATTTTTATGGTTTTCAGTTACTTAGCAGCTGTCAGGTTGCTGTGGTTTTGTTTACACTAGTGACCAGGCAGTGGGTTGAATGACAGATGGGAATATGGGCATTGAAAGATAAGTCAGTAATACGCAACAATAACAAAAATTGTAGCCTCAACGAGCAATAGTTTTTGACTGCCGGGGTCAGTGACCCCTATTTGAAGGCTGGAAAGAGGCAGAAGAGGAAGTCAAATAAAAAAAACTACAAAATAAAAAATTGGAAACAATTAGAAATTATTTAACATACTAAAAGTTAACCTAAAGATGACCGACCCCTTTAATGATGTTCGCAGTCTTTACTCAGTGACGGCAGTGAAGCTGTCCAGGTGATGATTTGATGGCAGAATTTTTTAATGCTTGGTGGCTTGGATGACTTCTTAAGGCCCCCATGCACGGGCCGATAAAAGCTGCAGACAGACAGTCAGCAGCTTATTAGCCCGTGTGTGGGGTCATCCGACGGGCGTCCCCCATCTATATCTATGCTGATCGGGCAGGGTAAAAAAATTTCATCGAATCACGTCCGCATCTGTGCGTTGATGTGGTCCCGTGATTCGACCACCCATATTGCCTCCATTCTAGGGACCAACGATCCGATCAGCCCGATATCGCCTACCTCAATGTGGGCATACAGGGGAGAGATCAGTATGTTTGGCGACCAAAACGCCAAACGAGTGGATCTCCCTGTATGTGTATGACCACCTTAAGACAACCAAAGTATCCAAGGTTACAGTGATAAATAAGTATGTGGATATATATTTTTATACAGTGCATGGATAGGTCTTTTTAGGTATAGTATGGGTCCCACTCCGTGTATGTGTGTGTGTGTGTGTGTGTATATGTATGTGTATATATATATAATATATATATTATATATATATATATATATATATATATATATATATATATATATATATATATATATATATATATATATATATATATATATATATATATATATATATACATATATATACATATACACACACACAGATACAGATACATATACACACACATACAGTGCATGGATAGGTCTTTTAGGTATAGTATGGGTCCCACTCCGTGTGTGTATGTATATATATATATATACATATATATACATATACACACACGGAGTGGGATCTCTATCTATATCTATATCTATCCATCTATCTATCTATATAAAATATCTAATGATCTCTCTAGACCAGGGGTGTCCAATCTTTTGACTTCCCTGGGCCGCATTGGAAAAAGAAAAATTGTCCGGGGGCCACACATGAAATACACAAACACTTTTGATTTGTAAAAGTAAAGAAAATACACAGAAAAGAACTGCAATGCCAGTTGGATAACAAGATGGAGCTATACACTGGAATATGGGGTATCTGGATATTAAATAGACTTATTATTATATTATTATTATGACTTTTCCTCTGGAACTGAGAGTTTCAAGCTGGGCCGCATTCATATCCATCCTGGGCCGCATGTGGCCCTCGGGCCGCAGTTTGGACACCCCTGCTCTAGACTGACAAATAGTTCCCTGTGCTCTTCTCCATAATACATGCTTTGTCACACCATTTCCCCACAGGTAATGGAGACAGAACGAATGATCTACTTGGTTACTGAGTATGCAAGTGGAGGCGAGATATTTGGTGAGTGTCGCACTTTGTGTCGAAAAATAATTTCCCAAAAGTTACTCTTTCCATCAGTCATTTAAAAGCATATAATACAAAGCTTTCTTTATGGAGGGAGAGATTTGGGCTGATTTAGTTTGTTTAATGTATGGTTTCCTGCTCTGTCAGTTAAAGCAAAACAGAAGTGAGTGTGTTCTTAAATATACTGAATATTTATCCAAAACGTTTAGTTTGTTGTTGTTTTTACATTTCTGTTACAAATCTGTCTAATATGCTTTGTTTAGAGGTCTTGGATATATTGATTTCTTAAAGTTGGAATGTGAAAGCAGCTTTCTTTTTTTTTTTTTTTTTCCTTTTTGTTTAGACATGATGAATGAGGTACCACTGAGTAGTGTCCTTTGTAAACAGAGGATTTTTTGAGATGGGGGAGATGTCTCATCTTCTCTTGTTGCTGCAGTGTTTTTACTTGGGGAATAGAAATACTCTTTTAAAAAAAAAAAAGTATTTTGCTGACACTCTGGTCCTTTCTTCTACCACTGTAATTCAGCAAACAGAGTAGGGTCCTGGGCCCTATACCCCCCTCCCACCAGCATGATTTTAAGTCAGAAAATAATTGTTACATGTCTGAGACATCTGAAATCTAATAATTACTCAAGATATTTTTATTATTCTACCAAGACAAGGTTTTGTTCATTAAAACTTATAATAATAGACCTTTAAGGATACTATACTATGGGGCCTATTCGTGTGTTCTTAATGGTACCCACAACAAACCGTCAAACATTGCAAAGAATTAACCACATATTTATAAAGCTGCCACTGAGTTTTCCTTTGCCTTTATGTATGCCACTTCCTTTTTGTTAATAATATTGTAAGCAAGTGATATAAACTGAAATGTATATACTTTATGCACCATTTTGCAAAGCCCACTGCAATCAGTAGGAACTGATTACAGTATGCCACTCATCCCCCCCCCACAAGTTTATCCATTACTATACCCACATCTGTATAATCTTGGCAAATTGTGGTTTAACAATAAGCAAAAAAAGTAATACAGCAAGTCTAAACAAGAGGTTATATATTTGTGAACACATTTTTGTCATGATTCATGCAAAATTTAGTAAAAATATGCCATTGTCTAATATTCATTCATTTGTTTGGAAAAAAACAAATTGACAATGTAAAACCACTTGCTTAGATAATTTTTTTTTTCTGTGATTTTGTGCCAGACTCAATTTCCCAGCTAGTAAAATAAGTTGAAAAATGTTACCCCCCGCCTTTTTTTTTTCAGAAGTGTAACAATCAAAACCTTTTTTAAACATGTATACAATTGAGGGAAAAATGAATTTTGATAAATGTGTTCCTTACACCAGGGGTTCCCAACCCTTGGCAGTGGGCCGCGGACATACCTGAACTGGACCGATGAGCAGAGTCTGAATTTGACGCGGAAGTAGCGAATTTTATGCTGGCGCGCCTGAATTTCACGCAGCACGCACAAAATTTTTAGCTGGCGCAGAGTGCACAGTTGAAGGCCCCCCCCCGGGTCCTTGCAAATAATTCTGGCTTTACACCAGTCTGTGGGGCAAAAAAAAGTTGGGGACAGCTGCCTTATACAACTGTGCTTGTGCCACCCCAAAGCACGGCATGGACTACCTATGACGGGTCCCCAAACTTTTTTTTTTACCTGTAAGCCACATTCAAATGTAAAAAAGAACCACAACACAAGCATGAAAACAGTTACCGAGGGTGCCAATTATGGGCTGAGATTGACTTGGTAGCCCCTTTGTAGACTGGCAGCCTACATGAGGCTCTGTTTGGCTGTTTATCTGGTATTATTGAACCAAAACTAGCCCCTAAGCCAGGATTTCAAAAATTGGGGAGCAACATGTTGGGGGTCACTAACCTAGGAGATTGAAGAAAATAGGTGTTGTAGTACTGCCCCAGTCATATACCTTAGCTGTAGTTTTTATGGAAACGGCAAACAGGAATGGGGCAGAAGGCGGCTAGAGTTTTGGCTCACTAGTGACTAACCAATGGCACCCCCCCACCCCATTACCTTCAGCCGTCGCTCTTTTTTTTTTTTTTTAAAAAAAAGTTTTTATTTTGCATTTTTAAACTAAAACATTTATGGTTACAAAATCAGTATAATAGTCTCAGTACAACATATGCATTATGAGTTCCTGTATATTAGGACACTCTACATAAAGTATATGCAGCTATTTTCCTAATTCTAGCTATCTCATAAATGTGATTTATGATTCTATATCTGTTACCCATAGGCAGCCAGAGCAGTAGTTGTATATGGTTGTGTCTCTACTATTTTTACCTGTATAAGGTTAGGGTTCCTCTGTGGCCGTTTAGGTCTTTTAATAGAATTATTGTTGAATTGTAGGAAGTCTTGTGTTCAAACATGGATAGATATCAGTTTGTTTCTAATCATAAATAATTATCTATGAATCAAAGAGCATAACTCATAACATAGAATAGCAGCTTATGGCTTCAGTCTTCAGTCATACACTAGTCTAAGGGAACTTTAATTTTGTGTAAAATGACTTTCCACCTTTAAAGGGAAAGTTCACTTTCATTGAAGTGCTTCCAGTGCGGCGATACCTGCCAAAACAAGCATTTTCATGTTATGGGCTAATTTTTAAAATTCAATTTTTTTGTTGCATCCCTAGGCAGCACACGTTTCCTGCCAGGAGCCCCCTTCTTCCTTGTATTAACCCAACCCCTTTCCATCCTGCTTCCTGGAGGTAGGATTCAGGGGACCTTTTTTATTTTTTTTTTTTTTTTTTTACTATTCTGTACGTACCAATTTCTAATTTGCATATGCAAATTATGTGCAGGAAGGGAAATCACGTAACTTTTTGTCACAAAACAAGGAAGTTTTTTTTCCACTTTTTCCCTTCCTGTCCCTTATTTCAATATGCAAATTAGAATTCTGTTCTGTATTCAAACTGGGATTTGGCAGAATCCAAAATAGTGGGTTTGGTGCATCCCTAATTTATTTATATTTTAATAATACTGAAGCTGCACTCAGTAAGGGGCATACCTGTGCAATCCGTACAGTTGTGTTCAGCAACATTGATGCATCATGACTTCAGGAGGAGTCATGACCGCATTGCTTCAGTTACTATTGTGCATTCCCTGTCTTTTCCATGTTCATTTGCATAGCATTAATGATATTTGCAGCAGTTGACACTGTTCAATGCTGAACTCAATGATCAGGTAAGCTTTGAGGGAATTCAAAACAAAACAAAATCCCATGTTGGGAAAAATTCTTATTTTAAGTAGTATAATTTTGAAAGAACTTTACTGAAGGTAATTTTCCCCTTGAATGCTAATTCTAATATTGGCAATCATTCAGATGGGCGAGGCTTGGGAATTGCCTTAAAGGAGTTTGTTCACCTTTGAGATAACTTTTAGTATGATGTAGAGATGTATGATGTATTCTGAGACAATTTGTAATTGGTTATTATTTTTGTTATTGAAGGTTTTTGCTTTTTATTCAGCAGCTCTTCAATTTGCAGCTTAAGCAGTCTGGTAAATAGGGTCCAAATTACCCTAGCAACCATGCATTGATTTGAATAAGAGACTGGAATATTAATAGGAGAGGGCATGAAGAGAAGGATCAGTAATAAAAAGTAACAATAACAATAAATTTGTAGCCTTACAGAGCATTCGTTTTGTAAAAGAAAGTCTGTGACGCCCATTTGAAAGCTGCAAAGAGTCAGAAGAAAAGGGCAAATAACTATAAAAATATAAAAAATAAATAATGAAAACCAATTGAAAAATTGCTTAGAATTGGCAGTTCTATAACATAATAAAAGTTACCTTAAAGGCGAACCACCCATGTAAACATAGAGAACCTCTGTGCTGAATATGGGAAGGCCATTTTTATTCCCAGGAAACTAGATTTTTGTGCAATTGGTTGCTGGCTTTTGCAGCAGAAAATGTGTTATGACTTGTGACTGCTAATGAGATATGGACCTGTTGTATGTGCAGCAGCCCAACAATGTAAACAGGATGCATCATGTGTGTGGGAGTCATATCTTCAGTAAACCCCTTGCTGTTGCTGAAAAAACTGCAGCAAACAGATGACTCTTTTGTAGACTTGTTTATATAATTCCAAGTATAGTTCCAAGTATTCATTTTAAATAGGTTACCATGTTTTGCATGGTTATAATTGGATTTCTTCTGTGAGACTGATTCTTTTTACATGGGATTACAAATGGAAAGATTTAAAAGGCAACACTTCTATACTGACAAAGTTCTTATTTTTTGTAGAGTTAGAGATCTCCTTTTCTCCCTCTTTGACTAAGCATTCTTTGCTGAGCAGCTCTCCTACGTTACACCCCCCCACACACACTATCCAAATATATTCCCGATTGAGAGAAACTGTGTGGTTTTCATGCATTCCTTTAGCAGCCACTCCTATAAATAGGACAGCCATCTTCAGTCAGACAGTCGGCATTCCTTCCCATAGTTGCTAATGAGTAGGGGGCTTGGGAAAGGGAAAGTGGGAAAACTTAGTAAAGTATTAGACCCATTTCTCTGATCATGACATGGGAATAGCTGAGCCTGAAAACTTGGCAAGGCAAATATCTGGGTTGTTACAATTGGATTAATGTGTCCTATTTGGCAGGGCTATGAATAATATTGTCCTCTAAGTCTCTTCTAGTTTTACAAAGAACTTCACTAGCAAAAATATTCCAAAATAATAATGTAAACCAATGATAGTAAGGATCTTTCATAATATTACTCTAATAATAATATCGAGGCTTGTTCTTGATGGTACCTAAAATAGCCTAGATCCATGTTGGTAGCAAATCTATTTTCAGTGTTTTAAAGCTATTTTTAGAAGCCTTAAGGTGTGGTGCTCCAAATTATGAAAATGTCTGATCTGGAAAACCACAGGTCCCAGGCATTCATGAGAAGTGTTCCCCACATCAATATTTGTAATGTTTGAAGGGTAGTTCACCTTTAAGTTAACTTCTAGTGTATTATATAATTGCCTATTCTTAGCAATTTTCATTTGGTCTTTGTTTTTTTTTGTTTAATATTTTCCTTCTACTTTCCAGTTTTCAATAATATTGTTATTGTTAGTTTGCACTGCTTATTTCTCTGCCATTAATCTTCTGTTCAGCCTCATAGCAAAGGTAAATTGGATCCAACCATAAAGACAGCTGTTGATATTCCAGACTGGAGAGCTGCTGAACAAAATGTAAATAATTCAAAAGCCACAGTGCCTAGTAATTCAGATATGGTGGTTCAGTAAATAATACTAAAGAGAATGTAGCATATCATGGTTCTTCTGTAGTTTCTTTATATGAAGTGCGTGACCGTTTAGTCTTGGGATTTGTAATTAGGCATTTCTCCAGAGTAAGGAGCACCTGATATTTTTCAGCCTTCGGGATGTTTTCTTTCTTTAGACACACAGAGGGTGTGTATGAAGACACTGCTTTGTTATGGTGTGTGTGTATATGTATATTTATTTCCTTGTAAATACCTTTTTATCTATAGATTCACATGGAGCAAATTGATAAGGTTAACTATCTTGCAGTAGAAGATTTGCAAATAGTTTGTGGCTGGTAGAACTTTTAGGAAATGCACACAAAAAAATTGGGAAATTTAGTCCGTTAGGTACTTATTTCTTGCCGATCTCCTTACAGTCTCTCCACTGTCCAAGAAATATCCAAGCACTTTTAGGAGTTGTCTGCTCTAAAGATCATAAAAAATAGTATCTGTGTGCAGTTTGTAGTGTGACCATCTTCAACATGAAAAATGTGATGTAGAGTTGCTAATACCAAGATAATATTTTTATGTTTCTTTTTCCCATTTGGTTGCTAAGGTCAATTTTTTCTTCCTCACTCCCTTAACTATATAGTCTCTAATCCTTCTTCTTTACCCACTTTTATCCCATGAGTCTTCCAGCAATTTGCTTATTCACTGTGCACCTTATCTCCCTTTCCCCTTCATCTGACTACATCATTCATGCCTATTCATTTAACCACTATTCCTTTCTTCTTTACATTGTTCACAACACAAACCTTTCTCTTTTTTACCCCAAGAACTGTACTTTCTGCCTGTCATGATGTTCTCGTTCTTTGTACCTAACAGACCACTTGGTGGCTCATGGACGCATGGCAGAGAAGGAAGCCCGCAAAAAGTTTAAGCAGATCATGGCTGCTGTCCATTTTTGTCACTGTAGGAATATTGTGCATCGAGACCTGAAGGCTGAAAACCTGCTCCTGGATGCAAACCTCAACATTAAAATTGCAGGTGAGAGCTGTTTTAATAGGAATTTACTTTTCCAGCACTAACACAGCACCCCACTTAATATTGGGTGCCAGTCCTTTTTCAATAAAAGTAGTTTTATGTGCAATGGATGGTTTACTGCTTCTACAAAGGAGAGCTACACTGTTTTATCACCGTTTAGGCTGTGCCATTTTGTCCCGTTTGTTACCATGTTACATAACTGCTTCCTTATTTCCAGAAATGATGAGAAGTTAAATATAAAGTGGCTATACCTCCAGCCTGTCTTGTACCAAGGAAAGAGGGGGAGGATCACATCCCTTCAGGAAGGGCACCAGCTGCATAGGTGGAAGCCTGAAATGCAGCCTTTAACCCACCAGCACCATTTGCTTTATATAGAGCTTGCTGGCAGTGTGCGTAACATAGGAATTTTACAGGGAGAAAAAATAAAAAGATCAGAGGAGTCTGCATTCCTCCCACTTTCTGAAGTGTAAAATATAAAACAGCACAGAACAGCACAAGTGCTAATATGCAGGTTTTCGGTTTTCTGTAAGGCTATGGGCACACAGGCTGTTGTTTGCAGCTTTTGTCAGCCTGCATATTTTTGCGTATTTTTGCAGACTGAGAGAAGCAGATCAGTGCCCTTCTCCATTGATTTGAATTCAATCAGCCAGTGTGCGGTCACACACAGTGGAGCTGAAGCTGAGGGTCAGTATTTGGGTTAATAGAATTCAAATCAATGGAGATGGGGCACTGAGCAGATCTGCTTCTCTCAGCCTGCAAAAATATACAGGCTGACAACAGCCTGTGTGCACATAGCCTTAGAATATCAATTACTGGAAAAGCAAATTTACCTCTTAGCGGATACACAAAACCCAAACATTGATCCTGGTTTCTATGTATGAAAATCTGGATTACAATACTTTTTTATCTGCTGTAGTGTACGGTAAGTGAAGGGGTAAGCTTTTCCTTGGAATCCTTCTGGTTGGGAGCGATTTGCTAGGGCTCTAGATCCTCCCAATTGCTGATTGCTTTGACAGATGCACAGTTCAGTCATCTGATGAGTAGGATGGAAAGACTGATTTGCTGTCAGTCCCACTCAGTTTCTTGCTTATTTTTTTTTTTTATCCCTGAATTTAGAGAACACACTGAAGCAATTAAGAGGAACATTACTGCAACCCCATTTAAAATGGGGACTGCAATTGCCCTGCATTTTCCCTGCCTCATACCTGCAAGTTGCTTATTGGTGAAATAGGCCTGATTTTGACCACGGAGCTTCTAGCAGCAGATTGAAAATTATAAACAGAAAATGTGTTGTTATGGGAGAGTTTGAGAATGTGGGTAGAACAGAATAATTTCTTCCAAAGATGTTTGACTTATTTTGCTTTTTATGAGAAGTAGAGCCCTGTGATCTTCTATTTCATTCTCAACCTCTTGTTTTTAATTTTAGTTATAATAAATAATGGTGGTGAGGAATTAAAGCTCAAAAAAGGATTAGGCTAGAAGGTATTATATGTGAAAAAGTACACCTACACCCCAGGTGTTTAATATAGTTATTTTGACTTTGCAAACTTTTATTCAACACAAACTTTACATATATGGTATTTCCTTGTGGAAAAAGTGAGCACACCCATGGCTTAAATACATGGTAGTGCTCCTTTTGGCAAAAAGTAGGCATTTCTGACCAATTTCTCAGTCCCTGATATCGACTGGAAAGAATGTTTCCCCATTGTGCTCCATTTATATTGTTTTTAGCTTTTTGATGTTTGGCAGTTTCTTGCCTTCACAGCCTTTTTTAAAGTCCCTACAGCATCTCTGTGATCTCTTGTTCCGACTAGCAATTTATTTTCCATTGTCATTTCTCCAAATAACTTGTGCCTCATCTGTATAGAGCATATTGTTCTAGAAGTCCAGGTTTATGCCTAGGTGTTAATGGACTCTTCTGGACAGCAAAGGTTTCCTCCTGTCATACCTCCCATGCAGGTCAAATTTATCTTATGGTAGACTCATGGACTTTGACATCAAGAGCAAGAGCTACCTGTAGGTCTTGTGTCAATTCTGGGATTTGTGGAGAATTTTTTCAGCATGCAATTTTAATTTTCAGTATGATAGCTAGTGATAAACGTATGGTTGAATGTATTTTTTCTACATGTGCAAGTTCATTTATGATTATTTCAATTACACATTGGAATAGTACACTTTATTCCACTTGTATTTATCAGTAGGGTTGAAATACAGATTAAATATTTGTACGTTGAGTCAAAACTTGCTATGGGGTATACTTAATTTTTCACATGACTGTAGTGTCTGTCTCATCTGTGCTGCAGTAGAGAATTTGAGGTTAGGGCGATCACAGATTGGCAAAATCTTACTAGCAAGAAGATGAAAAGAAGCCTCCATAACTGAACTAGCTTGGCGAAAACTATTAAGCAATGTTTAATGTTCTTGTGGCCTTTTTGCCAATCTGGACCGGACTTTAACTGTGCAAGCTCCAGGTCAGCGGGAAAAAGGATATAAAGTGATTCAAGGTTGTGCCTGGCAACCATACTTAAGTTAATCAACAGGTCCAGCAAATTAGACCATATTTGGAGCCCTCTGTGGCACAGTTCAAGAGGGGTGAGGGTCTTGTAATTATACATATTATTTTACATGATTCCTTCTTAATTGATAAGCTGTGGATTAGAAACTTTAACCCTTTACTGTAATTTTTTTTTTTTAAATATAACCTTACTATCTGCTCTCTGTATTTTGTGAATCCTTAAGCTCAGCTGACCAATAGCAGCCCAGATCAGACTGAATATATTCTGTGCCATAGCATAACAAAATATATTTAGCTACAGGGAATATATCTAAGATGCAAATTCTCGTTATAAAGTGCAGCCATGCTTCTAGTACAGTAACTTAAAATATATCCATATCCTAAACTCTGTTTACCATTTCATTAAATCCTTGAAAAATGAACTAGTGCCATATTTAGAGGTCTTGATCACAGCTAAGGCACATGCCAAGTCCTTTTTAGACATCAGGCTGGAGAAACAAAACTGGAAAAAAAAATTAGGCATTCAAGAGAGTGACCACTTCAACTGTGCACGCTCCAGCTGACAAGCTTCAACAAAAGATGATCCAAAAAATTTAAAGATGGTGCCTGTCAACTCTGCTGTGACATTAATGGGTGCTTAAGGATGGGAGGCAAGTTTTGTTCTCCTTTAATTTGTTGCAAGCCTTATCATGAATAATACATTTTTTCTAATAGTATCTTCCTAACTGAAACATTGACATTTTAAAAAAATGGAAGTTCATCCTTCTGGCTTGTATGAGGCACTGTGTTCACACACTAGCCAAGGGCATGCATACATGCTAGGTTACATTAGCCAACTAATAGACAGAAATGTGTCTTTTACTCCCACACTTCGTCTGTTACAGTTAGATATTGTTTGGTTTTTCCTATTTTGTTCAGTGATGAAGCACACAGAACATCACAGTATGGTAGTTCAAGTCTAAAAATATAAAAGGGAAATATATCATGATATGTATACGCTAATATGATGGCTTCCTCTGGGGTTACTTTTGATAGACCATTGCAATCCCATTCATTTGAATTCTGTCGACTGTTTGGGTTCGGTATTTGGCCGATTCTTTCACAAAGGATTCAGGGGTTCGGCCGAATGCAAAATAATGGATTTGGTGCATCCCTGCTTGAGAGGCAGGAAAGTGACCTTTAACACTGTGTTTACCAGAAATAAAGATAAAATTGGTGTTTCATATCTGAACAGATTGTTACTTTTTATGAAGGTGTTGAGACATAACCAATACCATTCATGCCTTGGTCTTTCACCACTGCAGAGATTAATAGCTCTGTGTAGCATGCTCTAAATTTGTAGAGAAATCCTACAAGTTGAACTGGTGGCAGCAATACACAAAGTATGTTTCATGTTTCTTTGTTAGATTTTGGGTTCAGTAACCGTTTCACTCCCGGACAACTGCTTAAGACTTGGTGTGGGAGTCCTCCTTATGCAGCCCCAGAATTATTTGAAGGCAAGGAGTATGATGGACCAAAGGTTGACATTTGGGTAAGTTGCAGCATTTTGGTTGGTTGATTTTCGCTAGGGTAATAAAAATATTTCACAGAGGAACACCGGTCCTAACATATTCCTTGTCCTTCAGTTTTGTCCTTTGGAGAGTGCTTAAAGCACACACCATAATTGTAGGGTCCAGAACAGACAAATAAATAGGATGTGCAAGACATTTTTGCATGAAAATACATTATTTACTAATCACTTGAATCCACTCATCACAGTTAATTAAAACTGCATACAAAAGAGAATATTTATGCTGACAGTCAAAAAGGACATAGAGAGAACACTGCCCCTAGCTTCCCACAAATGCAAAAGGGAGCCATGCATGACCTCCAGCGCAGCCCTGTACAGAGTTTTTACATGGCTTAGAACTTCTCTAACAATAAGCTGAATATTGTCCTGTTTGGGCCATTTATTTTATGGATGTTCTAGGATGGATAAAAAGTTCTGAATACCATATATCACTTTATTTATTTTTTCCACATTGTATCAAGTTCTATGCATTTTGTCCAGTTAAGTAGTTTCTTAATAGTCTCCTCAGAGTTTTGTTATTTTTACATGTCTCCGGTTCCTTCTGCTCTCTCTCTTTAGAGCCTGGGAGTTGTACTTTATGTTCTAGTTTGTGGAGCTCTCCCATTTGATGGAAGTACTTTACAGAACCTGCGGGCACGTGTCCTTAGTGGGAAGTTCCGTATACCCTTCTTTATGTCCACAGGTAATATACACATTATGGGTAACTGAGTTGTCATATTAATATAGAGATAAAAGAATACCCAACCATGAAAGGAAAAGTAAGTATTTAAAAGAAAAAGTAATATTCATAGACATGCCTGGCACATAATTAGCATTACACATCAGATCAACAAAGACTGTTCATAAACACTTAGGGCCTATTTATCATTCTGTGTAAAAAGTGGAATAAAGCATTACCAGTGATGTTGCCCAGAGCAACCAATCGGCAATTCGATTTTTAACAGTTGTAAAAAAAATATATAGATATATAACAATAGATAAAAGCCAAGATAACATAATAGATAACAAATGCAAATATCTGGTTGCTATGAGCAACATCACCAATAATGTTTCACTCCACAATTTACACAGCATGATAAATAGACCTCTTTAGGAATATCGGTTTATAGAAGTAAGTCTACTGACAGCATCAATCCAGCTTCTTGCTTATCCCTAGCAGTTAAATTTTTTGCTTGAATTGCAAAATGAGTTACTTTCTAGAGCCAGCTACATGAGATAAAGCCATTGTGGGTAACTAAATGTGTCCCTTAGAGCAGTGGTCCCCAACCAGTGGCTCATGAGCCACTGTTGCTCATGTTGCTCACCAAATCATTGAACGTTTCTCTCAGTGGCAACAAAGCAGGGGCTTATTTTTGAATTCTTGTCTTGAAGGCAAGTTTTTGTTGCATAAAAACCACGTGTACTGCCAAACAAAGCTTTCTGTATGCTTTCCAACTAATGTACTGATGTGAAATATCAATGTAAAACAAAAATATTCAAGAGAAAAGAAAAAAAAATTGGAGATTTATATAGCAAACTAGTTTTAGTAACGCCTTCTTGGCGATTTATTCCTCTTTAGAATGTGAACATCTGATAAGACACATGCTGGTTCTGGAGCCCAGTAAACGGCTTTCTATGGAGCAGATTTGCAAACACAAGTGGATGTGCCAAGGAGAGCAGGATCTGGAATTTGAAAGGGTCAGTCACAAGCCCATATAAGAATGCTTTTACTCTACAGAAATGCTGAGTTTTGACTAACTACTTATTTCCTTTTTGCACCCCTCACTCCTAACTTTCTGCCCTCTTTTGTTTTCGCTTAGCTTCTTGCAGAAATACGTTGTCCGCAACTTTTTATTGCTGCCCTGCTTTTTTGCGAATTTTCTGAAATACTCTTTGCTTGTCCTGACCCCCATATACTTGTATTGGTTTTACTTGTCCTTTGATCCTGCTTTAGCTCCTCAGACTTTCACTTGCCTGCCATGCATGTTCTATGTTTAAGCCCTTTCCATAACCATCGTTAATTGCATCGCCCTTTTCTCTCAGCTCACCTGCTTTTTGTAGTCATGCTTTGTTTGCTGCACCACATTTTTCCTGTCTTCTTGGTAACCTGGACTTATCCCTTTTTCTCAACTATCATAAACAGATCTGTAACTCTTTGTAACTTTTCATGGTACTTGTTGCTGACTCTTCCATTTTCCGTAGCTGATAGCAGAGTGCCAGCATGTGAAGTTAGAACGACAGAGGGAGCCCCTCAATGAACAGGTTTTGTTGACCATGGCTGAAATGGGTTTGGACAGAGAACGTACCCTACAGGTGAGTTCTGCACCCTATGTCTTTTACTGTCTGATGTTCTGCTTTGTTTATGCTAGCAACTTTTCCGAATTCTCTTTTAACTTGTGTCCACTACTTATCTCTGTCTCTTTAATTTGTTCAGTCGCTTAGGACAGATGCCTATGATCACTATAGTGCTATCTACAGTTTACTCTGTGAACGTCTGAAGAGGCATAAAACACTTCGGCTCCCAACTCAGCCAAGTGCACCTAGAACTGTTTCTTATTCCACTCCTTCTGTCCAGGTGAGTTTGCAGAACAGCTTGCAAACTGTGCAGTGGTTGTAAAATGTACATAATATCCTCTTGTTAATAATCTCATTAAGTTGGGGTTATGTAATAAAGGCGCATAAACACTATTTGAACTTCGAAAAATATTTATTTTTATTTTTAACTCGGGTATACATGATACCACAGATTGAAAGGAAACCCTAACTCATAGGAACTGTTTACAAAAATGAACGTGACATAGAGGAGCTTAACCCAGCCACTATTTTGCCAGTCCACTGGCAAACCACTATATTGTTTTTGCACTGGACACAAAATGCTCAATGTGGGCTCAAACGGATGAAAAAAAATTCTTTCAAACAATGTTCGTCAACTTTATAGAACACTTTAAAAATTTAGATAGTTCTTCTATCTGACTTGCAAAATGCATGATTTTAAAGTATCTAATAAAGTTTGGTTATTTTGCTTGAAAGAGTTTTGAGTCTACTTTGTGTCCTGCTTTGCCAACGTTGTGATTAATCATAGGAACCTTATGCCACCCCACCCCACCCTTAGGCTTAGTCCCTCCCTCACCTTTTTCTATTGTGAAATGGTGGATTCTGGAACTTGATGTGTCTCTGTTTTCCAGAGAATATATGCAACACATTCTATGAATTTAATAAATGGTGCTGAATAAATGAGCAAACTTGTGGGTATTTGGGGAATGGTTTCAATGAGTCAGAAAGGGACTATCATGGTTTCCTGTAAAACGATGCATGTCAGTTTAAATAAATACACATTTGTATTTAATTTTGGAAGTTTGTGAACCTTTTTTACCCAAGTCTGACAGAATGAGCTTTTGTTAAAAATTGAGGTATTTTTTTCTCTGTAATAGCTATGGAATACTTTACATTTAGCTCAGCACTACAAAGAACAGCAATGAAAATGCAGTGAACCGCCATAGATTGCATCCCATTGGGGGGAAAAGTAAACAATGAGAAGGATTCCAGGCCCTCGATTATTATGTGAGAACTTGACTGTACTTTCCATTGTTTGTTAATGGAAAGCAGTCAATGGAAAGTTTTGTGTTATTCTCAACATTATAACAACATTATATCTTTATCTTCCATTCTCTAAAAATATTCCTGTGTACCTGCCAATACATTTGATGATTCTTTGCCTTTTATCTCCTACAGGCCGATGCTGCGAGTAATACAGTCAGTATAAATGTCCCTCAGGTTCAGCTCATCAACCCTGACAACCAGATAGTTGAGGTGAGAATTTCATTTGTAGTGATAATTGCACGGACAAAAAAGTTCAAATGAGTAATTTGTTGTAAGAAAGCCCATGTGAATCTATGTAGGAACACATACCGTATGTAACTTTTTCCAGCAAGTGTTATTGACCCCAATGCTTTAAAGAATGTGAGAACTTGTTAGTAGGCATTGCTTGGTTTTACTCCTTAAGGGAGACATTATCTTATGAAAAGAAACCAATGTGTGAACTGCATTTTATTATCTTATGAAAAGAAACCAATGTGTGAACTGCATTTTAACTTCAAATACAAAAAACGCTAAGATTTATTTTATACAGCTGTCTTGAAGGGGTGGTTCACCTTCAAGATAACTTTTAGCATGTTATAGAATGACCAATTCTAAGCAACTATTTAATTGGTTTTGATTGTTTTTTTTTTATAGTTCTTTAATTACTTGCCTTTTACTTCAGTCTCTATCAAGCTTTCAATTTGGGGTTACTGACCCCATGTAAAAACAAATGTTCTGTAATGCTACAAATTTATTGTTATTGCTTTTTATTACTCATCTTTCTATTCAGGCCCTCTCTTATTCATATTCCAGTCTCTTATTCAAATCAGTCCATGGTTGCTGTACCGTAGCTACCAGATTGCTAAAATTGCAAACTGGTGCACAACCCCTTTATAGGGAATATTGGCATTTACATGACAAACCTCAGTATTTGCCTCAACATATTCCACAAACCTTTTCTAAATGCACTCACAAAAATAATACAAGAGCCAAAACATTTTCCCCAATTGTTGTCAATTGTTGTCAATTGTGCAAAGGCCAAAATCTCCAAAAGATGATCAGTAGGAGGACATTGATGATCTCACACACAATGTCAGCCTTCACTTGATCAGTTGTTGTTTTCCTATGGGCTTTACTATCACAACTTAATTAGCACCAATACATTTCAAGTTATCTTTCAATGAATAGCCTTATTTTTCAGTGTTTCAGTTGCTGAACAACTACTCAAGCACACACTTTCATTCAATAGCTCACAGACTCACTGATTTTGACTCATTCAGTAGGGACTAAGTCAGTGTTGTGAGATAGTGTTGTGAAATTAAGCACTCTATGAGTCTTGTGTCAAACTTTGAATAAGAGAGTTGTAGTATAATTCATGGAAATAATTAACAAATAATCTGGCTGCTGCAATACACAGACCAAGAATTGGCCCTATGCTGGCATTAATTCAGTAACCAAACAAGGAGAGAGGACGGCACTCCGGATAGAAAGACAGGTTTATTGCAAGCTCCTGTGGATCGCAGTAACCTTACGCGTTTTGGGAATAAATCCCTTCATATGCCTATGCTGGCATTAGCCTTCTGTCCTAACTGCAGCCTTGCGGCCTGGGTGAAGACACACACGACTGATTTTGTAGAAGAAATGCGAGTGTTTGCATTATTGCTGTGGAATACACCACATGCGCCTGTACCCAGGCTGACACAATTGTTCTGTGTGCAGACAGGAAGCTAATGCCAGCGTAGGGTCTGATTCCCGGCCTGCGTATTTCTGGAGGCTGGTTTTCAGCCCAGGCTGGCTTGTCTAACATATATGCAATTTCCTTCTGTGGAAAAAGTAAGTAAAGCTGAGGCTTTTGCCCCCTGAGGTGTTATTCCATCCCTTGGTGAATCTACCTGAATGTTTAGGATCATTGTCATTTTCCTAGCTCTATTCTCCATTGATCACCCTCTGGTACAATGACAAATTATTGATGGATTCTGTAATGGTCTGCTGCCCAGGCCCTGATGCAGCAAAGCAGCCCCAAAACACATTTCCACCACCATGCTTTTCTGGAGCAATTAGGTTCTTCTGGTGAAATGCTGTCTTTCTTCATGGATCATGACCAAAGAGCAAACCAAACTGTTTGTTTTCAGTTTAAAGACAACCAATTTCTCCATGATCCTAACTATTTTCTGATCGTATCTTATGTATATTTATTACAAGTTTTACATATTGAAAAAGAAAATTAGGAATAGAACTAAAATACAGTATGACATTGGCATCTTATGCTCTCTGGGTCCCATAGTTCAATTCTACATTGTCTCCATCTAGCTACATTCATGTCTCCTTTCTATACATATGCCATATTATGTGCAGTCCCCCAGTCAAGGTGCTTTTTATGGAGAATCCAGGTGTCCATGTCTTGGTATTATCAGGTCGGTATTTTATTTGCCAATTTATGAGAAGTATTCAAGTTTTCCCTTTACCTTCGTAAAATAAATGGTGCATCTCTCAGTTTGTTGTACTGTGAAAATTGGGAATTTATTACTGGCATGCAATATTTAATGTCTTCATATATTTTCTCCAGACAAATGGAACCATGAATCTGGATAGTGATGAGGGGGAGGAACCATCACCTGAGGCACTGGCCCGGTACCTGTCTATGAGGAGACACACAGTGGGAGTGCCAGACACACAGTGAGTTTAAACTTGAGTAATAAGTTTAAGTTTAATTACTTATCTGCCCTCTGTGCATTTGCCTGTCTAGATGCACTAACATTTACAGTGTCCAGACTAAAGTGATTCTGCAAAAAAAAAACCCTCACTTCGTACAGTTCTAGCATACCTTTCGGATCCAGTTTCTCCACCCCTGACCCATATGCAAGTCTAGCAGAGTCAGGAGGGCCACTGGCTGTTTGTCACTAGCAGAACATGGTGAAGTCCGTGAATGACAAGCAGAACTCTGCAGTAGCAATCCAAGTCCCTCTCTCTCTGCTTCCAGCTGCCCTGTGTGTCTATTCATATTCCTTCTTTTTAGCCCTTCTCGCCTTACCCATGATCTGCTTTATTTCATCAAATATGCCAATCTTTTTTCTCCGCTAGAGAAGCAGCATCTTTTCACAAAAAATTCTATTGTGTCCCATTATCAGCTGTTAGATCTCATTCTCAGCACTTTTATTTGTACATCTCCTGTACATAACAGTCTTTGTCAGAAGTACAGCTGCTTCTCTTCAAAGCTTGTCAGTTCTGTGACAGCTGGTGGGCCACTAGTTATGATAGTACAGGTGGCAATTGTCCAGCTATGATTAAATGACAATTTGCTCATTCTAAGGTTAAAGTGATACTGACACTAAAAGTTTTCTTTTCAAAAGTATTAATCTACATTAAAAGTTACCTATAGGTCGTGCTGACCGTTTTTCGCTGATAATGATGCTTTTGTAAGTAATTGTGAATAGTTCCTAAACCTGACTGTTTTGTCAACCTGACTGTCCCATCTTAACCTGACAGTTAGTTTCTAATGTTAACAGACTGCTGCTGCACAAATATGGCAGCCACCTCATAGAGAAACATGGGGGTAAGAAAGGTAATGTAAAAGCATCAAGCAAATACATTTATGGCAAAATGAAACATAGCATTCAAAGAGAGTGTTATGTTATTTTCTGGTGTCCGTATCTCTTTTTAAGGGAGTTGTTGACAGCAACACCAATTTTTTAAAAAAGCTACTGTTATACACAGTAGAGGATGGTATTGGGCACACAGTAAAACGTTACAGTTTGGGGAAAACCTGCAGATAACACGTCTAGTTAAGAAGTGTAAATCCAACAATATTTTTTACAAGATTGTACCTGCATGCTTACGTGGACATTGATATCAGTTTGCTGCAGTGCGAAGCAGGGTGATCTTCATCATGTTGGAATACTACTGGAAGGAAGTCTGGCTTTGGCCTAGCTGTTGCGGGGGCAGGGCCTAGCTGTTGCGGGGGCAGGGCCTAGCTGTTGCGGGCGCAGGGCCTAGCTGTTGCGGGGGCAGGGCCTAGCTGTTACGTAGGCCTATCATGACGGGAGTCGAGAGAGATAGGGGAGGGCTCCAAATTCTTGTAACTCCTGAGAAATCTTATATTAAACAATAGCATCAGTTAGTTCTGCCTCTATTTCCTGTGCAGTGGGGAATCATTCCTAACAGTCCTGTAAACATTTTGTAAAAAATTAAAATATGGCCATGGTCTAAGTAGACATGACACCTTTATTTATATTGATTTATATTTGTTATAATGGTATGAAGTGACACAGGCACATTTGAACAAAACATTTATTTTAGGAAACAACAATGGCATGAATTTAGCATGATGTTTCCTTTTTTGAATTTTTACAGAGCCAGATCCTGAAACTGTCTGGCATTGTCATTAAGGGGTGGTTCACATTTAAATTAACTTTTAGTATGTTCTAGAATTGCCACATATTCAACCTTTTAATTGGCCTTTATTTTGTATAGGTTTTTTAATTATTGGCTTTCTATTGACGCTTTCAAGCTTTAAACAGGGGTCACAGGCCCCATCCAAAAAACAAATGCTCTGTAAGGCTACAATTAATGGTTATCGGTACTTTGTATTACCAATCTTTCTATTGAGGCCCACTCCTATTTATATTCCAGTTACTTATTCAAATCAATGGATAGTTGCTAGGGTTATTTGAACCCAGAAACCAGGAAACTGCAAACTGGAGAGCTGTTGAATTAATGGCTAACTCAAAAACCACAAACCATTTAATGAAGCACACAGTGGGCTTCTTTTGACTGTGAACAAATTTGCACTAATGGTATTATATAATCACTGATTGGTAGCTGTTGATTACTGATCAGGTGAATGTTTGTCAAGTTTCAGTAAATTAGCCCAAGTAACTTTGTTGTGTAGGTTAGATGTAGTTTATTTTGATGTTCTTTAATTGTGTTTTGCTTAATTTTTCAAATATTTCTTTTAGTTTTAAAAAAAAATGTTTTGGTTATTTATTGGAATGGTTCTTGGGGTTAAAGGAGAAGGAAGGGTTAAAACTAAGTAAGCTTTGTCAAAAAGGTCTATATAAATACCCCAGTAAACCCTCAAAGTCATTTTGCTCCGAGTCCTCTTTCAAAAGAAACACCACATTTCTTTCCTTCTGTTGTGTACACATGGGCTTCTGTATCAGACTTCCTGTTTTCAGCTTAAACCTCCAGGGCTAGGGCTTGAGCATGCTCAGTTTGCTCTTCCTTCCCTCCTCCCCTCTCTGCTGTTATCTGAGCCCAGAGCTATGAGTGAGCAGGGTGAAACTCAGGCAGGAAGTGGTCACACCAAGCTAATATGGCAGTTGCTATCCTAAACAAACAGAGAGAGCTTCTACAGCTGTTTAATCAGGTATGGTAAAGCATTCTGCAGAATAAATATAGTCTTATAGTTTGTACTATTGTGGCTAATCTATTGGCAATAAACTGCTTCGTAGCTTTACTTCTCTATTAAGCCCCAAAATAGTACTTTTGTGGGTTATATATTATTATTAATTATTATGTCCTGCATTTTAGTTAAGGAGGCTGTTTTATTGCTCATTTTAAAGGAGACATGTAGGATACATGAAACCTCCTAATTCTGAAGGCAATAATGTAAACTATATGGTGCTGGTTTTACTTTTGGCTGTAAATGAATATTGTCTTCAAATATGCCCCCTTTATTCAAATGAAGGTTGGGCATGTCCTATCAGTCCCTGCCAGATGCTCAGTAGTAGGGGGACAGGCGATAACAGCCCTGTAGTCACACAAGCAAAGACAGGCTTCAGTTCCCTATCAGCTCAGCCTAGCTGCGGATTGGTTCTATCAGGGGACCCGGCTGAGCCAGACATTTAAGCAGGCAGGAAGTGGAACAGATGGGGGGACTAGTAGGCTTTTTGCAGAAATTTTCAATAAAGTAACCAGAAACAACAACTGTTTAAATCACAAATCTTCTATATCTAAAACTGTTTAATACACTGGCAGATTCTTGTTTTTTTACAAATGTCTCCTTTAACTCATCTTTCCTGTTAACTTGTTCAAAACCCTACCCTATCTGTTGTATTATTATATGTAACATGTCACACCCTTCCTCAAAAAGCCTTTATAAATTTTTTTTAGGAAATGATGTGTATTTTAACATAAAAATGTCACTTGGTTTTGTTTGAAGAGACATTTTTAATTTCTGGTTGTTAGTTGCCCTTTAGACCAGGGGTCCCCAACCTTTTTCACCCGTGAGCAACATTCAGATGTAAAAAGTGTTGGGGAGCAACACAAGCATGAAAAATGTTCCTGAGTGCTGCCAAATAAGGGCTGTGATTGGCTATTTGTAGCCCCTATGTAGACTGGCAGCCTACATGAGGTTCTGGTTGGCAGTACATCTGGTTTTCATGCAACCAAAACTTGCTTCCAAGCCAGGAATTAAAAAATAAGCATCTGCTTTGAGGCCACTGAGAGCAACATCCAAGGGGTTGGGGAGCAACATGTTGCTCGCGAGCTACTGGTTGGGGATCACTGCTTTAGACCAATCACTGATTACTGTGTCTTTGTGTCACTTCATGAATAACAATTGACATTAATTATTTAATTGCTGTCACTTATTCTGAAAGGCTATCAAACATATTTACTTTGTATTTTAGCAATGAAGCTGGCACAGATGAGCTGCAGAAGATATTTCCTGGATATCCAAGGGTCACTCAGCAGATTCCATTCCTTCCAGTGACACAGAATGCCAATGTCCTGCATACCCTACTGCCCATGCCACCTAGCGCACATCTCGAGTACAAGGTATATTTGGGAACTAAGTTGTTTTATTACAGATAAAATACATATTTTGTTTTGCATTAGTGTATTATTAGTAGTGGTTGGCTTTTATGATTTACCTTTCAGTATTACTTTAGTCTGAAGCATGTGACATATTAACAGGGTTGTTCACCTTCCAAAAATTTTTTCCAGTTTTTTTAGATAGTACACAAAAATGTTTTTTTTTTTTTCAATTGCTTTCCATTTTTAATCTTTTACTGTTTTCTAATAGTTAGGCTGAATGTTTCATTTTCTTGTGTCGCCCTAGAGCAGCTCTCGGAGGGGGAGTCACAGACTCTTTAACTGTTTTACTTTGCTACATTAAAGTGAACATGCACGGGCAGATTTAAGATGCCGATGGCCCATTCAGACCAAGTCGGCAGTTTATCTGCCTTTGTATGGGGTTCTCTGAAGGGCCTTCCTGATATCTGTCCAAAATCCAGCCCAATGTCAATTGGGCTGGTTTAACAATCCTGCATTGACTCGTTGATGTAGTACTTCCCCCTGATGGCCTGTATCCCTGTCATTATGATCTGATCAGATCAGCCCGATGTCACCAACCTTGCCAAATGAGTGGATCTTTCCATGTATGGCCAGTTTAAATGAATACATTTCTTGTTTTTGGCACCGCTGAGTAGTGATTTGCGGATTTAGAAAAGCTCGACCCGCTTCCCTCCTCCATTAATAGACCCGGCCCACCGATGAAATCACAAAAGGTGCAGTGCAGGCACGCAACAATAAAACTGGAAGTCTAAGATCAGGGCAGGGAGAGCAGGTAGACAGGTTCAACCCAAACCCACACACCCGCAAAAGGTGCAGCGATGTCTTACTGAAGCCGCAGGTTCCACACATCACTACTCCTGAGCATAATCCCCGAGTTTTATGAAATGCAGCTGTTCTAATGGATACAGTATCGGACAGGCCGGGCCAGTCCCCACTCCCGATCGGATTCGCCAAAAAAAAAAGTTTTCGATATTCTGGGGATGTTGCTAAAAAATGTATCAACTAAATGTTGCAATATTGTAATATCTGCATCTGAACTACTGAGCTCACAGATTGAAACAACAGAGAAGGAAAGGTTAAAACGAATTAAGCCTACCGAAATATACCAGTAAACCCTCAAAGTAGTGCTGCTGTGAGTCCTCTGTCAAAAGAAACACCGCATTTATTTCCTTCTATTGTGTACACATGGGCTTTTGTATCAGACTTCCTGCCTTCATCTTAAACCTCCTTGCCCCCGGCGTAAGCATGCTCAGTTTGCTTCTCTTCCTAAGCAGGAAGTGGTGTCACACCAAGCTAATACTGCAGCTGCTATCCTAAACAAACAGAGAGAGCTTCTAGGACTTTTTACTCGGGTACGGTAAAACATTCTACAGAATAAATATAGCGTTCTAGCTTGCACTATTGCAGCTAATCATAATATATCATTTTTGTTCAAGAGCTCATTAATAAGGTTTCTGTGCAAATGGTTACTATACCAGAATGAGTTCAGAATTCTGTATATGTCCCTGCTCATTTGTCCAACATGTTGTATGTATGTCTAACTTTATTTCTAAAGCTATATTAGGATACACAACATTGAACAGATTTACAATACAGAAAAGTACACACAGGGAAGACAAACATTATGATAAGTAAATATGCAGAGATTAACTGCCTTGTGCTAAGAAAAACAGTCAGAAGGAAATCCCTACCCTGTAGAACTTAGTCTACGTGTGATGATAACATCAGGCACAAAGAGGAGGGCAAATTGTGCAAAGACTGAGCAGGTAATGTTCTAGTGCAGTTCTGTTCAATTTATATGGTACAGAGGGCCGGAATTTTTCTAATCTACATGGTGGAGGGCCGATAATTGAAGCCAGTGTTGGCCACACCCTGTTTTTAGACCACACCCACTTTAAACCACACCCATGTTACCGCAAGACCATGTCCACATTAATAGCACACCAAAAAAATAGATGCTTGGTGCTCATTGCAGGGATCAGGGCCAGAACTAGGGGTAGGCAGAGTAGACGGCTGTGTAGGACGCCATCATTGAGGGCACACTTTTAATGTTTTTTTTTTTTTTTTTCAAGCGTTTATTTAATAATTTGTTTCAGTAATCATGGTCACTCAGTCGGGTGGAATCCCCTTCCTTCACCTTCTCCCTCTTGCCAGCAAGTAATAGCTCCCTCTGTGCGGTGCGGCAGTGCAGCGCGACGTGCGTATATGAGTCAATGGCGTCACTGATGCGATTGGTTGACAGAGAGAGGCAGAGAGCTGGGGGCCTGCTTGGTGTGGCTTGCGCTTGGTGTGGCTTGCGCTTGCTGCTCTCAGGCTTGCACTGTTGCACTGAACTGAAGACATTCTTTCTATTACTGTGAAAGTGTGAAGCTTCCTGCTGGCACAGCCAGGTACAGATTTGGGCCAGGGGCCATATGTTTGCTGTTGCTGCTGGGCTGGGCACAGATACATAAATACTTGGGGGCAATATGATGTGATCAGATTTATTTTTGGCTGCTGCTGACACAGGTAAAGATTGGGGGCAATATGATGGCTGCTGGAGGGCTGTATGATGGATGGCTGCAGGTACAGCGGGGGCTGTATTATGGATGGCTTCTGGGCTTGCTGGTACAGGCACAGGGGCAGTAATATAAATGAAAAAGTGTTGTACATTTTCTTGCTTTCTTTATTTAAAAACCATCATGGTAAGGAGGGAAATGGTAATGCAGGACAGGGGGGGCACTGATTGAAGCTCTTGCCTAGGGTGCCAAACTACCTTGGCCCGGCACCGGCAGGGATGCCACTCATGTGAAAAAAGTTGTCATATTAAGACACCCTTAAATCCATATGCCTCCTCCTCCCCTGTGTATAAAACAGTACCCCAGCATATGATTAAACACCTTAGGGGCACTAACAATAATTTTCAAATGCTAACAAACCCCCAGAACAAACACCAGGCTTATGTTCCATAGGGATCATAGGTCAGGCAGAGTATGGCACATACAGGGTGCAGAGAGCAGGCAAAGTATGACACACATAAGGAGCATAGGGAAGACAGAACAGAGCAGGAGACAGGAAAATCAGGACCACTCTAATATGTGCTACATACAGTGACACAGTGCTGGGGCCCCATTAGCATTTTGTATAAAGTGTGGACAGTTTCAGTCTGAGTCTCAGGTGTGAACAGTACAGGGGCTTTAGGATGGGAACAATAGAGGTGTCAGAAGTGGGAACAATGCAGGGGGGATTACTGTTTGCCATGTGCTGCCTGTGATTTCTTCTCCACAATAAAAAATTGAGCATAACACTACTAATGTTGTTAATGACCCTTTAGAATAAAATGGGAAAACTACAGGGCTTAATTTGAATTAAATGCACAATAGAATCCAGCATAATCATACTAAAATGCAGTCCCATTTACAGCTGAGCTAGTGCATGGAAATAGGAATCAAAGACAGATTGCCAAGGGGGGATAGTGAAAAGTGATATGATTACTGTTGGTGTATCTGGCTGATGACAACATACAAGAAACATGATCCAACTACAGCCAAAACATGTAAAATAAGATTTATGTGGGCAACAGTGATGGCTATGACAATAATGTGTGTGTATGTGTCAGTTATGAGAAAGTGAGACTTGATTCAATACTGGTAGCACTAAATGGCTCATTTTGGACTGCAACAATATAAGTAACTGCACATCATCTGATGATTCCACCAGGTATTGCTATGATTTGCCACCAAGTAAGTTTTGCAGTAGCCAACCTCAGTTTTTCTGATATTTATTGTAGGAGCAGTCTCTCCTTCAGCCCCCTACCCTACAGCTGCTGAATGGAATGGGGCCTCTTGGACGCAGAGCCTCAGATGGAGGGGCAAACATTCAAATGCATGCGCAGCTACTTCTGAAACGACCACGTGGACCATCTCCACTAGTCACCATGGCTACAGTAAGTGTTGATTCTGTACTAGTAAGCCACTCAAGCAATAGCGGTACTGCTCTGCCTATTTAGATATTGGTGATCAACGTCCGTTTGATATAGATGCAGCAACCAGATGTTTACATCCATATCTAGTCCTCAAATGGCTTTCAGACTGCATTCAGTGAGCAGCTACACACACCCATTTTGAATGCTCCTTTTTTGAGTGGCTAAAAGAACATATTGTATATGAGACAAAGATTGTATACAAGTGGAGAGGCCAGGGCTATACACAGCAGTTAGCTTAGTACTTGTGAGTTCACTGCATACTAAGTATGAAATAATGTGGATATAATGCTTAAAGGAGAAGGAAAGGTTAAAACTAAGTAAGCCTTATCAGAAAGGTCCATCTAAATATACCAGTAAACCCCCAAAGTAGTGCTGCTCTGAGCTTCTATTGTGTACACATGGGCTTCTGTATCAGACTTCCTACCTTCAGCTTAAACCTAATTGCCCTGGGCAAGAGCATGCTCAGTTTGCGCCTCTCCCCCCCCCCTCCCTTTTCTGCTGTAATCTGAGCCCAGAGCAGGGAGAGACTCAGGCAAGAAGTGATGTCACACCATGTTAATACTGCAGCTCCTATCCTAAACAAACAGAGTTTCTAGAGCTTTTTACTCAGGTATGGTAAAATTTTCTACAGAATAAATATAGCATTCTAGCTTGCACTATTGCAGCTAATCTATTGGCAATAAAATGCCTTTGTAGCTTTCCTTCTCCTTTAAAAAAATTAGCAATGCAGTGTTCTCCACAGAAAAATAAAACCATAAGAGAAATACCCCCGCTAATGGTATTTTTACAATCCCTGTACCCTTAAGAATGAGACAATGGACATGTAAAGTTTGTAATAACAGTACCGTATATACTCGTGTATAAGCCTACCCGTGTATAAGCCGAGGTACCTAATTTACCTAAGAAAACTGGAAAAATTTATTAAATCGTGTATAAGCCTAGGGGCTGATTGAAAATCAATCTGTACCTGCACCCACTGAATAACAATGAAAGGTAGGCCTGCCCACAGTTTAAAAAAAAAAAAATTGTAAGCACACCAGTCACAGTAAAATAACTTATAACTCAACCAGGGGCAGAGAGATGGAAAGATGCAGCAACTACATACGAGGCTCCTTCTGCGGCCCCAACAGTGTGCAGGACACATGTAAATGTTTACAGTCCGCAGCAAGAGCTTTGAAATTCCTCTGCTTATTTTGGTCACAAACTCTTCTAGGAGAATATGGCCTGGTTGGGGGAAGGGGGTCCAATAATCCCATTATTATAAATAAAACCCTGTTTAGCAGTTGGTGCTGCCATGCTGGTTCCGGTAGTGAGAAGATAATCCATATAGAATACAGGGCTAGCAGTGGGTGCTGGGAAATAACACAACACTTTATACAAAAGGGCCCTGGTCCCCACACCCCATTTTGTGAGCCTATGAATATCAATGAAGTGAGGAGTTACTAATGACACACCCAGGTGCTGAAAGTAGGGGTTATTTTCTTTCAAATACCGTATATACTCCGTATATACGCCAATCCCTCACCGGATCCCTCACCTCCCTCTCCCATAGCGCATCAGGACTCTGTGACTGACTGTCACGATCGCCGCCCGGAGCAGGTCCAGGAGCTCCGGGCGGCGCGTCCTTCCCTGCCGGCGTCGCTCCCAAAATGGCGGCGCCCATGGCCGCCACGTGGGTAGCAGCGCCGGCGCCTCTACCCACGTGGCGGCCATGGGCGCCGCCATTTTGGAAGGACGCCGGCAGGGAAGGACGCGCCGCCCGGAGCTCCTGGACCTGCTCCGGGCGGCGATCGTGACAGTCAGTCACAGAGTCCTGATGCGCTATGGGAGAGGGAGGTGAGGGATCCGGTGAGGGATTGGCGTATATACGGAGTATATATGGGAGAGGGAGGTGAGGGATCCGGTGAGGGATTGGCGTATGACCCGCGTATAAGCCGAGGTCGAGTTTTTCAGCACATTTTGGGTGCTGAAAAACTCGGCTTATACGCGAGTATATACGGTAAGTTGTATTATTGATCCCATGTACAAACATGTAAGTTTATATTTCTAATAACTACTTTGGCTATGTAACCTGTTGTCTTTAATAAACACTGTAATTAAAAAAAAAAAAAAAACACCAGGTGGGAATAAAACGAGCCAGGTTTTGCACCTCCAACCTCCCCCTGCACTAAAATCAATGTTTTTACAAATGCGATGGGGCAAATCAGCCGGACGATGTGCCCTGTCAAAGCAGTTTGAGAGAACACACTGTAGTGTGGAGTTTTTGCATTGAGTACCATTAGTTACAAGTTTTACTGTTGTGGAGTTAATGAATTTCTCTTGCATAGACTGTGACCGCTGTGACACCAGTGGATGAGGAGAGTTCAGATGGAGAACCTGATCAGGAGGCAGTTCAGAGGTAAGTGCCCATATTTCAAGATAAGTTAGTGAAAAATAGCCTTGTATATAATTACATGCTTTGGTACCGTTTGCAAGGAATTTGTACTCTCTCCCTATGTCTGTGTGGGTTTCCTCCCACACTCAAAAACATGCAGGTAGGTTTTTTGTCTTCTGATAAAATTTACCCTACTGAATGTGATAGGGACCTTAGATTGTAAGCTTCACTGTGCCAGGGACTGATGTGAATGGTGATATGCAAGATGACCAGGGCAACTGTCTCAAAACTGGTTAATTCCACAGTGCTGCATAAACATAAAATATTTTTCACCCCTGGGGAGGATAAGAGCCTCATATTATAGCACTCCAGCCTTGCAACCAAAAATAAATACCAATAGAAGTAGTCTTCATTTACTTGCAGTGGAAAAAACCTCACAAAAACTAGTAACCTAAAGAATTTCATAAAACAACCCAATTAATTTCAAAAGTTCAAATTTTTTGTACCACAAAATGTAGCTGCTACTAGTAGCTCCAGTAACTTTTTGTGGCTAAAAAAAATACCCTGCCATAGATAATACAAAGAATTGCCTGTGCTAAAATCACTATTGTCTATTTATGTAGCTACTAGTAGCTGTGTGTGTCTTCACCCTTGTATTGTTTTAGCTCTGAATTAAAAATGGATTTACATTCAAGGTAGTTGGGGCCACACCAGAAATACAAAGGAGTTATTTGGGTGTATACATTTAATACATTTATTTGCGATGGGTCTGATTCATTATAATTCATCTGCAAAAATGGCTCCTTCATGGGACAAACTTGGACTTACCTTGTACCTGACATACCTTGTACTGAGATACAGTTTATCATTATTGGAGGCAAAACAAGTCTATTGGTTTTATGTAATGTTTAATTATTTTTTTAATGTAAGAAGATCCACATTTTTTTTGTATTGTTTTTCTTTTTTTTCTGAATTAAAAACAATAAAACTGATTAAAAAAAACTGCACTGCAACTGTAAGTACATATGACTGTTTCCTTGTACAGCTTAGGCAGTAAGATTCAGAAACGAAAACTAGCAGAACAGTGACCACACATCTGCCAATCTGTCCATTATACTATTCCCTATTATGGCTAATACAGTGGTGTGAAAAACTATTTGCCCCCTTCCTGATTTCTTATTCTTTTGCATGTTTGTCACACAAAATGTTTCTGATCATCAAACACATTTAACTATTAGTCAAAGATAACACAAGTAAACACAAAATGCAGTTTTTAAATGAGGGTTTTTATTATTTAGGGAGAAAAGAAATCCAAACCTGTGTGAAAAAAGTAATTGCCCCCTGAACCTAATAACTGCTTGGGCCACCCTTAGCAGCAATAACTGCAATCAAGCGTTTGCGATAACTTGCAACGAGTCTTTTACAGCGCTCTGGAGGAATTTTGGCCCACTCATCTTTGCAGAATTGTTGTAATTCAGCTTTATTTGAGGGTTTTCTAGCATGAACCGCCTTTTTAAGGTCATGCCACAACATCTCAATAGAATTCCGGTCAGGACTTTGATTAGGCCACTCCAAAGTCTTCATTTTGTTTTTCTTCAGCCATTCAGAGGTGGATTTGCTGGTGTGTTTTGGGTCATTGTCCTGCTGCAGCACCCAAGATCGCTTCAGCTTGAGTTGACGAACAGATGGCCGGACATTCTCCTTCAGGATTTTTTGGTAGACAGTAGAATTCATGATTCCATCTATCACAGCAAGTCTTCCAGGTCCTGAAGCAGCAAAACAACCCCAGACCATCACACTACCACCACCATATTTTACTGTTGGTATGATGTTCTTTTTCTGAAATGCTGTGTTACTTTTACGCCAGATGTAACGGGACGCGCACCTTCCAAAAAGTTCAACTTTTGTCTTGTCGGTCCACAAGGTATTTTCCCAAAAGTCTTGGCAATCATTGAGATGTTTTTTAGCAAAATTGAGACAAGCCTTAATGTTCTTTTTGCTTAAAAGTGGTTTGCGCCTTGGAAATCTGCCATGCAGGCCGTTTTTGCCCAGTCTCTTTCTTATGGTGGAGTCGTGAACACTGACCTTAATTGAGGCAAGTGAGGCCTTCAGTTCTTTAGATGTTGTCCTGGGGTCTTTTGTGGCCTCTCGGATGAGTTGTCTCTGCGCTCTTGGGGTAATTTTGGTCGGTCGGCCGGCCACTCCTGGGAAGGTTCACCACTGTTCCATGTTTTTGCCATTTGTGGATAATGGCTCTCACTGTGGTTCGCTGGAGTCCCAAAGCTTTAGAAATGGCTTTATAACCTTTGAAATTGAACTCAGGTGTGATAAACCACAGTTAAGTTATTTTTTAACAAGGGGGGCAATCACTTTTTCACACAGGCCCATGTAGATTTGGAGTTTTTTTTCTCCCTTAATAACGTAAACCTTCATTTAAAAACTGCATTTTGTGTTCAATTATGTTATTTTTGACTAATAGTTAACGGTTTTTGATGAGCAGAAACATTTAAGTGTGACAAACATGCAAAAGAATAAGAAATCAGGAAGGGGGCAAATAGTTTTTCACAACACTGTATATCATCCAGATCCCAACATTCTTCGTTGCATTAGCAACATTTAGTTGGTGCAGAAAGTGGAAAGAACACACACACATAAGCAATCAGAGATCTCTCGCTTGTCAAGCTTGCCAGTCTAAGTGTTAACTGATGCCAGGATGTCTTAGTATGGAACATTACAGCTCTGTTAAGTAAACCAAACACTAATTTCAGCACATAATAGGAAGCCATTCACTATGAAACATTTTGTTTGGGGATATGCCACATAGTTTGGGAACTAAAATGATTCCACATGCAGTAATACATATTAGGGCCCTGTATTTTGTGATACTGAAATTATAATAACAAAAATAACTGTAACCCTACCTCTTGCTTTCCTGTAATTCTGAGCTTTCTGTATAACAGGTTTCCGGATAACCAATCCCATACTTGTTGAAGTTATTGATAAATTAAAATGTGATTAGGAAATATACCCTGAATATGTTTTAATTTTACAATCACTACTACTGTTTTCACTTGTGAGGGTCCTCACAGTAGTTTATGGTTATTACAGGCAACCCTTACACTGGGGTTTACATAGTGAGACTATTTGTTACTTATTACTTTTTGGATTTTTTTTTCTTTACTCTTTGAGCAGACTTTATACAAACCAGTTATAGTTATTGACTTTTATTTAAATCAAAACTGACTTGATATGTGCTGGATAAACACCCAGTTCTAATTTATGTTGCAGATCAAACATTCAAGTTTAAAATTTAAACAGTTTTTTTAAAAAGACTATCTCCAAGAAATAGCACATCTATTCCAAAGCACCCTCCACCCCTTCTTTAATATTATCTGGATCTTTATCATCTGTGGCCTAGACAATAAGTGCTTTGACCACTTGAGGGTGCTATTGCAATTCCATAATATATATATTATATAAAATATGACTCAGTTTATAGTGTATTGAAGGGAAAAGAAATGTGAACTATATGAACTATAAGTATAGATTATATTTTACTCTTGAAGTTAGTTATTGTGTCAGTACTAGTGAAAAATTAGTAATGAGTAGGTATAATCTATTGATATCAAGTGTATCCTTATTTTGCAGACTCTTGAATTCTGTGCATATTTATTTTATATTTTTAATAGAGAGCTTATATTTGGTTTGCCTCAGCCAAGTTCATTATAACTCCACAAATGTGAAGGCTAATTTTACATATGAAATAATAAATGATGCATAGTTGATGATGTAATTATTTAATGAAAGAAATCCTATTCCTCTCACTTAAAAAGTATCTCTTATCAGAGGCAGCTGACTGCATATTTATCAGACACTTCTCCGCAGTTCATCATTGCTCCTTAGTTTATTCACTTGTATAGGATTTTTCTGGCAATTGTTTGCTGTGCAGATATATATATATATATATATATATATATATATATATATATATATATATAACAAACAAGGGAAAGTTGTGCTCACCACTAGTTTTTAAAATCATTAGGCGGGGGTGCAATGAGGGTGTGACCACAAAAAACATATAGACAAATACAAGATTCCTCTGCACTCAACCCATTATCAATATATTTAAGACAGCGACATTTTGTGCATACTGCTACTGAAAAATGCCTTACCCTTTAAACAAAACAGGGATTGTTTGTCCATATATTGCAAGAACCATAGAACCATAGAATTCTTAATGAATCAGATGAAAATTGAGCATAGGACTGGCCAGATATGGGATGACTTTGACGTAGTTGGCCAGCTTAAATATATTGCAATATATGGACAAACAATCCCTGTTTTGTTTAAAGGGTAAGGCATTTTTCAGTAGCAGTATGCACAAAATGTCGCTGTCTTAAATATATTGATAATGGGTTGAGTGCAGAGGAATCTTGTATTTGTCTATATGTTTTTTGTGGTCACACCCTCATTGCACCCCCGCCTAATGATTTTAAAAACTAGTGGTGAGCACAACTTTCCCTTGTTTGTTATAGTTATACAGAAGCAGTGACCAGCTCCATGTTGTAGCTCCCACCCCCTCCAACTATAGTCAGGTGATCCCACTGGTGTCTAATAAAAGGGCAGCCAAGTTTGGGAGTTTTACTTTGAAAGCAGCTAGCAAGTTGTAGGTAAAACGTATTCGTCCCTTTTATAAAATGTATAATTAAACCATAGAATTCTTAATGAATCAGATGAAAATTGAGCATAGGACTGGCCAGATATGGGATGACTTTGACGTAGTTGGCCAGCTTAAATATATTGCAATATATGGACAAACAATCCCTGTTTTGTTTAAAGGGTAAGGCATTTTTCAGTAGCAGTATGCACAAAATGTCGCTGTCTTAAATATATTGATAATGGGTTGAGTGCAGAGGAATCTTGTATTTGTCTATATATATATATATATATATATATATATATATATATATATATATATATATATATATATATATATATATATATATATATATATATACAGTGATTCAACGGCACTCACCACTCCAAAGTTAAGGCTGGGTGCTAACCAGAGTATAATAACAAATTGGCAGTCATGAAAGCACTCACAGCAGTTTTCTTCAATACTTAGTTAAAAGTTCTTTATTCCACGTTCTTATCTACGCGTTTCAACCCACACAGGGCCGTCATCAGGATAGTGTTACAAAGTGCAAAACACACCTATAAATCATGTTCACCCAATCAGTGTCAGTCTCCAATTATTACATCACTGTTGCACTACTTTTAACCCTTTCACTATCACAAGTACTTCAATCCCACATTCATGAATGTAAAATCTATCCATACGTGACTAATTCACCAAAAAGGTAGTGATAAAAATATTAAATAGTAGAGGTGTTAAGATGACTGCTGTATTGTCATATAAAAAGTGAATAAAAGTGAATAAAATATCAGAGTGACTGATGTTTCTTAGAAAATGTGTCCTAAATATTGCTGTATGTTTAAAATTGTATCATTCTTAACGGCTTGTGTAACAACCAGTATATTGTTTTAAGCTATTATACATTTACAACCAATCTTGTGAATCAATGGTGTGAAAAGTATGAAATATAAAATCACTACTGAATTTAAGATAATGCTGTTAATAATAAAAACAAGTCTAGATGTTATTATTTCGGAGATGCTCAGGATAGGTCACTCAGTGACCATTGACATGTTCAAAGCAACTTTTTATATTACTCTTAATATCCAATCCTATGTCAACTTATCCACTATTTAGCCCATGTCAGTAGGAGAGAAAATCGTCACAGATTTCGTGATAACCTGCTTATTTCATATGTGCATTATTGATGCCCAACATTGTCACTACATCCAAGGAAACTTTTAACTAAGTATTGAAGAAAACTGCTGTGAGTGCTTTCATGACTGCCAATTTATATATATATATATATATATATATATATATATATATATATATATATATATATATATATATATATATATATATATATATATATATATATATATAGCACCTAGTAATTGTAACATTGCACAAATATGGCAGCCCCCTCATACAGGAGCATTGGGAATCAGACAGATAATGGAAAAGCATTGTGCAAATACTTTATGGCAAAGTTATAAATAGCTATGAGGTAGAGCTGGTAAGTAGAGTAAATGAGTTGTTTAACGGCCGCAGGTTTGAAATTACTAGTAATACAACCACAAGATACTGAGGTGTAGGAAAAACATGGCCCCAATAAGTCCAAGCCCGCTTCCCCCCAACCTCCAGCAAACCAGTTTAGGTGGACAACAAAATGAAACTATATAGTTAAAACCAATAAAACTTCACTTTTAATTACCGCCATTAAAAACCAAATGGTACACCAGGCAATGCCCACACAGCAAACCAGACAACAAATCAGTGGACTCACTGCTGTTTACAAGTATCAACAGTTCAGGACTTTAGCCTTAAAAAACATTTATCTAAAAATAGCATATAGGTGGTGGATAGGGGTCTTCAATCAACACTACGTATTCTAGATTACCAGGAGAGAACAGCTCAAAGTAGTGCTGTTAAAATTATCTGCTCCCCCTCCCTTCTGTTCCCAATTCGCCAGTAGCAAATTCTGCCTATCTACGTTGGGAATGGATGGGAGCTTGTCCCCCTCTGTCCACCTATGCTGCCCTACGCATTTCACTGTCAGCACAGCTATAAAGTTATAAATAGCTTTCAAAGGCAATATTAAAGTGTTTAATTTCTGGCGCTCGAATGTCTTTAAGCTGCCTTCCCTGGGTGACATACGTGGCTAGACAGTTGGGCAGTTTGGTCACTGTCAGCCAACATACCACGTTCATATTGTATATATCAGCCCAAATGCTCATTCTGCTACTATTAGGAAAACCAGGGACAGACACAAGGTTTCATTAAATCTCTTTCTAATATACTCACCACGTAGGAGCTGCCAACAGGTGTTCTCCAAAGAACACTTAACGAACTGTTTAAAGCCACTGATGGTCCTTTTTGGTGTCTTAAAGGAGAACTAAAGCTTAACTAAAGAAGGTGGCTAGAAATATTGTACATTTGTTTTGGGCTTTTGTACCAGCCCAAGGCAACCACAGCCCTTTATCAGTAAAGATCTGTGCCTCCACAGATGCCCTATTAGCTCCCCATCTTCTTTTCTGCTGATTAATTGCACATGCTCTGTGCTGCTGTCATTACTGAGCTTAGGGACCCACTCACAATATATAGTACACATAGAATATAAATGTCACAATAGAAAACTGATTAGTAATTAATACAAATAGTTACTACTTGGCAGCACAGAAACCAGTGCAATTAGCATCAGAATGTAATAATCAGCCCTGTAGCATCAGCTTGTATTACAGGCGAACCTCATTTTTTTGTGGTTTTACAATTTTGTATTATTTGATCGATGGAATTGAGATATATATATATTCTCACTACAGGTACCTTGCTAATCGAACAAAGCGTCACACCTTGGCTATGACCAATCCCACTGCTGAGGTTCCATCTGATCTCCAACGTCAGTTAGGGCAACAGCAATCTTTCCGGAACCGGGCCTGGCCCCCTCACCTTACTCCTGATCTATACCGGTAAGTAACTATAAACACAGAGTACTTGGCCCAGACTGTGATTCAAAATAGGCACTGGCATTTCAAGTAAACAGAGGTCTATGCAGCACCCTGTAGGCCCAATAACTAGTGACTGCTAGTGTGAGCTGTGGTCTAAGACAAACGCCTATATTAAGGGTCCATATGTTCCCCCCCCAATTTGATAACTTCCTTTCACCTATGTCCTCACATGTCACCAGCTAATAATCTGTATTTCTGTTTTGTTGGAAATAAAACATACAGTCCCCCTTTTTTTTTTGGAACAGAGTGAACTATTGTGCTTAGAAACCTTTGACCGATGAGTGCACACACAATTATGCAAACTGATTGCCACGTTGGAGCTGACAAAACATTTACTTTGTTTTCACATGAAAGCTAGACTAACCCCAACACACGAGCTGTGATTCAAGTTATCAGGTGTTCTCAGTATCTCTCTGATACTGCAGACCCCACCATAAAAAATGGTAGTTCTGGAAGCAAATTTTGTAATTTGGATTTTACGTGGATTTATATTGTGCCAATATAAAACGAATAAGCCCAAATATATGCGTTTCTGCTTTAGGGCTTGGAGTGTGAGACCCTCCAGTTTTTTCTTGGTCGGTTTACATAATCCTTCCTCTAAGGACTTCAAATGAAAGAAAGGGAAAAAAATGTGACAAGCAAGATTGAGGATAAACCACCCACATTTATGAATTAATTGGCTCAGGTTACATAGCAGATTAGCTCTGTAAAATATACTCCTGTGTAAGAACCAAACCCATTTTATTCTACACCGTTTATTTACTGTTTACCCTGTGCCAGTTAGCCCTATTTCAGATTGAATGGTGACTCCCATGGCAACACAGCAGCTGATTTTTATGAAGTGTAGTACAGGTATGGGACTTGTTTTCCAAAATGTTTGGGACCTGGGGTTTTCGGGATAAGGGCATCACCATACTTTGTCTCATAATAAATCATTTAAAACCAATAGGCATTGTTTTGCCTCCAATAAGGATTCATTTTATCTTAGTTGGTATCAAACTCTTAATTTACGGAAAGGCTGTCTCCCCTACACTCCTTTTTAATCATATAATTAATTTTTTAAAAATGATTTCCTTTTTCTCTGTAATAATAAACCATTACCTTGTACTTGATCCTAACTAAGATATAATTAATCCCTACTGCAGGCAAAACCAGCCTGTTTTTTTCATGTTTACATGATTTTCTAGTCGACTAAGGGTCTGGCCACACGGGCAGATTCGGGGAGATTAGTCGCCAGGCAACAAATCTCCCTGATCTGCCTTCCGACCGGGCTAAAATGTAAATCGCATGAATACACATGAATAGGGCACAAGTTGCCAGCATGTCATAACGTTCTGTTGGAACGCCTTCCCTCTATCCTAATCCTCTCCTGCTTGGCCCAGAAGGCTGACACTCGCACCCCTTGAATTGCGCCAAGGCACATGCCACTTTTGCCTTCCCTTTTCTAGATTGATGGTGGCAGGGCTTAACTGCAAGGACATTATTGTGAAATTTAAACAACACATTGCCTATTTGCTTTTCCTGGAAACCCAACTTACATGTCCACAGAAATATCTCTCAAAATGGACTTTATTTGCTTGCCTTGATACTTTTACAACCGTGTTTTCATATAGCTATACATTTCTTATGAGATAAGCAGGCCTTCGGACATAAGGGGGGTTATAACTGATAAGTTGGAAAACCACTTCACTGTCACATTAATCAAAATTTTCATAGCGATCTTTTAAATGGATGAGGTCTGGGTGCGGACTATAATTGTGTGTGGCTTTGGTTTTAAACCAGTGCACTCTTGAACCCTTGTCTGTCAGTCACTGGATTCACAGTACCCTATAGCAGGTAATCCCATCTGTCTATTCTCAGACAAATCCTGTTGCTCACCTTTGTCCTTGTGCTTGTTTGCTTTGTCGATTGTTTAAATAGAAATTTGTGTCAGATAGCTACTTGGCAAATAGCAGTTTTATTGTTAGCCTACTCAACCTAAATGGGTATTGGAGGGATTAGTTGCTTCAGTTGCTTTTTCCTTTAGATAATATCCTGGTCTGTAAAAAGATTTGCTGAGTTTTGAAACATATGTACTTTATACAAAAAAAAGCAGGTGAAAACCACGGTGCTATACTGGGGAACTTTGAGCAATTTGTCACCTTGCAGGGTAAAAATAGACCCTTCTTAATATAATATTGTTAGGTTGAACCAGTCATTTTTGGGGTTGTTTTCTCTGGAGAAAAGACTCTTGTGAGGGGACATGATTACTATTTACAAGTACATTAAAGGGCTTAAGTTATTGTGATGCTAAAGGCTACAATTAGTTTAGGTATTGGTATATATAGATTATATAAGTGAGTGTATAGATATGTGTATAGTTATGTTGGCATAGGTATGTGTATATTTAGTGTCCCACTATAAGACCTCTCCTATTCATATTCCAGTGTCTTAAAAGGTGGCCATAGACACACAGATCTTATCGTACGAATCGAGGATCTTTCGTCCGGCGGAGATCGGTCAGGGTTGATTTTGACCCAACTGATCCCGCCTGAGCCTATTGCGCATCGTAATCAGATCGTTCGGCCATACGGCCGAACAATCAGATTACCCCCGATATAGCCATGCTCGTCAATGGCATATCGGGGAAAGATCCGTTCGTTTGGCGATGTTGTCAAACGAACGGATCTTTGCATCTATGGCCTTTATTCAGATCAATGCATGGTTGCTAGGGTAATTTGCAGCCTAGCAGCCAGACTGCTGAAATTGCAAACTGAAGAGCTGTTCAAAAAATTTAAATAACTGAAAAACCGTAAATAATAATTAAAAAAATTAACCAAAAACCAATTGCAAATTGTCTCAGAATATCACTCACTACCTCATACAAACAATACCTTCACATATTATTTTTTGCAGTAATTCCCCTCTTTGCACCATGCCAGACCTCAAAGAATCCTGGAAAATGAAGTAAAGAGCTAAGCTATTTTAATACCCTGGGGTAAATCCCATCCGGTCCTGTACCTTGTGTTTACTTTTATTTGTTGTAGTCTCTTTTGATTTTCCTCCTGACTCACCCATCCATCAGTAGATAATTGTTTCTTGCTATGGTTTCAGGCACCACTCATGAAGATATAAAAGGTCTGGGTGACTCCTAAAATCATCCTTGCTTGCCTTTTTCCAAAGACTGCCATTTGGTATTTTGACATTCAAATGGAAAACAGCTGTGCCCCTATCTACTTATCTCTGCTTCCCATAGATTTATGTTGACAATACACAGCCCAAAGCTGGCATAGCAGTGACATATATACATTCACTAAGAAATGCATGCATCAGCATATTTGGGCTGGTTCACCCATCACCAGGGCATCTCAGTGATACGATTCCCATAGGACAACCTGGCAAGAGGTGGCAGGTGAATTGGACTGGGCAAGACTTTCCCTTTCAGGACAGTGCTTGCCCATTTGTACACAGTGTCACTGCCAGTGGTTTGTGTCTGCTTCTCGGATGTCTGTAAAGTTGTGGGTTTATTTGAAATTTTAGCACACTTACATCTTTTGCTTTTCATTGACGTGTTTCCGAAGCAATCTAAATGGTTGATTATGACTGCAGCGGGTTCATGTTTACCTGTGACACTTTGCTATCCATATCGGTGAGAAACAATCACCAATGGTTAGTGGGTGTATTGATGCCCGGTGTGGTATTTCATTAAAGAACTATCGTCAAATGAAAATTTAATATTAGCTTCAGCATACTGAAATAAGAAACTTTCTAAATACAATCAATTAAATATTCTGTACCGTTTCTGAAATAATCAAGTTTATCTTCACTATTTCTCTCTCAGCATCTTTTTCTCCTCATTCTGTCTTCTTTCAGCAGTTGGGTGTCGAATGAATGATCCAATATATCTTATAGGGGGGGGTTTCTTTTGCCTAGAAGACGTATTAGATATCACTCTATTAAAACTACCAGACATCATGTCTCTCTACATGCAGAATTTGTGCAAAAGGCAGTTTATTTTGTTAGATTTTGTTTGTACTGGAATCAGTTATTTGAGTGAGCTCTAATACATCTGCTAGCAAAGGAATTCCCGCTATAGGATATATTGGATCTAACTGTCATCTGACACCCAACTGCTGCATAAAGAAACAATGAAGAGAAACACATGCTGAGAGAGTAATAGTGAATGTTCAAGTGATTGTATTTAGAAAGTTTCTTAATTCAGTATGGAAAAGCTTATATGCAATTTTTATTTTCGGGATAGTTCCCCTTTAAGTAAAATTCATTGGGTAAAATATGAAACATTTTTACCATACTATAATTTCTTCAGGCTAATGGCATATCATGAGTGTTGTATATTGAAGCTTCACCTTGTTTGGTCCTTGCAAGGTAGATGATTAGATTGTAAGTATAAAGCCCCCGTCATGACTGTTTTTGTTAGCAGGATTCATTATGTGCACAGGTAATATAATCAAACAGTGTCGCTCATTTATAAACACTGGGCAAATTTGCTCACGGGCAGTAACCCATAGCAACCTATACGAGACAGACTTTTTTCAGCCAGCTGCAGGTGGAACAATGAAAGCAAACATTTGATTGGCCATGGGTTACTGCCCAGGTGCAAATTTGTCCGGTGTTTATAAATGAGCCCAAGTTTATTCTCTATGGTAATCTATGTCAAGTTCGTCAGCAGTGAAAATTGGTTTTCTGCTGCCTTCTTTACAGATGCACTGACTGGCATAACATGACCTGTCAGTAATTTTGGCGTGAAAACGTAATGGATTGAATTTTCCCTGCTGCTGCAGAAAATATATTGGTTTTCAACAAAAGAACATAGCACTATTACAGTTTTTTAAATGTAGTGTTATTCCCTGTGTCATCGTAATAAAGGATTATCTATTTCTTTCAGCTCCATGTACAAAGACTCAAACACCCTTCATCTTCCCGCTGAGCGTTTCTCTCCAGTTCGGAGATTCTCTGATGGAGCAGCCACAATCCAAGCTTTCAAAGCTCACCTGGAGAGGATGGGAAACCAGAACAGCAGCATCAAACAGCTGCAGCAGGTGAGTGGTCCCTTCATGATCAGCACAGAATCTCCGTCCTATTTCTGAGTGAAAAGTTGCAATGCAGGGTACTTGATTCATATTGTGTATGCAGATGAGTTAACCACTTGCAACTCCATACTTATTGCTGTTGAAGAAAATACTACTGTAAACTATTAACCTTCAATAATATTCTATATGGGAGGAACCACCATTCATCTGAGAAAGTGGGTAACCCTCAATCACAATGTGTACCTGGGATGTACCAGAGTGCACAACATTTGTTTGTCAGAAGTACATCTACAGTGTTTTTTTTCAGTATGTGATATTTGTGTAATTATTTCTAAATGATTCATGTTTAAGATTTAATCCTTTTTTATGGGTATGCTGAGGGATTTGTGCTGTGTGCATGCAGTTACTTTTTCATATTGCCAGGAATGTGAGCAGCTTCAAAAGATGTATGGTGTGCACATGGATGAGAGAACTCTGGAGCATACGCAACAGCAGCATGTCATGTACCAACACGAGCATCATCAACATCTCCTACAGCATCAGATTCAGGTACAGCACACTCAACTTCTAACTGCAGCTCTACTCTACATTTGGATTTGCAGCTACGTCTTATATGGTCCTTGTGAGCAGGGCTGTTAGAATGAGGGAAGACTCAAGTATTTGTTCTGACTGAAAAGTTGCAATGACTCCACAAAGAAGAATAAGAGTATTTTTCCTGTTTATTAATCCCTTTTGTTTTCTTTATTCAGGATTGTATACGACCTGCACAGCCATCCCCTCCTCTTCAGTCATCTTCGATGGCCCCAGCCCCTGAAAATCAGCCAGCCCTGCTTACACACCAACTACAGAGGTACCAGTGGCCCTGAGTAGCTTTGATTGTGGGAAGTGGCCGTGGGGAAGGGGTTGTTATATTAATAAAAGTGGTTATTTAAAGGTGAGGGAGTGTCAGATAGAGAAAGGAGACATAGGAAGATTTGCTTGCTATGTGCAGTTCTATTTAATGGTCTCCTTTATTTTTGACTAGAAGATTAGTTTTACAACAATATGTCTTGTCCCATTCAGGTTACGAATTCAGCCTTCTAGTCCACCCCCAAACCCAGCCAGCAACCACCTATTCCGACAGCCAAACAGTAGTCCCCCTCCATCCTCGAGTGCCATGCTCCAGACACATGGTATGTACTTTGGCATGCTTGAGTATATACTATACTAGTTTACCCTTATGCGCACCCCCTTTTAATGTCTCTCCCTCTCTTCAGGGGCCTCTTCCTCATCTCAGTATCCAGGAATGCCAACACACAGTTCAATCTACCAGCCTCCTAGCACTGGATGCCCCCCTCCCAGCATGGCATTGCCACGCATGAGTATCCAGCAACAGCAAAGCCAGCAGCAGTCACCACAACAAGTCACCATTCAGGTGCAAGAGGCATCAGACCTACCAGGAGCCACTCGTGGCATGCCAATAAATCCCTGTGCCAACCACATTCAGATTCAGCAGAGGGCATCGTTGATGTCTTCTATGGGCAACTACAGCCACAGACCCCTTTCCAAGCAGCTGAGTGCAGACAGTGCTGAGGTGCACAGGTACAGAATGTGCTTTTATCTCATACTATTCTGTAAAAATAAAAATGTCTCTCTCTCTCTTTCTCAGGAATAACAGGGTTATTTTTTCCGTTTTGAAACCAGTGTGTAATTTACTAAACTTGACTCTAACCTTCCATCTATGCAAAATGTGGTTCTGTGTTCCATGCACTCTTATTACTAGACAGCACCGCATGGCTCCAGTTTGGTGGCATAAAATCTATTTGAAGGTGTATCCTCTATACATACTCTCAAACTTTTCTTCCATTAATTTTGTGCACTTAACATTTAAAGAGATCCTGTCATCAGAAAACATGTTTTTTTCAAAACGCATCAGTTAATAGTGCTACTCGAGCAGAGTTCTGCACTGAAATCCATTTCTCAAAAGAGCAAACAGATTTTTTTATAATCAATTTTGAAATATGACATGGGGCTAGACATTTTGTCGATTTCCCAGCTGCCCCCAGTCATGTGACTTGTGCCTGCAATTTAGGAGAGAAATGCTTTCTGGCAGGCTGCTGTTTTTCCTTCTTAATGTAACTGAATGTGTCTCAGTGGGACATGGGTTTTTACTATTGAGTGCTGTTCTCAGATCTACGAGGAAGCTGTTATCTTGTGTTAGGGAGCTGCTATCTGGTTACCTTCCCATTGTTCTGTTGTTAGGCTGCTGGGGGGGGGGGGGGGGGAAGGGAGGGGGTGATATCACTCCAACTTTCAGTAAAGAGTGATTGAAGTTTTTCAGAGCACAAGTCACATGACTTGGGGCAGCTGGGAAATGGACAGTATGTCTAGCCCCATGTCAGATTTCAAAATTGAATATAAAAAAAATCTGTTTGCTCTTTTGAGAAATGGATTTCAGTGCATAATTCTCCTGGAACAGCACTATTAACTGATTAATTTTGAAAAAATATTTTTTCCCCATGACAGTATCCCTTTAACATCCTCCATAAGGGGAGGAACGGAAATGCCTCTACTGGTAAAAGGTGGATATTGCTCAACGGCACGCTGACTGTACAACATAATCTATTAAATACAAGTTACAAAATGACAATTATACAAATACATTTGTTCCTATGGCATATACATTTGGCAACTAACTGAACAATTCCAATTTAGTCTGCTTGTACTAATTTGGTAATATAGTTTGGGTACCCTACATGGATACCTGGGTCAGTTGCAGGCTCTCATGCCCCAGTTAAAAGATACATTTTTCCCCCTGACCTGGTTGATCTGCCTCCAGAGTGACTTCATTTCCGGCTAACATTAAAACCCCTTCCAAGTTTCAGGGGTCCCAGGTCCAGTTAAAAAAGAACAAATTGCTTGAAGGGTCTAAGTGGTTCAGTGGGTCTGGGTTGGGGTGAGGGTCAGGTTCGAGCACAGATCTGCCCAACTGTATCCGTGCATTACTCTACTACCACAGGTGGTGATTGTTGTATTGTATAAACATTGAACAAATTTGCACCTGGCAAATAACTAACGGCAACCAGTTAGATGTTTGCTTTTATTGTCCTATTGTTTTATGCTTTATATTATTAAAATCAATTATTTGCATTACAGTTTGAATATGGCCCACTTCTCTTCATCTACAAACTATGACCAGACTCACCTGCACCCTCATGTGTTTGCTGAGCAGCCGAGGCCTTCTCAAGCTGGTTACACATCCACAGGATCTGGATACGGCCCATCTGGGGGCACCGCAGCGTATACACAGGCTTTAAAGGTTCCTCAGGTGGAGCAGTACCAAGGATTCTCCACGGCTTCTCATCAGAACTATCCAGCCTCGTCCCTACAGCAGGCCTTGCTCTCCCCCACACCAGGCACTTACACGAGGCATCACCAGCAGCTGCCCCACATGCTGCAGGGTCTTCTCTCCCCTCGCCATTCCCTCACAGGCCACACAGATGTACGTCTACCCCCAGCTGATTTTATGCAGCTGATTAAACAGCACCAGCAACAGCAGCAGGAGCTCAATGAACTCTTTAGCCAGAAGCTGAGCCAAGGTGACCCAGGTACCCTTCCCTATAAAAGTGCTTCTGAGCCTTACCATCACCTTCTTCAGATCCATCCAGCATCGACGGCTACCTCTGTGACCCGGTATCACCCATCCATGCTCCATTCAGAGAGCATGGAGGAGGACTACTCTGGAGAAGGACAAAAGGAATCTGAGGGAGAGACTATAAGAAGCCTGTGCAAACCTTGCCAGGAGACTAGACATGGGGACACAGAGTCTTTGCTTGGTACTCTGGAGCTTAAAGAGCAGGAACTGGGGGTACAGCCGTACCAGACACAGACCTCGTATAAACGGACCAAGTCTGCCAGCAGAGGTAAGGATTGTAAAAAGGGAAAAGAGGAATCTTATATACCAGAAAATTAATAGTTACAAAATATTTCTGTTGACTAGTTATTTTATCTGAAAGCTGACAATACTATTAACTGATTTATCTGTGCAAAGATTTTTTTTCTTGCTGAATCTGGGATCATGGGCAATGATTGGTACCTCTATTATCAACCTTTTGTCTGTTGTGGCCCCTTATAAACTGATTCTTGCATAATTGTGACACCTGGACCAAGTAGAATTAAATGAAGGAAGTCTATCCTACTTATCGTTCAGTCTATGATATCAGCTCTCCTGACAAACAGAGGCATCCTGCTGACTCCTGTCAGTTCATGATATGAATGAGTATAAGAGGTTATTGTAAGCAGTTCTTACAATAGTGCATGCTGTTTTGATAAGATATGTTTAAATCTTAAGAGTAGAAAAAAGTGGTCTGCACTGTTGTAATCATTTGGCTCTAGTGGTGTATGGCATGACCCGAATGACCATCGGCTGGGTGGGTTCCTGCTGAAATTTGGCCAACCGATGCTGGTTAGGCTTGGGTACTGGTCAGACTGGGGAAATTTACTCCTCCTCTGCTCCCTGTCTTGGAGCTAAAGGCATGCACAGTAGTAGCATATAGCGCAAGAAGACGCGGGTATGGTCAGGTGTGTGTCATACAATATCAACATTTTGCGGGTTAAGGTTTTGCAGGATAGGGTCAATTGTGGGTTGAGTTTTTCTTGACCTGCATATCACTATTTGGCTGTTGTACCGTCCCAAATCTCCGTTGCAGCAAACTGCAATGGTTATTCCACTGCAACTACACTGACTATAATTTTACATAATTTCATCCAGTGCCTGCTGTCTCTCTATACTAGTCATCCCCAACCAGTGGTTTACAAGCAACATAAAACCCAGCCAAACCTCCTGTAGACTGCCAATTCACATTGGCCAACTTAATAGCCAATCTCAGCCCTTTTTGGCACCCCCAGGGAACTTTTTTCATCCTTGTATTGCTTCCCAACTCTTTTAACATTTGAATGTGGCTCACAGTGAAAAAAGGTTGAGGACCTCTGCTCTATACCCTATAGTTACTAAAAAGGGATTGGTGTACAGTGGCTTTATTCAAACCATGGCAATTTAGCATGCTGCATTCAGTAGTTATAAAACATAATTCCTCCTTTAAACAGTTTTCACTTGACACAAAGACCCAGAAAAAATATCGGCAAAAGAAAAATTGTACTGCAAATTCATTCCTTGGGCTGGCATTTGCTGTTTAGTGTGTTTATTAGTGTAGGACTTGGACCAGCAACAGTGGAGGAGCTAGTAACAGGTAGGAGTATGCCGATGGAGACCATAAAAGTTACATAGTTAAATTGGGTTGAAAAAAGACAAAGTCCATCAAGTTCAACCCCTCCAAATGAAAACCCAGCATCCATACACACACTCCTCCCTACTTTTAATTAAAATTCTATATACCCATACCTATATTAACTATAGAGTTTAGCAAGTGGCCATGCATTTGTGTGCCTCCTTCCTATTATCAGCCAAAATGCCTGAAACTTGCTGACACGGCACATCGGAAGATGACATTTTCAAACATGCCATGTCAGATCTTCTTCAGTCCAAGGTAATTTCTATGTAGAGATCTCAAAATTAATGTATAGATATTTGTATTACGTAAACACATTTTTAAACACATGACCCGATTATTATGGTTTTATTATTATTATTAAATGCCCACAACATTAAGTTGACATTCTGACTAATAAAATGGATCAATGTCTTTCTACTAAATTAAAGTTTGCAGTTCTTTTGAAAATTAGTGAAAGCATCCTCAATATCATTTTACAGCATTTTATCTCCCACATGTCCCTGTAAACAAAAGTCTTGGGAACTAAACCATGCCTTTGTCTTGAGTCACAAGCCCAAAGATCCAAAAATAAAAACCGCCCCCCCCGGTTTACTGGGGGAAAGTAACCCAGAACAGAACCGTTTTATTTGTGATGAAGTAAGCCACGTTCGCTCACTGCAGTTTTCTCTGGCTAGTATGTTCAGTCATTGATGGGCTAGGGGACGGCTTTGGAGTATAGATAGAATATCATAACTCTACTTATCTGGTGATCCTGATGCATTCCTGATAATTTTCATAGAAGCATGTCAGTATTACTTTGATAATTAAAATTTCTTTCTTGGGAGAACGCAGAACTGTGGGTGTAGCTTCCACCTGTAGGAGGAAAGACAGTGGAAAATAATTTCCACTCATCTTGTGCAAATGTGAATTTGTATGGGCAAAAATAAGCTATTACATACTATATATTGGCAGTTGGCTAAAGGTTTTCCATGGCATTATGATCACCATTATTTTCTAAAAGAATAATATAGAAATCCATACACACTGTGCCATTGCCCTTTTAGTTATTGCTAGATTGTAAGCTGGAATGAGGTATTCCTTTTTTTCATCAATCAGAATTTGTGTGTAATTTTCAGGGATGCACTGAATCCAGGATTTGGTTCGGGTTTCGGCCAGATTTCGGCCTTTTTCAGCAGGATTCAGATCCAGCCAAATCCTTGTGCCTGGCCGAAGCAGTTCGGGGAGATTAGTCACCCCAAAGAAGAGGCGATTAGTCGCTGGGGCAACTAAATCTCCCCGAATCTCCAGGTGTGCCCTTACCCTTAGATCAGTGATCCCCAACCAGTAGCTCATGAGCAACATGTTGCTCCCCAACCCATTGGATGTTGCTCCCAGTGGCCTCAAAGCAGGAGCTTATTTTTTAATTCATGGCTTGGAAGCAAGTTTTGGTTGTATAAAAACCAGGTGTACTGCCAATCAGAACCTCAATCTAGGTTGACAAACCACATAGGGGCTACCAAATGGCCAATCACAGCACTTATTTGGCACCCCAAGAAAATTTTCATGCTAGTGTTGCTCCCCAACTCCTTTTTCTTCTGAATGTTGCTCATAGGTTCGAAAGGTTGGGGATCCCTGCCTTAGATAATTGCCAGTTACGGATAACTGATGCATATTTCTTTGCAGTGCATTTCTTATTACCATCGTTATGCTGCCTTCAATAGAAAAAAAATCAATTGTTCACAAATACTGTGATGTATGAACAGCTTTATGAAGTAGTTGCAGTACTGTATTTTAGTGGCTTATGCTTCAGCTAGGTTGTGTCTGGATATCCTTTAGGCACATTTAGGTCAGCCAGTAGGCAGTTATTGTTAGTGTAGTTTTTTCATTTCCATTAATTGCAGAATTGCAAGAAAATATTTATTATATATATATATTTTTTTTTAACAGAGCCAGGCCCTACCACAAATTGCATGGATAGAGTCTCCCCACCCAACGTCATGGATGTTCCCGACCACAATGGTATTCCGTATCCTTCAAGACCCTCTTCCAGTGAGCATGCCCGATCGAGGATGCTTCAAAGGCACCACACCATCCAGACAAGTGATGATGCCTATGTATGTCTGCCAGGGTTATCATGGGAAGGTGGAGGTAGACACTGGGCAAGAGGGATGTGCAGGGAGATGTAAGAAAACATTATCAGGGCAGTGTTTAAAGCTGGCCACAAGTAAAACTGTGGTATCAGAATAGGAAATGTCAGAAAATGCTGACCGTTATTTGAAGGTGGGATTACACATTCATATTATATCCATTCTATGCAATTTTGATTAGGAATCATTAAGGGATGTTCCCATAAACCTGGTTAATTTCATCATGGCAGTCTAATGCATTTTCACAGGTACAGCTAGATAATCTGGCTGGGATGAGTTTAGTGGCTGGAAAAGCTCTAAGCTCTGCTCGCATGTCTGATGCAGTTTTGAGCCAATCTTCACTTATGGGAAGTCAGCAACTCCAAGATGGAGAGAGTGAGGGTAAGCATTCAGTTTTTTCCACTAACTCTTCTCCTTCTACGATTGTCTTCATTTATATTAACTCTTCTTTGCACAACCTTTAAAATAAAGATGTGTTTACTAGGGCCAGCCTGGAACTTGCAAAGGTAAATGTGAAGTTATATACAAGTATAACTGTATTAGTCCCCTTCTAACATTAGTCTGATGTTAGAATGCGACAGTCCCTATCACACTTATTGTCTCTTTTATGACTTGTACAATATCAAGATTAGTTCTTACAATCAATATTACTTTGCCTCGTGCTGGCAGTCCTTAGCCGTTTGTAACCAATGTTCTTGCTTTTGCACATTCTTGTTTTATTTCATAGAATTTACTATCCATGGCATGTTCATTAAAGAAGCTGCTTATTATACAACAATGTACATTGTGCATGGTGATTGAAAAATGTATTTAAGTTTGTAATTTAGGAAACGTTGAGTGTCATAAAGCCATCTTTCTTAATTTCATTTTCTCATGTACAAAATTGCCCCCCCCCCCCACACTACATCTTATTCTATGATTACATTTTACAGACTATACGGAAAATCCAGAGGAAACCGATTTATCTGTACTGGGTGACAGTGGTCAGCATCTGCCAACCTCCTGCTTTCCTTCCACAATGTTATTGGGTTACAAGCACACAGACCTGAACTTCAGCATGGAACAGGCAGGAGTTTGAGGATATGTAAGTTACACCTTAATTCACCTAGTTAATTTGATCTCTTTACACTTCCGTATTGATATGTTCCCAAACAACTGCACAGCTCATATATTAGGCCTACTGAATCCCCTGTGCCAAAAACATACGGATTATACAATTTACATTAAAGTTATCTGATCTATACAAAGTGAGCAATGTTTCATAGTTCTGCCACAATGCAATACAGTATATCTGCCTAAGGATGCAATGTTTAAGTGATGCGTTTAGGACACTGGTCCAAACTATTAACCTCATATAATGCTTCAATAAATTACTGTGAAATAAGACTGTAACTAATTAAGTTATGTGCAAAATTGCTAATAGCTGAATTTCTTTTCACCCCTTAGGTTTTCTGCCACAACAGAGGGTCCCATCTTCTGAACACCAACAGTATCTGCAGCTTTAGCGCCAAATTTCATCTAATATTCCTTCCCTAACAAACGACCAGCCTCTCTTAAACTGGTTCTAAAAGTTTTCCCATTCACCTATTTATTTTATTTCCTTGTCATATATGCTCACTTTAACAGATTCAATCTGGAGCTTGGAACATAATGAGATGAGTGTAGAGTGAGTGGTGGGGAAATCTTCACCATTCTCATCTTTGGGAGGCTGGAATCAGAGAGTGTGCTGCTTCCCATTTGGGGAATGATAGTGACATTTGGCAGTGCTTCTACTCATGGGAACCAGGGAAGAAGGGAAGAGACAATTTGGTAGTTAACTGTCCTAAGTATAGTAAAACCAGCAAAGAATCCATTGGAAAAAGTACAGCAGAAGGTGCTGTATGAATAAAGACAGGAGATTGGCACCAAAGGAGGCAAGGGCAAAGGTTGCAGTTTTCTCCATAGGGTACTGCCAAAAGCAGGCTGGCATATTTGCTGAGACTTTTTGGAGAGGCTGGCACCCAGAGAACAATAGTAGATATGGTTTCCAAGCAGACAACAGAATTAGCTCTTGAATGCCCATGGCATGTGCTGGTGGCACTTTAGGATAAAGTCAATAGAGCTTTATATGGAGATATTTGTACCAAATTGCACACCTGACTTTTTTTGTCATTTGTTGGATGTACAAGTTTGACTAGTCCTAAAGGCAGTGGAACATGAGCAGTAGAATGCCCAAAAATCACCCCATGTGTTACTGCCTTCCAAATAATAAATAAAAAGACAGGGAAAATTAGAAATGGAAGATTCCATCCACTTGTTCTCATCTACAGACTTATTGAAAATCATTTCTGCAGGGTCGGTCGGGGCTCAGCAGGATTTGTACACTATACTTCAAAGCAGCAGCTCCCCAGGTTCACAGTTCTAGCACTTTTCTTATCTAGTCCAAAGATTAAATATTGAGGCTGCCATTGATGTTTTTCATATGCACTTTTTTCCCTTTCATTTGTGACTTTAAAATGGGGGAATCGCTGATCAGCACAGCCAAATTAGCTAAGTACATTCTGTGGCATGGTAGTTACACAGTGTTTATCATTTTCTTAAATTTCTGAGGAATCTGTGCAAGAGAATCCATTTGGCTCAGAATAGGTTTGTTTTAAAACAAATAATGCCGCATTACCTTTGGGGGGAAAAAAAAGCAGATCATTGTCTGACTGCCACCCACATTGGAATGATCTTATTATTCAGCCCTCGGATGTTATAAATTTACAGGCACTTTTCTCACCAGAAGGAGAAAAAGAATGTTTCCCTGCTCTTTCTATGTGTGTGTAATACATGACCTTGGGTTTCCCGTAGATTTCCACAATCATACATTTTTGCATGGCACAAACATGCTTTCAGATCAATAATTGTATTCATTTTGGCATACTTGTAAGAATTTCTGCTATAGTCATGTAGCATCAGAATGATTTCCCCTCATCAGATCCGTTTAACAGTTTCAGCAAAGAAATGCTTTGTCAAATAGTCAAAATAATGCAAAAATATTTTGATCTGTATAAAAAATAAAAAATCTATAAAGATATTTCACTTTTATATAACTGTGCAAAGATTAGCGGAGTTAGGAGCGTTTTAAAGAGGTTGTACAAGGGATACGGACTCTCAGGGTGCCAGCTTCTGTTCAGCTACCCACATGGTGCACAGACCCTGCATCATGCCCTTGAGGCCCTTGGGAAATATTTGGCCTGGTGCAATATGCTACTTATTTTAAGTACAATTTTATTATTTTCTTTGTTTTAATCATGATTTATGTGTAACTCCTTGTGCCAGCTGAATGGCGAAGGATTAAAGTGCTATCTTCAAGTGTTCTGTGTGGAGTATGAGTGGTGGTTGTGTATATATGTATGTGTATATAAAAGTGTGTATGTATATATAGTGAGAATGTGTGTATATAAAGACTGTGCTCCATACAAAATGATTATTATAAGCTCTGGCAACGGTAGTGTGATGCCACTGCTGCTAGTGATCCCACCAAGCTCAGTGCCAATTTATCTGCTTGGCCAGCAGTCATCAGGTTTTTTTGTACTCAACTGTTACAATAGGGACAGCTTTTGTCCTTGGCATTATAAAAATCGGCAAGAGACTTTAAATCCCATGATTCGTTACTAGCCTGTGGGCAGGGTGCATGTGTACTAAGGCATAATGTGCATATCTGCAATAATAAACAGCTGAATGGAACCTAAGCCACGGCTGTAACTCTAAAATCTGAGGCCAAAGGGACATTTAAAGTCCACTTTGTGAAAAAAGGAGATTTATTTGACCTTTCCAGTGGTGGAAGAAATACACCTCCAGTATCCACCAGCAGCTGAAGGCTGTTAGGAATTGCAAGGAATTGTAGTTCAGAAATAGCTGAAAGTGTTGACCATGTCTGCACTTTGTATTTTCTGAATACGTTTGCCCACCCTTCCCCATTCTCCCTTTCACAGCTGTGTTTTCATGCTTATATTCCAACCTGTATTTTTTAAACTATCGTTTTCTACTGTATGCTCTTTCTGTTGCTTTAAAAACACACTTTTTGTTAGATTTCCCCCATAATTAAGGTTTTAACTGCATTTTCTCATAAGCTGTAATGTTTGCTTACCCAAACAATGTCCTATCCCATGTGTCATCTAAGCATGCTAAACACATGCTATTCTGTCGATTCAATTCAAACCAAATTAAATGAGCCCATATAATGCATTGTGTTTCATACAGATAGCCAAGAGACCCTTATGTAAAAAGGTGCATAAACATATCAGAACTTTTAAAAATTCATATAAATGTTTTCTTCATGGTTTTTATTTTAACAAAGGCATGCATGACTCCACATATTGAAAGGAAAGTGTGATCTATCTCTTGACTGGTACAGACCATTGCCCAATGTCATGCTTGACAAAGGGGACCTCCCTGAAACATTGCATCACGCAATAAACAGCAAGGGTTTTGCCCTGCCAGCAGTATCCTTGTGTGCCGGTGTTTCTTCCATATCTACATGTTGATTAGAGGTCACCGATCCCTCTCTCACTGTAGACCAGGGAGTTCCTAGTCCAGAAGGCCAGAGTGTGCGAGGCAGACCATTCTATTTCTATCGTGAACAGACCATTGCCCAACCCAGCCTCACCTTGTTTTGTGGTGAAGTAATGGGCTCTGGGACTTTAAATTCCTCTCCTTTCAGGAGAATCTGTGCCTCAACCCCCTTCAAGTTCCAGCATCCATCACTTCACAGTGATACAAGGAAATGTTGCTGTAAGGCAAAGGCTGGTTGAAAAATGGTTTGTACGAGTCATAGTTTCTTTCAAGAATCCGCTATATCTGTTAATTTATAGCTAGCTAATTTATAAAAAAAAATGGGGGTGGAGGATATATTTTCTCTAAAGGGTGATGGCAGACCTGGAGATTTGTCAGTCCATGGTAAATCTGTGATACTTTGAATTTCATTCCAATGACTGCAAGAAAAACATTATGCACAACGAACAGCCTTAATTACAGTAAAATAGCACTTAAAGGGAGAAGGAAAGTCTTTTTTACTTGTGATTACTGGGGGGTGCCTAACATTTGCCTCCCCCCAAGTATAAAAGGACTTTCCTTCTCCTTTAACATTTTTTTTACAGATACAACTTACCGTACTCAGTTGTGTCTACTCTTGAGCATATTTTATGGTATTTGAGAAATGCCTGCCGTCCATAGTCTGTTACCACTGGTACTGGCAGTTTTACGTGGGAGGGGGCACGTGTAGATCGAGGCTCTCATTTGCTGATCTACCATTTCCCTTCGGTCTTTATACAGTTTGCTGCACCTTTTAACCCTGACTATTCATCTCCCACATTACTGCTTGTTTCCTACTCACCCAGTCAGCTAAACTGTTGATCATACATTCCCAGCACCCTGAATCTTTCAGTGCCCACTGTTTTTCTCTCATATGATTCATATTCATTTTCTTACCCCTTTCAAAAAATCAAGTCAGAAGTTTTGCACTCTGGTCAAGAGCTGCCCTTTGATATGTTAGCTGAGACATGTCAGTAGCAGTTTCAGACTGTTGGTAATTGCTTACTGATTAGCCATCAAAATAGGTGTGTGCAGGTCAGCCTTAAGTCTTTATATACACAGTGAATGTTTGTGTGTGTCTGTCCCTGCACTCCTCACCTCATTTCAGTCCTGGCCCCTCAAGCCTCTTCTTACTAGGGATGCACCGAATCCATGATTCGGTTCGGGATTCGGCCAAGATTCTGCCTTTTTCAGTAGGATTCGGCCGAATACTTTTGCCGGACCAAATCCTAATTTGCATATGCAAATCAACGCGGGGAGGGAAATTGCGTGACTTTTTGTAAAAATAGTAAAAAATATTTCCTCTTCCTACCCCTAATTTGCATATGCAAATAATGATTCAGTTCGCTAATCATTCCCGTAGGAAAGAAATCGTGAATTCGGTGCATCCCTAACACAAATATATTAGGATATATATATGTGTGTGTATATATATATATATATATATATGTGTGTGTGTGTATACATACACACACACATATATATATATATATATATATATATACACACATATATATATGTGTGTGTGTATATATATATATATATATATATATATATATATATATATATATATATATATATATATATATATATATATATATATATACACACACATATATATACACACATATATATGAAATGCCCACCCTGCCAGACAATGCAGCGGTTCCTAGTCCCTTATTTTGTCTGATGTAAGAAATGTTTTTCTTTTAACTTTTTTTTTTCCATAATTGTTTGTTATAATAATATTATTGTTAATAATAAAAAAAAAAAAAAAAACATTTGTGTTTTAACAGTGTAAAAATTTCATTTTTGTATGTGGGGCATCATTCACTCTGTCCATCTTGTTGACTGCTTTTTGTGATTTAACCCATAGTTTACTGTTACTTGAAGCGTATTACATAAAAATGCCCCAAAAAGTTTTAGCCCTTTTTTCTTATTTTAAAAATTTTCATTATGGAATTTTGATTTTCCCTTTTCCCTGGCCATCCTATGGAGGTCCATTTTGGATTTCTAATGAAGTATAAAGCATTTGTGTATTGTTTGGTCAGGAAAAATGGACCTGGTAAGCATATGCTTGTTCTGGTATGCCTTGAAGCATGGACAAAGAAGTTCTGGGACCATTCTACAAATGTCCAAACATGATGTAAATTGTTACTGTGATTTATGCCTGAGGAACATTTCCAGGCACATGCCACACACTCCTCATTGAGCAGAATCAAGGTTTGGCCAGTCAACTGTTAGAGGAAACACCTCTCTTCAACTTGTGTTCATTTGTCATAAGAAGTAACAACATTTCTGCAGATATTACAGTTATTAAGAATGTGCTTACCATATAGGGTTTGGGGGGATATTATCCCTTTCGTTTCTCTTTTGAGCTGCCCAAGTCTGGGATCCCGAACATTCCCAGTTAGACGGGCTTTGGTTGCATGTGTCGAATAACCTATTTTGCAACCATGCCGGATGTACCTGAAATGCCAGCGTTCCTTTTTTTTTTGTCTCTACCTTTTATCAGTTTTAAAGTGGACTTGCTCACCTTGGTTTTAACATTGTACAGAAAATCGCCCCTTGCAGTAGGCTTGCACGGTGTTCCTGGTGTCTGACAATGAAAGGTGAAATCACAGAGATGGGATGAGCGTTTATTCGGATTTATTTTCTGTGTGTGATATGGCAGTCAGGAGATGGAGCAACTCGAGGCTTGTGCAGCTTATCTCTGCCATTTCTTGAGTGCCATTAGACACATTCAAGCAGCCTCTAAAGTGGTGATTAATAATACTTTCTTGAAGTTATGGTGGATGTTATGTATCTTTGATTTGCATGCTTTTTATATTCACCCATTCTTTCACATTTTGCTTTATCCGTTTACTATTTTATTTATTTTCTGGTCAGATATCTTGCCTGCTTTGCTTTTGCTTGATGCTTCTGTAAAAACCCATGTTGCCTTCCTTAAACACACACACTGAGTTTCCAGTGCTGACATACAAAGAATGCTTCCACCAAATACACATGCTCAGGCATCACCGACACTCACCAAGACATGTCAGCTTCTTTGCCACCTCTATCAAACAACTGATCTACCCTAAAATATGTGCTACCAGCTAAAGAATTATCATCATCAATATTCTTGAGTTGTCATATGGAGAGAATTACACTGCAAACTTTACAGGAGCAAATCTCTTCAAATACCCAGAATTCTCTCCCAATAATTCCAGTTGAAACATACTACTTTATTGATTATGCCACCATCTTGTGTATGCTGGAGTTTAGAGACAATAGTTAACCAATATAATATGCTTCTTGAGAGTTCTATGTATTTTTTCACTGGCATCTACTTTAGTCATGTAAATGATGCCATTAAACAATGTCACATTCAGAGGCCTAAATGAGAGGAGGTCTTTGCCTCGGCTATTTTCTTCAAAAGAATACCAGTGTACAAGTTGTCACAACATAAGGTCATGCTTGGGTGAATTGTTACTGTTTTAGCAGTGATCTTAAAACCCATTCTGCTTCTCTTATGGTTGTCTCGCTTTTTAGTTTCTCTGGAAAGGTCTTCGGCACAGTCTGATAAGTTAAGCTGCAGCTACTAGTCTGTAGTGGGCTGTGACTATAGGTTTGGCATACTGAATGCACTATAAGTAGAAGCCCTGCTTTCATAATTGATTCCCTTTGTTTTGCAAAAGTATTCATTATAAGGGAAATGACATATGGGGGCATTTGTCACCCATATGAAATTGTGGGCAAAAAATGCTCTCCCGTCGCAGTGCATTAGTAAAAGTATTAAATCATGCATTATACAGAGGTGGGCATTCCTGCAAAATGACTCCCTTTTATTGACATGCTTTAATTTTAATACATTTTTAGGTGTCCTTGCCCTTAGGATGGGATCTGAAGCTCTGATTGTCATGGCCTGAAAGCTTATATACCAAGACCACTAAAAATAGAATATGAATGTAAACTGCATAAGTGTTTTCTAGAGTCACTATTAAGATTGCTTTAAAGAATATATGACTTTGTTCTGTACATCTAGGACCAAACAAACAAATATTGAAGGCAATATTCCACAGCTGCCAGCTGAATAGTATATAGAGCATATATTAAGAAAGTATCGTGTTATGCATTATGGTCCAGATACAGCAGCCCACCAAACACTCCATGTAAGTCCTGTACCTGCTAATGAATACAGTCAGATGTATACATCTCTTCTGATGAGTTCCAGGGACAATTTCTGCATTAGGCAGTTAAGAGTGAGCCACCAGTTGAATAACCTTATGCCCATTTTTCTTTATAGGGTTGAAAGGTATTCAAAAATAATCTGAAGTGAATTCACTGAGTATAGGTTCTGTCTTAAAATCATATGTGCTTGAAGATCAAAATATGGTATATTTTTAACTTGGTCAATTGTGTTAATTATCCCGATAGTCCTATCAATATACAATTCCTATGTCTGTGGTTTTTAGCTTTACAGTTTAGAGTAAGGGGATTTAATGGAACCTACATAATGTTGTGCAGACCTGAACACTTTGTTCCATGAATACCCTGAGTTTCCCTTAGCATACAGCGCAGTCATGCAAAGTGCATCATTTTGTTTGACATAATGCAAGAAAAGTCCTAATTCCATGCAAATGAATATTCCTGAAATTTATGGGGTACAATTTTTCATGGTGAGAAATAGTTTTTTCTCTGGCTTTCACCATATTTCTCACTGCTGAAAATATTAATTAAGTTGTAAAATGTATGGTTTACTATAGAAATATTTCCAGATGTCTGGTTTAGACCTACTCTAAGACAGAGGGGAGAAAAATTGGCACAAAGTATTGAAATACTATAAACATTATTTAAAAGGCGCCAACATATTCTGCAGCTCTGAACAATAAATGGCTGTATACACCGAACATAAAAAGCAACCAATGACTGATTTAAGAGGTAAAGAAAGCCCTGCCCAAAAGAGCTTACAATCTAATATTGTGCATATAAGTAAATAGACAAAACAGGTGCCTATTTACTAACATTCGGATTTCCTGTTTTTTCACGAATTGTATTTTTTTCCTTAAAAATTTTAGGTTTTAGCCATTCAGACCTTTTTTTTTGCGAATAATTATCCGAAAAAAGGTTTTAGGGCAGAGGCTGATGGGGAGATTTATCACCCGACATTATGCACGACTGCGAGCGCCCATTGGAAATAACTGAAGCTGCCTCTAGAGAAAACTTCGGGCGACTTTGAGATATGTTTGGCACCCGCTGTCACAAATGAATAATCTCCCTTGGCCACTGCCCTTCGAGATATTCGTATTTTTTTCTGCAAATTTACCATTCATACTTTTTATATTCGGATCTTGCATTCATGATTTTAAAGAAATCGGGTTTAATCATGTTTTAATAATGGGCTCTCCTCATGTATAATAACAGAGAGCTGCATTTGGGTGAAGGCAAAACACAAACAAAATCTGATTTACGCTATTAGCTTTATTCATTAGTAATCCGTTAAAAGAGAATTACATTTTTTCCCTGTTATAGGAAACTACCCATATGCTCCATTATTTTGTGATCACCATGGACTCAAGTATGCCAAATGATGCTTATTACTAGTTATATACTTTCAAACCGAAGGGGAAATGGCCGTTTCCTAAATTGTGCCATTTTGTCAGGATTAGTGACCTTCTTTTCAAACATTGTTATTGCCAGTTTTCATTGGGCCCAATTCCTGAAAATAAGCCAAATCAATACTTTTCCTCAAAAATGCATAACGTAAATGTTTGCAGCAATATCTTAAATCATGAATTGCTCATTCATTTATGTTAAACATTCTCCTGACTGCTGGTGGAAGAAATGTCTACTTCCCTTTCAAAGCCTTATTTACAAACTGATCAAAGTGCATAACCCATCACAAACCATCAGCAATCAGTGTTTAATCATCTACAGTGGGTAGAAAAGAAATCTATGTTTTTTGGGTTACAATTCTGTTGAAAATAAACTAAATATTAGTAAACAATCCCCACACCACTGTGTGCATTTTTTCATACAGATGGACAAGAAGGTTCTCTTCTTTTTTTCCCTCTTTTTAACCTGGTGGTGCTGATTCTAAAGAAACAAGCATAATTCTGTCCCTAGACAAACCCAAAGTAACTCAAATAGGTTCCAAAGTATAGATACTTATAAAACAACACATTTTTTGGCTTTAAATAATTAACTATCTGCTGCCTCATTTTATAGTAGAAAAATATGCAGTTTTTACACCAGAAAACTGCCTTTGAAATGTTCAAAATGACAAAACCTATGGCTAAAAATGCCTATATCTATTTGGGAATGCAGTATTGCTTATGAGTTTTTATTGTTGAGAATAGTATAAACGTAGGAGAGGGCCATCATTGACACTATTTGGGCTGAAAGTATTCTGATCAGGAATGCACTAAATATTGACTTTGATTCATGCTCTGGCTTCATCTGTTCAAGAGCTCCAAAGGCGACTTTGTATTCATTATTTCAATATATTTCTGTTCTCCAACATTGTGGCATAACAATCGGTTTACATGTAAAAAGTCTCAACTCCAACACAGGGTGCATTTATTATTATACTTTATATAGCACTGACATATTCCACAGAGCTTTTACAGAGATTGTGCATATTTATGTAGTGTTTCCTTTTCACCCAAATACGAGTTCTATTTGTTTTACCTAGATTACTAGTATATAGGGCTGATGTGCCAACCAAGTGCAAAATGAAAAGAGATTGGTACAATTTACCATGTTTTTTTGCCCTCAATACAACATTACCACCTAATGTTCTACCTGAAATCTAGGTACACAAAGTTTGCCCCCCCCCCACTACTTGATCTGATGCTGTAATCCTGGGGCAAAAGTTGTACTTGATCTGTAGGCACAAGTATCACTACAGTTTATGTGGGCTTGCTAGACCAATGTGATTCAGCTGTTATAAGTGGGAACACATATAGGTGCAAGACAAAGGAAGCCCTGTATTTTTTACCTTTTGAAGGCACATGAAATATATAGGGCTCCCTCCCATGTGGGACATCGCTCTGCTCATTAGGCGTTAAGCCAGGTGCAAATGTCAAATTGGACCCAGAGCAACTACAAAAAGGAGTAGAGGATGAACAGATGCTAAATTGGATAATGGGCTGAGTTGAGAAAGCCAGTCAAGTCAGATGACTAGCCAAGTGTCTTCAAGAGGGTAAAAATACAGCAAGGCCAGTTGATTTGGCTTACTATAGACCTATCATGACCTAGATGAATGAACCTTCACAGACATTCGCTCCCTGAATATCATCCTATCCTCAGCATTACACAATATTTACGTACCCAAACGTTTGAAAGGGTGAGCAGACTGAAGTTCAGTAGTTTGTGTACAACTTTACTCAATTTGCATGTCCCTCTGGATGTGACATTGAAATCTCCTGGAGGGTATTCAATAATGTATGCTCAACTAAACATTGCAAACACTTTTAGTTGGGTGCAAATTCAAATTTCCAACATTGCAATTTCCAACCCATTTTCCCAAGGCACATTTTCTTCATCTTTCTACATCCCAGCCACAGTGTTGCAACATTCAGGTTCTAGGAAGACTTGTATAACCATATGTTGCTCTCTGACCCCTCCTTTTCTGTGAATATTTTCATCTGCATTTCAGTTCCTAAGTGAAAAGAACTTGTAAAATACAATAAATATACTTGTAGCCTGAGCCATCTCTGTGCATCCAATACACGCTGAAATTTGCCGAATGTAATAACACCGCTCTCTATATGGGATATGTCCCAAAGTAATTCTTTTGTTTTATTTTCTGGGTGATATTTTTAATTTCCTTCTTTATGTTGGACTAGAAAAAAAAGTGTATTAAAATGGCTGTTTTCAGTGATTAATATAATTTTTGAGGCGTCCGAAACTGATTTTGGAAGTAAATTCCTGGAAATAAACTTGTGATATGCAGATATCTGGCTCCTGTTGTAATTTGTTCTGAGTCTGAGGTTCATTTCTAGTCTATAAATAAGCATTCTTGCATGATTAGCCTGGCTTCTCTCGAGATTATTGCTTGATTTCACTTTGACATGGCGCATGTAGGACAGAGGTAAAACCTGTGCAGTGAAGTGGGAAAGCAGGGTCCAACATACAAGGTTCGCACACTGAGAGGTGGACCTCTGTAAAATAAACATGAGAGTTTTTGTTAGGGCAGAGACACAAGCTCAGATTCAGGGGAGATTAAGTCACCCAGCGATAAATCGCCTCTTCTTTGGGGTGATTAATCTCCCCGAACTGCCTCCCGCCGGCTACAATCTAAATCGCTGGCGGGATGCCACTCGAGAGCTTCATTTTCCAAAGTTTCCTTGTGAGGCAACTTTGGGCGACTTTGGAAAACGTAGCGCACTGTTTGTCATCCCGCTGGCGATTTACTTTCTAGCTGGCAGTTCAAGGAGATTAGTCGCCCCGAAAAAGAGATTTGTTGCTGGTCGACTAATCTCCCCTAATGTGAGCATGTGTCTCTGCCCTTATGGTTAGTAATACGGCTTTGTTTATACCACTCAAATATGCAATGGTATTTTGAATTTTAGTCCCGCACAATTACAGTTCTTTATTTTATTGGCAAAAAATAATGCTTTGCCAGTTTTATCATTAAAGGGGTGGTTCACCTTTAAATTAACTTTAATATTGAATGGCTAATTCTAAGCACCTTTTCGTTTGGTCTTAATTTTTTTTCTTTAAATTTTGAAGTATTTACCTTCTTCTGACCCTATCTAAAAAAAACAAATGCTCTGTAAGGCTACAAATGTATTGTTATTGCTATTTTTTTTATACCAATCTTTCTTTTTAGGTCCTCTCCTATTCATATTACATTCTCTTATTCAAATCAATGCATGGTTGCTAGGGTCATTTGGACCCTAGCATCCAGATTGCTGAAATTGCAAACTGGAGAGCTTCATAAAAATCATCTGAATAAAAAGCTAAATAACTCAAAAACCAATAATAATAAAAAATTAAAACCAATGCAAATTGTTTCAGGATATCACTCTCTATGATATACTTAAAGTTATTTTAAAAAAGGTGAACAACCCCTTTAAGGAGCAATGTTCATTTCGTTCAAACTTTTTGGGTGCCAGCCTATGAATAATATGATAAGAATTAAATATATAGGGCCACCATGTGTGCTTGAGTTGGTACCGTATCTTTATTATATCATAATCATAAGCTTGTCACTAAAATCCCCTGGTTCTGAAAGTGTATTCACATATACAGAGTAAATGAACATGGGAACATAGGGCCAGCATATGTACATAGACCAATCCCCCATTTTTTGCACTGTATTTAAGAAAACCAATATGTGGTTCCATGAGCGCCATATGAATCATAGTGCCAGGGAAGATTATATGTTATACTATTACACTGTACACCAAAGAGTCTAGAACCAAATAAACAGAAAACCATTTTTTTTAGCCTGCATTGAAATTTTCTTTGAGGAAGAGCCACCACCTAAAGAATTTATTAAACCTGCCATAAAGTGTGTAAATAGACACAATATGTTTATACAGTAATCAGTCTGCAATTGGCTCTGTATTAATCATTACTTTTACATTTGTAACTAAATATTACACTTGCACAAATTGAAGATAAAAACTGTTTTTATTACAAATCTATTGAAATCGACATAGACCCCCGCATAATTAGCCTAACATGTTTCATGCTTACCAAGCACTTAATTAAAGGCTCCCTATGATTAAATGTTTGAGCCTATGATTAAGTGCTTGGTAAGCATGAAAAGCGTTAGGCTAATTGTGTGGGGGGGGGGTTAGTGTAGATTTCAATAAATTTGTAATAAAGACCATTTTTTAACAATTTGTCCAAGTTTAATGATATTTAGTTACCCATTTTGCTGCTATTGATTTTCTGTGCACAAATATTTATACTTTAGGAATTTATTCCTCTGGATAGTCTTCAAGAATAATATTAGCAATTGGCTCTGGTTCATAAACTAGCCATACATGTACAAATCTGCTTGTTGGATGAGTACAGCTAGCTTGTGGGGTTTATCTAATCACCTGGCCCTTGAACCAGTTTATTAATAATAATAATAGGGGCCTAAGTAGACCTGTCAGGAGAGATCTGCATTGATGACCCAATATGATCCTATCCAAATGTGGTTTTTAAACCTTTTCAAGAGATATCTGGCCAACCTCCAGACAGGCTGTGGTTTTGACCCAGATATCCCGCCATGGCTCTTAATTTAAGCTTGTCAAATATAATGAATGATAATGTTCTCAAAGGTCTTTGGTGGTAATATAGAGATAAAACCATAGAGCCTTGTTTTTTCCCTAGTACATCATCCTGAACTTTAAACCCACAGCTCCACGTCACATTAAGTAAATCCTGCTTATCTCAGCTGATAAGATGAGCCTGCATGTATACAAGAGTATAAAATGTGTGCAGTAACTAGCACTGATCACAAGAGCATCTAACCAGCAAAGCAGGTAAGTACTCAGTGCTCCTAGAACGTCTCTAGGCCAGAAGGTTTTGGGAGGGAAAGGCATCTATGAAAGAATTAATGGAAGAGAGTTTAGGTGGTTTGGTTTTGTAAGGGAAATTTCTGCTGATATTATATATTCTTTCAATGGAAGACAGCAATCTCTATTGTTGTCCCCTATTACTGTGCATTTTTTTAAAAAAATCTTGAGGATGGAACTAGGTATGCTGAATGCCCACTTTTAGCATTTAGCGCATATTACATCCACGGGCAGATGTAGCTGTCGGTGGCTAATGGGAGTTTTTAACTTTAGTCAAAGGTTTATTCTTACTCTAAATCCAACCCTGCATAGTTTTGCATTTTATATCCCTCTGTCCTCAGACCAGTGTCTTGTTTTACAGGTTGGAGCATATAGTTTGCAACTATGAAGAACCTAGTGCTACTAGCAGTACTGTTCCTTTCAGGTATGTAGTGGTGTTTTGCATACTTGTGTATCTACAATGCTCCCTTGTGACTAAATATGTGATCTGCTAGGTGTGAACAATAGAAATGTCAATCAGTTGTCAACTAGAATTTTACTAGTCTTTTTGCAGGTGACCAATGACACCTATATGCTGATAGGGTTGTAAAGATTTATACTTCAATGTGGAGCTGAATTACTCCAACACAACAATGCCATGTAACTGAAGCTTTTTCTTTTAGTAAACCTTGAAGGCAAACAATGCATTCAGCAGTATTTAAAATTTACATGCATTGTTGTTTTCATTGTACTTTAACTTTAAACATTAAATTAGTCAGTGAGAATACACCCTCAGGCTCAGACTGGAAATCTGTGGATGATGGTAAATGTCAGAGGAGTTGCTGTAAAAAAATTTTTTGATTAAAATCAGTCTGCTTGGAATTCGGTGATTCAACAGATGTATCCAACCTGTAGCTTTACAGCTGATGAAATGCAGTATTAATTCTAGGTGAGCAACAGCCAGAGGTCTGTAGAATGGATACATTTGCTTTATATTAATGACAATATGATATAATGGAGCAATGTGGCATTAAGCTATGTTTCTCTCACACATTTTTTATTATGCTTCTACAGGAACACAAGCAAAGTACTTCCCTTGGCAGCACGATGAGCCTCGCACTCCAGCTCAGCAGGTACGAGAGGTGTTAGAGAGCTACGTACACAAGGTTCGTGACTTGGGAAGAGACGCTGTGAGCCAACTGGAGACCTCTGATCTTGGAAAACAACTCGAGTAAGGCCCTATATTCTTACTGTTATTGGGTGGTACAGAATAATGGCAAACACAGAAGGGCAATTTGTTCCTATATAATCACACTGGTGGATCAGAACTAGGAAGTCCTAGGTGGTTACCCTACCAACAAGGTGTGAAAGGGATGTAATGGAAAGATACTGTAACAAAGCAACGTTGAGGTTGTTTTACTGTTTTTATTTTTTAAACTTTGTAAGAATATGTTCAGTTTGTACTTAAATGAGCTGGTTGTTAGTGGGAGTGATAGCTTTGATTATGTGTGGCTCTTGAATGATGCCTTTTTTTTTAGTTCAGAAACTGCCGACTGGATTTTATACTATTTATTTTGTTACTAGGGTCCCAATCACCCTAATAATTAAGCACTGGTCTGCACAGTAAACTTGGAGAAGGCATAGAAAGAGAGCGATAAATGATAAAAATGAAGTGAATTCCAAATATACATGTTTCCTTTGGGAAAGTAGTACTTCTGCAATACACCTTAAAATTACTTCTAAGTTCTCCATCTAAGGACCTTAGTGATGAACCTCCTGAATTTGTTTTTAGAACTTGATCTCTTTTCTAATACAGACTTTACATGCATTCTCCCCTTTAATGATACAGGTATGGGATGCATTATCTGGAAACCCGTTATCCAGAAAGCTCTAAATTAGGGAAAGGTCATCTCCCATAGATTCCATTTTATCCTAATAATCCAAAATTTTAAAAAATAATTTCCTTTTTCTCTGTAATAGTTAAACAGTAGCTTGTACTTGATCCCAACTAATATATAATTAATCCTTATTGGAAGAAAAATCAGCTGGTTTATTTACTGTTCAAATAATTTTCTAGCAGACTTAAGGTATGAAGATCCAAATTACAGAAAGATTTCTTATCTGGAAAACCCCAGGTCCCGAGCATTCTGGATAACAAGTCCTATACCTGTACTAATTATAGTGACAATTCATAGATGGACTTGCCCACACCTTATATGGCTTTTTCCAGCATATAATACACATAGTAATACAAACAAAGATAGTCACTGGTCAGTTCATTTTTCTAACAGCAGGAAGACTTGTGTGTGGTATGGGAGGAATTATTTTAACTCTAACCCTATATGTAATAAAAGGCACCAAGTTTGCCCGGTATGTTTAACTCATAGCATCCAATAAGATGCTTGCTTTTAAACAGGTGGTCAGTAAATGCTACCTGCTGATTGGTTGCTATGCGTTACTGCTCCTGGGCAAACTTAGTGCCTTTTATTACATAACCCCCCAAGAATATTATATACAACTCCTCCTAGTCTTCTTTTAACCATCCTTCATTTTCATTTTAAACATATAGCCTGAAGATCACTGAAAAACTTGACACCTTTGGTGCCAATGCTATGAACCTGAGGAAGCAAATCAATCCCTATGTTGAAAATATCAGGGAACAGGTGTCCAAAGAGCTAGAAAAGGAGCTCCCAATAATCAAGGAGAAAATCCGCCCTGTCCTGGAATCTTTCCAGAAACGTTGGGCTGAAGATGCAAAGGCTTATCAGGAGAAAATCTCTCCCCTGGTAGCTGAGTTACAAAAGCAAACCAAGAGCAACTTGGATTCTCTGTATAAAAAGATCACTCCCATAGCTGAGGAAATACGGGACAAGGTGAGAGTGGAGGTTGACTCTCTTCGTTCAAACCTCACACCTTACAGTGATGATGTCAGGCAAAAGCTGCTCCAGAAACTGGAAGAGCTTAAGGCCAATGCAGGTCCCAAAGCTGAGGAGTACAGAGCCCAACTGACACAGTACATTGAGAATTTCAGGGAGAAGTATGGACCCTTGGTCCAGAGCATCAGAGAACGTCTGGTGCCCCATGCAGAGGAAGCCAGAACCAACCTGGCAAAGATTTGGGAAAATCTGAGAACCAAACTCCGACAGGATGCCTAAAACATTTTATCTCCCATCTGTGAAGATATGTTGGTGCTTCCATCCTCAACCTTACATCTCTCTCTCACACAACCAATTCTTATCTCATCTTATACCATTAACATGATGTTGACCCGAGAGAGGACGTTTACATGCTGCTAGCTCTTACATTATCTCCAAGAGGGCAACCAGTATTAATAATATGAAATGAATTGCTACATATCCTGTATTGTTTACATATTTCATATTAATTACCTCCACCCTGAGGGCACATGTTCCTCTCTCAAGAACTCTTTCAAAATAAAGATATTGATATATCATTTTGTCTGTTTAGTGTGTTTATTAACCACATTCCATAATAACAAGATATACTTAATATCTAATAAATTGCCAGAAAACATTTTCAAGTGTCTATTATCCAAACTCACGCTGTCCTTAATCTGTGTCCCTCTTGTAAAAATCACAATAAAATAAATAGCAGACCTTAACTTGCCTATGTGCAATGTACCAATGTATCAGAACTGCCGTGGTAAAGGATTTTATCATGCACAATTCTAGCTTTTATATTTTTTGTTTCTTTGGGGAGGGGGATAAGTAATAGTAGGGATTAAAGTGCTGATTGTTTAGGATTGTACAGATATGGGATCTGCTATCCAGAATGCTCCATATTATGGAAAGGACATCTCCCATAGACTCCAATTTCTCCAAATAATCCACATTTTTAAAACCAATTTCCTTTTCCTTTTTATGCTTGATCCCAACTAAGACATAATTAATCCTTATTTGAAGCAGAACCAGTTTATTGGTTTTATTTAATGTTTATATGACTTTCTAGTAGACTAGGTATGACGATCCAAGTTACAGAAAGATCTGTTATCTGGAACACCAGGTCCCCCAGCATTCTGGATAACAGGTCCCATATCTGTAGTATTTTATGTGACTGGTATCTTCTGTGTACTTCCTATGCAGTCTAGTTCTCATATAAGCAGTTTATGCAATCAGGCCCGCCATCAAAAACTACAAAATATTATAAGGACCCCCACCATGAACACAAACATGCAGTACCAAAATTGCCCACACTCCATGTGTGTGTGTGCTAATCAAACAATCAACTAGCAGTTAGGTAGGTTTAGTTAGGAAATAAGGTTGAAATTGTTGGCTATATATTTTTTCAATCACAGCTGCTATGATATAAACCCACCAATCATTTTACTGTAAAGCAGTGTAACTATAGAGAAAACAGACCCTGCAACTGCTGGGGGGGGGGGGGCAGAAACTATAAGGATTCAGTGAGACTGATAAGTAGCTGCAATATATGTTCATGGAAAATGTCTTGTTCCCAAAGTTTAGGGGCCCAGTGATTTTGCTGCGAGCCCAATAACTAGTCAGCAGCACTTCATATAAATAGTAAATATAATTAATGTGCTAATAAGTCAGTCAGTTTATTGGGAGGCAGCAGAATTTACCTCCATTTTTTCATTCATTGAGGGCAGGCCCGGACTGATGATCTGTCGGCTCGGGCAAATGCCCGAGGGGCCCGCTCTGCTTTGTGTATAAATTTGCCGCCCGTTGTCTGATTAGATGCAGAGCAGCACTTCACTTGTTGCTATTAATCACAGCCAGACAGCAGCATCCCTACCTGTCCTGAACAGAACGGCGGGTCCACCTTATTAATTTATCTTTAAACGAATCCCTGATCCGCCGTCTGCTTCATGTAATCCTTTCATCCCTCTGCTGAAAAATGTTGACAGCTGCGTGATGTCACCACACGCTGCTTTATTTACAAATAAACTGGAGAGCTGTTTTATTCCTTTGGGAAGCTGTGGATAGGTTTTTTTCAGGGGCAAAGCAGAGCTTGTGCTGAAAGTGGACCTGTGGATTGTACTGAGAGTGGGCCAGCAGTGTCTGCAGTCTGAAGAAACAGCACACAGGCTCTCAGATGAGCAGCATTTCAAATTCTTCAGTGGGCAGGAGGTGCATTTCTACTGTACATTTTGAGCAGTGTGGCACTTTGAATGATTTTTAGCCTGCTTCAGCCACAGCTTTTCCCATACAGACAAACCTTGATTTTAAATTTTCCAGTGTAAAAGGAAAAAAAAGCAAATCTAAGAAAATGTAAAGGAGATATGTAAAGTTAAGGTTTGACTGTAATTTAGAAGGGGATGTTGGGAGCATTGTTTTTTTTTTATCAGGTTGTAGTCTACTGTTGTAGTCATAAGTATGACATGGAGGCTGCACAGTTTTAGTGGAGTGTGTTATAGAATGTCCTATTTATAGCAACTTTGCAATTGGTCTTCATGTTTAACTTTTTTTTCATTATTTGCTACCTATTTCTGCTTTCAAATGGTGGTCTCTTAATATTGCTCTGAAAGGCTACAAATGTATTGTTATTATAAAAAGGCTGCAGGCTGAGTTATACAGGGAACTCTGTATCACTCATGTATTATAAGGGATAATGTACCCCCTACTGTAAATGATAAGGATATTAGAAGTCACTGAGGGGTTATGTGACCATATAAAGGCACAAGGCTGCAGGCTGAGTTATACAGGGAACTCTGAGTATCACTCATGTTTTATAAGGGATAATGTACCCCCTCCTTTAAATGATAAGGATATTAGAAGCCACTGAGGGATTGTTCTGTGACCATTTAAAAAGGCTGCAGGCTGAGTTATACAGGGAACTCTGAGTATCACTCATGTATTATAAGAGATAATGTTTTCTAAATGACATAGCAGTATTTATCCGTGATTCATATCTTCGCATTGATTTGTGGGAAAATATCAGCCAAGATCCCCACCGCCGTAGACTGTCGTGATTGGTGAAACCCGCTGTGGTCCAAAGCTGCAGCATTGCGAAAAGTTTTTGGCAACTTTTTAAAACCAGACTCTGGTCTTTATGTTTGCCTTATTGCTATGCTTTCAGAATTTCAAAAGAATCATCAGTCTAGCCCAGATGCCTGTGTAAAAACGAAGGGCTTTTGTTATTCACTTTTAAGGTTTACCTGCGTATTTTTGAGCTAATCACCCCATTATCCAAATATCTTCAGACTTCTGGTATGGAGAGTTTAACAGCTTATCGGATGGTGACTGGAGTAGAAGAAAATCTAAAAAGTTTCGCAAGATCTTTTGATACTGTCATAGAAGCTGCAGATACATTTGTAAAATGGGCAGATGAGCAGCTTCAGCATAAATATGATGATTTGGAAATCGAGGTAGAAAAATCTCTGCCGATAAAGAGAATAAGAAAAAGGAAGTAAATGCCAGATGAGTTGTCTGATGATACAGTTATTCCAAATGCTCTTACAGCTGTCAGCATTCAAGTCCACAGTGTTATCTTGGATACAGTCCTAAATAGCATGCATCAACGGTTTTCAGCAGCATTTATGCTAGAAATTTTTCGATAATAAGAGAGAAAGGACTTACCACCCTAGCACTGCAAGAACTAAGCAAACTGTTGCTGAAATATGATGAAAGGGCCACAGCTGAACATTTGCAATTTGAGCTAACAAGTCTTGCAGCACATTGGGACCAATTAAAGGCCTCCGCACTGGATGAGTACACAGTCAGGGTTGCAAACACCAAAAAACTAAAGACCAGGACACCGAGTCTGAGATGGAATTGGTGAACAAGAGTTGTTCAGCATGTAAGAACTGCCCTGATTGCTGCTATCAGTTACTACAATCTATTAACTGATGAATATAATGTGATTGGATTGGCATACAAATTCTGTCTGTATCACAAGTAGCATGTGAGAGAAACCTTTATACATTAAGGGCTAGGGCCACACGGGAAGATTTCAGGGAGATTAGTTACCTGGTGTCTAATCTCCCTGAATGGCTTGCTGGTATCTTGCACCCGCTAGCGCTAGTCATCTGCGCCTATTCACACACGGCGACACGTTTTTCAAAGTCGCTCGAAGTTACCTCATGAGGAAATTTCGAGCGACTTTGAAAAACGTATCGAGATACCAGCAAGCCATTCAGGGAGATTAGTCTCCTCAAAGACGCGGCGATTAGTCGCCAGGCGACCAATCTCCCTGAATCTTCCCATGTGGCCCTAGCCTAAAGTTTATCAAAAGCAGGTTAAGAAGCACTATATCCCCACAGCACTTGGAGTCCTTTATGTTAATGGCAACAGAAAAGGAAGTTCTTATGAGTCTTGATGTTGAGGAAGTAATTGACAGAGTTGCTAAAAGGAGTGATCTCCTTAGGTGCCTGCTTATACCTTGACATGTTCTTGGACTATTTTTGCAAAACCATTGGGCTGCTACTCTCTGTTACACTGTATGCCCTTAAACTACTTCTGTTAGTTGTATTTCACACTCTGGTTGCTCTGCTGAGCTACACTTAAAGCTATATGATACCATGCATTGAATGATAAATTGTTATCCATCTCCTCAGAGGTCTTCACTATATTGGGTTTCATTAACTCTGGACTGATACAATAATCTGAAAGTACTGCATTTCGATCAAATGCATTGTTTGGCTTTAAAAAAGTAAAACACGAAAAGCTGAAAGTTACATTTAAAGCAGGTTTGCACTGGTTGGAATACTGACCTCAGTATTGTTGCAAATGTATTTGCACTATTTATTTTACTTGTTTATAGTTGTATGTTTTATGCTTTAAAATGGTATCGATTTTACCCACATTTTTACATCTTACAGCTCATCACTTTATATAAAAAGAATTCTGCTAAGGTCACAGGCAATTCCTACATACAGTATCAAGGACAATTGCTAGAATAAAGTCTTTAAACTGCATTGTTCATAGTTTTGTAGCTATGCCTAATACACTTCTTTTATTTAGTTACGTTATATCAGCTAACCACTAATCTTGTACCCAATGTGCTTCCTTGGTCTTCACTTACAAGGAATGACCACAGTTTTACAAACTGTATTCTTAACAAAATCTTAGCAAAATTGCTAAGATAAGAGCAGATTCTATTCATGTGGTATATTTGTTAGTAAAGCACTTTTAAATCAATAAAAATGATGGTTACCTATTAAATCTTTTGAATCATTGTTATTTTTAAACATGGTCTGGGCTTTTAATAAATGGCAAAAGCAACACAGTAGATGTTCATTTTTGTGTGTCATTAATGCAGGTAAATAACCTTAATGTTATTCACACTCATGTGTACGTAAAAGACCAGCATGCATTTCTGTGTGGGCTGCTTTTTACTCCCAGTCCGGCCCTGATTGAGGGTCAGAGGGGTTTGCCCTAAGTTAAACCTACCCACCTACCTGCCCCTTTCACGCAGCTCTGCCCTCTCATTGCTTGATACATAAGTTACTTACTTAAGCAAAGTACATTTTTGCATAAGCTACTCAAATAGTGTCTAGGGAGGTCCCATGATGTTGCTGTGGGCCCCAATAAATAGTCATTCCACTGCTAAAAACGTATAATTCAGTTGATAGATCCCACAATATGTCACGCTATAATAACTAGCTCATATAAACAGCTAATAAAATAGTCAGAGTGCTAATAAGTCAATTTATTGGGGTCAGTGCAATTTACATTGTTTTTTAATTCATTGGTGGTCAGTGGAATTTGCCCCGCTGCTCTGAAGCTTCTCTGCATTTCCATTGCTTAATATGTAACTTGTGCAAGCTTTTATTTTATTTTTAAATCCTTAGGCAAGATAGGGCATTTTTTTCTGAATGTAACTTTATACATAACTTACCAAATTTGTGTAATTTTTGCAATGAGCTTGCCACCCCACCTCATTGCATGTGGATTTTACGGAGCATGACACAACTGTATCCCCTCTTCCCCTGGATGGTGGGCCTGTATGCAATAGTATACTTTTTATACTTTATCAGTTATAATAACCTTTCCCTATATGGAGATGCTTTATGGCTGTGATGTCATGTAGTGTAGCAATACGATATGAATGTCACATAGCTAAACAAATATTGTGACAAAATCACAGTGCTCATGTGTTGTGTTGGAAGAAAATAATACTAGTTCACCATATTTTATCTAAACAGTGAAAATAAGAACAGTGTGTAAAGTTCTATTCACCAGTCTGGTGCAAAAATGATTTATTCAACAACAGATAGCAAGGTTACCCAATAAATATATATATATATATACTGTTGATCATACACTCAGGCAAGTGGCACCTTATTGGCCAGTGTATGATGCCAAAACAATGGCCTACCTAAGTAATACCTAATCAGAGATCAGCCAGACAATCTACTGGAGAGAAATGAAAATGACATCACATGGGTCTGCATGGCTTCCTATTTTAAACTTGTTCTCAAGGCCAACTTATTGGATCAGCTTGAGCTGACCCCCCACCTAGGTCTTCATGAGTATGACCAACTTTAGGCATAAAAATGTATGTGTGAAAGTGGCTAATGCAAACCATTCTCCATCACATGCACATTTTCCCATTTAGTAAGCGGGTTCAGAATTGTTGAAGAAGAGGATTTTGTTGTTTCTGTCCAATATTCCTCCTAGTTGAGCCACAGTGGGATCTATAAGCCAAGCTTTATAAAGGAAAATGAAAGGTCGAATCACTAAGATGTGCCAATTTACTATGCACTCCCCAGTAATTCTTGTTGCTTACTTCCTACCCCGGACCAGCACTCCTCTCCATCAAAAAATTCCCTGGCCCTGGGCCTTTCCCTGTGAGCAATACAACACCATTTTGTTCCAGTATCCTAAGCTTCAACTCTGTCTGTTGAAATCAGTGCATGGACAGTACAGAAATCTGCAAAAAAAATTCCAAACTGAGCTGTGAATTAGGCTGGTGTGGGGGATATCTGGGACTCTGGATCAATATGGAGACCCCCGAGGTCTTCTTTTACACCATATACTATATAAACCTGCTTCTTCCTGTTTTCTGTTGCTAAATCATTGAGTATTTCTCTGTGACTTAACTCTGTCATCCCCCAGTGTGTGTTCCGGTCCCTGTCCTCACCCTGTATTTGTTGACTCCCCAGTTCTGACCCCCCTCGAATTGTTTGCCAAACGTTTGCCCTGACCTCTAACCTGTTGTATATACTTGTATCTCAGCTTGCCACCTACTTTGCTGTTCTGTTCTGTCCTAAACTCTGTTTATTTTAATTGACCTATTTTCTATAAACAATCACTATGTGCTAGATTTTCCTGTGAACGCCCACTCATAGTATTAGCCAGCACATGGCCTCCATCCTGTCAGTTTTAACCTTGTAAGAACTTACAAATCCATCTGAACTGGTTCTTATGCTGCCATACAGTCACAGTGATGTACACACAAAATATAAACGCCACATTATGGTTTAATCTAGAAATGTACACACACTGCACTAAAACCAGTATACCCTGCAGCATCCAAACAATAACCTGATGCATTCATGTAGGCTTTGGATTGAACATGTTATAGGAGACACAGCAGCATCACCATCACCGCACCAGGGCCCGCCTCCACCTATTTACGTTGCTGCCCTTTCTTTCCTTAAAGTGGACCTGTCATCCAGACATAAAAGCTGTATAATAAAAGTCCTTTTCAAATTAAACATAAAATCCAAATTATTTGTTTTAATAGCTGTTGTAAACGCATTTAAAAATCTCAGCTGTCAATCAAATATTGTCTGCCCCTCCTCTATGCCTTAGGCATAGAGGCGGAGCAAGCAATTACTTTCACTTTCCATTCAGCTCTTCCTAGATGTCACTGCACTGCCCACATCCCCCCAGTTCTCTTATCCATTTAATTGTGTAACCAGTTCATGGGGACGGACATCAGGTCACCCATTCGGGTGCACAAACAAGATTCTGAGATGATACAAGGCTTGCCTTTATAACCATGTCCACAAAATGGCTCCTGCCTGCTTTATATCATTATGAATTCCCAGACTGATAGAAACAAGAGTCAAATAATTTATACAGTGTAAGTAACGTTCATTTTGCTTGACTTACATGATAAAATAGGATTTGGAATCATTTTTTTTGGGTGACTGATCCCCTTTAAAGGTGAATTAAAGTCTAAATTAGAATAATGCTGTATTTTGTATGCTAAACATAAACATGCACTTACTGCACCATAAGCCTAATTAAACAAACGATTTATGTTTTTTTTTAAGTTGACCGAAGGGGGTCATCATCTTGTAACTTTGTTAAACATCTTTGCAAGACCAAGACCATGCATATACACATGCTGGTCTGGGCTTCAGTTGGGAGGTTAAGCTTAGGGTTCGTCATAAATTATTAAAACCGCACAAGTCAAATAATATCTACCATAAAAGCCGATACAGCAAGACTGATTAATAATCAGAATATGCAGACTGCACTTGGTCTACGGATACAAATCTCTACACAGTTGCCTGCTGTTCTACAGGGAAACAAACAAAGCTGCTTGAGTTCTAGGAAGTAATGATTGTTTCCCTGCAGAGCAGTTAGGGACCATCTGAAACATTTTTTAAATACAGTATATTGGAGATAGATTTCTGTTTCATTAAAGAAAGTAAAAATGGCAATTACATTTTTTTTGTCTTTACATCCCTTTAAGTCCCTTTAAGAGATAGCGTCCATAGTTCACTTTTAAAGTGATAGTGTCCATATAATGTGTTGAAGTAATAAGAGTCCTTAGGTGATGAAAGAGTCCTTAGGTGGAAGAAAGTACAAATGCAATCCATTACAGTATAAAATAGTAGATTATCCCAAAGGGAACATCATTTGAAAGAAAATGCACCCTATATAATGCCTTTCAATTGAGAAATATATATGACACTGCTACCCACAGTCTGTCCAGAGCCATAATCTGTAGCCATAATGTTTATCAAATATTCACTTATAGTAATATACATACACATTTACTGTCTTAGTTCTCCTGTAATCATTCATTTCAGGCAGGAGATCTGTTTTCTAACCAGTGCTCATAGCCTGAGGAGGTAAATATAACAAATTATTAGTTACAAAAACATTTCAGGCTTAGCCTCCAGGACATTACCTCCAGGACATTTTTCATGCTTGTGTTGCTCCCCAACTATTTTTAAATTTGTATTTGGCTCATGGGTAAAAAAGGTTGTGGACCCCTGGGTATAAGTTCACGTTTATTTTTCTGCTTCACTGCTGTGAATAATTGTGCAATCCTTAATCCATTTTTAGTAAATGAGACTCAAAGTGGACTCTGCTCCTGCTCTAAAAGATAAGATGGACCTGTTTCAGCAAAGGAGCAGACAAGGTTAATCTGCAGATCTGGACTGCAGTAAAAAAAACTTTATTTCTGTGGAGTTTGACCTGTTTTTTATTTCTGATAAACCTTCCAGCGTGTTTTGTTTATGAGCAGAATTCAAATTTTCAGTAAGGGCAGAGACACACAATCAGATTCGGGGAGATGGGGAGAAATGTAAATCGCCGACGGGATGGCACTCTGAGAGCTTTTTTTCTGAAGTCGCCCGAAGTTTCCTCGTGAGGCGACTTTGGAAAACAAATCACTCTGAGTGCCATCTCGCTGGCGATTTACGTGGCATAAGTTCTCTTTGGAGTATTCCCCTGAAAGTGTTGCAGTATGTGGCCTTTTCACTAGCAAGTTATAATATATGATAATAATATGCAATATCCCTGCTTAAAATAATAGTTTCCTGTAGAACAGTAGGAAGACTGGGAAAGGTACTCTAGCAAGTATCACATGCCCAACTATTGCTAATAGAAAAATTCTTCCTGCAGTGCCCTAATGGCACCCAGCCTATTGCTCCGTCCGTAGCTGTATCAGCCTTTGAACTATTGCAGTCTAGCCAGGTGCTGCTTAACTGGTTGGTGTTTTGCCCAATGGGGGTGGCAAGTGCACTATCTATATATACAGCAGCTGGGGGTAGCCCTGCTATCACAGAGAAATCAGACTCGGCATAAGTGGTAAGGGACCTACCTGTTAGGTGCTGTAATTGATTTGATTATATATAAATATGTTTTCATTTTGTTTTGCTTTTGTATGAGGGTAATGGGGTTCACTCTGTAATGATAGGTTTTTGGGTCTGGTGGGAACTGATGAAAGACTAAATTAGTATAGAGCAACAAAATATGTGTGGATGATGATACAAGATATGAAACTCAAGAGAGTAGTTGGTTACACAAACCGACCCTGCGCAGTAGTTTGAGATATAAAAAGGAGGGAATAGGAAGAGCTGGATAGCGGGAGACGTGTTTTTAAACAATACAATGTTTTGCAAAAGTTTGCAGGACAAGCTACAAAATTAAATGTCTGGTTGCTGACTGTGATAATGCACTCAATAAACCCCTTCAAAAGAGTTAGGAGAGAGAGAAAAATATGCATAATGATTTGGCCAAATCTCATTACTGCAAAATGAATGAAATCAGAAACATAAATCTACAGCCTCTGTCTTTCCCTTTAGTTTACATTATCTACCTTATCAAAAATAATAAAAGACATTAAGAAGTTAGTGCTATACATAAACCATAATAATATTGAATTACTTTATTCTCCTAGAAATTGGCAATTATAGTTTCAATCTACAGAGATAAGAAAACAAGGTGTCGAGATATAAAGTTCAACTCTACAATGATGAGAATTTTCGGTTAACAGTTTATTGAACTAATGGCTTATTAATAGGTTACATTAGCCATGAACAGTGTTAGCAATTGACTTGGCCACTCCAGAATGGCAGTTTATTGGCCGGGTATAAGACCCAAACAAAAACCCTGCCACAGTGATATCTTGCCAGGGCAAGAACTGCATTGGGCCATAGAAGCTGTTCTCGTCATAAACCCTTATTCCTGCTGATTTGAGGGGGAAGGGGGCACTTGATCAAATAAGACAGATTTGGACCACCAGCTGGATCTTTACATCTATGAACATATCCATGCTTTCAAAGTAGTTGAAGTATACATGCTGAAGATACAGACTGAAGAGGGAAGTGTTTAGGATAGTAAGAACAGAGAGTTCATAGCCAGAAGAGTTTTGGTTTAAGTTGGGGGAAATGGTGGAGAGTCCTGGGTAGGAAAGAGAACGTGAGAAGAAGAGAATATATGTCACACCCTTTTAAATTGCTGCTAATGCCTGCCAACTTTTCTTTTTTCATCTCCTCCTGCCCTTGGGGTCAGGGACATTGAATCTTGTACATCAGATTCTAAAGGACCATTTCCTTTTTATTCCTTTTGCAGGTTAACAAATTAAAACTGCAATCATGAAGATCGTGGTTGTAACCTTGGCTCTGGTGTTCTTCACAGGTATGGAGTTGACAGTTCATTGTGCATTGAGGGTTATTGCAGGAATGAGAGTCACTTACTGTTTTATAGTTCTTTTTTAGAACGGCACATCTTGGATGCAGGATATTCTACAGAATGGCACACAATCCTTCTTGGCCCTAACATTGTGATGGATTCCATCATGGATTAAACACTACTGATGTGCTCCAGATCAGTGGTGTAACTAGATATTACTGGACCCCACAGCAAATTATTTTTCAGGCTCCCAAAATATCTAGACGTTGACCTGTTTTATCAATATTTATTGAAATTCTATACTAATGGGGCCCCTATACCTCCTGGGCCCCCTGCAGCTGCAGGGTCTGCTTCCTCTGTAGTTACACCCCTGGTCCAGATCATATACATATATGCCCTTTTGTGTCAGAAATACATTGAACAAATGGGAGGACCAAGGGGAAAGCTCTGGGCAGGCATGGTAGCCGTAATGTATAACTGAAACGGAGAACAAGGAGTGTGGTCAAGAGACAGGCCGGGTCAATACCAAACAGACAATACGGTAACAGGTGAAACAAGCCATGTTTACTAGCAATTACCAAGCATAGCCATAGGAGTGAACCAGGGCCTTAGATGTCTGCTCACATAGAGCAGTGGTAACACAGACAGCATAAGAACACCAGGTCCCTGGGTCAACTCCAGGCAGGTTATTACATTAGCCTTACTGTAAACAGAGCACATTCACAGACAATTTCGTGTGACACAGTGACTATCACTTTCACTATACATACAACTGCTACTTAAATGACCCCCAGAAATGTGGGAACTGGGCTGCCCATACCTATTTATACCCCATAAATACAGATGTGAGGCTCTCCTAACATGAAGTCACTAAGGGGCTGTGGCTCATATATTTCTATTGGGGATCCATTGTTGGCAGGGCCCCTTCTCAATGATCTAGGTAACCAATGAATTAATAACTAAGGGGGCCCTGATTGGCTGCTGCCTGCTTTGTAAGCATCAATTATCTTTATTTTCTTGGTTGTTGAACTATAGGCCATAGTTTGGGGTGTCAGAGATTTTATTAAGATCTCCAACTGTCAACAGGTGACAAGGCAATGTTAATGGTTATTAAGGTAATTGGGGTCAGGGACCTTGCACAAACAGTGGAGATTTGACATTTTGCAACTTTTGCACATACCACATTACTATTTATTTTGTTCCTGTGTTGGTAACATAAAATGAAACTGTTTAAATATGTTTTATTTAACACAGTGATTTGTACAGTAGTTGTTTCCTTCTTTTCACTTACAAAATTAAAGGAAAACTATACCCACGAACAATGTAGGTCTCTATAAAAATACATTGCATAAAACAGCTCATGTATAAAACCCTGCTTCATGTAAATAAACCATTTTCATAATAATATACTTTTCTAGTAGTATGTGCCATTGGGTAATCATAAATATAAAATTGCCATTTTAAAAAACAAGGGCCGCCCCCTGGGATCCTAGGATTCACGGTGCACACAAACAAACCATACATGTTAGGTCATATGAACCAATTAACAGACAGAGTTCTTTTTGCTTCCACACTTCTTCCTGTTGCAGTTAGAGTTGTAGTATTTCTGGTCAGGTGATCTCTGAGACAGCACACAGACCATCACAAAATGGCAGTTCAAGGCAAGAGATGTAAAAGGGAAATATTTGCTTAAATATATATATACCAGTTTGACAATATTCTTTAATATGACACTTAATTTGATATAAACGTTAGGTATTCAATTTTGGGGGTATAGTTTTCCTTTAAGTAATTATGTACTTTGGCATCCAACTCTCTTGTTCTGTGTGGACATTGCTGTTGCTCTTTGTACCTTGTCAGCTATTTCTTTTGCTTGGCAGGGAGTGAATGCCGCTTCCTTTGGATGAAGGATGAACCTAAGCCAGAGCCCGGAACACTAGAGACATTTGTGAATAATGTGAAAATACTCGGGGAGCATTATGTACACTACTTGGAAAACACTGAGATTGGAAAAGAGTAAGCACAATATAATATTACTACTGACACTCTCATATATACCTGTAGCACACCCTTGAGTGTACTTTCGCTGTGTATTAAGGCAATGTGTGACCAGGCTAAAACTGCTTGAAGTGTGCCCAGACCCCCAGTGTACCCGTGCAACTCCCGGTACCTGGTGTAGATGAATACAGCAGGATATTCAGCCAGACAGTTTCTTTGCAGTAAACTATAACTGGTTTATTTACAGAGAACAGTAACAAGGTAGTAGTTCACAGGCACTTTGATGTTCACAGTTATCATAGAATAGCTTCACACAGCAATAATCCCTCTAGAGATTACAGGGTGCAGCAAACGGGCTAGTATTCAGTATTACAGCAACAATAGACGTGGGGAATAGTTACCACTCTCACTAGGCACTATCCCTCTGGTGAAACACTAAGGCAAGGGTTTCTCAGCCTGGGGTCTTGTATCTTGGCACCGAACTTGATCCTCACCTCACCCACTGTATTCAGCCTGGGATCTTGGGTCTTGGTATCCTATCTGGTCCTCAACTCACCCACTGTAGTCCCTGCACTAGTGGTTCAAATACCACGGGGTCCTAACCCCACTACACCTCCTCGTTGGAGCCACATCTGCTCACTAGCTACCCTGAGCTGACTTTCACTCCTAGAGCGACTATTACAGTACTACTAACACTATCTTACACTTAACTAACTTTTCCGGCAGACCTGGACCTGTAGTACCTCTCAGTGAGGCAAAGTCCCAGGACAGACCCAGACCTCATGGTGCTAAACCCTTTTATATTATCACACAGTGCCATCTAGTGGACAATCCCCAGGTACTAGTGTGGACCCAGCTAGGGACATAGCTGCCTGAGTTAACTAAAGGACCCTTAGGTGTCCAAATACTAAAGAGGAATGCCTGAGATAAATACACCCAAATCTCAGGGTCTCTACATTCTCCCCCCACTTAGAAACGTCAACGTCCCCGTTGACAAACTAAACAGTTACTCTCAAGTGCACAATAAATCACATTTTAAATAACATTTACTATTTGTACATCACGCTTCAACAGCCTCTCCAGAGGACTGCCCATAGTACAATGGATCCTGTAAACAAAAATATTGCAAACATGCATTTTTCCTGAGCACTGTATCAATACTTTAATGCAACCTCATACTGGGTCCATGGCCGTGGCCCCCAAATCCTATTACCTCGGGATTAACCCTACATATTACCAACACTGTACTTAAATTCTTTATTCACATTTCTATTATTTATGCACTTAGGCGGGAAAAGGGAATTGGGATTTTGGGACAAGTGTCCCTTAACTATTTACAGTCTCTGGGTTGTTTGCCAAAGTCCTCCTTCCAGGTGGGTGCGATTCACCCCTAGAGTGGCTAAAAATAAAGAACCCACTACAGAGTCCAACATGGTTTCAGTCATGCTGCAGATCAAACCTGAATCTCTTTTTCTTTATGAGTCCTGACTCCAGGGGAAGCCTCCCCAACTTGAAGTGTCTCAACCCAGAGATGAATAACAAAAATAAAGCTCCATTCCTTGAACTCCATAAACAGTTAGCAACGAAGTGCAAACAAAAGACTTACTCCGGTCAACTTTAACTGGGGGTGGTTACTTCACCCTTCCCCCCACAACAGAAAACAGCACCCTCCAGGGTGTAGCATGACCAACGGTCGCAGAACTCTATCACAGTCCCTGATCACCCTTAGGACTTACACCAGGTACGTGAAACGCCTTTTAACATCCTCATAAGACGTGTAATATCTGGGGTGAGGCTTCTCCACCTTCTGGCCTTGATCCCCAGTGACTTCCACACTGAACAGCCTCGGGATAGGATTGTACTGGCCGCTGCTGTGGACTGCGTGCTTCAGCACGGTGCGGCCCCACCACCATTCCTGCTCCAACATGCGGACATATTCCCAAGCCTGCATTCTCTTGGGCCTTTCTGAGTGTATCAGAATATTAGGGGGCATTTTCTCCTTCATGGTGATTTCTTCCACCACCCAGTCATCCAGCTCGTTTTCCACCCTCTCATACACCCAGAGTGGGGCATAGGGCATGTAATACCCCCAGAGTCGGTTCACCCTGAAATTTATGACTCTCTGGATGCGAGACACTGATTTGAATATAGTGGGATCAGCCCTTCCAGGCAACACCCAAAAGTTCTTTTCCTCCTCAGGACTAACTTTTGGCGGGGCCCAGAAACTTGGGGGGAGTTTAAACATAGGCTCAGCTGCCGCTCCTCCTTGTTCCTCTGGTTCCGCCTCATATTCCTCCCAGCCAGGGGCCGGTTCACCTGTGGATACACTACCCCCTTCGGCCGAAAGGGGCACACCACCCGTGGGCACTTTTCCTTCCTTTAACCCCTTCAGGTAGGATATCGGGGCCAGCACCTCTTCCTGCCCGGATTCCACATATGCCAGGGTAGATTTAGGTATCCCCCCATCTGAGCTTGTCCCTCCGCTGGACACCCCCCGGGATGTAGATCGGCCACGTGGTCCTCGGGCCCCAGGGGACCTACCCCGAACTTGAACCGGGACTCTCCGGCTAACGGGAGCATTAGAGTCTCCTTCTGCAGGCTTTCGCACTTCAGTGGAGGCGGGTGGACTAGCGGGCAAGGCCTTTGGGGTTTGGCCCATAAGAGTGGTGGGTGGGGTAGGTAGCGCAGCTGGCGCGGGTAGGGCAATGGCACTATCCTCCCCCTTGTTGGTGTCTACGATTTCAATAGGGGTGCCCTGAACTTCCGCTAACCCAGGCCCGGGTGCGGACAATTCCCCGCTCACCTTCCCATCTCCTCCTTCGGCTGGGGACGGCGCCGTAACAGTCGGGACCGGAGTGCTAGGCCTGGACACAACCGGGTCTTTGGCGTCCAGCAGAGGCCCGATCCAACAAGGCCGTTGACACTTTGGGCATATGGAGGCAATCTGCTTCAACTCCGCATAAACCATGGCACTGCAGCCTCCACAAATAGGAACCGGGATAGGGTTCCCCTCATCCGTCACATCAGCCGCAAAAAGTCCTGCCCAAATATAGCGATAGCCGGCATCCAGCAGCATGACTCCGGCTGGTCTCTCCTGCAGTGACCTGTAACTGGCTTGGTCACTATCTGACATTTCTGCTTTTCGGGCTTGCCTCTATGACACCGTTAACAGAGCTCTGATACTGCGTCTGCTCTGCTCACTAGCTGGTCTCACAATGCCCTCCTAAGATGGCCGCCGTGACATCAGCAGCCAGACCACTCCTCCCAGCTGGGCGCCAAATTTCCCATACTGTCATTGGTTGGTAACACACCTCCTGATCTCGGGGAGGGGTGGCTAAACAGGGTGGTACGGCTGTCTATTCGGCCCACGTCACTCACCGCAGTTTCGCGCCTTTCCTCTGGCGCCACTTTACACGATCCTGATTGGTTCTCCCCACCAATCTGGAAAGGTGGGCACACAACTTTCCGGTCGGCCCTCTCCTTCAGGCAACAGTAAATTTAGGGCGGTCGGAACTCAGGCTGCAAGCTGCGCTAGGCCAATATGCCTTTTTCCTCTCTGGTCCGGCACTGCAGCGCCTGTCACACTTTTCTCTCACAGCAATGAGTTCAATAAAGCTATCCCGGACGAGCCCCCAAATGTAGCACACCCTTGAGTGTACTTTCGCTGTGTATTAAGGCAATGTGTGACCAGGCTAAAACTGCTTGAAGTGTGCCCAGACCCCCAGTGTACCCGTGCAACTCCCGGTACCTGGTGTAGATGAATACAGCAGGATATTCAGCCAGACAGTTTCTTTGCAGTAAACTATAACTGGTTTATTTACAGAGAACAGTAACAAGGTAGTAGTTCACAGGCACTTTGATGTTCACAGTTATCATAGAATAGCTTCACACAGCAATAATCCCTCTAGAGATTACAGGGTGCAGCAAACGGGCTAGTATTCAGTATTACAGCAACAATAGACGTGGGGAATAGTTACCACTCTCACTAGGCACTATCCCTCTGGTGAAACACTAAGGCAAGGGTTTCTCAGCCTGGGGTCTTGTATCTTGGCACCGAACTTGATCCTCACCTCACCCACTGTATTCAGCCTGGGATCTTGGGTCTTGGTATCCTATCTGGTCCTCAACTCACCCACTGTAGTCCCTGCACTAGTGGTTCAAATACCACGGGGTCCTAACCCCACTACACCTCCTCGTTGGAGCCACATCTGCTCACTAGCTACCCTGAGCTGACTTTCACTCCTAGAGCGACTATTACAGTACTACTAACACTATCTTACACTTAACTAACTTTTCCGGCAGACCTGGACCTGTAGTACCTCTCAGTGAGGCAAAGTCCCAGGACAGACCCAGACCTCATGGTGCTAAACCCTTTTATATTATCACACAGTGCCATCTAGTGGACAATCCCCAGGTACTAGTGTGGACCCAGCTAGGGACATAGCTGCCTGAGTTAACTAAAGGACCCTTAGGTGTCCAAATACTAAAGAGGAATGCCTGAGATAAATACACCCAAATCTCAGGGTCTCTACATACCTTTACATTCTGCAATGACCTGTATTCTTCTGAAGATACAGTAGGTGAGATTTGGTATAATGCCTATTAGCTCTTCTAGATACTCTTAAAAAACCCAGCTAGAAGGACATTTAGAATGAGATAATGGGGCAGATTTATGAATGGTCGAATGGTTGAAAATTCTAATTTTTAAATTCAAATTTCGAGTTTATTTTAGTCTAATTCGACTAGGGAATAGTCCATATTCGAAATTAGAATTTCAAAATTCATCATGTTCTGTCTCTTTAAGAATTCAACTTCGACTAATCGCAATCTAAAACCTGCCGAATTGATGTTTTAGCTTATGGGGGACCTCCTACAACAAATTAGGTGTCGTTTGGTGGACTTTGAAAAAAAAACAAAAACATTTTTTTGGTGTGAAAAAACTCTAATCGAATTCAATCCTATTCACCCGATTTTAAAAAATTAGATATAACCACAATAACAGCAAAAGATTTACCCACAATGAAATCATATTTATGAATATCAATTACCAAAGTTTCAAATGCACATAAAACCATAAGTATGTAAAATCATGAAAAAATAATCTGTATAGATCATAAAATACAAATATATTTATAGAAATTAACACTGATTAAACTATATAGATTATCAGTACTATTAATACCATATATCTAAGAAGCTAAAAGTTCTCACGCTTAATCATAGTGTTCCTAAACATTTTACGGAACAACCAGTGGCGGAACTACCGGGGGAGCAGGGGGTGCGAGCAGACCAGGGCCCGCACCCTCTCAGGGCCCCCCGGCAGCCCGCTCACCAGTGAAAGCCGTCGTGTATGGAGGGGGGATTTTTTGATTAAATAGTTTGGCACCAAAGGGTTTAAATATCAACTTGGATTTGGCATCTTTTTAATTTGTTGTAAGGGTTAGTCCACATGAGCAGATTCGGGGAGATTATCGGGGCGACAATCTCTCTGAACTGCCTTCCCCCTGCCCTCCTCTGGCTAAAATGACAAAGAGGCGACAAATCTCCTCTTCTTCGGAGCGACTGATCTCCCTGAACTGCCTCCCCTGCCTTTCTGCTGGAAAATGCAAATTAGGGGCGGGGAGGGAAACGGTGTGACTTTTTGTCACAAAACGAGGACGTAAAAAATGTTTTCCCCTTCCCACCCCTAATTTGCATATGCAAATTAAGGATTCGGTTCGGTATTCGGTCGAATCTTTCACGAAGGATTCGGGGGTTTGGTCAAATCCATCGAATCCAAAATAGTGGATTCGGTGCATCCCTAGTAAATTTGGACGCAAGTGCCAATTTTTATATGCACGACTATTTTGTCCAAATGCATTAGTCAATGGGTGTCCGAATAATTTTGACGCGCAACAATTTTTTCACTGGCAAATTTTTACAGCAGTTTCGCAAATTTATTCGCTGACCGCGAAACATGGAAATTCGCTGCTAATTCAGCCTGCCGAATTTATTCGCCCATCACTATTACTATGTATTTTAAGCACTGTCACACTTTGCACATCATATGTTTTATCTCCTTTTCTAGCATTCCCTGTTTCTCTTGTTTTGTCCCTCTCACTCGCTTTATGACATAACATCAAAATGGAAAATCATATTTTTTATTTTCTGTTTTAGACTGCAGCTTAATAAAGATTTAGTTACTATGAGAGACAGCATTTATGACTTGAAAAAGGAGCTTGAGAAAATTTCAAAAGACTTCTGGGAAGAGCTTGACAAGGAACTAAATGAGAAGTACCCAGTTTTCAGAACAAAAGTCGTCCCAGCTCTGAAGGACTTCAAGCTACGCTGGAATGAACACATGGAACAATTGGGCAAAGACATAGCAGAAATGAGCCATAAATTAATTTTCAATGTCAAAACAAATGTTGAACGTTTTCTTGATACGCTTAGTGCTTCTGCCACAAGTGGTCGGGACAAGCTACGCTCCGAAGTAGAGAGTCTGAGGGCCACTCTGCTCCCATATGTGGATGAACTGCAGAAAGAGCTGGAAAAGGCCAGGAAAGAGATGGATGATGACGTAGATGAAATAAGGAAGTATATTAACAAAGAAGTGGATGCGATCAGAGAACACACAAAACCCTATTTTGAAAACCTAAAATCTGAGGCAAACCCACATGCTGAAGAGTTGCAGAAGTATTTGCTCAAGCTACTGGATGATATTAAAGCAGCTTTCGTCGAAAAAGCCTAATGAACCAAAAAGAAAGTAAAAAAGTGAAAGAACAAATAATTCATTCGCTCATTCACTCTATTATTTCCAGTCTATCTTATCCATTGCAAATAGCTCAAAATTGTGAAGATACTTCTCTTATCACCAATTATTATAAATTCTGCTTATCATTAGCTAAAGTATTTCGCCATTCACTATTTTGACTGCTTGAATAACGATTTGTTTCAGATAAGTGTTGTGTGAGATGCCATTTTAAATGAGTCCATTGACTCAGTGACATTTTAACAAGAAATTCTATCCTTTATATTAAAATACTTGCTTAATTGTCATAAAATATGAGGGGTATGTTTGTTATGAAAAAAAAATAATGATCCTTTTAGATTTAACTTGATATAATGATCAGTTCCAGTGAAGAAAAGTAATATAAACTTTGCTTTAACTTGTACTGGGGATTAACAGTTTGGATGAAGGTTAGTACTCAGTGCAGCTGAGCACTAACAGCCTATTGGAATGAATGATGGACTGACACATGCATCTTCTTTCCTGACAGAATATTTTCCTGACAGAGTAGAAAATATTGAATGGCTAGGAGTTGTCCTAGATTACTCTGTTGCCCCATGATCAAAACATTAGAAATAATTTACAAAGATCCTAATGTAAGTGTTAGAGCCCCCTTGATGCTCATTTAGCCAACACTTGCATCCAGGGTCAACAAATTTGGTTGAGTGATGGGGAATGCCTAAGTGCCTCTCCAAGCCCACCCATCATGAATACAGCAATGCTCCATTCATACAAACCTAAATGAAACACCAAGACCCAGAAATGGGGTAAAATGGCCACAGCATTAATTCACATTCCATAAGAGATCGCTACTATGCTCTGTCATTCCTCACTGAAGACTTGAGATCATCACCAGAAAGTCACTATTTATTGGGCTGGTGGGGGATGGTTGGGCCTCTGTGTACTTGAAATGCCAGGGCCTATTTTAACTTTCAGTCCAGACCTGATCAGCACTATGTCCTTATATCCACAACTGAGTATTAGGCTGCCTCTTCCTACAGAGAGGATGGCTCCAAACTCTGCTAAGAGCAGGAGCTGCATCTCCCACCATGAGAGAAGTTTAGCAGCCCTGTTGGTGCTCCTGAATCTGCAGTGTCTCCATGATAGGAAATCCAAGCAGGCTGTCACCTAGCACACAAAGTATTAGCGTCTGTATCAATTAACCCACTGTGCAGTCACAGGAGAGAACCCCCTTTTCCCCTCTTCTAAATTTACATGTGCAGTACTCTGGCAAGGTCCTACTGCAAGATAAGAAGTGGACTGCTTCTTCACTTGACCCTCTTTTTCCACCCCAGCCCAGCCCTGCCTTAAAGGGATTCTTGTCATGATTTTTATGATATAGTTTTTATTTCTAAATTACACTGTTTACACTACAAATAATTCACTCTACCATATAAAATGTAATTCCTGAACCAGCAAGTGTGTTTTTTTAGTTGTAATATTGGTGTGTAGGCAGCCATCTCAGGTCATTTTTCATGGTCATGTGCTTGGAAGGGGCCCGGCTCTGGCTAGTTACGTTACTGTCAAATGGACCGCACTTGGTAGAACTAGGTTGGACTACACAGGGTTGAAACAATGGGTGGGAAGAAAAGCGAAGTGCCTTGGGTACATATGGGGGAGTAAGTGATCAGCAGAAGGATGGAGCAAGTAGAGAGCGGGAGTCTGTGTGGACCAACGAGTAGGGCAGGGGTCAGCAACCTTTACTATCAAAAGAGCCATTTTGCCCCTCTCCCACTAAACTAAAATAGTCTGGAGCCGCAAAACATAACACAGCTCAGGCCTGGACTGGGAGTGAAAATAGGCCCTGCCATTCCAAGTACACAGAGGCCCAAAGAGCCTCTTACCAGCCCAAATAGCCCCCTACCAGCCCACTATATGGTAACTTTCTATGGAACTATACAGCAGCCCCTCTGGCATTTGCCAGAACCCACAGATTGCCAGTCCGGGCCTGTCACAGTTTATAAACTTTCTTAACCTTTTTATTAATTTTAACTGTTACAACAACAGAATACAACAAACAGAAGTGCATTGTGTACATGCAGGGCTACTTTGAAATCAATTAAACACTGAATAGCCCTATTAAATGTTAGTGTTCTCATCTGTTTAATGTGACTTCCCTCTCTTGTCTTGAGTGTGTGACCGCGGTAAGGACCATGATGAATCATCTTGCCGTGGCTCAGTCTTGCCACTCCTGGGACGTCTATACAGTCCTCGCACCTGCTGGCGGCTTCTTGAGTATGCTTACCGTCAGAGCCGGACTGGGAGCAAAAAGCAGCCCGGGCAAAAAAAAGCAAAGCAGCCCATATGTAAACACACAGAGACACACACACACACAGAGACACACACAAATACACAGAAAAACACGCACAAATACACAGAGATACACACAAATACATAGACACACACAGAGCCTGGGCCCACAGCCAAATATTAGCAGTACAAAACTGCTAATATCCGAAACAACTGAAAATAAAATGCAAAAGCACTCCAAGTTTAGTTTTTTGAGGATTTTATCACGCTTTCCACAACTCAACCTCAACCAAACATATTTTTAGTTTTCTTACCACACTGGACTGATATGTGCTTATTGTTGTTACTGCATAAGCCTATAATTCTCAATTTACACATAGGAATGTCCTAGTTTTAAAACTGTCCTTAACCCTATTTACATTAGAAGCAAAGGCTTCAAAGTTTTAAGATCTCTATCTAGTTTGGACACGTGAATATGGTGATGTATGGTTGACCATATTTCCAGCATTTCTGACTTTTGAGCAGTCTAAATACTGATGAACCGCACAATAATTTTGGTTGGCATACACCCCATGGTCCTCAAAATAGGAGGGGTTTATCAGAAAGTGGGCCACGGTTTAATATGCAAATGTTGAGGGGAACTAACCTGATGCGTGTGCAGATTTAGGTCAAGCATGAGAACACTCACTGAACAGGAGGACAACCCTTCATGAAAAAAAAAGATTTTGCCATCTGAAAGAATCATGGGGTAATGAAGTAAAAGTTGCATCATGTCTTTTATTACATTTCTCAGTTAACAGCACAGAGGCCTCACAAAATAAAAGGAATACGAGCCTAGAGTACATTGTAAAGCATGATAAGCCTGGCAAATGGATAACAATTGAACTTGATACAATTCCACTTAAACTGTTATGAGCCCAGAACCACTACTAATGTTCCATAAAATTAGCTTTTTGAAGCATGAACAGATAAGCCGTTATGTCTCCATGTAAGAGCTTTAACAGAGTAGCTGCTACCGTTTATAGGACTCACTCTTTGATTCTGGCCTGATGTGTGGGGTTGTGCACAGTGAGTGAGCGCAGATACTGCACGGGATAGTTCGACGAGGTCCCGAAGACGCCCCTTTCCAGGCTCAGTTGGACTTCAGCGACCCCAGCGACGGATCCGGATCATTGAGCTGCAGCATGACAGCTAGCGAGTCGGCAAAAACAAGCAGGGAGAAAGTATACTTCCGCACCGCGTCATATCCGTCCTGGAGCTAGTGTCACGTGCCACATGCGGTCCATAGGTTTAATTGGGATTCCCGGTTGCTCAGTGTCGAAGGGAAGTTAGAAGTCGGGGAGACTTTTGAGGTACAGGAAAAGGGAGCTGTGCGAGCACTGCATCTAATCAGGCAGTGGGTGGCCCACTTAAACGTAGGGTAGAGCGGCCCCTCGGGCATTTGCCCGAACAGACAGATTACCAGTCCGGGCCTGCTTACCGTGGTCGCACACTCAAGAAGCCACCAGCAAGTGCGAGGGCTGTAAATATGACCTGATGGGCCCAGGTGTCAGTGGGCCCTCCTGCTGCTAAACAATTGGTCTTTTTCATGGTCATTCCCTATTTATATGACAACAAAGAGACTAAATAGATGGAATAATAAATTATAGTAAAGAAAAGAGACTGTTGAGGTTGAGCGAGGAGAGGAAGAATAATACTACGAAGAGTGGGCCCCTTGTCTAAGATTAATTGGTGGGCCCCTGGTCAAAGGTTTTTGGGTGGGCCCCTGATGTCCCAGTCTGACACTGTATGCTGTGCTAGGCAGGGGGGTGGGGCAGAAAATGAACAACAAGCATATTAACCCCATACAAGCCAGTATAATCACTAAACAAAATAGATAATGGGCATTTTAACCCCAGATGTACCAGTATAATTACTACAGAAAATGGACAATCTACATGTTAATCCGAGATGTGCCAGTAAAATTGGTACAGAAAATTAAAAATCAGCATATTAACCAAATATGTGTAAGTATAATTACTACAGAAAATGGATAATCTGCTTATTAACCACAGATGTGCCAGTATAATCATTGTAGACATGGCCAATGAGCACTCCATTAACTCCAGACATTCCAGGAAGATGAATGCAGAAATGGGTAGACTGAAAGCTTTCCCTCAGCAACACTAGTACCGGCAGAATACAAACACCAAAGCCCAGATTTTCTATTGTTCCCATTCTGCTTGTCTCTCTATCTGTTTCTGCCTGGCTACTATACAAATTAGGGATGCACCGAATCCAAGATTCGGTTCGGGATTCGGCCAGGATTCGGCCTTTTTAAGCAGGATTCGGATTTGGCCGAATCCTTCTGCCCGGCCAAACCGAATCCAAATCATAATTTGCATAAGCAAATTAGGGATGGGGAGGGAAATTGCGTGACTTTTTGTCACAAGACAAGGAAGTAAAAAATGTTTTCTCTTTTAGGGTTCAGATTCGGTTCAGTATTCAGCCGAATCTTTTGTGAAGGATTCAGGGGTTCGGCCGAATCCAAAATAGTGGATTCGGTGCATCCGTAATAAAAATCCAAGATAGCTGTGCATTCCACAGTGGAATACATGGTCATCTTGCTGAGAAGAACCAAGGACAAGCAGGGCAACATGGGATATTTAAACAGTAGTCTGGGACAGAGGGTTGGTAAGTGCCCCCCTTTTCCCTATTGCAGACAGCCGGGGATGGAGGTATGAGTTTCTGCTGTGCACATAGAGCAGGGTGGGCACAGCAATATTACATGGCTATATTCTGCTTCACAGTCAGTATTTCTAATCTGTAGCTCAATGAGCTCTCTAATACTTATTAGTCCAAGTGTCACTGTAATGTTCTGATTTTGGGGAACAGGTTACTAAGTTGCCCCACAGCTGTGCCTTTTTAAACTGTAAGTAAAGCTCACAGTGTAACGTGCTGAGTATTTTTATTTTTGCACTGTTTTATTCTGTTGACACCTCATGTTATTTCTAAAAGTAGAGGGTCAGTTACAGTATTTGTTATACCATGTTGTAGGGCTGGATTATATTAAATTGAAGTCTACATAGGCCTAATGTTTGACTGGTCTGGACTAGATTACTAAACTTCTGATGACAAAGAACCTGGTCTCCACAAAATATGTTAAGTGGCACTGAGGTGTCCATCACTGATCTGATGGATTTTAAAAGGGAAAATTAATTTAACATGTTTATGATTTTGGATTTACATATAGTTAGTAGTTACATAGTTCACTAAAATGCGATTTCATCCCGGGCATTGAACGCTGGCAACTTTTCGCTAGTGTTATTTCAGCTGTGCGAACATTTCAAAGCAAAGATGCGCTAGCGTTCATTTCTGCCTAGCGAAAATTCACTAGTGATATTGGGCTTTGGTCAATTTGCATAGGACTTTTGCAGCCTATCACTCTGAAAAAAGGAAAAGTCGCCAGCACTTTTTGAACTTTGATGCATTTTCCACTCACAGAATATAATGTAAGTGACAGAAGATTGAGGAAGATCTATGAACTCCATGGCACTTCGCCTGGTCTGAGCTGGCGAAGGCAAATCTGGCGAAAGAGGTAACGTGAAAAGTCGACTGGCAATAGAGTGTGAATGACTGCTAGCGCCTGTCTCTTTCGCTAGCAAATTGGTGCCTGTTAGTAAATTGGCAATGTTCCTGCGGGCGGTAGCGTTAGCGAATTGATGCTAGTGTTAGCCACTTCGTCCTTTAGTAAATCTGCCCCAAGTGTCTATGTACTGTACGTATAGAGCAGTGCTTTTTTACCCAATTGTTATCTGGTAGATAGTGTATTAGTATTCATTTGGTCACTATGAATTAGACAAATAATTATTAATTATGATGAGATCCATCAGAAATGGAATTATAATGTCCAAGCAAATAGTTTAATATTGAACAGTTATAAATCAAAATTGTGCTGTTGTCCTGTTTTATCCGTGGCGAGATAAGGTTAAATGTTTTAGGAACGATGATATGGCAGTGTTGCAGTATACGGATACCAGTGAAAGTTTTTTGAAACAATTGGACTAAAGTAATTTTTATACAATAAGTTACAGTTAAATCTATGTAACAAAGTCCCACTATGCTTTATGTTAAATTACAGTTTTTTTAAGTATACATGTAATAAATGAATTTGGTACATTTTTCTAGGTCATGCCGCTAATCTAAACATATGTAAAAAAAACATTTGCAATGGATTTCAACTGGTTAAAGAAACACAGGGGGATTGATGAAACCGAGGCTTGGTTTTGGTTTTAATTGGAGCTAATTAATTTGATGATGTCATTTCCGAAATTGTCGATTTAAAAAGCTGTTTGATACAGTGTATACTATGCCTATGATTACGTATCTTTGATGTGAAACGCATCAGGACTTGATGTTTTTAACCTGCTGAAATGAACTTTTTTGTTTTAACCAACGAGTGGAACATGGAGTGTTTGCCAGTTTTTTGTTCTTGAGTGCCATTCACCTCCAGCTATGGGTTTGGGGCAATGCACCTCGTCCACTTTGGTGAGTGCGTTTTCCTTGCATATTTAAAGCGGACCATTTGCTAAGCGTTGAAGTGAATTTTCGAATTCAAAAACTTCAAATTTCGAAGTAATTTATAAATACTTTGACCATCGAAGAGGCAAAATTCGATTCAAATTGAAAATACTTCACAAATTCGACCATTCGAAAATCGAAGTACTGTCTCTTTATAAAACTTCGAATTTGACACTTCGCCACCTTAAACCTGCCGAATTGCTGTTTAGCCTATGGGGGACCTCCTATAAACTTTCTGAGTGTTTGGCTAAGTTTTGAGCAGTCAAAGTATTTTTTTGTAAAATCGTTTGAATCTTTCGATTCAAACGATTTAATCAATCGATTGATCGTTGTTTACTTTGATCGAAAACGGACGTTTTCAAACGAAAAAATACTTCGACTATCAAAGTATCAAATTCGATGGTCGAATTCCGAAGTTTTTTAACTTTGAAATTCGACCCTTAGTAAATGTGCCCCTTAAAATGTTTGCAAACCTAGAAGCATGGGACCGGGGGTTTTGAACACCCAGGTCATCGTGGATATAGGGTGAGCATTCTACACTATTCTGAAGAGGTTTTCACTGCAAAAAGATTATTATATAAATTTATGTTTGGGAAATATAATCCGGGAAGGTGTTAATAGCAGCGGACAAATACCTTAACAAAATAGAATTTGCACTAAGCTACAACTATTTATTTAGGTTTTTTTATACCCCAACTCCCTTGATGCTTTGTGTACACCTTATGTCCCGCATATCGTTTGTAAATTTGCCATTGCACTGCAGTTTTTATTCTTCTGTGATAAAAGATCAACATATTTGTCATTATCTGCCCAATTGTGGTAGCAATACCCCCGATGGCTCCCTCTCAGTTTACCAATCCCCTCACATTGTAATAGGCCTGTGTGTGTGTATTTGAAGTTCTTGCTTATTTACACCATTCAAATCCTATTGAATACAGGTATGGGACCTGTTATCCAGAATGCTTGGGACATGGGGTTTTCTGTAATTTGGAGCTTCATACCTTAAGTCTACTAGAAAATCATGAAAACATTAGATAAACCCAACAGGCAAATGTTGCTCCTAATAAGGATTAATTATATCTTAGTTTGGATCAAGTACAAGGTATTGTTTTATTACTACAGGGAAAAAGGAATTAATTTTTAGAAATTTGGATTACTTGGATAAAATAGAGTCTATGGGAGATGGCCTTTCTGTAATTAAACCTTCTGGATAATGGGTTTCCAGATAACGGGTCCCATACATGTTATACATTCATTAAAAACATAAAAAACACAATCCATCCCCAAACAATGGAAACTTTATTTAAAAAAACAGATATTTGTTATAATTACGATAGTACCAAAGAGGATCACATGGTTATTGCCCAAACAGTCAGGAAGATAGATACCCTACACCACCAGAACCATTTTCTCTGTTAAGATGCATTGGAGAGGGATGGGTTCTTTACAAGCCTTTGGTCAATTGCTGCCATCTATCACTGGCAAAGTCCACAGCAGAGCTGACAAATGATGTGACATATCCAGCTCCTGTATCATACAGCTCCCTACAAAAAGAAATGGAAAATGTTAGACATAGAGCAAGACAGAAAAAGGAAACCACATGAATTGAAACAAATGAAACATTGCAAAGTCGAGGCTTAAGAAATTTAGAAAAGGCAAAGGCTTGAGTTTACTAAAGGACATGAGTGATTAAAGGAAACCTGTCACGATTGAGTTAATACTAGGAAGGCAATAAAACTGTTAAAACAAACCACATACCTCAATTTATTCAACTCAAATCTCACTAAATCTAAATTTATAGCTACTTCTGAAAATGTCCACGAGATACTGACTGAAGCCCCGACTTTCTGAAAGTCAGGAGAGCAAGGCATCATGGGTAGAATCAGCCCTGCACACTCCTCTCGCGATATCTCCAATTTCTGCAGTTGTCAGGGGCTGGAGGACTACAGCGCGTGTAGTGTAAGTGTTCAAAAGCACAGACAGAACGAGGAAGCACATCGGTAAAGTTTATCAGAACGGAGGAGGGAGAAGGGAGGGGGTGTCAGATAAGGAGCTCCGTTTGCTGGCATTACAGAGCAGAAGTAGCAGCTAAAGTTTAACTATAGTCCTGCTGCTTTCTGCTCTAAGCACAGATAGTACTGGGAAGCACATCGGTAAGGTTTATCAGCACGGAGGAGGAAGAAGGCAGGGGGTGTCATATGTCAGATAAGGAGCTCCGTTTGCCCGGTATTAGCAGAAGTAGCAGCTTAAGTTTAACCATAATGCTGCTGCTTTCTGCTCTTCATGTAAACAATTAGTCTACTCTTGACAAGCAAAAGTCTTGAGTTACTTTACCCTTTACACACACACTTTCCTGATTTTTATATTTAACCCTAAATCCCAGCAGTGTCTTTATTTATTTATTTTATTAGGCACATTTTTATTTTGTGGGTTGACTTTAAGCTAAAGGGGGCTCATTTATAAACACTGGGCAAATGTGCACCTGGGCAGTAGCCCATAGCAACCAATCGGTGACTGGCTTTTTACAGGCAGCTGCAGGTTGAACTTTGAAAGCAAACATTTAATTGGTTATTGTCCAGGTGCAGATTTGCCCAGTGTTTATGAATGAGCCCCAAGAACTGCACATTCTTAGCAGGTTTTAGCGGTTCGATAATTTCATAGTTTATGAGATTTTAGTAAAAGCCCACACAATCTGAATAGAACAATGTGTTTCAAACAATCCTAATAGAATATCAAGTCCTGGTGTGACATGAGTTGTACAGAGCCAGTCTATCACAGAGTATACTCTATGACTAAGCATACATGAGATTTGGCAGTTTGGCACAATCCACACACAGAAAACAAAGGGGTCCTGTTTCAACATGGCAGCGCCTATGAAGCACTTTTTACATGTAGGATATTTTCGAATCCGTTTCAGATATAGACAAAAACAGCTGACTAAAGGGTTAAACCAAGGAGGGAAAAGATATCTATTACTTATGTCTCAAGGTGACAGGTCCTCTTTAAGAACATGTTAAATTCTGTAAGGGAAAATATTTGGAATGGCGGCTAGGATTCACAGAGGGTACTGGGAAGAATGTATGGTGAAGCAGAGAACATAAGTTGCATTGAAATAAATAAACAAATATATATATATATATATATATATATATATATATATATATATATATATATATACAGCATTCTCTTATGTAAAGATAAGAATACAGAAAGTTCCAAGTTGCCCACTAAGAGAGAGCTATTCTTGGAGAATATAGAAGAGGGATTAATGGAAAGCAAACATGCCATAAAACAAGCAGAATAGAAGCTTTCAAAACCCTTCAACAAGAACATCATTATTCATTCACTTTGCATTTTTCATTAGACAAAAGGGGAAAAAACTGTTAATGTGATCAGAGAGATATTTATATGAATCTAAAAATCCCATACATGTGAGTAGAAGTATTTTGAATGGCAAGTGTTTCCTTACATGGCATTTTGGGCCAGTGGCAGGTCTTTCACCGTGCTCACCGCATCCGATGCTTTACTGACTACATCAGTGGAAAGCCCCTGTACATAGCCTATAACAGATGTTAAGATGGACTCTTCCTCAGCAGAAACTGTGAGCAAAACACAAAGTCAGTACAGTAAGGCAGTATCACGGATATTATTATTAATAAAGGACAAGAAAGTCTCAGGGAGCAGTATAAGTTTAACATGTTCTATATGAGGCTATTGCTTTGCATAAATGTACTAAAAGGTAAGATTTACACACAGGGGGAAGTATTAGGGGAAGCAAATGATGAACTGAAGGTGAGCAGTAATGAATACAGTTTTCATGAAAGAGTAACTTCTAGTTATCACTAACTACATTGGTGCTTCTGAAACTAAAGGGGATGCATAAATGGAGCATAAAAGTTGCACCTGAAAAAGGGGATATATATTTAAACCAAAACAATGTCCTTATTTATCAAGCAAAATGTATTTCCTAGCTCCCATTCTTTTTTGGTGCAAGGGTGCAACAGTTTAAGCCTCATTTTAAAGATTCTGGTGCAGGTTATTTTTTAAACCTGGGTTTTTCTGTTAGGAAATAGGAAAAAAGGGTCAAGTCGAAATATTATCATATCTTACCTGCACAAACAGCCAAAAGGACAATTACAATGGAGACAGTAAGCAGTTTCATGATGATGCTTGTGTGTGTAGGAAAATCTGTTAAAATTATAAAAGGAGGTTTTTTATAACCATACTAAGCTTTTCATTTTTTCATTTTATTTTGCACAGACACAGATATGATTGTTATCCTTCATGTACATAGTAATTCTTTAATGCGATTATATATTAATCATATTAGTCCCTGCCCCAATGGAGGAAGGCACAAGTAATGGTAAAGACTCTTGTGACTATTGTATAGAAACTCACCTCCTGTTGCTGAACCTTGAGCTGTAAGCTGTCTTTCGGTATTCAGTCCTCTGAGTTATATAGTCTTCTCCCTCCCTTGCTGACTGAAGGGGGGTCAGACTGACTGGTAGGCTTACCTAGTGGGGTCGGACTGACTGCAGGTGGAGCTGCACATATCTGACAAGGGGTGTGTATAAGAGAAGAAAAAAAAGAAAAAAGCCTCATAACTGACTGATAACAGTCAATCTCAAAGCACACATTACGCACATCTAGACACAATTTGTTAGTATATTGCGTACTGTTTTGTTAATAAATTGCCTTAATAGTCTAGTGTGCAGAATGTCTGACGCCTCTCACCTAAAGAGCACATCATCTGATATTTAACACGAAAACAGGATTTCTGATGGTGCTGATGTGAATAACAACATTAACATACTATAAATCCAACCTTTTTTATTGATGCAGAACATAGAAAATCAGTTCTACCTAAAGGTCCTTTATAACTTTCCTGGTGACATGGCACATACATGCTTTTAGGAAAACATTTAAGTAGGAGGAATAAGAAACCTTTGATTTAGCAACTGCCGCAGGACTATGGCACCCAGACACAGGGATTTTGTACAGAGATTACCTATTCCTATGAATTATTATTTCTACCAACCTCCCCAAGGGCTCTATGGTCTCCCTTGTAGAAAATCATAATTTTGATATAATTTGGCCTGCAAACATGCAGCATATTTGGATTATTCGATGGAAACAGACAGAATGGGTTGCATTGTCCTACATTATCTTAATGCCAACTTCTGTCCATTCCTGCTCAAGGCTGTTGGCTCATTTATTGCAGTTTCACCCCCAGTCCCAGATTCCTTGTGTAATTATTCAGCTACTGAGTTTCATGCTTTTTCAGAAGTTGGATGTTATGAGGCAAATATATGTGATAACTACTTAGAAATAGTCTGTCCAATGGATACATATTTGGGTGCCCTGTAGGTTAGATAATGCATTGTAGATGTAGATGTTGACTGTGTACCCTGCTAAGGGATGTTTAGGCAAAATTGTGAATAACAGCAGACCAGGAAAGAATGCAGATATTGAGCAGGGTTTTTAGGTACTTTTGTGTATTGCAAAAAACAAGGTTAGGTTGGATCATTCAAACATAAACTGAAGGCTTAGCAGTACAGGTATCCAGAATGCTGGGGAGCAGTTTCTTGATCACAATCCGAATCTTGTAAAAAGCAACATTTTACAAGATTCGGATTGTGATCAAAAAACGGCTCCCATGGGGCCAGCATTTGCAGAGTCCCGCAGAGTCCGGAAAGAGTGTTAGGACCGGAACCATTTTTGAGTTTGAGACCCACAAGGAAGACACGGCATCTGTGAATGCGCTCCTAGTGCAGCCAACAGAGAGAAAGATCAGGGAACCCTAAATGACAACTGCCTGATATGCAATCTGATATCCGCGATCCTGTAAGTACACTCTGAGTGCGGGCCGTGCCACATTCCCTCGCTATACTTCATCACATACGACTCTTTGTTTATACTAAGCGCCTACTATCCGAATGTGAGTAGTTCCAATCAAGCTTACCATCTTTGTTTCTGACGGTATTATACTATCAGTGCTCTCTCTCCCCCTGCAGACACTTACTAAGTCTTCGGAGCGCACCTCTACCTACCTTTAATACTAGAAAATCATATAAACATTAAATAAACCCAATAGGTTGGTTTTTGCTTACAATAAGGATTCGTTATATCCTTTTATTACAGAGAGAAAGAAAATCATTTTACAAAATCTGGATTATTTCGAAAATGGCCTTTCCGTAATTCAGAGCTTTCAGGATAATGGGCTTCCGATAATGGATCCCATATCTGCACCAACTAAAACCTCTCATTCATGGTAACATAAATTATATTTCTTTAATGCCTTCCATTCCCTTAGCTTGCATAAATTGTAGCCAATTGCAGTCATATGTTACCAGGCCCGGATTTGTGGAAAGGCCACCTAGGCCCGGGCCTAGGGTGACAGTATTTTAGGGGGGTGGCATGCTGCCCAACCACACCCACATTGGTTCAAAAACACTAGGGATGTGCTGGAGATACAATAATTTTTTTAAATTTCATGTGCGCCAATCCCCATTGCTCCTGTCCCCCTCGAGGGGACAGGGGGATGAACGGTACTGGGCCTAGGGGCGCCCACTATGTAAATCCGGCCCCGTATGTTACCAAGGCTACGTTCTGCTATATAACTGGTAACGATCAGGTTTTCAGACTTTGTTCCATACAACAAGGATAAACTAACAGACTTTGACACAGACAGACCCATATCAACACCCACTCTTCCACCTGTAATGTAAGATAAGAGTAAGAGCTAATACAGAAGGATCTAATAAGGACCCAGATATGTGATTCAAATTTCAAGGTGTAAGATGAAAAAAAGATCAAGGTGCGCTGCTCACTGTCAGTCAGTAGACATATTTTAGGCCACCTGATAATTATTGTACCATAGATATGAGCATGCTTAAATATGTTTCATAATGAGTGTATTTTAATCTGTAGCCAGCAGTAACGATAAAGCTGCACACAAACATTGAAACTGGGCTTTACATCATTTTCAAATAAACTGGCCTGAATATGTTTGGCTCTGCATGTTTGCTCAAATTATTTTTACAACATGAAAAGACAATGTATTGATAAAGTCATCTTGTTGTTTAAGGGGTTGTTCATCTTTGAGATAACTTTTAGTACATATGGATGAAGAGAGTAATATTTTAAGACATTTTGCAATTTTGAGTTATTTCGTTTTTTATTCAGCAACTCTCCAGTTTGCAGTTTCAGCCATCTGATTGCTAGGGTCCAAATTACCATAGCAATTGTGCAGTGATTTGAATAAGAGACTGGATAGGAGAGGGTCTGAATAGAAAGATGGGTAATAAAAAGTAGCACTAACAATATGAACAATATATATATATATATATATATATATATATAACAATAATGAACCCTATTTAAAAGCTGGGCAGAAGTCAGAAGCAGCAAGAAAACAATTCAAAAATATAAAAATATATGAAATATAATTAAAATAAATAATGAAGAAAAGAGCAATGAAAATTTGAAAAGAACTGGCCATTCTATAACTAAAATGTAACCCCTTTAACCTCATTGAAGTCTATGGACAAATCTGAATTGAAAATCTACCTAAATTGAATCTGGATCAATACAGTATGTGACCTGACACTCCTCCAAAAGTGTATCCTTAAGGGCAATTGCACATGAGATTGCTTTGAACACATTAAAGGGGTTGTTCACCTTCAAACAACTAGTTGTTTTCAGATACATCACCAGAAATAAAGACTTTTTCCAGTGGCTTTCTATTTTCTATGTGTCATCGTTTTTCTAATATTGAAGTGTCAAGTGTCTTTTTTCACCTTCTGAAGCAGCTCTGGGAGGGGGGGTCGCCGACCCTGTAAATTGTTCTAAATGGATGCATTTACTTGATACATTTCTTATCTTTGTGCCTGCTGAGCAAAATCTCTGGGGTTCATTACAGGCAGCTGTTAGAATTGATACAATAGTTGCTAATACTCTAGAGATGCTGTTGAGAAATGTATCAAAATTGCAACAGTTTAGAGTCTGCACCTGAATTACTGAGCTGCCAGACTCAAACACCAGAGACAGGAACATTCAATATGCCGTAACATTTTGCCACTAAGTATGTTTAGAATAAAGCTGAATTGATATTAAACACTTTTGCCTCCTGTGGATATATCGTCAGTGCTGACAGCAGGTAAAAATTTTGTATGTGGGCAGGGACATTCAAGTTTAAACTTAGATTTTGTAAAAACAGTAAAAAAATAAATAATGGTAAGTAATTGAAAAAAAGTCTTTATTTCTGGGGAACAATCTGAAAACAATTGAACTAAAAAAAAGTGTTTGGAAGGTGAACTTTATGCTCAGCAGTGTATTTTGTTGTGGTGCTGTTCTAGGCACCATACCTCAGCATGCCGCCTTGTCGCGGGTTTTAATAAAAATCAAGGGCCACTAAAGCTGCCACCCTAGGCACTGGCCTTCAAGTGCCAATGTGAAAAGCACAGCCCTGCTCAAGCAGCCCAAACATATTTTATAAAACACCTTAAACAGGTCCAGACAAACTATGCAATCACCCAATAAGTGTACCTACGTAATTACCTGAAAAATTCCTGCACGTAGGGGGAGTGGCTGCCTTGGGTGCTTTAATGCCATGTATTGGGCACTTGTTGCCTGCAGGAAGTACCATTCTACTTGGGTGCCTGGGAATTTGCCTTTACATTGGTGGTGTGGGTAATCTCTGTGTCTGTAACTGCTGTATCACAGAATTGCACAAAAATGTGCAATTACAAGTGCTTTAGCAGCTAAAACAGCCCATTAGTCTAAAAAAAAAAATCGCCTGCAGCATGGCACACGAGCTGCTTCGTTTTCCGATGTCGCCTGAAGTTTCCTCGTTAGGCAACTTTGGAAAACGAAGTGAAGCGTGTGCCATTATAAATGGCGGAAGACAGGGGGAAGCGTTCGGGGAGATTAGTCACCCCAGAGAAGAGGCGATTAGTCGCCAGGCGACTAAATCTCCCGAATCGCCAGGTGTGCCCTTACCCTTACAAAGATTATCTGATATAGTCTGACCCTCCCAGTCTGACACATTAATGGATATCCAGTTACAGTGATTCATGGAAGGAATAGAATAGAATGTACTTTAACCTCTTCACATTGGGGTGACAAGACAGAAGTAATTTATATCTCAATCGCTCCCAGCACAGGTCTCCAAACAGTTGTATTCTGGTAATTTATCAGCATGTTCTTTACATTCCTCAATGCTGGTGCAGTGGTTACATTGCTGCTGCTTACAGCACTGGCCTCTTAGGGTAAGGGCAAACCTGGAGATTCGGCGAGATTTAGTCGCCTGGCGACTAATCGCCTCTTCTTTGGGGCGACTAATCTCCCCAAACGGCTTCCCCATGTCTTCCGCCGGCTATAATGAAAAATTGTCTGCTTCGTATTCCAAAGTCGCCAGAAGTTTCCTCGTGAGGCAACTTCGGAAAACAAAGTGCCGCATGTGCCATGTCGCATGTGATTTTTCAGACAGGGGGAACCGTTCGGGGAAATTAGTCGCCCCAAAGAAGAGGCTATTAGTCGACAGGCGACTAAATCTCCCCGAATTGACAGGTGTGCCTTTACCCTTAGGTTTAATCCCAGTCATTGGACCAGATTCAATTCAGTGATAAAAAGTTTTCTCACTGAATTAAATCTGGGCCATTATGTGAATCCTGGTCCTTTATATCCGAACATTGTTGACTTACATATATATTTCTATTGTTTGGAGCTAAAATATTACTTTCCCTGCTGGAAATACAAGAAAAGTCATCTATATCGAACTATACAAGATTGCACTATAATATTTATTGGACCTAATTTTCAGATAGAAACTTGATTTTATTTTGTAATCAATTTGTTATTTTCTGCTGAGCTTTTCCCCAAAGCACTCAATTCTTATTATTATTCATTCATTTATTAAACAATGAATAAATTAAGGGGGTTATTTACTTATTTATTAAAACAAATTCAGCCTAACTCCCTTCCACGAATTGAACTCATTTGTCAAAAAACATAACGATTAATGCTCCGAAAACTTGACTTTATCGAATTGTCGCCGTGAAAACTAAACTTTATCGGATTATCAAACGAAAACCCCTACTTTATGGGATTATCCAGTGCAGATCACAACGTCAATAAAAAAACTTCAGGGACATCTGCCATTGACATTTACATGACTTTGACAGGTTTGAGATGGAGTAGTTTTATATTCAGATTTTTGGCAGCTTTGGAGTATAATAATTTTCAAAAATTCAAGTTTTTTTTTCCTTTTTAAAAACACAACCAGATAAATTTGAGGTTTAATAAATGGGCCCCTAAATGTGAGCAAATAAAATAAAATGCAATCTATTATAGCATTCAGTTCATTCCTTCTGGCACTGCTGCATCACTAAATCTAAATAGTGATGGGCGAAACATTTGTGAAACACATTGAAGTCAATGGGCGTCAAAATAATTTTGACGCGTGACAAATTTGAGTGACTCTTTTGTCCAAATGCATTAACGTCAATGGGCATCAGAGTGGGCGTCAGAAGAATTTTGGTGTGCCAATTTTTATGTGTGCACCAATTTTGATGCCAACAATTTTTTTTGTTGCAGCAAGTTTTCCACTATGTGAAAACATTCGAGGGTGGCGATATGTGGATCACTATTCATGAATACTTATTATTCCCCCATAAGGGTAGCATAAGGGTAGTATGATATGTTGAGCCCCTTCTAGTGCTGGCAGGACAGGTATGAGATGAGTTTCTTCCATACATTTAGTGCTGTAGGAGTAGAGGAATTATTTTATAGCTTTTATGTTTTTTTGTTAATAAACATAATTCTGTATTTGAGTTGTTTTGGAGTTTTTGGGTCTACAAAGTGAAGCACATGTTACATCTCTATAGCACCATCTGCTGGGAATGAATTGAATGGTTCTCAATGTTTCTACCTGTGTGTCTGTATGCTTAATCACTGGGTACTGTCAGTTTGTTAGACTCTAATCTCAGACCCCAGAACAATGCTCCTCCATTGTAGGTAGCACTATGCTACCATCTTGCTTCTGGTGTCTGTGATCGTTGCTTCTGCTCAGGGTTGTACAGTTATACAGGGCGGGCACAGTAGAGCAAAAAAAATTGACTTTTTTAAGCCCAGATTTGTTCAACTGAGTTTGTACCGTGGGCAGCAGGGAGGAGCACATGACCCAGAAACCCAGAAGATGGCAATAAAGAGCTCCTTATAATAGAACATCAGACCCGGGAAGTTTTCAAGAAAGAGGTGTATCATGTTCTAAGTGGGTTAGTGGGTACAATTACTGGGGGGCATGCTTGCAGAGTTTATGTTTATTCGAAATTCCTTGTTCATTTTTAAATACAAGGCAATTTTTGCATTTTGCTAATGTTATACCCACACTTGACAAATATGAAACATGAAAGGCTTCATGTGCTAATACTGGAGCAAAGAGGAGCAAAACTATGTGTGACTTGTAGTCTTTAAAATGCCATACAGAAAGAGCTTGTACCTTTTTGCACTTCTATAACAGAGCCCTGCAGCAATATGATTGTAGCACTTGCTCTGGTGCGTGAGGTTTAAGGTGGAGAATGCTCTGCCACAATGGAGTTCAGATCCTAACACCTGCCCTGACCAGGATTAAAGTACAAAGCTCTCTGTGTTTATAGGGGTTTGAAGTCCAACTAATGGAATAGCACACAACTGAACCCATACAAGTGTCTTGCCCTTGAGTCCTTGCCATACATTCACAAATGATGCCATTTTATGCAAATGATCGGACTGAGTCAGGTGTAATCACTTTGGAATTCGGGGAAAAATTACGCATTGCTGGTAAAAATATGACATATTGTGCTAATATATTTGTAGTTTTCCCTCCTTTCATACATGAGCCCATAAATGTTCTAATGCTAAGGTCTATGTCAGTGAGATAAAATACTGTATGTGCCATATAATAATTTGGATCTTATTATGTGATTCATGGATAATTCTTTTATTTACCTAGCATTTTATACAGAGAATAAGACCTACATAGCAACCATTTTTGTTTCACTTGGGGTACTGTATAATAAAGGAGCAGATGATTATGAAAACACAAGAATGAAAACAAATGTAGATTAAAGGGATCATTTGCAGGGTCATCTCTAGGGCTGCTGCCGCCTGCTTTTTGCTGTCCCTGGTAACTGGTCACTCATCTTATTTACTTTACCTCATGGCAGAGGAGGCCCTGGTCATTTACATCTGGAAAGACCATTCTTAGCATCCTGCCTTCTCTGAGCTCATTTTCATCCTTTATAACAAATGGAAAGTGAGAATGTTGGATACTGTAGGTAAGAGTAAGGGCAAACAGGTAAGGAAAGGTACAGGAAGTAGTAACAGTCCTGAGAGTGATGGCGACAGGTAACATACAGTAACAGAATGAATGGGAATGATGCAGACACTGGATAGATGACTAGGTGAGTGGGCTACAAATAGATAGGAAGATAGGAAGTTATTTTTTCAAATTTTAGTGAAGAAGCACCAGAGTATGAAAATGTACCCGTTGTGAAGTGAATGAACACAGGTGATTGTTTACGTCAGCACAGGCACGTCCATGTAATGTCAATTATTGGTCACACATCTTGAAGTATATTTGGCAGTGTTCCTTCAGGGCAGCAATCAGTTTTTACATGGCTACAATTGTATTTGGGACCTAAAAAACCAATATTCAGTATTTTTCAGCTGCTCCTAGTGGGCCCACATTTCTGATGGTGGCAGCGACTGCCTCTGCTGTGACCCCTCACAGTTGGTACAGTCCAGGTTGATGGTTTCAAAATTTGAACTTGCTCAGGACTTTAACCTGATGCCCAGCACTTCTACAGTGCAAAATACATAAGAGAGAAAACAAATGTACAGCATTTTAAAAGTGTAAGTTTTACCACAGAACTTGACCATTGCCCTTGCACATTATTAATGACAAACTTCAAGGAGTATTGTGCATGTAATGTGAATAATACTCAAAAAAAACAAATTGATGGGATTCTTATAGACACAAACAGAGGAAATATTACATACACGGTTACATAGTTATATTGGATTGTCAAGTTAAGCCCTTCCAAATGAACCCCAGTGCATATATTTACATATACAGGTATGGCACCTGTTATCCAGAATGCTCAGAACCCTGGGTTTTCTGGATAACAGATCTTTTGGGAATTTGGATCTCCATACCTTGAGTCTGCTAACATACCTCCCAACATTCTGGAAATAAAGAGGGACAAAAATGTTGGCGCGCATAGCAACATTTCTTGACCACGCCCATTTTTGTGGCCACACCCCCTAATTACCATGATCATTTTACACAATTTGGCAGCTTATGAAAGTTTGAACATATTTCTGTGTTTTTTTCAGTTATTAAAGTTTTGCTAATGAAGGTGAATTGCCCTTTAGGCCGCGAGTCTAACTTTTCCCAAGGGACCTGTTATCTTATATTGTTACAATTACTTACTTACAAAAGTATCTTATCTGCTGCTGTGGCTGTTCTGAGCTCTCTGCCAAAAGCCAATTAAGTTAGAAACATTGTTTCTTTTTCTGGCTGTTCAGTGCAGAGAAAAACGGGACTTTCCAGTATGAAGGAGGGACTGCAGGTTGAGATTTGGGTTTGGGATCCATTATCCAGAAACCTGTCTTCCAGAAAGCTCCAAATCACGGGAAGGTCATCTTCTATAGGCTCCATTTAAATCAAATAATATACATTTTAAAAAAATATTTCACTATTCTCTGTAATAATAAAACAGTACCTTTTACTTGATCCCAACTAAGATATAATTAGTACTTATTGCATACAAAGTCATTCTATTGGGTTTAGATATTGAAATGATGTTTAGCACATACCTCCCAACTGTCCCATTTTTAGAGGGACAATCCCGATTTTGACAGCTCAACCCACAGTCCAGAATTGTTACTGAAATGACCCGACTTTATCCTTGATCTCCTGCACTGAACGGCCAGAAAAAGATACAATGTTTCTAACTTAATTGGCTTTTGGCAGAGAGCCCAGAATAGATACTTAGATACTTAACAATTTAAGATAAGCAGGTCTCTTGGGGAAACTATGATTGGCAGCTTAAAGAGAAATTCACCTTCATTAGCAAAACTGTAATAACACACTGTAAAAAAACACAGAAATGTATTCAAGCTTTCATACATAACCTGCCAAATTTTGTAAAATGGTAATTAGGGAATGTAGCTACCAAAATGGGCGTGGTCAAACAATTTTGAAGCGTTTTGTGCAGCAAATCTTTTTGTCTTTATCTATTTTCAAAATGTTGGGAGGTATGACAATGGCATGTCAGTTTGCTGGTACTAAAGGTAATTAGGGCTGCCGCTGGGACCAGAGGGGGCCTAGTACAGCTCTCAGTCCACCACTGGTTTGTGGCTCGTGGTTAGGGAACCCTGTGCTAAATAAACATTTAAACAACGAAACACCAGTAGGATTGTATTGCCCTCAATGTGGATTCATGGTGGAGTTTAGTTACGGTCAGGTACAAGCTACTGTTTTATTATTGCAGGAAAAAAGAAAATCATTAAAAGAATTTGAATTATTTCAAACGTCAACTTTTCCATGAATTGGTCGATTTCAGATTAAGAAAATCTGCTTTTTTTTTGTGAAACCCCTTATTATTCAACGGTGCAATGACTTTTTTGCTTTACATTTCCAGGAAACTTCCCTGATTAGTTGGCTTCATTGGTCTATCCTGTGTGTCACATTTTTGTATCTTTTCAAAGTCTCTCTAGTTAGGTTTCACCTCAAGGTTATTCACCTGTTGAATACCAATAGCTCTTTAGTTATTCCCGTAATAAACCGGAGAACTGAACGTTCTAAAAATGTTTAATTAACATATAAATATGCCCAAAGAAGAATACAGGTATGGGATCTGTTATCCAGAATGCTCAGGGAATCCAAATAATGGATCTTTCCATAAATTGGATCTTTATATCTTTAGTCTACTAAAAAATCATTTTAACATTTAAATAAATCCAATAGGCTTGTTTTGCCTCCAAAAATGATTTTATGTGTCAGTTTGGATCAAAGTATAAGGTACTGTTTTATCATTACAGCAAAAAAGAAATAATTTTTAAAAATCTGAATTATGTGGATAAAATGGGAGTCAATGGGAGATAACCTTCCCGTAATTCGGCGCTTTCTTGATAACAGATCCCATACCTGTATTTTAATTAAAATTATGAGTTAATGAATAAACAAAGTTTATACCTCAACTGGAAGAGCAGTTTTCCTTGAATTATGTGAAAGTGAGTGTAGGACTGGCCAGACCGGGAGTGACTTTGATCTTTAAATTTGAGCTTTAGTTATACAGCAATGAAGATATGGGATCCCCTCTCTGGAAACCTATTATCCAGAAAGCTTAGATTTATGGGAAGGCCATCTCTCTTAGACTATTTCAATTTTTTTAAAATGATTTCCTTTTTCACTGTAATAATAAAACAAATGAACTGATCAGGCCCTCCTCGTGGTGCCCAGCATTCAACCAGAGCTTGCCCTCTTGCCAATATACTGACTTCCTTTATAAGAGCATTTCCATTAGACTTTGCTGATCTTGTACATTCATTGTGATACATCTCTTATATTGCTGAGAACTGATGTTTATAGGATTTACTTGACACATTGGGGCCGATTCACTAACTTCGAGTGAAGGATTCGAAGTAAAAAAACTTCGAATTTCGAAGGTTTTTTTGGGCTACTTCGACCATCTAATGGGCTACTTCGACCTTCGACTACGACTTTGAATCGAAGGAGTCGAACTAAAAATCGTTCGACTATTCGACCATTCGATAGTCGAAGTACTGTCTCTTTAAAAAAATCTTCGACCCCCTAGTTCGCCATCTAAAAGCTACCGAAGTCAATGTTAGCCTATGGGGAAGGTCCCCATAGGCTTGCCTAACTTTTTTTGATCGAAGGATATTCCTTCGATCGTTGGATTTAAATCCTTCGAATCGTTCGATTCGAAGGATTTAATCGTTCGATTCGAAGGATTTAATCGTTCGATCGAAGGAATAATCCTTCGATCGTACAATCGCAGTATTTGCGCTAAATCCTTCGACTTCGATATTCGAAGTCGAAGGATTTCAATTCCTAGTCGAATATCGAAGGTTAATTAACCCTCGATATTCGACCCTTAGTGAATCAGCCCCATTATGTGACTGGTTAAACTGGAAAAATGCCCTTTGCCATCTATTTCATTATCTCTGAAAAGAAACATATTGGGAAATGTGTACTGTGAGCTTTAGACTTTGCTTTGACAACCTTACCTGTTTTCACAGTTATGTAACTAAGAATAAAGCCATTTTATTGGTGCTTGATGTAGAACCCTATCTGACTTTTAAACTGCTGTCTTAAAAACAGATTTCAACAATGAAGCCCAAAAACTGAAACAAACAGAGGCTTTCTGAAACAGATTGTGAAACAAGATGCAATCCAAAGTTTGATTTATTTGGCTTATTGTTAACATCCCCTACATGCCATGTTGTTGTGTGTGTTGTTTCCTTTTTAAATGTCTGCATTAAATACCATGTGGGTCTGTAATGATTTTAGGGTTATTTACAAATTTAGTGCCATGTGAAAAGTGCATCAAGTGCCAGAAAGAGGTTGTTTGCCTTTAAACTAACTTTTAGGGGCAGATTTACTAAGCTTGAGTGAATAATTCGAATAAAAAAATATTCAAAATATGAATAGGAGAGGCCTAAATAGAAAGATGAATACTAAAAAATAGTAATAACTATACATGTGTAGCTTTACAGAGCATTTGTTTTTTAAATGGGGTCAGTGACCCCCATTTGAAAGCTGGAAAGAGTCGAAAGAAGAATAATTAAAAATCTATAAAAAAGAAAAAATGAAGGTTAATTGAAAAGTTGCTTAGAATTGGCTTTTCTATGATATACTAAAAGTTAACTTAAAGGTGAATCACCCCTTTAAATGAATCGCGTGCAGTATGTTTGTAAATAGCCCTTTAAATGTTTGTGCATATGTTGAAACATTTTTCATTATTTATAATGTGAATAAGATTCATTCACAATATTATTTAATAACACACACAACAAGAGTAATTTACAAATACAGCCACAAGTGTGGTTGACCCAAATGTTTCAAACATTTGTACTGCCTCTTCTCTTAAGCAGTTTATTGCCAATAGATTAGCCACAATGGTGCAAGCTATAACACTGTATTTATTGTAAATGTAAAATGCTTTACCACAGGGGTCCCCAACATTTTTTGGCCCAGGGACCAGTGGACCGGGGTGGGGGGTCAGGAGGGGGTCGGGGGGTTGGGAAGGGGGCAGGAGAGGTCAGAATCCATTTCTGGAGCAACAACGTCTAATTCTGTAGCGCCGGCGTCCAATTTGCCTGCGCCGGCGTGCAATTTGGTGCACTGTGTTAATTGTCCCCTAGGCTCGGCGGCCCAGTTCAAGACTGTCCGTGGCCCGGTACTGGTCTGTGGCCCAGCGGTTGGGGGACCCCTGCTTTACCATACCCGAGTAAACAGTTCCAGAAGCGCTCTGTTTGTTTAGGATACAAGTTGCCATATAAGCTTGGTGTAACATCTTGTCTGAGTCTCTCCCTGCTCACTCATAGCTCTGGGCTCAGATTACAGCAGGGAGGGGAGTAGGGAGGGGGAAAAGGGAGGAAGAGAGGAGCAAACTGAGCATGCTCAAGCCCGTGGAGGTTTATGCTGGAAACAGGAAGTCTGATACAGAAGCCCATGTGTACACTATAGAAGGAAAGAAATGCTGTTTCTTTTGAGGACTCAGATCAGCGTTACTTTTTTGAGGGTTTTGTATTTATATAGATTTTTCTGATAAAGCTTAATTAAATTTAGCCTTTCCTCCTCCTTTAAATTGAGTAAATGTACACCTTCTAATGCTGGGGGACCCTAGAGCTACTGCCACCCTGAATGTGCCAGTAATTCCAGCTGGGTGTGTGAACAGAGAAAGCAGATGTGTGCTGAAAGAATCACATGCTAAAGCTGTTTTAACACTGCACTACTGAAGTTAACACTTTGAAAGTGCTAGCCAAAACATGCGTCTGATTTGCACTCCCATTGATTATTGTGTTCATTTTGAAGTCCAAGGAAAATGTGCAACAACTCATGGCCACACTTATGTTGGAATTCTGGGGAAAATGCTACAAATAGTACCTCAATATTGTACTGTATATACTGCACTAGCTTCATAAATTACCCTTGATGTATTTTGTGATTAAAAAAATAATGTTCCAGCAAGTAAATTGCACCCATTGATGCATCACATTTTCACCTCACCCTGGAGCAGAGCAAGAGCACTCTAGTGCTTTGTGTTATTTGCACAAATGCAAGTGAATCTGGTGCGGAGCATAGTGTACTTCAGCACAAGGGAGACCTGTACTTCTTGCTTGAGCAAGTGGTGTGTATATGTTTTCTTTCTAGACCTGTGGAATAGCATATTAGAGAGAAGCCAAACAAATGTTGCCCTTCCATGATTGGCACAAGTTGCTTGCCAATCACTGTCAGAGTCAAAGATTTGTGACTGGTCCATTTAGTAAATGGGTTTGATGACTGAGATAAGAATGGTATTAGGCATTAAGCAGGGGAGTTTTGTGGCATTCTGTAAAACCTGGTCACCCCAAATTTGACTGCCATACCCTGCAAACCGACCTTACCCCTTTTGTTCAATTTGTTAATGGTACTACTTCACTCTCCAACAATAGATGGACTTCCTGCGGGGGGTAGATAGCTATGTCCTGTCCCTAAACAAGTGCCACCTGTGTAGAGGTACGTACTTTGCCTCACAAAACATTCAACCCTGGATTTAGGTGTTTAATTTCATTTAAGTGTTTAATTTAATTTAAATTTAAAGTATTTTTTTCAGAGAATTTTGTAGTGTATAGTCTTTGACACATCTTTGACACATCCTCAATTGAGTACCAAATTATTCTTTGATGCTTTTGGGAGATGCAAGGCCAAACACATAAAAATAGATTACATCTGGTACTGTGTGGATGCACCATATGTATAAAAGAAATAGCAATAAATATAATTGTCAAGTAATGTTAATCAAGTACATGTATGGCACCTGTTATCCAGAATGCTTTGGACCTGTGGGTTTCTGGATAAGGGAACTTTACGTAATTTGGAGCTCCATACCTTAAGTCTACTAAAAAAATTTTTTTAAACATTAAATAAACCAAACAGGCTGGGTTTACCTTCAATAAGGTTCAATTATTTCTTAGTTGGAATCAAGTGCAAGGTTCTGTTTTAGTATTACAGAAAAAAAAAATCATTTTTTAAAAATGTTTATTATTTGATTATAATGGAGTCAATGGGAGATGCCAATCCCTTAATTTCTAGAGAATGGATCCCATACCTGTACAAAGTTTTCACTAGGATTAAGCGCCCATAACAACCAGCAGATATCGTTCACTGATTACCTAATTAAAAGAACACGTGTATTTGCTTATTTTAACCAGATTCCCTTAAGGATAAAATTTAATTTTAGGTCAGATTGGTGCAGTCATAGAGGTAATTGTATGTTTGTGTGCTTCTAGTGAATAAAGATTGAAACAAGCTGATTTATCAGAACAGGGTGGTCTACAGTTGGAAAGGTAGTCGCTGGGAATAAATCAGCTTCTCTCAGTGTCGGACTGGGACACCAGGGGCCCACCAAAAGACCTTAGATCAGGGGCCCACTCTCAGTACTATTATAATTCCTCTCATCAAACAAACTCTATTCTGCTAATCTCTTTTCTTTACATGCTATAATCTGTTATCCAATCTATTTAGTCTCTTTGTTCTCATGGAAATAGGGAGTCTCTGCTCCTGATTCCCTCCCCATCCAAAGCAACGTGAGTCATTGATAAGGACATGCTGTGGTCGTTAGACTTCAGAAGACACGTCAGGAACGCCACGCAGTAAAGGGAAAGTCCACAGTGCTGCTTTATGGTCAGAAGCCTGCTATAAATAACAAGAGGTGGCACAAGCATCTATCTCACATACAGATACCAAGTGACCAGGTAAGAAGGGGACTGGTAGATTCAGCTCTTAATGGGTTGTTGTTCAATGTTACTGGCAATCATAATGTAAAACATTTATTTGTTGCCATATTTAAGTCTTTACAAAACTTTAACATGACCAATGGAGTTACAATTGCAAGGCTACGTTTGGGGCTCACGTTGCTCATTTTACAATTATAATTTATACAAAATTGGATGTCATGTTTCAGTTTAAAATGTGTATATTTGAGGTTAGGAACCTGTTGTTTTTTCATCTTTCAATAGACTTAAGCACTAGGCAACTAAGTAATGGAAGTAATAGTTTGCCAAAAGATACAGGCTGGCTTTTCCTGGTCCAGAGGAAACTATGTTTTTTTTTATTATTGTGATATTTACATACAATTACATATCTATATATATGTTTGTAGGTGTGTGTTCAGCTCTATTTATCTATAGTACTGGCCCAGTCTTACAAAAACCCTCTTAAGGTAAAACCTTCACTCCACTTTTTACACAGAATGATAAATAGACCCCCTTTTAACTTCTTGCTGATTGGCTGCTTTTGGTCACTGCACTTGGGCAAACTTAGGGGTCTATTTATCAGTGTGTGTAAAAAGTGTTGTGCAACATTACCAGTGATGTTGCTCATTTCAACCAATCAGTTCTTTGTTTTTGTTTTCTAAATGTTGAAATCTAATTGCTGATAGGTTGCTCCGGGCAACATCACCGGTAATGCTTCACTCCATTTTTTACACAGAATGATAATAGGCCCCCTTTTGTCTTTTAAGCCCAATATAGGGAAAATATACACCACTGCGTATTTTCTATATATATATATATATATATATATATATATATATATATATATATATGCACAATATGCACATGTCACTTTTGGATAAATTGAAGTACATGTTACTGTATGTAAGTAAATGTTGTTGGCATAAATAGGAACATCTCATTTGAGTATAGGTTATAGACTTTACTTGATAAATTATTTATTTTTTTAACGATTGAGAATTATTGGCATGCATTTTATTATTGTAATGTTTTAAAAAATGTATATTATATTAAATTAGTTTCCTTCACTCCTGTTTCAAAACTTTGTATAAAACCAAATAGATTAGGTAATGTATATGTAATAAAAGTGCATCAGTTGTGATGATTTCGTTATGGTGATCATTGACCCTTACTTTCTTTCCCTTTTCCATATTTTACTTAATAGATCTGACCTACCCAAGGACTCAATATGCTGTTGAAGGTGGCAACCCTCGCTTTGGTTTTATGTGCCATCACAGGTATGTAATGGGGTAGAAATATAAACAAAGGCAGATGATAGATGATAGATGAACATGAACTGCAGAAATGAAATACATTTGAGAACCAAATGCACTGAACAAATGGTGTTGCATGTCATCTTCTCACTACTTTTCTCTCTTCTTAGGCTCTCAAGCTGATGTTAGAACGGTCCAAGTGGCCAATGGTTTTTGGGACTATGTCTCCCAGCTGCAAAGTAGCACCAAGGATACGGTGGAGCAGATCCAGCAGTCGGATATCAGCAAACAACTTAAGTAAGTGAATAATCCTGAGAGTTACAGTTAGTATAAGAGAAAGACAGGGACTAGACTATAACATGGACTATAAGCATTAAGATCCAGTTTCTGTTTAATGTTCACTAGTGCATACAGTTAGGGTTTTATTTATGTATGGCAGATATACTACAGCATTTGTATGGATTTTGTCTAATGTGTATATCATATTGGGAAGGATTTTCAGGATGTGAAGCCTCCCGCATGGGTAATTAATCCATTAGCTGGTGTTAAAAAAACGGCACAAGGGTCTTCATGTTTACTTTGATACATTAGTTTCCCTTTAAGTTTTATTTTGTAGTGAACCTGCTAGGTGGTCATTTCAGTTAATTTTGGGATATTCAGTGGGTTAGACCCATGGTTTAAACTGGATTAAAATATTGATTATGATTTATATTTAGAAGTATGACCCATATGTACTCTTCCATGGTCATTAACTCAATTCACACTTTGATGGGTGTCATAGGGTGAAGAGGTTTCTTTGTTATTAGTGATCCCCTTAATTGCTATAGAGTGCTAGATGATAGTCTAAAGACATCTCAGCATAGATAACTTCCACGTTTTCTTATTGTTCCTTCATGTAAATTTAATACCCTGTTAGCTGAATGTATTTCTTTCTTGACCCTTGCCTTGTTGCCTATTCATTCACTAACCCCATTTTCGTCTTAAAGTGGATCAGCTCCCCACCTCATCGGCAATGTATTTCATTGACCTTGCCCATTGACCTAATAATACCACTATTATAAATGTAATCTCAGTAGATTAAAATTTTTGCAATCTTATGTTAGTGAGTAATATTTTTCTTGTCCAGAACTGGCTCTAACCCACGTGATAGACATAAGCACATATTACATACTTCTGGCTCTATGTAATAGATGTTTAAATAGCTCGCTACCAAAGGTGTCAGTAATTGATTTCTCTCTCTTTACATTTGCAGTGTTCTCATACAGGAAAATATGAAAAGTGTGAACCTTTATGCTGGAGAACTACAAAGCCAACTCATTCCTCTTGCAAAACAGATCCATGACCAGCTCACACAAGATTCAGAGAAACTTCGAGAGCAGATACAACAAGAGCTGGAGAAACTCAGGGTGAAGATTTCTCCTTATGCAGATGAAGTACACAAACAAGTGAGCAAGAATTTGGAGGAGCTGCAGCTCAAACTGACTCCTTATGCAGAGGAGCTGAAAAGCCAACTAGAGAAGAATACTAACACAATCAGTCAGCAGCTTAGGTCTGTTGTACAAGAAATGGATGCTAAGATAAGAGAGAATGCAGGAAATTTGCAAGAGTCTTTGGCTCCATATTCAGAAAAACTCCAGAACAAAATAGATGAGAGTGTAGATCAACTTAGAAAACAACTTAACCCTTACACTGATGAGGTGAGAGAGAAGATTGGCCATCAAGTACAAAAGTTACGTGAGAGCCTGAGTCCTTATGCAGAGGAGATGCAGGAGACTTTAGCCAAGCAGATAGAGAGCATGGAATTCCAAATGAGAAAGAGTGTTGATCAAGTGGACACCCAAATAAGAGAGTTCACAGAGCAGTTAAAAGATCAATTAAGCCCCTATGCAGATGAGCTGAAAGTGAAACTCCAAGTAAATGCTAGGGATGCAAAGCAGACACTTGAGCCATATCTCACTGAGATCAGCCAGCAGATGGACCAGAAGATTGCAGAATTTAAAGTTAGCATTACTCCCTATGGAGATGCTCTCAACAAAGCCCTAGTGCAGAGGGTAGAAGACATGAAGCAGAAATTAGGAAAATACACAGTGACTGTGCAAGATCAAATGGAATACCTAGAAAAAGATATTAGCGAAAAGCTTAGCGACTTCGTTAATAAAGGTCTATCTACTGAAAACACTTTATAGGCCCAAACTATTATCAGTCCATTACAACTTGCACCACCTGCATGTCATATCAATCTAAAAAAAACTGAATCCAGCTAGGAATCCCCACACCAAATGTGACTGCCAGCATACTGAAAAGAAAGTAAAAAGAAAATATAAAAGCTAGGAGAATGTGCACTGTAACAAGTTTTGTAATAATAAAGATTTGTGTCTGTTGGGACTGTTAACTAATGTTTCATTTTCGGAATAGGTTTATGTTAAAATTATACAATTGCCAACACTAAAAGGTGCCATTTTATTTCTAATTCCGCTGTACTTGTTTCTTTATCATTATGTCTGGTATGAAGCTCCAACAACATATAGCCATGTAATGTTTACCTTTCTTTCCAGAGTTGATATGCATGCAATTCATGAATGTGTCTCAATAAAATGCAACTCAGCAATGCAAAATGAGGACTCATTATTTGTCTGGTACACATGTTTAATATGGGTGAGGGTCACAAATGGGGTATGTAATAAAAGGCACTAAGTTTACCCAGTAGTAGTAACCCACAGCAACCAATCAGCAGGCAGAATTCACTGGTCGTCTGTTTAAAAGCAATCTTATTTGTTGCTATTTGTTACTGCTACTGGGCAAACGTAAAGCCTTTTATTACATATGGGCAAACAGTTTTACTTTTTGTATGACAGATTGTTTACTAGGTACAATCTAACTGGGTAAAAGTACTCTTTTTAGCTATAATAAAAGAAATAAACTGTAATTGCAGATCAAATGTAGTGCTGTCAATAACTGGGTCTCAAGCACTTGTTATCTAGACCTAAGCCCCTTTGAATAATAATTTTCGTTTTGCTGAAGAGAAAGACTGGTGTCTGAAATAAGCATCAGTGTTGCAACAATATCTATACTAATAAATTACCCTAAACCCTGCTAAAGTTAGATTTCAGGTGTGATGTGTCAAATGTATATTTGCAGTATGGCCAATCCCAACTCAAAGTCTAGATTTTGATCAGATCTGCTACAGCATATTTTTTTGCCCTGTGCTGTTCCCTCCAATATAACCAGAACTGTTTTAAGTGGGCCCAGAGGTGATTTCGCCCTCAATGGCACCCTGTTGTAGCCTGTCTCATCCACACTGCTAAGTTTCTCAACTTCTCATATCAGGAGCACCTCTAAATGGGCCCAGGGAAAAGATCTCATTGATGGGCACTGGGCACCCACATTTTACCCAAGAAATTGTAGTAGAAGTATCTTGCTGTGGACCCAGTAACGTCTCCACTTTAATACTCCCTTTGTACTGTCACAGAAATACAGTGAGAATACAGTTGTGCAGAAGACAGGCACATTGATAAACTATTATTTGGCATGAGGTGAAAATTGTATTCCTTTTTTAAAGCAAAGCTGTGAGAATAGTATTCAGCTGCACAGAAACGTATCTCCATAATATTCAAGTAATCAGTAATAAAAAAATATTCTTTTATTATTAGCCATGGATGAGGCAGGTAAATATTAAACGGATCATTTATGAAGTGCAAGTGCCATCAACCTAAAATGGACACAAATGTTGCTCATGTTGACATTTGGCCAACTATTGCCAATTACGGTAGGGGGCAGGTCAGACTGGGGAAATACATTTCTCCACTGCTCCCGAAGATCCCGTCTTGGAAGAGGCATGGGGCAAATTCGCTAAAGGACGAATTTTCACCATCGAACGTTTCGCATGTGCCAGGCCCCTCAAATGTCTGGGGAAAAATGTTAACACAAAAAAAGTTTAATAGTTAGGACTTTTGCAGGCAATCTTGATTAAAAAAAAGTCGCCAGCGTTTTTATAACTTTAATGCATTTTTGACAGACAGGATATAATGTAACTGACATGAGATTGAGGAACATGTAGCTTCATTTTAGCAGTTCGCCTGGTCTGAGGTGGTGAAGGAAACTCTGACGAAAGAGGTAACATTCAGTAAAATTTGCATCTTAGTGAATTTACGGAGTTACGCCTGTTCGCTAGAGCGAAAAGTCACCTTTCAATAGAGTGCAAACGAATGCTAGCGATGGTCCCCTTTGCTACAGAATTGTTGCCTACACCTGTTAGTAAATTGGCGATGTCCCTGCGAAATGTCACTAGCCACTTTGCCCTTTAGTGAATCTGCCCCATGTACAGAAGAAGGGTACAGAGTGAAAAGATGCATGTGCGGGTCCTGCAATGGCAACATTTTGTGGGTTGGGGTTGGGTGCAGGTTTAGGTTTTGCAGGTTACTACTGACTCGCACATCACTAGTTCCCACAACAGGTAGAAGCAATAGGTGGAGCAGACTTGTGCCACATGAATCACAAGTCAGAAGTGACATAATCCTGACTCTGCAAATATCAGCACAGCTTGTATCACATTTATTAGCACACCCATGTAGAATTATGTATTCTTTGACGTATAGGATACAATTGCAATTTATTGTATTTTTGGTAGAGATGTTTACAAATAAAATATAATAATACCATATTTTGTTTAATGTTAACCTAACATACGCACAGGATTATGCACGGTGTACGATTGTGCTTGCTCCTGTACATTTCATTATAGTAACTTTCTCTAAACTGGCACACTGGAGGTGCTCTGGCATGCTACCACATTTTTGTATAGTTGCCTATGCTTTATTAAAGTAGATTATGAGACTATTTATTATGACATTTTGCATGACACATGAATATCAAGTATACAGTATATTATATGGACTCTCATACATGAATAAATCCAGGAGACATGATTAATAGGTTGAAGCATTAGTAGGAATGGATTTTCAGCATATTTCACCAGGTATTATGTCTAAAAATAATCTATCCAATAAGGTTCAAGAGGGTGTTTTTGACAAAGGTCTGTCTTTCACTACAATCTTCAAGCATAGCATTTTCCATAGATTAATATGGCAGTGGTTAAAAGTAGGAAGAGGCGTTTATGACCTTATTGCAGTGGCAGTCGAAATGCTTTGTATGACATTAAACCTAAAGTAGATATTTAACTAGTCTGAGAGGTGTCTATAACCAGAACAAAGAAAAAGGGAACCATGCTTTTGTTTTTTAAAGCAAAATGCTATGTACTTTAGAACCTACAGCCTCTAATTCTAGGTAACTTATCTTCCAATTATTTTCCCATAATAGACAGTAATAAGGCAAAGTTCACCATGTGCAAAGCAAATCCATTATCTGCTATTTACCTTACTATTCTGGAGCCATTATATCAAACAGGTAGTTCTAAAGATATTAGAGGCTTTTATAGATATAAGAAATATGGTAGCTTAATAGGTGTCTGTTTTATGGAATAGGTCCATATTAATGAGCAAAATTATTGTCATCATAGCTTTTCCTTACATAGATGTAATTTATTTGGTTCAGCAGACATTGTAACATTTAGGGGGATATTTATCAAAGGTCGAGTTGTGTTTTTCCTGAAAAATTCGAGTTTTCGAGGGTAGTTTCAATAAAAACTCAAATTTTACGGGTTAAAAAAAACCTCAAATTTTTCGAGATTTATTATGCCCCAAAGCTGGAAATAGCTCAAATCCGAAAATAAACCTATCGAGGTCATGTAGAAGTCAATGGCAGAGGTCCCTTGAACCATTTAAAGAAGTTTGTATCCTTCATGATAAATGTGTGTGATTCAAGTTTTTTCCATCAATAACTCAATCAATTTGAATAATCTATTCCCCCCCCCATGATTGCACTGATTCGAGTTTGTTTACATTTACGTTTTTTTATAAATAAGCAAACATTCGAGTTGTGAGTTTATTCGAGGTATAAAAAACCTTTGAAACCTCACAAACTCGACCTTTGATAAATAACCCCCTTAATCGGACCGCGTCTATTTTGCTGATTGCCCAAATGTAAAAAGGAAGTATGGTTCTGTACATAGTTACATAGTTAAGTTGGGTTGAAGAAAGACCAAAGTCTATCAAGTTCAATACTTTAAAATGAAACCCAGCATCCATACATACAGACAATGACCCCTCCATACACTCACATAAGCTATATATGCAAATATCTATACTAATTGTAGATTTTAGCATCACTATAGCATATGATATGATGTCTGTCCAAGAAATCATCCAAGCCCCTCTTAAAGACATTAATAGAATCAGCCATCCCAACATCTACCAGCAGTGCATTCCACAACCTCACTGTCCTCACTGTGAAGAACCAACTATGCGGAAAAGTTCTGTTGCTGTAGTCTGAAGGGGTGGCCTCTGGTACGGTGATCCTCTTTATGGGTAAAAAGATCCCCTGCTGTTTGTCTATAATGTCCTCTAATGTACTTGTAAAGTGTAATCATGTCCCCTTTCAAGAGTCATTGCAAGAGAAAAAAAACCCAACCTTGACAGTCTATCCACATAATTTAAGTCTTGCATCCCTCTAACCAGTTTAGTTGCACTTAGTCTCTGCACTCTCTCCAACTCATTTATATCCCTCTTAAGGACTGGAGTCCAAAACTGCACTGCATACTCCAGATGAGGCCTCACCAGGGACCTATAAAGAGGCAAAATTATGTTTTCATCCCTTAAGTTAATGCCCTTTTTATGCAAGACAGAAATGTATTTGCTTTAGTGACCACAAAATGACACTGCCTGGGATGAGACAACTTGTTATCTACAAAAACCCCTAGAACCTTCTCAGTTAAAGGAGAAGCAAACCCTTAAAGTTAAAAAACCCTTACCCCCCTACCCTACATAGACCCCCCTCCCTCTTTACTTACCCCTCGGTGCAGATTCTCACGGGTGCCATCTTCTTCTCTTTGGTAATCTTCGGGAAGTAAGTGCCATATTGGCGCATGCGCAGTTGGTGAAATTTTCTGTTTCGCGACAACTGCGCATGCACCAAAACTCATTGAAATTGCCGGGAGAAGACCCGAAGATTACCAAAGCAGCTGAGGATGGCGCCCTTGAACTCCGCTGGACAGAATTTGCACCAATAACAGCTGGTAGATATAGGAATAACACTTAGGGGCCGATTCACTAACTTCGAGTGAAGGATTCGAAGGTAAAAAACTTCGAATTTCGAAGTTTTTTTTGGGCTACTTCGACCATCGAATGGGCTACTTCGACTTCAAATCAAAGGATTCGTAGTAAAAAAAGTACTGTCTCTTTAAAAAAGACTTTGACCCCCTAGTTCGCCATCTAAAAGCTACCGAAGTCAATGTTAGCCTATGGGGAAGGTCCCCATAGGCTTGGCTAACTTTTTTTGAGCGAAGGATATTCCTTCGATTGTTGGATTAAAATCCTTCGAATCGGCCCCATAATAGTAAAAATCAAAGTCCCAATGTGACTCCTTCAGTTACATTGCCTATCTGAAAGTGGTTCCTTCATGAAGTGCTGACTCTTTCTGAAAGCACAGGATCAGGCACAATGACATGAGATAGCTGTCTACATACCAATGTTACAACTAAAAAAAATATATACTTGTTGGTTCAGGATTATAATTTTATATGGAAGAGTGAATTATTTGCAGTGTAAACAGTGTAATTTAGAAATAAAAACTACACCATAAAAATCATGACAGAATCCATTTAACTTGAAAAATACATCGCTGAGAAATGAGAGTAAAATAAACCAAACATTATGTTTAATATATGAATAGTAAATACAATAAGAAGGGGGATTTGGAACCTTGGACATCAGAGGCAAGTACATTGGTTGGTGGAAAGAAGGAGAAGTCTGAGTCACTTTTTTCTCCTGTTTAGACCAATGAACCGAAGGTTTCCTTCTCTCGGGACTGCACCCGACCCGATGGCGGCGCCCATGTTGAACACATGGGTGCAGCGTCGCTGCATGATGACGTCATCACTAGTGCCGGGATTTTGTCATAAAAGGGCGCCCTGGACATTGAAACCCTGCCCAATTATAGGTTTCTTTTACTATAAAACCTGGGTGTGTTTTTGCTATTGCTATCCTGATCCCTGCCTGAAACTCTGACTTTGAACCTGATCTGCCTCCTGCAACTTTGCCTGGACTTTGACTATTCTCTTGTTTAACCCTTTGGATACCACGATCTTGGACGCTAGTTCCTGGCTTCCTCCTAAATCCGAACTACTCCCTTAGGAAGCCACTAGGCCCCCTGACACCTTCTTACTAGACCTAGTTCAGTAAGTGTATGTACAGGTGGCTTGTAGAAAAGTGCTCATAGGCACAAAGTCATGTGTTTTCTGTACTTTTCAACAGGATTCAGATTAGGCCAAATCCAAGTGCTTGGTCAAACTGAAACATTCAAATCATGAGACTTTTCTGCACACAAACAAGGAAATTTTATGGTTTTTTCCACGGGGGTTCTTTTGAACCATTCCTTTGGCAAAATCCTTCATGAAAGATTAAGGGATTTGGTGAATCCCAAAATAGTGTATTCGGTGCATCCTTAAATGAGATGATCCTTAAATGATTAAGCACCTCCTATACAGACACAACGCCATATGTTTTCTGTACTTTTACATAACAATTTGCCAGGCAGAACACAGCCTCACAACTGCCACTGTGAAAAAACATTAGCATTGTTTTAGATAAAAATATTTATAATACATCCAGGATTTGGTTTGGGATACTGCCCTTTTCAACAGGATTCGGATTAGACCAAATCCAAGTTGTTATGTTTTGGTAGCCGAAGATTAGTATAACAGTGCTTTATTAGCAGACTCATGCAGCCATTACACAACAGTAACTTCCAACTCTATCACTCTTAAGCAGTATTGATAGTACTATCTATACACAATATAACTCATGTGCACAGTAACACCTGCAGGCCATTTGAATAAAGACCACACAAGTGGTTGACAGAACCGAATCCTTAAAATCATGAGACTTTTCGTCACATAAACAAGGAAATTGCATGTTTTTTCCATGTAGTGTATTCATAGTTACATAGTTACATAGTTAAATTGGGTTGAAAAAAGACAAAGTCCATCAAGTTCAACCCCTCCAAATGAAAACCCAGCATCCATACACACACCCCTCCCTACTTTTAATTAAGTTCTATATACCCATACCTATACTAACTATAGAGCTTAGTATCACAATAGCCTTTGATATTATGTCTGTCCAAAAAATCATCCAAGCCATTCTTAAAGGCATTAACTGAATCAGCCATCACAACATCACCCGGTGCATCCTTCAATGAGATGCACTGATTTACAAGCACCTCCTATTCAGGAAAAATGCAACTTTTTGTGCCTTGTTGTATTCATTTTATTAATTTAGTTGCAGGACTGTACATTGTGCACTTTTTCTAGCTCATTAAAGGACAAGAAAAGGCAAAAAAATAAAATCCCATTTTTACTTTCTTTAATGAAAAAGAAATCTATTTCCAATATACTTTAATTAAAAAATGTGTACAGTTTTTTTATAAGAAACCTGACTGTATGCAGTCCCTAACTGCTGGGCAGGGAAACAATCATACTTATGAACAGCAGGGGGAGCCCCCGCTTACTTCCCAGCCACGCAGAACTCAAGCAGCTTTGTTTGTTTCCCTGTAGAGCAGTCTGCGACTGTGTAGAGATTTGTATTGGATTTTATTTTTGCCTTTACATCCCCTTCACAGTTTGCAACTCCAGATGCAGGGACAAAGATCATGGAGCCAGATTTAAACAGATAAACTGGGATTCCCTTTTTATAGGATACTTTTCTGCAGCTACTGGTTATGGAGAGTTGGATAAAGTTTATATTAAAAGACATGTAAACCATATAAACCCTTACCATGTCTTTTGGTTGGGCACAGTTTCCCTACACTAAATACATCATTGTCTCTGTATTGGGTCAGGTAGTATCTGTATCCCCTCCGTTAGCCTGCACTGTAGTGTTTTCCTGAATGCAAGATGTGCTTCAACCAGGCGGCCATTTCATCATTTATATTTGCATATCCAGCCAGGCCTGATGACCTTGCTCAGAAGTTTTTTTTTGGAAATGTAACTTTATAAGCAAGTATGTGTAATCCCACTCACTCCTACATGTAATCCCACTCACTCATATGCATAATCCTGATCACTCATCTGCATAATCCCACGCATACTTGTAATCCCACTCATGTGTACATGTAATCCCACTCACTCATATGCATAATCCCAATCATACTTATAAATATACATACTCATATGCATAATCCCACTCACTCATATGCATAATCCGACTCATACTAACAATCCCACTCACTCATATGCATAATCCCACTCACTCATATGCATAATCCAACTCATACTCATAATCCCACTCACTACATGTAATATGCATATGAGTGGGGTTATGCATGAGTGAGTGGGAGTGAGCAGGATTATGCATGAGTGAGTGGGATTATGCATGAGTGAGCGGAATTATGCATGAGTGAGTGGTATTATGCATGAGTGAGCAGGATTATGCATGAGTGAGTGGGATTATGCATGAATTAGTGGGATTATGCATGAGTGAGTGAGTGGGATTATGCATGATTGAGATTATGTAATATGCATGAGTGAGCGGGATTATGCATGAGTGAGTGGGAGTGGGTGGAATTATGCATGAGTGAGTGGGATTATGCATGAGTGAGTGGAATCATACATATTCCAACTCATACTCATAACCCCACTCACTCATATGCATAATCGCACTCATACTCATAATACCACGCAATCATATGCATAATCCCATTCATACTCATAATCTCACTCACTCATACATGTAATATGCATATAAGTAGGGTTATGCATGAGTGAGTGGGAGTGAGCAGGATTATGCATGAGTGAGTGGGATTATGCATGAGTGAGTGGGATTATGCATGAGTGAGTGAGTGGGATTATGCATGAGTGAGCGAGATTATGTAATATGCATATGAGTGGGGTTATGCACGAGTGAGAGGGATTATGCATGAGTGAGTGGGATTATGCATGAGTAAGTGGGAGTGGGTGGAATTATGCATGACTGAGTGGGATTATGCATGAGTGAGGGGGAGTTGGTGGAATTATGCATGAGTGAGTGGGATTATGCATGAGTGAGTGGGATCATACATCCTTACTGTTAACCTTTCAACAACCAGAGTGGCAGATTTCAAAGAGGCCGTTCACTGGTTACATTTTTATTGGGGGGGGTTTACATGTCCTTTAAACAATACAAAAACTATAAAATCCACATTAGACTACATGACAACACAGGACCCAGTGCAGTCTGCATATTCTGATCAGTCTTGCTGTATTGGCTTCTGGCAGATATTATTTGACTTGTGCTCTTTCGATAATTTATGACGATTCCTAAGCAACCCAGACCACACTGAGTCTTGTCTTGCAAAGATATTTAACAAAGTTACAAGATGACAGCCCCCTGTGGCCAACTTTGAAAGCATAAATCATTTGTTTGGTGCAGTAAATTCATGCTTATGTTTAGTATACAAAATACAGCATTTCTAGCATTATTCTATTTTAGACTTTGTCCTTTAAGTTATTCCTATGGACTGGTTCCAAAAATTGCATTGCATACTCTAGGTTAGGGATCCCCAACCTTTTGAATCCATGAGCAACATTCAGCAGTAAAAGGAGTTGGGGAGCAACACAAGCATGAAAAATGTGGTGCCAAATAAGTGCTGTGATTGGCCATTTAGTAGTCCCTATGTGGATTATCAACCTACATTGAGGCTCTGTTTGGCAGTACACCTGGTTTTTATACAACCAAAACTTGCCTCCAAACCAGGAATTGAAAAATAAGCTCCTGCTTTGAGGCCACTGGGAGCAACATCCAAGGGGTTGGAGAGCAACATGTTGCTCACGAGCTACAGGTTGAGGATCACTGCTCTAGGTGAAGTCTTACTAAGTGAAGTTTTTCTAGAGTACTAAATTATGCATCAATGGCAGTTTTATACATGGCAGTACTTTATTAGGTTTATTAGACAGTGACTGACACTGAATGAGTTGCAAAGTCTGTTATCATCAGGTGAGCACAAACCTGGTCCTGGTGGCAATGGAATTTGATTAATCATTTGATACATATCCAGACAAAAGGTTATTGGTTAAATTAAGCAATATTGGCTTAGAACATACTGTTTCTACTTGAATAAAGAACTGTCTGAAAGGCATATCACAAAGAGTGGTGATAACTGAAAATGTAAATGACTCCATCAGGGTGAAAATAACCACAATGTCGGCATATTATTGATATTTTGTATATACAATAGAGAAAGGAAATATTGCACATTTGTTAAAGGGTGGTTCACCATTAAGTTAACATTACAGAATGGCTAATTCTAAGCAACTTTTTAATTGATCTTCATTATATATTTTTTTTATAGTTTTTGTAGTGTTTGCCTTACCTGACACTTTCCGATTGGGTCATTGACTCTGCAAGGCTACACATTAAACAAAATCGAAATTTTTCTTATTTTTTAAATTTGAAAAGTCTGACCAAACTAGAATCCACAATTTGACCTTATTTATTATAAAAAAAAGTTCAATTTAATTGGTTTGTGTAAAAACTGGATAAAATTGAGCGAAAACCAGGCTTTTCCCTGAAACGCCCTAATTTTTCATTTTTTTGCCCAAAAAGGTCGGTTTTTCAGGTTAATTCCAGCGCAGACCACAGAAAATTCAAACAATTGTGTGTTTTCAACCTAATTTAGTTAGACAAGAATGGAGTGTAACTGTTTGCTCTTCCTACAACAGCTTGGATTGTTTTTGGAGCTAGTATGAAATGATTTACTATAAATTCAGGGTGACCCACGTGGCAAGGTGATAACATTGAAAAGATCATCTTACCCATTTTACCCAGGTGATTGTCATAAAAAAAACCTGGAAGCAGCTAATGCAAACCATATAGTTTAAATATGTAATTTATAAGTCACTGCAGTCCCAATTGACATTTAAATCTGATCAGGAAAGATACCTTGAGATCTACATTGTAAATTAGCAATGTAAAATTTCCTAATACTGAGAAAAACTATTATCTGAATGCAATGCCCAGGGCAGAACACTTCACACCTAAGCTATACTATAGACTTTTGCATTGTAAGGAAAGCAAGGAATTCTGAGGTTTTAGGAGAAGTTCTGCATGTCTGTTTCTTATTGTGATAACAAGAACTGCTGTTACATGGCCGTAATATGGTAAATCTCTTTTAACAACATCAGTAATTCAGGAGGACCCTTCTTTGAAAGCATTATTAAAAGAGTCTTGTAGGATGTTGGGACTCTATCAGGAAAGGCAGAGTTGATAACAGGAGGATCTGTAAGCCCTGAAAGGTTAGAAATGAATGCAAAATGAAGAGTCAATATATGAACACATAGTGGCACATTCAATTAAAATATTAAGACATGCCATATGCTTAGCACTATCAAACAGCCCATGCCATATTACAGACTGATGTCATTTGAAGTTTGTACTTACTGGCATCCAAAACAACACATTCAAATGTGATGTTATCATTTATGATGAATATATGAAATTATGCAACAAACATAAAAATACTTTGCCACTAGTTCAACAATCAGCTGGCAGCCCCCCTAGTAATATGAGTCATTGACAAGGACTTGCAGAAGCAATTAGACCTGACACGTCACTAACTCCATGCTGGAGAGTGAAAGTCCAGGATGCAGAGCAGGGACACTATAAATAACAGTAAGTGACACAAGCATCTCCCATCCAGATACCACAGGACCAGGTAAGAAAGGATGATAACCTTTTACTGCAACTAATTTTATACGGGTTGTATTAACTTTAATGAAAATATGGGCCATTCTTATTAAAAAGGGGACCTGTAACCCTAAGAAATAATTCCAAATTATTTTTGAATGCAGGCAACACTGTCATGGGGGGACGGTGGTCCAGATGTGCAATGTGTTTAAAACATGGCAGTTTCTGTTTTTTTGCATTCTGCATCCTACCCCTCCATCAGTAAATGACCCCAATGGGGACTGCCTTGTGGATATGCTTCCGTTAAATATGATTCCATTTTAAAGGGATTCTGTCAATATGTCTGTCAAACATGTTTTTTTTTACAAAATGTATCAGTTAATAGGGCTCTTTCAGCAGAATCCTGCACTGAGTATAAAAGATTGTTTTATTTTTAATTTTGAAATTTGACATGGAGATCAGGCACAGTGGCTGAGATGGCTGCCTACACACCTAGGGACAGATTTATCAAAGGTTGAATGAAAAATTAGAATTTTTAAATTAGAATTTTGAGTTTATTTTAGTGTAATTCGACTAGGGAATAGTCCAAATTCTATTTAAGTTTATCATGTACAGTCTCTGTAAAAATTCACCATCTAAAACATGCTGAATTGGTGTTTTAGCCTATGGGGGACCTCCTACAATCAATTTGGAGTCGTCTGGTGGACTTTTGAAAAAAACATTTTTTTATTGGGTTAAGGAAGGATAAGGAAGCAACATCAAATGGAAACAAATAAGGCATACTGTTTTCTGGGCTTTAGGAATTGCATTAAAATTAAATACAGTTAGTTTAGCCATACTTTAGATTATCTGGTCAGCATTCTAAAGGACAGGATTCAGGCAAAGTGCTGCATTTTTAGCAGATTCTTACAGGAAACACCCATACTAGTCAGGGAATTTCTGATTCCACTATATCTCCAAAGAGAGAATAATCACCCTGGAGGATTTCCCCTTTAATAAATATATGGCAGATTTAGTAAAAACAAAATTGTCCACTTTGGAGTTTTTTGAGGGAAATAATCATGCAATAAACCAGTTAGAGTTGGTGTAAACTGAAGATGAATGTTGCTTTGCTAACATAGATCGAAGGCAATAATTATTATTCCAAGAGGAAGGCAAGTTAGGTCAATACTTTTAATACAAACAGCCTAAGGTATGCTATGAGTATCACTGTGATATATGCTATGAGTTTAAACCTCTTTTTCCTCATAGGTGTGATCTTTCCAGAGACTCATCATGTTGGTGAAGGTTGCAGGGCTTGCTCTGGTTCTATGTGCTATCACAGGTATGCAATGTGCAGATACATCACCTGGATAAAACCACATGGGGATAAAGCAGAATGAGAGACATGAGACAATAGATAGTGGAACAAAATGTGAGAATAGGCAAGATGAACTAGATAGAGGAAACCTGAGAGAAGGGACAGTGGTAATGAAGAAGATGAAGTTTAAAATCAAATAGAGAATAATCCTTGTACTGCACCAACTGCATAAAGATAGTTATAGGTTTTAATTGATATATTTTTAAATTCTCATGCTAATATACATTGCACAAATGGTATTGTATGTCACCCTCTCACCGCTTTCTTTTCTTAGGATCCCAAGCTGATGTCAGAACAGACCAAGTGGTCAATGCTTTCTGGGACTATGTCTCCCAGCTGCACAGCAGCACCAAGGATACGGTGGAGCAGGTCCAGCAGTCGGATATCACCAAACAACTTCAGTAAGTGAACGGGTCCATGAGAAATCAGAGAACACACATACTACCACTGTTTTAGTAAAGACAGTAATGTTGAATTGATAACTTGCTGATATTATCATTTGTGAAAATCGCATTAATTATGGCATTTTTTTTTGCTCCTCCAAATTCTTTAAGAATTATATTTTATGAAAAATAAATAAAAACGTATGATAAAAAAAAAAAATCATGAGGGAATGTTTGTGTTCTCTATAATTTCCACATGAAGCAAGAGCTGTATTTGCCTTTGTACATATACATTTGCTATGTGGCATAAAAATATATTGGGGGAATGTAACAAAAGTCGCAAAAAGAATAACAAATTTGCACAAATAAGAACAAAAATTTGCATTTCACAATGTAATATTCTTCCTGAAACTTAAGAAGTTTTGTTACATTCACTTTGGGCAGATTTATCAAGGGTGGAAGTGAAATCGAGGGAATTTGAAATTCAAAGTCATTTTTGGATACTTCGACCATCGAATAGGCTACTACGACTTCGACTTTGAAAATCGTTCAACTATTCCACCATTCCATAATCGAAGTACTGTCTATTTAAAAAAACTTTGACTACAATACTTCGCCAACTTAAACCTGCCGAATTGCTGTTTAGCTTATGGGGGACCTCAGTGTGTTTTGCTAAGTTTTTTTAAGGACAGGATTTTTTGGAAAAATCGTTCGATTCGAAGTACGATTGGAGTACGATCGTATGATTGCACTACGATCGTACGATGTATAAAATCCTCCGACTTCGATTGTTGGAGGATTCTTTTCGATGGTCAAATTTCAAAGTTTTTTCTACTTCGAAATTCGACCCTTGATAAATCTGCCCCTAAGCATTGGCACAAACTATAAAAACTTCCACTGTTGGAAGAGGTCGCTAAACAGGTTCCAGGTGTTCCATTACAGACTTTTATTACATTCCCCCATCGGTGTATTATCTAAGATATAATTAAAATGTTTGCAGCTGAGGTATATATGTATTTTTTATCGATATAGTGATAATTATTTACATAAATCTGTACAGTAGAACAATAAAATATTAGAACAAACAGGGGTCATTACAATAATAAATACAAATAAACACTTACATGTTACAGTATGTATTACAATTACAGTTACATTAAAGATTAATGGGGGAATGTAATAAAAGTTGGTAATAAAACTTCTTACTGAAAAAGTTGTTATGTTTGCTTTCAAACATTACGACCCCTTCAAGCACTTATAAATAGTGTGCAATGTGCAATTAAAATTCACAATGCAATAACAGTTTAAGAAAGAATCTTACATTGCAAAATGGGAATTATTCTTATTTGTGCAAATTATTTTTCTGTTTGCACCTTTTATTACATTTACATTACATTGCCCTAAGAGACAAGAGTAAGGAGATCCCTGCCTGTAGAGCTTACACTCTAAGTTGCTGTGCAGGTATGGAAACCATTATCTTAAACCCCATTTCCAGAAAGTTCAGTATTAAGGGAAGGCTGCCTCCCATAGACTCCATTTTATCCAAATAATTTACATTTTTTGTTCATTAATTGAACTGAATAGTGTCCTTAAGACATTATTAACATGTATCTATAGAGCGCCAATATATTTTGCAGTGCTGACATATGGAAGATATAGCCAAATCATACCCCGGGAACATATAGTCCTTGTTTTGTGAGCTATGAACCTCCAAAACAGATAAAGGGGAAATTCCTGGGTCAGTTTGCAACCAGCAAATGCTTATAACCAAGCAAGTGACATAAAAAGTAATATATTCTGGAAACTATCTTGGTACTATCATGGTAATAAACATATATCAGTATATTATTTCCAAACTAACCCAAATATTTGAAGCAATGAAACATGTATAACAAGGAGGATTGTTAGCTACTTTGGGAGTAGAAGTGGTACACAGTGGTGTAATGACCTATACAGCATCGTAGCCTCAGCCCCTCCCATACCTAAATAGCGGCACAGTGAGGGCCAGGAGGTGCAGCACAAGCAGATCAATATAATTTTGTTTTGTGGGGGGGGGAGGGCCCAAGTTACAACACTGATACTGTACATTTCTTTGGATTCAGTGACTAAAGACACCAAAAAGTCACCCGAAATATTTTTTGATTTGATTTGTGTTGTATGCTGGGCTGTCTCTCTGTCTGTTTATCTATCTGCAGATGTTAAAATAAGTATTTTATACATTTTATCTTATGTTCTTCACAGTGATCTTATTCAGGAAAATCTTAAAAGTATGAACCTTTATGCAGAAGAACTGCAAAGTCAGCTCATTCCTTTTGCAGAGCAGATCCATGAACAACTGACACAAGATTCAGAGAAACTTCAAGAGCAGTTCCAAAAAGAGCTTGAGGAGCTCAGAATTAAGCTTTCTCCGTATGCAGATGAAGTCCATAAACAACTGAGCAAGAATGCAGAGGAGCTGAAGCTCAAACTGACTCCATATACTGAGGAACTGCAAAACCACTTGGAGAAAAATACCAAAATAGTCAGCCAGCAGTTAAGGTCTGTCATCCAAGAACTGCATAATAAAATAAGAGAGAATGCAGATAACCTGGAGGTTTCCCTGGCCCCATATTCACAAGAGCTACAGAACAGAATTGATGAAAGTGTGGACCAACTTAGAAAACAACTCATTCCTTACACCAATGAAGTAAGAGAGAAGATTGAGAGCCAAGTACTCAAGTTAAGCGAGAGCCTGAGCCCTTATGCAGAGGAGATGCAGGCGAATTTAGACAGACAGATGGAGAGAATGAAATTCCAAATGAGAAAGAGTGTTGATCAGATGGACAACAAAGTAAGAGAGTTCACAGAACAGCTAAAAGGACAACTGACTCCTTATGCAGATGAGTTGAAAGAAAAACTTGAAGGAAATGTTAAGGATGTACAGAAGACAATTGAGCCATATCTCACAGAGATGAGCGAGCAAATGGACCAGAAGATATCAGAATTCAAAAATGCCATTACTCCCTATGGAGAAGCACTCAATAAGGTGCTGGTGCAGAAGGTAGACGACATAAGGGAGAAGCTGGGCACCTACACAGTGACTGTGCAAGATCAACTTGAGTACTTGGAAAGTGACATCCAAATAAAAGTTCATGATTTTCTCAATAAAGGTATGCCCACAAAGATATGAAATCCATGCATCTGAAATGTAACATTAAATCAAAGATTAAAATTAAAGATTGCACAGATTAGAATTAAACTTAAATTCTTCATACAAACAAAAGAAATTTCATATCTAGCTTCAATTTGCATGGGCCATATATAAAACAAATGTACCTGTCAAGATCATGGCTTTTGTCAAGACTGAAAAGGAAAGCAGCAGACCAGTGTTTCATGGCACATACTTCCTACTTTTCTGTGTCCATTGATTCTTTATTGAAGGTAAAGGAACTTTTCCATGGACATTTCTTCTCAGGGTGAAATAATTAGAAAAGCAGTATTTCTGTTGTTTTTTCAAAGTGTTTATCTCACTTTCGTAACATCTAAAGGTGGCCATACACGGATAGATGTCGCCAAACGAGCGGATCTCCCTCCGATATGCCCACCTTGAGGTGGGCAATATCGGGCTGATCCGATCGTGGGCCCTAGGGCCCAACGATCGGATCCTAGCGTTCGCCAAACGGGCGGTCGGATCGCGGGACCGCATCAACGAACAGATGCGGCCGCGATCCGACGGGATTTTTAATCCCATCCGATCGAGATCTGGCCGACTTTCGGCCAGATCTCGATCGGGGAAGCCCGTCGGGGGCCCCCATACACGGGCCAATAAGCTGCCGACACGGTCTGTCTGCAGCTTTTATCGGCCCGTGTATGGCCACCTTAAGGTTTTGTCTCTTGCATTACCAACAATTGTAAACTGAATTGTCAGCTGTTTTTGCTCTGTTATTATTGTGTGCTATTGTTTTTTACAGAATGGCCTATAATCCCTATCTTTTAAAAACTGTAACTGTAAATGGCTGCAGAATCTTTTATGATTTCTTCTCAATAAACCTCAGTTGATTTCAGAAAGTGTTTTCATTTTTCTGTGGCTAGTTTAGCTATACTATACATAGACAAAGCAGTATATTATTTAGAAATATTATCCGAAAAAGGAATCAATTGTTTATTTTAAATATGTAAATACATTTATGCAATATAGTAGGTTTAAACCAGGTGAACTGATAAGATGAAACTACATCCTCCTCAATCTTATGTCAGTGACATCATTTCCTGTATACTGGCATTTTTTCATATTTTAAAGTGGGTTTTGCCTCCCAAAGTTCTAACTCTTAAAGATTTTTGTTTTAACATTTTTTTCCCAACCATTTGAGGGGCATGTCACATTTGTTTTAGGGTGGGCTCATGTCTATGGCATTAGAGGATCTGTTTAATTATGCTTCCTTGGTCATGTGTAATAATAAGTGGCCACTTCAAGCATTTGCACCAGCATCTCTAATAAAGACATATATATGACCTATATGTATCCGCCCTATTCAAATTGACCTAAGCGTAAGAGACAGAAATAAAAGCTATCAAAAGTTTGCTATGAAATGCTCGCTCTGACGAATTAACGACAGCGATACTTCGCCAGTGTTCGGCTACAGAAATGCAAGTTTGCATTTTAGTGAATTAGCGTAATGAATTTACGCTTGGCGAAGTAGCAGGAAGTGTAGCGGAAGCTTTTTTGCTGCCAAAAAATCACCCTTTTTCCCATTAAAGTGGACCTCTCACCCAGAGACAAAAATCTGTATAATAAAAGTCCTTTTCAAATTAAACATGAAATCCAATTTCTATTTTTTATTAAAGCATTCATAGCTGTTGCAAGCTCATTTAAAAATCTCAGCTGTCAATCAAATATTGTCTGCCCTTCCGCTTACACAATTAAACGGTGAAGAGAACGGGCGAATGTGGGGAGTGCAGTGACATCTAGGAAGTGCTGAATGGAAAGTGAAAGTAATTGTCTGCGGGGCAGACAATTACTTTCACTTTCCATTCAGCACTTCCTAGATGTCGCTGCACTCCCCACATTCCCCCGTTCTCTTCACTGTTTAATTGTTTAAGCAGGGCATGGGGATGGACATCGGGTCCTCCATTCTGGTGCATAAACAAGATTTTAAGATGATGCAAGGCTTGCCTTAATAACAGTGCCCACAAAATGGCTGCTGCCTGCTTGCTATCATTTTGAAATCCCAGACTGAAGGAAACAAGATTCAAATAATTTATATAGTGTAATTAAAGTTCATTTTGCTTGACTAATGTGATAAAATCAGATTTTGAGTAATTCTTTTGGGTGAAGGGTCCCCTTTAAGGTGAGATATACTATAATAAAAATGCAGTGTTTAGTTTGTATCATGGTCCTCAAAAAGCTCCAGTAGGACATACAGTAAGGGGGTTATTTATCAAAGTCCGAATTTATCTAAATTTTTTCTGCTTCAAACTCCGATCAAATCCGCTCAGGATTTTACTCTTATTTATTATTACATTTTCCAGAAAATTTGCTTTGCGGGTAAAAGTCAGATTTTTGCATATTTTTCTGATTTTTTCATCCGATTTTTCAGTAATCTTCAACCAAAAAATGCGAAAACTTTGGGGTATTGCCCGAAACCCAGCGCACATCAAAAAATCATTATGACTTCTCCCATTGACTTATATGCAACCTCGATAGGTCTGAGATGCTGGATTTTTAGATTCTGACTTTTCCATCGGGGTTCAATAAATTCCGAAAAATTTGTGATTTTTTAAAAGTCCAACTTTATAAAAAAAATCACGAATTTTTCGTGATTTTTGCATTTGGAGTTTAGTAAATAACCCCCTATATATGTGAATAGTTACCATGAAACAAATCTTAAAATGAATCTTAAAATAATCTTAAAATTGTAGTATACACACAAAGCAAATAGCATTTTTGAAAGTGATAAAACGTTGCAAAAGAAACACTTTTGCAGATGCAGAGATTGGAAGTGGGTAAAAAGCAACAGTGAAGCCCGGTCTGTTTTAAAGAGATACTGACACCAGAAATTAAACCTTTTTTTACATCTACCATAAAACTGACTTTGCATGCTACTTATAATTTTGCCATAAAGTATTTGCCCAATGCATGCAATGCAATCAGCATGACCTATAGGTAACTTTTAATGTACATTCATATTTTAAAAAGTAATTTTTTAGTGCATCTGCATATGCTCCAGCTGTCCTTATTCACTTGCATCGTATTAACCCCTGTAACATAATTGTTCTGTTACCAGTATAGTTGCATCTTTACTTGAAAGATAAGAACCTAAAAGGTCCTTTTAAGCACATATAAGTTTAACCCTCAGCTGTATCAGATTTATACAAAACAACCTGCTTATCTTGTTTTGCCTAATTTCTTTATGTATTTTCCTTTCAAGGCTTCATTATGTTGGATATTAGTGAATCCATTGGCATTAACTACTTTGCCTGATGAAACAAAGAGAAATGTCCCAACATTAATATTCTTCACAGCACAAACTGTAGAAGCCTTGATAGACTGCCCAACAATTGCATTATTATATTCCATTCCATACTAGATCCCAAACCTGAACCCCAAATTTGAGATACATTTTTAAGGCTATAGGCACCTGAAATGCCTCTAATAACCTTAATACCTAATCATACCTCCCATTAATAAGCAACCTTTTTTATTTGCCAGCACTATCAAATAAGTGGGCCTGTCATAAGGCATTGTGTGATCAATACTACCTGTAACAGAAACCTCAGTACCCCACCTTTTCCTGTCATCAGTACCTCTAACATTTCTTGTGTCACATTGCATGCCCCTGACAGCCTTGCCTGTAGAACTCAGGCTTCACTTTTGTTGCCAAGACCCCATTTTGTGCCTTTGCTCCCGTTGTGTGGAAACACTGCGACTATATAAAGTTTCTGTCATATTCCTGTTTTAAGGCACTCACTTCTTTTCCCCCTGCATTCCTTTTCCATACTCTCCATGTAGACTTGTTTGGTGCCCACTAGAGCTGTACCTTTCCTCTCCCTGCAGGCACTTATGTGGCTGTAATCTTTGCAATGATGCTCTTTCACCTACTTCTGGGCCTATTGACTGGTAATGGACTAAGTCACTCCAAAGGCCAAGCCCTGCATATGCACATGACATTCAGAGAGGGAAGGCGATGAAGGAAGAGAATATGAAAGAAAGAAAGAGGAGGATTTGGCAATTTGAAGTGAATATGAAAACAAAATCATGGCCACTCTTTTGTGGCCAGTACAGATACTTCAGACTAGTAACTTTCCAAATTTTAGAGCAAAGTCATGTTTTTAGCTGAGCATATACAGTCATTATTTTTTTTTTTAAACATTATTTTATTTGAATTTTAACAGACAAAAAAAAAAAAAATACATAACACAATACATTACATCCTCCTGTACTCGGTAGTGCGCATAGAAGTTGAAGGAGCTTCCCACTATACATTTCACAACCCTTGTGTATGCATCCAATCCCGTGAACCCTTCCGTGTTATTAATATTAACCCATCCTCGGGTACGTTACCCATAGGCTACTGTGTGTAGCTACATATATTACCCCCCTATGCGATTCATTATACATGTGCTGTCGCATTAACTCATGTCTGTGTCCTACCTCCCCCTTAAACCAGAACAATATAATGTGAATAAGTTGTAATACCAATCCCATTAGGTTATACCCTTACCAAAACAATCCCAGTGTTTCCCACTCGATCATATCTGTGTCCTATCTCCCCCTTAACCACAGCAATACCATATAATAATTCTCAATATCCTTCCCATTCGTTTATACCCTTATCAACACCAATCCCAGTGTTACCCCTCACCCAATACCATTACCCCTTGAATGATCAACTCTATTATAGTGTGGTTCCTACCAACCTCTCATATTCACTACCACCAGAAGGAAAAAGGAAAAGAGAGAGAAAAAAAAAAAAAAAAAAAAAAGGGGAGGGGGAGGGGGAGGGGGGGAAGGAGAAAGACACAACACAAAACCTGGTTCACAAATACAAATTCAAATTCAGTTATCCACCAGAGTACTGATTGATTAATTCGCTTAAATCATTTAAATGTTATCATAATTCACAGCATGTTATACCCAGCGTCCAACCTGAGTTTAGCTAGATTATAGATATAACTTTCTACAATTTTCCCAAACCGTTTATCTTCAGCCATGGATTCCATATTTTCTCAAATTTCTCCGGGCACCCTCGGGCCCGATAAGTAAGCTTAATAGAGGGAAGTATTTTATTAACTAGAGTAACCCATTGAGTAATGGTCGGATTGTTCTTACCCATCCAATTCATTATCACTAATTTCTTGGCATAAAACAGTATAACCCGCATGAGTGCTCTAGTTTTGTTTAAAGGTACTAAATCATCTACCAGTCCCAGTAAACAGGTTCCTGGGGAATAACCACAGGGAAGTGCTAAGTTGTCACCCAAATATCCAATCACTTCCCTCCAAAACCTTTGCACTGGAGGACAGTACCATGCCATATGCAAAAAAGATGCGTCTGGCTCCTGACATCTTGGACAATTTGCTTCAGTTTCTCTACCCATTTTCTGCCTCTTTATAGGAGTTATATACAACTGTTGAATGAACTTATATTGAACAAGTACAGTCATTATTAGGTGGAAAATTGCTGTGGCAATTATTTAGGGGCATGAAACGCGTCAGTGGTGATCACCATGCACTGTACCAAAGCTGACAAATTTTAAATGGAACTAATAAAGTAATACATTTTATAAATTGGAAATCGTGTTGAATATATCCGTATTTGTGATGCAGATTTATTTCGGTATTTCGAGTTTTCAAATTCATTGTTTTGGTCAAAATTCAGATCTTCGGGTTAAAAAAGAAATCATGAATTTTTCCAGATGTATTATACCCCGACCCAGGAAATAGCTTGCATCCGAAAATACAGTACACCGTTTAAACCCTGTTGAGGTCATGTAGGAGTCAATGGCAAAGATCCCTTGAACTATTTGTAGATGTTTATAGTCTTCATGGTTTGATTTTTTCGGGAGGGTTTTGCCCCAAAATTCGATCAATTTGATCAATCCGAGTTGTTAAACCTGAATTAGCTGATTTGAGTTTTTTCCATTCGAGTTTTTTTTAATTAGAAACCATTCGAGTTGTGAGTTCATTCAAGGTGTATAAAATTCGAAAATTCGTCCTTTGATAAATAATACATTACTGGGTTCATATTAGGCTTACAAACAGGGGCGTAACTATAGAGGAAGCAGACCCTGCGGCTGCAGGGGGGCCCAGGAGGTATAGGGGCCCCATGAGGACCTAATTCATATACAATTTCAATAAATATTGGAGAAACAAGTCAACCTCTAAACATTTTGGGGGCCTGAAAAATAATTTGCTGTGGGGCCCAGTAATATCTAGGTACGCCACTGCTTACAAAGTATTGCTACATACCATTATATAGCCGCTAAGTATTTGTAATATAATTAAAAGTTTGGTCACCCCTTAAAGGGGATCCGTCACCCAAAAAATTATTCAGAATTCTATTTTATCACATTAGTCAAGCAAAATGAACTTTAATTACAAATACCTATATAAATTATTTGAATCTTGTTTACCAGTCTGGGAATTCATAATTATAGCAAGCAGGCAGGCGCCATTTTGTGGACACTGTTATTAAGGCAAGCCTTGCATCATCTCAAAATACAATTACTGTATTTTTATAACTATAATCAAGTTCAACTCTATCTTTATTAATAAAAACATCAAGTTCCCATGATAACAAGTTAAATTTTAGCACAAAGTTGGAGGTCTTTTGTTTATGATTAGGTATTATTGACCAAACTAACAAGGTTCAGCATTTTACTTCTTTGGTGACGTTATGAAGGTCCAAAATTCAAAACAAATGTTAAGAGAGTGGCTGATAAAGCTAAGGTTATCTTCACTGAGCAATAAATCACACATTATGTGGTTCATTAGCTACGGTAATATGGAAGATTAATTGAAAGGAAAACACAATCTCTACACTTCTTCTATTTTTCAATTATCTTAAAGCTAAAAGCTAGAACCAGGGGCGTAACTACAGAGGTAGCAGAACCTGTGGCAGCAGGGGGCCCAAGAGGTATAGGGGCCCCACGATGCGCTAAATAATGGATAATTTCAACAAATATTGGTAAAAAACAAATCAATTATTATGGTTGTTAAGATATTTGAGTGGGTATGCGTTAAGGCCCAGGGATCCACTCAATCTAAGTACACATCACTATATTCCCGAGGTGCAATAGGAAGGGACGCAATGTTTCATAGTAATAGTGTAGCGAGATAGAACCCTGGAGCCCGAAAAGCAGGGAGACAATTGACAAATTAAATTAAACGATGAATTATGAGACAAATTATTTATATTTAGGCAATTAGGTGAAGGGAATCTAGATTGCTGGACCTGTAGTAAATGGGGTGGAAAATTTTGAGTAGCCCACTATTAAACATTTGCTCAGAGATTGACACATTAACAACTAGGTTTATATAGTTTATGTTTAGGTGTTACGATATTGATTAATTCAAGATTGCTATTTTGTATCTTGTTTTTAAACTTATGTACTTATCGATGAACTGTAGAAATATGGAGTTTTATTAATGTCCGAAAGTAGGCATGCACTCACAGGTCTTATGCAAAAAGAAAATAGTGTTTATTCAGCAAAAAAAATTTATTTTTTATTTTTATTAATAGGTATGTATTGAAAGATATATGTTTGTATGTTGTATGTATTCACAATGATAAAGGTGGTCGCTTCACTATGACGGTGATAACACTTCATGGGGAATGCTGCTGTTTTCCCGCCATAACATAGATTTAAGGCATGTTCACTGTTGATTTGGCACTTTGAGAAAAACCTAGGTTTTGGCTGAAACACCTTTTGCTCTACAACAAAGTCCTGTAAATCTTCTGCCTCTCTTACCAGTTTAGTTGCACTTAGTCTTTGCACTCTCTCCAGCTCATTTATATCCTTCTTAAGGACTGGAGCTGAAAACTGCACTGCATACTCCAGATGAGGCCTTACCGGGGTCCCATAAAGAGGCAAAATGAAGTTTTTATCGCTTGAGTTAATGCCCTTTTTAATGCAAGACAGAACTTTATTTGCTTTAGTAGCCACAGAATGACAGTGCCTGGAGTTAGACAACCTGTTATCTATAAACAGATCTATAAACTAGATCCTTCTCAGTTAAGGAAACCCCAAACACTGGCATTTAGTGTATAACTTGCATTTATATTATTTTTGACAAAGTACATAACCTTGCATTAAAATTCCAATTTATATATATATCCTAGAATGATGTGCGATTAGGTATGCGTTCCTTTGAATACGACTCTTCAGCAAACACAAGTGCAAAAGTATTTAAGGACAAACCATTTTGCCCTTAGTGCTAAAATACAGAGCACTTGTGTTTGGGACAATGGCTGTAATCTGCACCTTGCATTAGATAAGAAAATCAAAGAGTGAAGTGCTGTTGACAGCCCCTAACACACAGGATAAAAAGACACTGAAAAAGACCTGCTCAGTAAAAAGCCTGTAATTACCAATAACGAAATAATAATAACTAATAATAAAAACAAAGTGCTAATAACTAAAAACAGAAAAAAAAGAAGTAGAGGGTCTGTCTTAGTTAAATACATTAATTGACTTGATAAACTAACATTTCATCTTTTTTAGCCGGTGAAATGATGCTGTAGACTTTGGTCTGAACACAAATATTTCTGGTTTGTTGGAACTCAAGAATTGCCCGTTGTACTGTTGATCTAATAGACTTCTACAGACAGGATGACAACAGGCAGATAACAGAGGGCACAAACTCCCAGAAGCAATCAACTTTAACCTAATTAAATGTGTTTGTACACAACACAGCCAGTTATCACCTCATACGTATAGAAGTAATGTTCAAGTCCATGCTGCTAATGCAGGACTGATTAGATTTTATCACTTACTTGCACAAACCATTTTCCATAAATATGCTTCATTAACCAGTCTACAGCAGCCACCTTTGGCTTTTAGGTCTACTCCTCTGTTCTCCAGTTACTGCCAGATCTTAATTCTAAGAAAATATAATGTCCCCACAAGGCCCAGCAGTAATGCCAACTATAAAATAAAGGAGGAGTTAGGTAATTAAACATTATACAATGCAAGCTGTCAGCATAAGAATTGCTGTGCCACAGAGACCTGCACCTGGATACTTACAAGCTAGATCTACAACTAGCAAGGGAGAAGACCTGGACTGCTTGTTAAATATAAGTATTGCTAGGAAGTCTCTAGTGAGCAGCATCCAGTGATAATTGGAGAAGATTAGTGTAAGAAACATACCTGGTGGTCTAGTGGAGGGACGGCAGGGATGCCCGCCGCGTCGTGCGGCCTCAGCTAGGCCGCAGGGCCGGATCTCTAGGGCGCGCACTAGGCCGCAGGCGCCGAATTTCTAGGGCCCGCGCAATGGCGCGAATCCTGCACAGTATAAATTGCCCATTCTGTCCACAGCACCTTGCCCGTGATAGAATATTGATTCTAATGGTTCCTGAAGCCTTGTGCTGTCTGTTCCTGTAAGGTTTATCTGTTATTCCGGTTTTGATCCCTGCCTATTCCTGACAATTCTGATATCTGAACTCTGACCTTTGCCTGCATCTCAACTACTCTTTCTGCCTGATCCCATCTGTTTGATTACCCGGTTTTGACCCTTGCCTGCCTGACGATTCTTGATATCTGCCTGCCTCGACCCAGCCTGTCTGACGATTCTCTTGCCTGCTCCATTTGTACCGTGACCTTCGGCCAAAAAGACTCTGCTAACAGCCGTGCCCCTTTGCCAGCCAGAACATCTCACCTTGCACCTCTCGTTAAGTCCAGATGGCCCCCAAGTAAGCTGAGGGCTCCTCCCGAAGCCCAACGGTGGTCACACTACTGGTGAAGCCGAGCCAAGACCAGGGTGCTTGGCACTTGTTCTGGTATTGGGTGCTGGTCGTGACAATTAGTAGGCATATGTGTGGTAATATGGACAGCATATCCAGAGTCCGTGGGGGAGCAAGGAGTATAGAGAGGCCAGTAGGTTCATGAGAAATATGTAATTTCAGCACGTGTGAAAGTGGTTATCTTCTTCATGGTTTGGCACCCTAAAATAATTTCCTGTGGAGCCCAGTAACATCTAGCTATAATTCTTGATGGAGGATAATTGTTTGAGCTAAAAAACATTTATATGAATCACATGAACCATGTCACGTCCCTAGTCTGGTGGGAAAGCCAAATAAGCTATATACTGCAGAACCAGAGTCCAGTCCTACTAAAAATGGGTACTGGGAACATAAAGTAGTTCCCTGGTTAGACCCCATTTGTGAATATAGAAAAATTTAATTAAATGGGATCAGTGGCAACAGTGGTAGTGAAACTGCAGATATACAGTGGTATCAATCTCTTCCCTTTATGGACTATGATATGTAGCTTTATCAAAGTAACAACACAGGATAAGCATTATCAAATCTTTGCCATACCTCGCCTACATAGCTACACTTTATATGACAACTACAGAGAAAAAACATTAGCTCACATAACCTAAAATGACAGGTTGATCCTGTTCAAGTGCTCTCATAGTGCTGCAATAAATATAGACTGTGTCATTTCTGTATATTGTGGACACCAGTTATCCAGAAACCCATTATTCCAGGGGTACAAAATGTTGCAAAGCCATTTTGCATACTATAATATTAATAAGTCCTTTTGAAAGGAACAGTAACACCAAAACATTTTTTGGAAAGACAATATAATGTACTGGTGCCCTGCACTGGCAAAACTGGCATGTTTACTTTAAAAACACAACTATAGTATATATAAACAAGCAGCTGTGTAGCCACGGGGCAGCCATTCAAGCACAGGATACACAGTAGATAACAGATATGCTCTATAAAATCCCATTGTATAATACAGAGCTTATCTGTTATCTACTGTGTATCCTGTGCCTTTTCTCCTTTTATCAGCTTTGAATGACTGCCCCCATGGCTAAACAGCAGCAGCTATTTTATATAAACTATAGTAGTATTTCTGAAGCAAACACTCCCGTTTTACCAGTGCATAACAACAGTACATTTTACTTTAATTAATTTAGGACACTTTAATTTTTTGGTGCTACTTTAAATGTTTTAAAAAACTATACAGCATGGTGGTCAATATCATGCAAATAGCTCCAGGGTCGGACTGGGCTGGCAGGACACCGGGATAAAACCCGCTGGGCCAACAGTCCTCATGGGCCCCGCCAGCCCAGACCCGCTTGCCGCTGGCAGAGCCTTGCTTCTTGCTGATCTCCCCCCCGCCGCATGAAGAAATAGCGCGTACTGAAGAAGGTATGCACTGTCGGGGGGGAAGGGTACATAGTGTGCAAGGGGATTTGTTAGCAGGGCCCAAGTGGGCAGAGGGATTTGCAGTGGAGGCCCATGCGGATGGCAGAGGGGGGGAGTCTCGGGCTCGTGCGGTTGATGGAGAGTGGTCGGAGGCCCGTGCGGGTGACAGGGAGGAGGGCCGTGCGGGTGACGTGGGGGGTCAGAGGCCCGTGAGGGGGGGGGCGGATGGGGGTTGGAGGCCCATGCAGGTGACGGAGGGTGGTCAGGGACTGAAGGGGTGCAGACCCCAGATGTGGCAGCCCCGGTAGGCCCGCCCCTCCCCAGTCCTACATAGGAAACAGCGACCCCTATCTACTTCCAACTGGTATCATTACGTTGGATTAAAATGCAATGATATGAACTGTACAATGGGTTGATACCTAGATACCAGTTTATGTATTTATGCCATAATTTATACTTAACAGAAACTGAAGTCCAGACCTTAAAGCCCAGCTCCTACACCACAACATTCATTCATTCTGAGAGTTGTTTAAGAAGATGGAAGCCCCTGCTTCAGACCCTAATGACAGAGTCTGCATTATAGGGATGGCTGAAGATTCAGAGCTCTTGGTTAGTGAATAAAATGGGTTAATTCCCTGTGCCTCCTTGTGGTGATATCACAGCTGTTACCTAAACACAAATATCTGTCAGTATGTGTAACCCACAAGGTCACGTGCAGTGATGACACATGAGTGAAGTGCAATTCGCCCACACCACATAGAGGGTGTCACCACAAGCCCAACACTTTTTCAAGCAATCTATAAAATGTGAGCAGGGTTTCCACACAGGAACGAGCCCCAGACAGAGTGGCCAAAGGACAGCAGGGTGCTGTGTTATACCACATATCTGGTGTCAGCAACAAAAACAGCAGAATCTCATTTACTATTATATAGGTAAGTCATTGCATTACCCATGCACTCCTGTACATAACAATACATGAACCTATCTCACACAGGCATACATACATACATCATATTGTGCTCACATTTATCCCGCGAGAACATATATAGACACACACATTTATTTCTTCATATGCATGTTATAGCAGTACACAATAGGGTGGGACCTATTATCTGGTAACCTATTTTCCAGACAGCTCAATTTTTCAAGCAAACAGATTTGTTTTATGATTTTATTTTCCTCTGCAATAATAAAACAATGCAAAGTACTTAAATTAAAACTGCACAAAGCCATGGCGGTGCCAAAACAATTGTATTTTTGTTTGTTTCTTTGTTTTTGCATGATTTTTGGCATGGTGCTCTACATTATGGAAATATCTACAGGTCCAAGCATATTGTTAGTTGTTTAAGAATACAGGTATGGGGTCCATTATCCAGAAACCTGTAAACCAGAAAGTGCCAAATTACAGAATTATGTCTCCCATATACTTGATTTTATGCAAATAATGCAAATTTTTCAAAATGATTTCTTTTTTTTTCTATAATAATACAACAGTAGCTTGTACTTCATCTAAACTAAGATATAACTAATCCTTATTGGAAGAAAAAACAGCCTATTGGGTTTATTAAATGTTTATATGCTTTTCTAGTAGAATTAAGGCATGAAGATCCAAATTACAGAAAGATCCATCATCTGGAAACCCCAGGTCCCAATCATACTGGATAACAGGTCCCATACATGTATTTATTTGTTTTTATTTAGCCTTTGTGGGAGTGGGAGTTTTTTGAAGTGATGAGGTCCCACTGTATTCCGGTTCCCCACTTAACTCTAACCCATACCTCCCAACTGTCCCTTTTTCGGAGGGACAGTCCCTCTTTTGACAGCTCAACCTGCAGTCCCTCATTTGTACTGGAAAGTCACTATTTTATCTGCACTGAACAGCAAGAAAAAGAAACAAAGTTTCTAACTTAATTGGGTTTTAGCAGAGAGCACAGAACAGGTAACAGGTGCAAATAAGATAATTTGTAACAATTTTGAGACACAAAAAAAACTATTATGATAAGGAGAAATATTTTCAAACTTTCATAACCTGCCACATTTTGTAAAATGAACATGGTAATTAGGCCCCACAGAAAGGGGCATGGTCAAAAAAATGTTGCTGCGCTATGTGCGAAAAAAAACTTTTGTCCCTCTTTTTACTTCCAAAATTTTGGGAGGTACTGTATGCTCTAACCAAAGATAGTTGTACTGATAGGGAATTAGTTATAGGGTACCGCTAATATAGGCTGCTACAACAGCAATGTTTCCATGTAAAAATGACAAGGTTTCACACTGCTGATAAGTAAAATAAACAAATAATATGTTTAATATTCTGTATTCAATATAACTTCTTCATTATCGCATTTTCCCAAGTGATTCCATTTTCAGATATATACTAATCAATAACTTGTGTTCAAGAAAGACTGACAGCTCTGTTCAGTTATAAACACTCATGCAATTGGGCATCTTTTCATTTCCTAGAAAGGCATGGTACACCCACTCACAGTCACGTGAACACACTTATGTAACTGTTCATGTAATCTTTTACACGTTTACATTAGCTTGCACAGATCTTATCACTGACATCCAGGTACATATTACGTAGGCTTTTACATACTGTAAATAAATAACATGCACCTACCTGTACAATAACAGTCTGCAAGTACAATATTTGAAGGGTCTCTGCCCTTTAATTCAGCCACAGAATACAGAGGCCACCTGTGAAAAACCAAAAGCAGCTTTTGAAAACACAGCATTAGTCTATACAAACTCATTGTGCAGTTAGTCAGTTTAAGTGTAAAATTGATATACTGATTTAACTAATCACCAATAGATGGCAGTAAAATAGTTTTAAATAGTTTACTATCTAGTAGTTTACTATTTATATTAAAGTAGTAAAAAAACATTAAAGATCTTTAACAATCTGTGAACTTATTGGCAACACTAACATATATCACATAAATAAATGCAAACTGTAATATAGTAACACAAATCAGGTGTGATTTTGCCTGTGACCAGCAGATGGCAGTCTTAATTAAAAAAACAGTATTGTGGAAAGACTTGTATGTTTATATGTCTAAATTCAAAATTTGTATTCCTATAGAAAATCTATATAGGGTTATCTAAAAATCACCACAAAACAATTTAGCCTTTGTGAAGTATATCCCCTTTTCTTTACAGTTACATAATTAAGATGGTTTGTTTCCCTTCTTTCTTTTATTGTCTTATGTGTGCAATGTAGGCTATAATGTTGATTAAGTGATATATGTTCTTACCTTAAATTATTGTTCCCCATGAATTATGTTCTTCCTCAAAGAGTCTGTATGGACCCTATACAGTGCTGTTCTATGTTTGCATCTCTTTAAAGGGGTTGTTCCCCTTTAAATTTACTTCAAGCATGATGTAGAATGTGATATTCTGAGACAATTTGCAGTTGGTTTTCATTTTTTTTTATTTGTAGTTTTTGAGTTATCTTTTTATTCAGCAGCTTTATAGTTTGCAGTTTCAGCAGTCTGGTTGCTAGGGTTCAAATTACCCTAGCAACCATGCATTGATTTGAACAAGTTACTTGAATATGAATAGAAGAGGGTCTGAATAGAAAAATACACCTAAAGCATAGCCACTTTGTAATTACTTGGTTATTTCAACTGTTGCAGGTTCTGAAGATTCCCTTTTGTCCATTTAGCCTCAAGATGGTGAAAACTAGTTGGTTGTTCCTGCTGCTCCTTGTGACTCTGACAGGTATGTATAAAAGATAAAACAACATCTTTACAGCAGAAATGTGACAATATCAGCCTTCTATTATTATTAGCAGTAGTAGTAGTAGTAGTAGAAGTAGTTACACATAGGGGCCTATTTATTATGCTGTGTAAAACCAAATTTGCAGGAAAAAATAAATGGTGATCTTATCAAGGTGTGTGATATTTTACACCATGTGAACGCCAGATTTTCTGCTATTTTACACTGCTTTAGACCTAGTAAGTAAGTTCGGCAAGCCACTCAAAGAAAAAGTGCATAAAAAAATTTACGTTATTTTTACTCTGTTTTTTACACCATATAATAACCCCACCCCCCATATTTACAGTTACATTTCAAAAAGTGATGGTTGAATATGTATTCTCTTATAGAGAAACAAAGGTTTTAACCAGAAAGCCACTCTGGATAAGAGAGTCATAAAAACCAATTGAGCCTCTAGAGATGTTTTCTTCCTTGATAAGACATCATGGGTATCCTAAAAAGAATCATATTATTCATAGACATTGTTAGTATTTACAGTGTTCATAAGAATAAGTCTACTGGTCCACTGAATTAATGGGATAGGTATTTATCTGTATCACCCTATCCATTGTTTTCAATGCAACCCAACGCAGTGTTTTACTGGGACCTCTATTTATTAAAGTGCAATAGAGTGTGCCAAAATGAATGCCCCTGAGAAAGAAAAGTAGCAGGACAGTAAAAGAAAAGTAGCAGGACAGTAAGCCTGAGGGTAGCACCAAGCCTAAGTCAACCCTTGTACTTCTACTCTACCACCTTAAACTGTGTATGTCATAAAGGTCAAATCGTAGAACTGAATGTAAAATGCTGTCAAAAAAGGTTAAACTGCAAAGATCTCTGTTTGAAAGATAATGGTTTAAAGTCTGCAGTGCTGACAATATTTAGGGGGTTATTTAGAAAATCCGAAGTTATCTCATATTTTATTTAAAAAAAAGCAGGACCAAACTCACATGCCAATTTTAGTTTATTTGTTAATTAAAAAACTCGATGTAATTGTATTGTGGAAATCTCGATAAAATTGAGCGAAAACCAGAATCGCTCACTTCGGCTTTTTTACTATATTGCTTATATTTTTCAAGTCGTATTCCCGAATACCCAAAAAAGTAGGATTAAACCCTGAGCAGACTGCAAAATGTCAAATTGAGTGCCTCTCCCATCGACTTAAGATGGCCATAGACGCAAAGATCCGATTGTACAATGATTTTCCCATCTCCCGACCTGCCACTAACCATTCCGATCAAATAAAGTACAAAAGAACAGATCAGCCGATGTTTTGCCCCTGACAGCAATCGTACGAAAGTTATGTCCAACAAAAGCTAGTGACAGTCTCCCTCTGAAAATCGTACGATCGGCAATACATGCAGAGATATTATCGGCAGCCGACAGAAATCTTTTAACCTGGCCAATCTCAGACGGATGAAAAATGTCGGGACTCTCCACACACGTTCCGAAAATCATACGAATCCTCTATTTGTACGATCAGATCTTTGCGTCTATGGCCAGCTTAATACAGTACCTCGTCAGGTCTGAGATGGAGGATTTTCAGATTTGGGCTTTTTACAGCAAAGGGGTATAAAAAAAAATGTTTTTTTCCCCTCTAAAATTTTGAGTTTTCTTCTGAAAAAAAAACCTAGAATTTTTTGAGATTGTAACATTCGGATTTTTTAATAAATAACCCCTTTAGTGGGCACATTCATTCTTGCCCATAAATGTAATTGTGTCAAATGCATTGAGTGAAATTACATTTCTACTTTGTTTAAAGGGCATGTAAAGGCAAAAAAATAAAATCCCATCTTTACTTTCTTTAATGAAAAAGAAACCTATCTCCAATATACTTTAATTAAAAAATGTGTACTGTTTTTATAAGAAGCCTGACTGTATGCAGTGAAATTCTCCCTTCATTTACTGCTGAGGATAGGAATTTTCAGATGGTCCCTAACTGCTGAGCAGGGAAACAATCATACTTATGAACAGCAGGGGGAGCCCCGGCCTTACTTCCCAGCCATGCAGAACTCAAGCAGCTTTGTTTATGACGATCCCTAAGCAGCCCAGACCACACTGAGCATGTGCACAGTCTTAGTCTTGCAAATATGTTTGACAAAGTTACAAGATGGTGACCCCCCTGTAGCCAACTTTGAAAGCATAAATTATTTGTTTGATTAGGCTTGTGGTGCAGTAAGTTCATGTTTATATTTATTATACAAAATACAGCATTTTTAGCCTTATTCTATTTTAGACTTTACATGCCCTTTAATTGTTTTTTTAAGGCAGTAAGGCTGAAAATACCCGCAGTGGCTTCTGGGAATACTTAAGCCAGCTGACCAGCGATAAGGACAAATGGGACCTACAGCAGAATGCAGCACGAGAGATAAAGTAAGTAAATAAACAGGGAGATTAACTGAAAACTTCCACAACATTTTTCGTGGAAAAAAAACCTAACATTTTTAGAGATTTATTATACCCCAAAGCTGCTAAAAATCTGAATCCAAAAGTACTCCATCTCAAACCGGTCGAGATCATGTAGAAGTCAATGGCAGATGTCCCTGAAGTTGTTTCTTGACATTGTGATCTGCTCTGGATAATCTGATAAAGTCAGGGTTTTCGTCCGAAATTGCAGTGAAAAAATTTTGTCAATCGCACAATACAAATTTACTTCATATTGTTGCAACGTTTTTTTGCTACGACTTTTTCGAGAAAAAATATTGCTTAATGAGTTCAATTAGTGGAAAGGAGTTTGGCTAACTTTGTTTTAATAAAAAAAAATAGATTAGTTTGAGTTTAAGTAAATAACCCCCCGAAATGTTGGCATATTATCCACAAGTCTTAGCAGTCTTTTGTTAAGGTTGGCTATTGTGGTCTTGAGTGATACAGGTAACTCCAGTTACAAGTATGCAAGGTTTGGGTGCTACAGGCAGACAGGGGAGTTACAATAAAGTATGGCTAGCATATTTTATCTTAAAAGAATGACAATGTAAAGTATGCATGGGAAAATAAAATTAATGTAAAGAAATATACATGTGTAGTTTAAATTTTCAATTGAATTTGAATTTTTCCTACCCATGTATAACTCCATTTCTCTCTTTTCCCCTTAGCACTCTGAAGAGCAGTTTCCAGAATGGAGTTAATTATGTTGGCAAATTCCTAGGACCACTGAAAAATGGGTTTCAGCAACGGTTGTATCAGGACACTGATGGTCTTCAAAGACTTATCAGCAGAGAATTGCAAGAGCTCCGCAGGAAGATATACCCATACATGGATGAAGCACACCAGAAAATCAGCAAAAATCTGGAGCAGCTACAAAGTCGCTTACTACCATACACAAGTGAACTGAAAGACCAGGTGGAATGGGGAGCACAAGAGCTGCACCTTCAACTCAGACCATATAAAGATGATCTGAAAACCTGGAAAATGGATAAACTAGCTGAACATTTACAAGACCGTATTATTCTCCATACCGGAAGAGTTAAGGAAGGTTTCTACCCACTAGCTGAACGATTAGTGGAAGAGATCCATCATGCCGCAGAAGAATTACATTTAAATCTTTTGCCTCATACACACACAACACAGGATAAGCTGAGCCAACAGGTGCAGGAACTATCTCAAAAACTTACTAAAAATGCCAGGGATCTTCATGAGAAAATTCACAAGAATCTGGATGAGTTAAAACAGCAGTTGGTGTCCTACCCTCATCAGATAAAACAACAATTCCCTAATGGACACAGCGCAGAACATGTAGCCCCTTATGTGGATGAGATGGCTGCTCAGGTACAGAAAGAGGTGGAAGAATTCCAGAGAAGCACTAAGATGCAGATAGAGGACTTTACAAGAACCATCAATAAAGAGGCTGAGGAAATGCAAAACAAGTTATCCCCTGCATCTTGGGATTTTCAAGACAGTGTTAGCACGGTAGAGGATGTGCAAGAGAAACTGGATTCCTTGTGGAGGGACATAGCCCAGAGTCTGGACTAATAATGTGACTTTGAGGCACTAATAATCCACCAATGAAATGTGAGATCACAGTAACATTAAGGCACTTGCTACTGCTACAGTATCACTAAGCAATTATGTTCAGTGGTCAAAGTATGATGGTACCTATTGGTACAAAATAGCTCAAGGTTTTGTTTACAAATCAGGGACATTCCAATTTTATAATTAAGAGATCAAAACACCACTGTATTTTTTATTTGAATTCATCCATATTTCTAATGGGATTAGGCTTAAAGCATTCTGTTTTATATTTATATGCTTGTTCATAAACTTGTTATATTGTACATAATAAACTGTTTTTGTAAAACCCCTGGAGGTCAGTGTGCACAATACAGATAGGGTTGTCACCCTTTCTTTAATAAACAGGAAAGGTCTTTATCCTCTATAAATAACAGCAACATTTTACTGGTCAGGCCAGTAAAATTCTGGCCGGCTGGCAACTATAAATGCAGATGCAGCATATGTATATACTCAGCCTATGCTCACTTTGAGCAAAAATTGTCTCTTTGACTCTATGTTGGTAACATGTGCTGTGTATAACATATGGTAACATACAGTATGCTGTGTATATATATAAATACAATATATAGTGAATAATGTACCTCCTGTTGTAAAATATAAGGATAGTAGTCACATGACCTTGGCCTTTGGCCCTGTGCCGAGGTGACTTCTAATATCCTCTTGTTTTTCAACAGGGGGTACATATTATAATACACACATTTCAGTGCCAAATTTGACTGAAATTACATTACTAAGCACTGTTTATATAGTGAATGAAGTACCCCCTCTTGTAAATTATAAGGATATTATAAGTTACCGAGGAGTTTCATGACCATATAAAAACACGAGGCCACTCGTGTTTTACACAAATTTCAGTGAGTCATGTGACAGAAACTACATCAGAACTCACCGTTTATAACTGATGACATCAGAACTCACTGTTCATAAAGATATAATTTACAAGATATTCATGGCTTTTGTGTATTATAAGGATATAATTTACAAGGCATTCATGGCTCTTGTGTATTATATACAGGTATATACAGGTATACAGACAGTGGCTAAGGCAAACAATGTTATAGTATCACTGTTACAAGAGGTCTTTATGCCAGTATCAGTAGTGATCACTTCCCATTGACGTTAACGGAAAGTGTTATTGGTCACATTGTGCAGAAGACTATTGCATGAAAACCCTGGCAGTATACAGTATCTAAAGCATAACAGCAAATACAACACTTTAACAGGGCTGGATTAAAAATGAATGCACCCCTAGGCCATTTGAACTCCCTCCCCTCACACACCACCACCCTGCTTGCGCCTCCCCTCACGCACCTCCACCTGCTCTCATACCCTCACACTGCTCACCTCCCTCACCTACTCCCTGCTGCTACTGCTGTTTGACGGCATTGGGGACTGGGTGGGAGATTCAAACAAATGTCAAAACCTACCAATTTCCCAATTCAGATGTGGCCAGTGGCTACAGTATACGGTACAGTGGGTGGTTGATAATGGTACATTCTCTACTTGGAGTAAGGTTCTTATTGGGGTCCCTCAGGGCTCAGCATTGGGTCCACTTTTATTTAACTTGTTCATTAATGAGTTAGGGGAGGGAATTGTAAGTAATGTATCAGTGTTTGCAGATGACACAAAACTATCCAGCCCAATTAATTCCATCCAGGATGCGGCATCCTTGCAACAGGATCTTGACAAACTGGCAATCTGGGCAGCTAAGTGGCAAATGAGATTCAATGTTGATAAATGTAATGTCATGCACATGGGATGTAAAAATATCCAAGCCACTTATACCCTAAATGGGACTGCACTAGGCAAATCCTTTATGGGAAAGGACCTTGGAGTCCTTGTAGATGATAAACTTGGCTGTAGCAAGCAATGCCAGTCAGCAGCATCAAGGGCAAATAAGGTCTTGAGCTGTATTAAAAGGGGCATAGAGTCAAGGGAGGAGGGGCCGCAGGCCCGGACTGGCAATCTGTGGGTTCTGGCAAATGCCAGAGGGGCTGCTATAAGGTCCCATAGAAAGTCAGTATTTAGTGGGCTGGTGGGAGTGTACGCCTCTGTGTACCTGAAATGCCAGGGCCTATTTTAATTCTCAGTCCTGACGGTATGGAAAAGGTATGGAAAATCTTAGCTATGAGGAAAGATTGGCCAAATGTTCACGCTGGAGAAGAGGCACGTAAGGGGTGATATGATAACTATGTATAAATACTGTATATAAGAGGATCATATAATAATCTCTCTAATGCTTTATTTACCAGTAGGTCTTTCCAGTTGACACAAGGTCCCCCATTCCACTTAGAAGAAAAGCGGTTCTGCCTAAATATTCTAAGGCATTTTTTACAGTGAGAGCTGTGAAGTTCTGGAATTCTATCCCTGAATCAATCATACAGGCTGATACATTAGATAGCTTTAAAAACGGGTTGGATGGCTTTTTAGCAAGTGAGGGAATACAGGGTTATGGGAGATAGCTCATTGTACAAGTTGATCCAGGGACTAGTCTGATTGCCATTTTGGAGTCAGGAAGGAATGTTTTTTCCCTCTGAGGCAAATTGGAGAGGCTTCAGATGGGGTCTTTTTGTCTTTCTCTGGATCAACTAGCAGTTAGGCAGGTTAAAATAGAGTTCAAAGGTTGACCTTGATGGACTTGTGTCTTTTTTCAACCTAACTTACTATGTTACTATGACTACAAACCCTTAAAATAATTTGGACAGCTGTTGTATCTACATCATATTGTTAAAAGAAAAGTAGCTATGGATCAGAATGAACTGTTTGATTTTGTTTACTGTTTCCTTATCCATTTTGTGTTTTTGTATGTTATAACTACAATACCACAATACTGCAATACCACATACCTTCCAACTGTCCCGTTTTTTGTGGGACAGTCCTGATTTTGACAGCTCGTCCCGCAGTCCCAGATTGTTACTGAAATGTCCCGTCTTTCCAGTGGCGTAACTACCGGGGGAGTAGGGGGTGCGATTGTGCCAGGGCCCACACCCCCTGAGGGCCCCACGGCAGCTCGTTCACCACTGACTCCGGCGGAGATCCGGGCTGATTCCGGGCATGCGGAGGGGGGCGGGGGGCCCGGCTGCACGTCCTGCACCAGGGCCCACCCCCCTCTAGTTACGTTACTGCGTCTTTCACTTTGATCTCTTGCACTGAACTACAACTTAATTGGCTTTTGGCAGAGAGCCCAGAATATGGGCATGGTCAAAAAAATTTACACGCTCCACACGGCAGATCTTTTTGTCTCTCTTTTCATTTCCAAAATGTTGAAAAAAAAGGTATGATACCAGCTTTGTGTGGGACATTGGCATGGCCGAAACTAGGGGTAGGCAGAAGAGTAGGATTGCCACTTGGCCGGTATTTTACCGGCCTGGTCTGTAAAAATGATGGTTGATCCCAATTTATTTATAGGGAAAAAAGATAAATATATAGGAAGGCCGGTATTTTTTTCTGGAAAAGGTGGCAACCCTACAGAAGCAGGGGCGCTTCGCCAATGTGGCGACTTGAGACTGTTGCCTCAGGCGGCCCCACTAGGTACCCGGGGCGGCAAAAATGCTGCTCCTGGTACTTTAAGAGCCGAATTTCCGGTTTTCAAACCGGAAATTCAGCTCTTGTAGCGCTGAGAGCGCAGTTAGGCTTTCTGCGCTAGTGCACTGGCCTTCTCTGCTGCCCTGGTGGACCCCCTCAGTCGCAAAAAAAGTAAGCGCACGGGGGAGGGGGGGCGGCAGCAACTTCTGCTGCCTCGGGCGGCGGAGGGGCCAGGATAGCCCCTCTACAGAAGAGGTACCTGCCTAGGTCAGAACGATAAGGAGGGGTGGGGCGCTGGGAAGGTACCTTTTTGAAGTCTACTGCCTACTCCAGTCCAGGCTCTCTTGCTCCAGCTGTGGCTCCCTCAGCCTTAGGGTTGCCACCTGGCCAGTAAAAATTATGGTTGATCCCAATGTTATTAATAGGGGAAAAAAATATATAGGAAGGCCGGTATTTTTTTCCAGAAAAGGTGGCAACCCTACTCAGCCCCTATGTGGGTATTAGCATCCTCACCTGCCTGCACGCACAACTAGTGATGGTTGAATCTGACGAAAATGTATCGCTCATCACTACCCATAACTAGAGTTATGGGTTGCCACCTGGCCAGTAAAAATTATGGTTGATCCCAATGTTGTTAATAGGGAAAAAAGATAAATATATAGCAAGGCCGGTATTTTTTCCGATAAAGGTGGCATAACCCATTTGGGTGCAGGCACACACTGCTGATTTTAGCAAAGATACAAGAGAATGCATTCTCTGCAGTCCACTGTGTCAATTACAGAACTGATCATAAAAGATTCTTTATGTAAGTTCCATTCCTCCCTACTGTCCCGTTTTGAGCGGGACAGTCCCACTTTTGACAGATTTGCAGGATTTGTACTATTTCCCTTGTTTCTCATTGATCTGCTGCATTGAACAGCCCAAAAAAAAAGGATACGTTTCTAACTTAATTGGCTCTTAGCAGAGAGCCCAGAACTCATAATTAAGATACTTTTGTAACAGTTTTAGATAAGAACGAAGACTTACAGCTTAAAGGGCAATTCACCTTCATAAACTATAATAACATATACAAATCATAGAAATCTGTTCAAACTTTCATAACCTACCAAATTTTGTAAAAACTAAAATGGGAAATAGGGGGTGTGGCCACAAAAATGGGCGCGGTAAAAATCGACATGGTCCACATTGACTGAGTTATAAAGCAAAATAGTCTTATTCTATCTGTCAAATATTTTAAGTTGGGGCAAAGAGTTGTAGAACTGCATTACTTTTGTACCTGGTCCTGCACTCAGCTTTGTCATGTGATTGTGAAGGACCCATTTAGTCTTAACCTGGTTTTGTTTATTGCAACCTAGCAGCACATAATAGCAGCTAATTGCAAATTGTGTAGATTTCCCACCAATAGAAAATCACCCTGAGCTTCCAGGTGGACGGAACTATTGAGGAAGACGGATGATGCTGGGCGGGGCATGCTGACAGCGACTTCCGGGTTAACCGAGACACGTGGTACTTGGGTTAGGAACCGAGAGGAGTACCGGAGGCGAAAAGGTTACCGCGTGTGAAGGCGCAAGAAGAGTATTTTGAAGGGATAAGTGTAGGGTGCCCTTCTGAGCGACAATAGGCGCAATGTCTGTCATTCATGCTCCCGGAGTGCGAGAATCATCAGCGCTGTTCCGCGATATCAATGCGGATGATGAGGAACAGCAGCCGGCAGAGATCGAGTCGCTGTGCATGAACTGCTACCAAAATGTAAGAAAGTGGAGAGATTGCGTGTGTTAGTGAGTTCATACACTGAGGTGTAACAGCCGGTCAGGCACATCTCTAGCGTGAATTTGGTGTCTAGTTTGGGAAGATGAGCACAGAGCTGGATTTATGTTAGGGGCCCTGGAGTGGGGATGTTTATCTGGAGCCTGAAACTGAGCAGAAGCCACTGCTGCTATTTAGGCCATGAATGAAACCTCACTATACAGTGTCAAGGGACACTTGGTGCCACTCTCTGTTGTAAAGGCAATTTTGGGCATTCTTCTGTGATTTTCTTCTGGATTTGGCCATCTTCAGGGGTTCTACATAATGTCCTGGGTCATCAGGCTGCCCAGTAGCATCTGACCATAAATCTGACCTTACTGTTGTTGCCAGGTGCCCTCAGAAAGTACCTGGACTGAACAGCTATACAAAATTGTCAGAATCGCTGGGTGGCATCAGTGGTAAAACTGCCTTGAGTAAAAAATGAACGGAGCGTTGGAATTGAGAGGTTGGTAGGATCAGTGGACTTGGAATTGAGGGGTGATAAAGGAAGGGTCCTGCACCCGGCCCTTGGGCCCTGGTTTGGAACTGCATTTTTTTCCACTAAGTACTTTCTTTTCTGCCAAATTAATTCCTGGTCTTGATCTCCTGTGTAGGGGTTTACGCGAATACTGCTGACCAAAGTACCTTTCTTCAAGGAGATCATTGTCAGTTCATTCACATGTGATTCGTGTGGCTGGAGTAACACAGAAATTCAATCTGCTGGTCGTATCCAGGAGCAGGGTGTACGATATTCATTAAGTGTCAGGAGCAAACAGGTACATTGCTGGTGATTTATAAATAAACTATTGTCAGCACGTTGGGTTTGAAAGTCAACGCAGTCATCCCATAAATTCTTCTAAACAGTCCTCCTTAACAATGGGCCTTACAGCAAAAGGATTTAGGGCATCCACATAAAAATATCTATTAGTTGGTGCCCCACTTGGCCCCTGTACTTCCTGCTCCCCCCACCCCAGCAGTTGCATCGTCTGCCTTCTCTACCCTCTGCCCCAATATAACAGCAATTTCTCCCCATGGTAAATGTAGTAAAGGTATAACATATGCACTCCATATAATATGTCCTCATATTTGTGGGCTAGAGGGTAGTTAACCTTTCTACAGCATCAATGAAATAAAACCACCACCTAAAAGAACCATATATATGTATATAAATGTATATATAATTCAATAATACAATAATAATATCAAACAGCATGAGTGAAAGCAGGAGAAAAAAAGAGTATTTTTCGGTGGCCACCCCCCCTACGGTCTCAGTGTTGACTGGTACATAGTTATGCTACTGGCACCAAGTCACGTGGATTACTGACTATACAGGCACTTCTGTGGTTGTAGATAATTAGCCTATTCAGCTTAGTATTAGTGTTTTCATATAGCTAATTATATAGTGAATAATGTACCCCTTATAAGTATAAGTCTCAAGAAGTTTCATCACCATATGGACTCACAAAGCTGAAGTCCTGATCAACATGTTGAGGAAGTGAGAGGCGCTTATTGCATTTGGCCTGAATAAATGGTACAGTGTTACTCGGTCATGGGCTTGTCCTGTTTATGGCCACAATACTCGTGTTGTGCCTCATTAGATCATATAAAACAGATTCTGATTTCTGTTTTTCTTCTGCATCTTTTCATTTTGCAGGATGTAAATCGTGAAGTGATTAAAACAGACTATGCAACAACGCAAATTCCTGAACTAGATTTTGAAATTCCAGCTTGTACACAGAAAGGAGGTTTGTGTACACAATTTGGAGTGTATGGAATATAGTGTTGTATGTATATTTAGAGTAAATACTTTTTTGTTTTCCAGCACTCACTACAATTGAGGGAATTCTTGAGAGAACGATTGCGGGCCTACAACAGGAGCAGCCTCTTCGCAGGGTAAGAACTGGTAACCTTCCTTGAAATTAATAGCAAAGATTGCTGTGATATTTTAAATTGCAGCTGTTCCCTATGTGTAGCTCACACTGCAGCAGTTTTACCTCTTTTCTACTAGGCACTTATTGTATTTGTTTACTGCTTATGGTAATACACATATTATGGGAAACATAACAGGGATACTGTCATATGGAAACATGTTTTGTTTTATAACACTAAAGTGCTCCTCAAGTTGAATCTTCTACTGAAATCCATGTTTCAAAAAAGTAAATATATATTTTTCTGTACTGAAAACTATACTATTAAAATCATGCAAGTATCCTTTTAACATAAAAATCCTTTTGTATTAGAAGCTTGAGCAAAACAAGCTGCTGTATTATATATTTTTTAGTCAAATACAAGGCCTGGATGATATTTGTTAGTGCTTTGTATGTGTTTTATTTTCTCTGGGAAAGTAGCAGTTACAAAATATTAGTTTATTGTTTGTTGCTTCCCACTGAGCCAAACCATGAAACAAATGCACAGTGGTTGCCCTACAACATGGCTGTTGTTTTTCAGGTGATATTTGGACAGGTAAGCCCTTCCTTTTGGTGATTCCATTGCTTAATTATGTTTATTTTTTGTGTAATAGTCAACATTTGTTATGTCTCCTAAGGCTGAAAATGAAAGTGTTGCAGACAAAGTTGATGAATTCATTAAAAAGCTTCAACGATTGAAAGATGGGGAAGACCAATTCACTTTTGTAAGTAATATTTGCTTTGTTACAGGAGTGAACACATATACTCTGCTTTAATAAAATAATAGAGTTCCCAAAATATATATGATAAAAAAAATTGGACACATTCTGCCCTCAAAGCTTTACATGTATATTCCAAGAGTTCCAGAAGAGCAAGACATAGCAATTAATTTACTAACACAGGTGCCAAATTGCAGTAGTGCCGGTACTAGGGATTTACCGAATCCTATTGGGCTCAAACCAATATGAAACTGAATGTGAACATTCATTTTTATATACAGACTAGAAGACCAATCAAATATTTGCATTAATGCTCTCATTTATAGTAGTATAGAACTAATTTCTGATCCAAGCTATATGCAGCAGTGTTCTCCTCAGTCCCTTTTTGCTGGATGCATTGCCTGGCATTTTTCCCCATCCCCCTACCTGTGTCCTTCGCTGTATGCACGGTGTTATATTTATTAATTCTGAAGCCGGTAGGAATGCATGCTTTATTTGCTGACGTTGACATTCCTATCCGTGTCCCAGTACTTGCTACTTTTTTTTTCTGGGAAGAACACTGTTCAGTTTATTCTAGGCATGCACCGAATCCACTATTTTGGATTCAGCCGAACCCCCGAATCCTTTATGAAAGATTCGGCCAAATACTGAACCAAATCCGAATCCTAATTTGCATATGCAAATTATGGGTGGGAAGGGGAAAACAATTTTTACTTCCTTGTTTTGTGACAAAAAGTCACGTTATTTTCCCTCCCGCCCTTAATTTGCATATGCAATTAAGGATTTGGATGTATTATGTATATATGTATGTATGTGTGTATCTTTTATTATAAGCTATAGGGGAAATTTAGATGCCAATGTCTTTAATTTATTCTCTTCAGATCATTGATGACCCCTCAGGGAACAGCTTTGTGGAGAATCCATTTGCCCCTCAGAAGGATGAAGCACTTTTGATTACTCATTACAAGAGGAGTCCAGAACAGGACAGGTTACTAGGGCTGGAGGTATATATATTTCTCATAACCGGTATGGGATCCGTTATCTGGAAACCCCTTATACAGAAAACTCCAAATTACGGGATGGCTGTTTCCCATAGACTCCATTTTATCCAAATAATCCAATTCTTTAAAAATTATTCCCTTTTTCTCTGCAATAACAAAACATTACCTTGAACTTGTTCCAAACTAAGATATAATTAATCCGTATTGGAAGCAAAACCAGCCTATTGGGTTTATTTAATGTTTACACGATTTTCTACTAGACTTAAGGTATGAAGATCCAAATTATGGAAAGCATTCTGGGTAACAGGTCCCATACCTCTGCTGTATATGGGGAACTTACAGCTTGTAAAAATCTACAAGAAAGTAGGTAAAAGGTACTAGTATACTGACATTTATTGGATCGATCAGGAGACTTATATGATGTTGTACTTATGCTCCTATTATATTGTAACTGTATATTGTAATGCTCTCATTTTGTATAGATTGGATGATTGAATATTGTTTTGTTGTGCTCCAACTTAACGGTTTGTTGTAAGGGGATTTAGGTTTTCTGGCAGCCCAGACGTTTTCATATCCTTTATTATTGACATTATTTATGTTTAGCCATAGTTATTTTATATTCTTGCTACTTCTTTGTTGGTGAAAAGTTACTCCTTTCTTAGGAGATAAGGCTACTAGTGATGTGTGGGTCGAGGAAAAACTCCCTAAACAGTTGCTCCTGCACCCAACCCTGACTCTAACCCGGCGTGCTCTTTATATACCAATGCCCACCCTGCTGTAATGTCAAGAAAGGGGACTGGGCCTGCTCAAATATATAAAAAGTTTTGTGCAGAGGCGGAAGTGGGGCAGAAGAAGACCGCAGGCGGGGTGAACGGAGGCTAAAGTTCAGCCTGAACCCGACCTAGGATGTCATGTGGAAGTCGGGCCAAACCCGCAAGTCCCATGTGCTTCGGCTGACTCGCACATCATTAAAGGCTATGTATTGTAAACCATGGGTTTCTTGGGATTAGTGTCAAAAGGTTCTTAAAAAGATACAGGTACTGAACCTGTTATCGAGAATGCTTGGGACCTGGTGTTTTCTGCATAAGGGATCTTTCCGTAATTTGGATCGCCATACTTTAAGTCTAATAAGAAAGTCATGTAAACATTAAATAAACCCAATAGGCTGGGTTTGCTTACAATAATGATTAATAATATCTTTGTTTGGATCAAGTACAATGTACTGCTTTATTACTAAATTATTTTTAAAAATTTGGATTATTTGGATAAAATGGAGTCTGAGAGATGGCCTTTCTCTAATTCAGAGCTTTTTGGATAATGGGTTTGGGATAATGGATCCCATACCTGCATCTTGAATCTTAGCTTTATTCCAAGAAAGGAAACATCTGAGTGACGATCTACAGCTACAAACTGTCACTATTAATTTTCAAAAATATTTACTTTTTTCATGCACATCTCCCATTTCAAACATTATGACAGAGCACATTTAACTGTGTCCTTTCCATTTAGACTGACACGAAGGTGTTTATTTACCCTTCTCTTGCTGCATATTCATATATATATAGATAGATAGATAGATAGATAGAGATATATATATATTATACACATACACTTTTTGGCAGTGTAGGAGGGCCATATATGCACAGATCTTTTGACCATTTATTCTCTATCTTAGATATTGGCGATACTAATATGCTTCATAATTCACAAGTGAAGCTGACCATGCATAGGCCAACATTAGCCATTTCCATGGCTTCTACACAGTAAGGCGGCAGCTTATTGACCTGTGTATGGGGCCAAAAGCTTGACTGATATCAGATTGGAAAATCCTATTGGGCTAGGACTGCATCTGGTTGTTGATACAATTATCTATGTGTCTGTATCGATCCCTTTCATGATAAATCTGCCTATTTGGCTCAGCACCTGGGTGGCAAAAGCAGACCCAAAGCAGATGTGGCAGCAACAATAAATATTTCCCCACATTTTAAGAAAACAAGGCTATGAGCAATGTTGGCATTCCCTGTAAAAGTTTTAGTTCATTGTCAGTTTCAACATTCCTTTCTTCAGAACTCATCTACCAGTCTGAAACAGGAAGAGACACCTATGCCAACCAGTGAGGAACTGAGAGATGAGGTACATATTTTAAATCAGCATTATGACTTTAATGTATATTAAATATTATTTTTTAGATGTTGTTGGATGTACTGTTGGATTTTTATTGCAGGTTCTCCAGTTTCCAACAAATTGTCCAGAATGCAATGTTCCAGCAGAGACTAACATGAAACTAGTGCGTATCCTTTGAGGCTTACCCAAATTTTGCTTGCAGGAAAAGTTCAATCAATTGTATTTGGTTTATGATGATGCCAACACATAATTCTTCATAGGTAATCAGTTCTTAAAGCTAAATCTTTGACAAAATGTTAGAAATCCCTCATTTCAAGGAAGTCGTCATTATGGCTACAAACTGTGATTCCTGCGGACATCGAACCAATGAGGTGAGTCATCTACATCTTCTTAACTGGTGTATATGTGTTCATAAACAGGTTACAGACATTTTCCTCAAAGCAAGTGACCTGCAGACCAGCCAAGGTTATGACTGATATGATTACCATTGACCCCATCAAAATGTATGCTGTGCCATTATCCAACTAGGAAGGTGATATGCCTGTGATTAAAGGGGAACTCCGGTTTCAAAACCAAAATTTGATAGAGGCCCACATAACCCAGAAACCCGTAATATACCCATTACAGTTACCCATTTCTTCAAAAAAGTATGAATAAATGCCATTTTCTATGCTGAAATCCAGCTGTTTAACAGTTTTCTTTCTGCATCATTTGAAATCCTGGCAGGGAAAGAGGGACTAAACACTGATGTTACAAAAATGTATCCGCTTCTCCACAGCTTACAGACACCATGCAGGAACTACATAACCCACAATGTATTGCACTGTAATGTTAAATTTGTGTGCAGGGAATTGTGGGGTTTGGAGGATGCATGCTAAGCTGGCTGTTGATACAAAGTAACTGTAGCCAGCCAGCTCAGAGTGCAGGGGGCTAGGCTTAGTGAACTTTTCCAATTAAAATCATGAAAAGTCTGCATAATTTTTAATTCATGTATATTGCAAAGTTGATTGAAATTATGTCTACTTTTCAAAAAGCTTAAGTTATGTTTTTGTGGAGTTTGAAGCAAATAAATGAAGCTTGGTCTCGTGTTGGTAATATTGCCCTGACTGAATCAGTCTGTGTGTTGATTGGTGACTTTATTTGAGTTTGTCCATATTTACTTTAAAATGCAGTTATAGGTTGGTCAATGGCTCATAAATTATTTATGAATGGCACACACCTTTAAGTGGGTGAGCTCTGTAGTACAGTCCCTTAAAATATTAATTATGGTTTCTCTTGTAGGTGAAATCCGGAGGTGCCATTGAACCTCTTGGGACTAAAATAACCTTGCATATAACCGATCTGTCTGATCTCACCAGAGATGTGTTGAAAGTAAGTAGCCAGTAAAAAGTGGGTTCTGTGGTGTGAGTGTAAGTGTGTGCAGATCTATATATACACACGCACACACACAAAGAGATTTACACTCCATAAATTCCTGGGTGCAAATAAGAAAACTAAAAAAATAGTCCTGTATAGTAATGAAGAGCAAACTCGGCTTTTAAAAATAGCAATTTATTAAGTGTCCAGTGTTTCAATCAAGCTTGGTATCCTTTGTCAAAGGAAAAACTTCCCAGCATGTGAAATGCTATACACTAGATACATTTATGGGCGTTTTAATGGAATGGTATACCGCATATAATCCAGCAATTAAACAACCACATTAGTCTGACACCAATAATATCTATTTGTATTTTACAGTCTGAGACGTGTAGTATTGGCATCCCAGAGCTGGAGTTTGAGCTGGGAATGGGTGCTCTTGGTGGCAAGTTCACCACTTTGGAAGGACTTCTAAAAGACATCAAAGACTTGGTAAGAATAAATGCAATATCATCCACACTCTTTTTTTTATTTATTTATTTATTTATTTATTTTCCATTCACATCCCTACCTCTTCCCATTTTTTTATATTGTAACTGTATTACCATTTTTTTACCTGCAATGCTCTCTTTGACATTTTCCTTTAATTTAGTAATGACCAGTAGTGGCAATTATTCTTAGTAATGTTTCATTTAAGAGTTTATAGAACAGAAAAGGATCGGCACACAGGCATTCAAATTGCAGTGTTACCTGCTCGTTTATTGTGCGGACTGCAACGTTTCGGGGTCACGCCCCTTTGTCAAGCATGTGGAAACCATAGTGCTTGACAAACGGTCGTGACCCCGAAAAGTTGCAGTCCGCACAATAAACGAGCAGGTAACACTGCAATTTGAATGCCTGTGTGCCGATCCTTTTCTGTTCTATAACATATGTGAGGCTGCCGGATGCTTTGGGATTGTGCACCGGGCTGATCTGGTGAAGGGTGTGCGTAGGTTCCTTCTACTTTGGTCATTTAAGAGTTTAGTCATGCAACCCCTGACCCTTTAGGTAGTCTTTAAATTAGTGTTGTATAGATTTACACAATATTAACTGTTTGCTTCTTGCAGGTGGTGGATAAGAACCCCTTTACAGTTGGTGACAGCTCTACGTCAGACAGAAGGGAGAAGTTGGAGGAATTTGGCAGGACAATTGACCAGGTATGAAGAATATGCAGACTAATGGCAGACCAGGGAATAAAGGAGTGGCTAATTAAATGTAAAACTTAAAGGCCAACAGCTGTTGTAGGTTTGTGTTTTTGTTTCTCCCTCTTCTTGGTTGGAGGAATAGGGACACTAAAATTGTTACTTTACTATGGCTTTTTACAGTATATGCAACAGAAAGTACATGTCAGACGATACCCCAGATGCTATGCCTCAGCTGTATTTATTCTGTATTCTGCGTACAGTAGATACATTTAAAAGGAAGGCTTTCGGAAGAGTTATGAAGGATTATGAATAAGGGTCAAAACAATGACAGAATGAAAAAAAAACCCATTTATTTGTGTGTAATCAAACAGTTGTTCATTTAAGAGTTTGTTTCTTTATTGGCTCTATGCCCTCCTGCATTCATCTCACACTGTCATGTACTCTCTCCATTCAGATTCTGGAGGGACATATAAAGGCACATTTCATGCTTGATGACCCAGCTGGGAATAGCTACCTTCAGGTAACCTAAAAACCCTATTCACTTGACAGACACGTAATAAAGAAATGCTTCAAACAGTTGTGCCTTTCAAAGTGAAATGAGTTACTTTGAGTCTCTGCTTACTGTCTCTTTATTTTTAAGGCATTGTTAAAGATTATAGGCAAATATTGTATTGTTTAGGAATTTGCTTTTTTATTTCCTCTTAATGTACCAGTTGTGTGAGAAGGCATAGTTTAGTGTGTGTGTATATATATATATATATATATATATATATATATATATATATATATATATATATATATATATATATATATATATATATATATATATATATATATATATATATATATATATATATATATCTGTAGTTCGTGCAGAATTTTTTGTTCAGTCCCCTCTTAATCAAATGCATTTTAGTGTGTGCATTTCCTGAATTTTATGTCTCATTTTATGCCATAATATTGGCCCATTTTTTTTTTTTTTTACACCTTTGTGCCAGAGAACGTTACTTTCTGTGTAACAAAATGTTATACTTTCCTGCATTTTAAAGGGGAACTCTGGCTTCCAAACCAAAATTTGATAAAGAGGCCCACATAACACAGAAACCCCTAATATACCCATCACAATTACCCGTTTCTTGAAAACGTATAAATAAATGCAGTTTTCTATGCTGAAATCCACCTGTTTAACAGTTCTTCTCTTTCTGCATCATTTGAAATCCTTGCAGGGACTAAACATGGATGTTAAAATTGTAACCACTTCTCCACAGCTTACAGACAGCATGCAGGAACTACATAACCCACAATGCATTGCACTGTGATGGTGTGTTCCTTATTGAAATCATGTGTGCAGGGAATTGTGGAGGATGCAGGCTAAGGACAGCTGGCTGTGAATACAAAGTAACAGTAGTCAGACAGCTCAGCAAAGTAGTCTGAAAGATCATCAGAAGAGTAGGGGCTAGGTTTAGGGAACTGTCAGAAACCATTAAAAATCATGAAGTCTGCATATTTTTAAATTGATGTATATTGCAAAGTTGCTTGAACTTATGTTTACTTTTCAAAAAGCTTAAGTTATGTTTTTGTGGAGTTCCCAATTAAGTACCTTTTCTACAGTCAAACTTTGATTTGAACCCCCCCCCCTTTTACATTATTTTTGGTCCTTAAAAAAAACCCCTTAAAAACAGGGTTTTACTGTAATGGTAAAAAATGAAGTATGTGGTCACATTGTGTTCTGTTAGTAAGTCCTATATTTCCTCTCACAGAATGTATATGCACCAGAAGGCGACCCTGAAATGACAGTAGAAAAATATGAGAGGACGTTTGAGCAAAATGAGGATCTTGGACTTAATGACATGAAAACAGAGGGATATGAAGAGAAGGCTTGATGGCTGCTAGCTTTACCAAGATGTTATACCGTGTTTTGTTTTGTGACTTTTTGACTCAGAAATGCCTGCAACATCTTAGTTTCTTGGAAACATAAATGCTGCGTTATGAATGAATGACCAGTAAAAAATACTAAAGTATGCAAATAATTTCTGGCACTGCACATTTAGCTGGTTTTCCTGTTCTCCAGAAGAAGAGCTGAATCTCCGTAGTGAGAGAGTATAGTATTTTTATGTGGGAAAACATTGTTTTGGGGGAACACAGGAATCCTTATTAAGTGCCTGGAGAAAAACCAATGACCCCATTTAACATGTTTAACCGCTGTTAATAAACAGTGCTGTTCTTCAAAATCACAAATGGTAATACACCCACTACTTTTAATGTAATGAATTTATGTAGCACAAGGGTGTCACGCTTCTAGCCACCTAATTGGTTCTGATCCTCCACACCAGTCATCCAAAACCAGCACCCAAGTTATACTTCAGTAGTTTTTAAAGTCCAGGGCATACTTGCTGTTAGGACATTTTGTGTAACAGTAAAGATTATTCAGTTTAAACCTGTATATTTTATAAGTTTAAGAGAACTTTGTTCTGCCTTATACAAGGCTATATTGTTTTTTCAAAGGTGATGTGTCACCCACATCACCCTGGCTCAAGTGGAGCTATAGGTCACTTTTGGCAATTAGCCATTTTTAAGCTGCAACCAGCATTTTATGTTGATTACAAAAATTGAAAAAAGAAAAACAAAATTGGTGACCCTTATTTTATGTTCTAACGATAAATAAAATTTGAAATGTACATGCACAGTCTTTATTGTTACTGTAGTTAATAGTTTATTAGAGCTGGTCCATAAATAAGATTGTTGTATTATAATGAATGCACACCTAAAAGCAAATGGTAAAGGAAAGTAGTTGTTTAATAAGCTTACAACATTGGCCTGTATTTGGGCTTTGCTGTCTCTGCCAAATAACAGTTTGAACCTACTCTGAGAACTACTGCTTAAAAATCTAAATAAGTTTAGGTGAGTGCTTGCTCATTATTTTTATACTTGGTATAACATCCAAACTCACCAAGATTACATTTGTGTGTTATGCACAAAAGATGGAAAGTCCTGTTAGATACAGGATCTTGAAAGGTTAAAGGGACTGTTCATCTTTGAATTCGCTTTTAGTGTGATATTTTGACACAATTTGCAGATTGTCTATGTTTTTTATTCTATGTGCTTTTGAAATTATTTAACTTTTTGTTCAGCGGCTCTCCAGTTTTAAATTACCAATTCACCCTAGCAACCAGGCAGTGGTTTGAATGAGATGCTGGAATATGAACGAGAGATACCAAAAATAAAGCAAAGTAATTAAAACTAACAAAGCTGTAGCCTCACAGTGCAATCTGGTTTTTGTCTGCTCATTTGTGAGCTGGTCGAAGAGGAAGGCAAATCATTTGATAACAACAACAATGAAGATCAGTTGGTAAGAATACATTCTATAAATACTCTTTTAACTAATCAGAGACCAGATGACCATGTTAAGGGATCATCTGGTATCAGCAGCTGAGGTAGATTACAGTACTGGTTAAGATAGTGTTGTAAAGACTATCTTTAAAGTGTTCTTATGATAATTTGATCTCCAAATAAAATACAAATCTTACCTCATTTCATATGTGTGGGCTTTCTTTCTTTCCTCATTGTGCTCTTTGCGTACATTGTGAACAAGGGATATGCCGAAAGTGAACAAGAATCCTTTTTTTTCCTTTCAAGTTTATATTGTGCCTGCTGTTGCTGATCATCGCCAATACAGTCAAGTATTGTGATCATGAAGAGATGATGATGATGCATAAATATACAAGGAAACCATACAATAAGCAGATACCTTTATTACAAAAAGGTCATTCATGCAGACACATTCACATAAAAAAAAAAAAAAAAAAAAGATTCCATCTTAACATTTGAATAAACGCTGTTTACAGTGAGAGCTGTGAATGAGTGGAATTCTCTCACTAATGTGGTTGTACTGGCAGATACATAAGATAGCTTTAAGAAAAAAAAGTAACTAGTAAAAAGGCATTCAGTGTCGAGTGCAGTAGCTGAAGGGGTTAAAGGTGGCCATACACGGATAGATCCGCTCGTTTGGCGATGTCGCCAAACGAGCGGATCTCCCTCCGATATGCCCACCTTGAGGTGAGCAATATCGGGCTGATCCGATCGTGGGCCCTAGGGCCCAACGATCGGATCCTAGCGTTCGCCAAACGGGCGGTCGGATCGCGGGACCGCATCAACGAACAGATGCGGCCGCGATCCGACGGGATTTTTAATCCCATCCGATCGAGATCTGGCCGACTTTCGGCCAGATCTCGATCGGGGAAGCCCGTCGGGGGCCCCCATACACGGGCCAATAAGCTGCCGACACGGTCTGTCGGCAGCTTTTATCGGCCCGTGTATGGCCACCTTAACTTACCCAGAAAAAAGGGGGGGGGGTCCAGATGCTCAAGCCCCACACCTTCAGCTCAGGGAGGCAATTGATGCAAATAGATAATGAAGTCCTTTTGTAAAATGTATAACGAAGCAATAGAATTCTTAATGAATCAGATGAAAATTGAGAGTAGGACTGGCCAGATATGGGATGACTTTGACGTAGTTGGCCAGCTTAAATATATTGCAATATATGGACAAACAATCCCTGTTTTGTTTAAAGGGTAAGGCATTTTTTAGTAGCTGTATGCACAAAATATCTTAATGTCTTAAATATATTGATAATGGGTTGAGTGCAGAGGACCTCTTGTGTACTTTATACTTATCCCTCGCTGCAGATTCTGGCATCGGAGTTCCACGCAGCCATCTTCCGGGTCTTCGGCAAGCTGAGTGGGAGATAGGCATGTTGGTGCATGCGCAGATGGAGCAAATTGTCGGTTTGCGTCAACTGCGCATGCGCTGAAACTCACGAAAATTGCAGAAGCGCCGGAAGAAGACACGAAAGATGGCTGCGTGGAACTCAGATGCCAGAATCTGCGTCGAGGGGTAAGTATAAGGTATGGGGCATTTCCCCAGGGGAACACTTAGGCTGGGTGGAGGAGGGAGGGGGTCTCCCTGGGGTGAGGAGTATGGGTTTTTTTCTTAAAGGGTTGACTTCTCCTTTAAGGCCACTTAGTCATTGGCTGACTATGACTAAGTACCCTTAAAGGGCATGTAAAGGCAAAAAAAAAATAAAATGCAATTTTTACTTTCTTTAATGAGAAAGAAATCTATCTCCAATATACTTTAATTAAAAAATGTGTACCGTTTTTATAAGAAACCTGACTCTATCATTTACTGCTGTGGATAGGAATTGTCAGACGGTCCCTAACTGCTCTGCAGGGAAACAATCATACTTATGAACAGCAGGGGAGCCCCCCTTCCCAGCGATGCAGAACTCAAGCAGAGCAGTCGGCGACTGTGAAGTGATTTGTATTGGATTTTATTTTTGCCTTTACCTCCCCTTTACTGTTTCCAACTCCTGCTGCAGGGACAAAGATCATGGCGCCAGATTTAAACGGATTCTATTTGGAGGATTATTTTGCTGCAGCCACTGGTTCTGCAGAGTTTGAGAAATTTGTATTAAACAATACCAAAACTATAAAATCCACATTAGATTACTTTTTACAGGACCCAGTGCAGTCTGGCTATTCTGATTATTAATCAGTCTTGCTGTATCGGCTTCTGGCAGATATTATTTGGCTGTTTTGATAATTTATGATGAACCCTAAGCAGCCCAGACCACACTGAGCATGTGCACAGTCTTGGTCTTGCAAATATTTTTAACAGTTACAAGATGGTGACCCCCCTGTGGCTAACTTTGAAAGCATAAATCATTTATTTGATTAGGCTTGTGGTGCAGTAAGTTTATGTTTAGTATACAAAATACAGCATTTCTAGCCTTATTCTATTTTCACTTTTCTCAGCGCCGTTTCTGTGTACATTGCCGCCTGAGACGGCTCCAGTAATGCCGCCCCCCCCCAGCCCGATTCCATTTCCGGGGGAGGCAGCAACGCTAGTTTGGAGAGCGCAATTGCGCTCTCTCGTCCTAGTAAAGCCGAATTTCCAGTTTTAAAAACCGTAAATTCGGCTCTTAAAGGCACCAGGAGCGGCTTTTTGCCACCCCTGGAAACCTAGCTGGCGATGCCTCCTGAGGCGAGCGCCTCAGCTCGCCTCATTGGCGGATCGCCCCTGACTTAACTTCCCCTTTTAGGCACGAAACGCGTAAGGCTTTGCTGTGATAATTTTTTGCTAAATAAATACTTTTTTTACTACATCTTATGGAGTGTGGTCTGGTTTATGCCAGCCCTTCATTATCTATAATAAGACATTAGCAGTACAGACCAAGTGAAGGAGAGTTCTCTTCCACGTTTATTAAAGCACTGTATACATTCTAGTCATTGACAAATACTGTATGCCGAACACAACGGTCTGTAATTCAGTAAGAGGTGAAACCCCTCATGTTACAAGCTCTTGTATTCTGCATTTGTACAAATGTACTCGTTTAAATTCGATACCATAGACAGAAAATCTCGCTGAGACACGGACATGAAGTTTTTACACACCCTCGCTCTCACCAGCGGAAGCTGGGCTTACTACCGCTTCCGGTCTTGCAGTTATGGCGGCGCCCGGTGGTAAGGAGAAATCTCAGTCTAAAGCCGAATACCTGAAGCGGTATCTGGAAACAGGCGGCGACGATGGGGGCCCGAAGAAAAGGAAGAAAAAGAAGAAGATTCCAGAGGGAAAGGGGTAAGTCGCGACACGCGCTTTTGTTTCCATGTAGCTGTGATTATATAATCATACTTCTATTGATATAATCTCAGGATGGCCACTATTGAACGTGCACCGGAGGAATGCAAATTGTGCCTCTCTTGTGACCTTCCACCCAGATGTCTGCTTGTGTCCACACAAACTGAATTCAAAATTATAGCAAGCAGGCAGGAGCCGTTTTGTGGACACTGTTAAGACAAGTCTTGCATCATCTCAGAATCTTGTTTGTGCACCAGAATGGGGGACCTGATGTCCATCCCCATGTACTGGCTACACAATTATATGGTGAAGAGAACGGGGGAATGTGTGGGGAGCAGTGACATCTAGGAAGTGCTGAATGGAAAGTGAAAGTAATGCTCTGCCATGCCTCTATGTCCAAGGCATAGAGGAGGGGCAGACAATATTTGATTGACAGCTGAGATATTTAAATGAGCTTACAACAGCTATGAATGCTTTAATAAAACATAGAAATTGGATTTCATGTTTAATTTGAAAAGGACTTTTATTATACAGAATTTTGTGTCTGGGTGACAGGTCCACTTTAAGGAGTCAAGTTTTTATTAGCATCAATATGTCCCTGAGGACAACTGCAAATGCATAGTTTGCCTTTTAATTAACCTTTATGAACAAACGTGTGCATTGTACGGTTCATTTCAATCCCCATATATTACGGAATGTTGTAGAGTCACCCGGCAAAAGGTTCACAGGCATATTTTGATTCACTTTGTAATGATGGCTTAGTATTCCCATTTTCTAAATCTCATGTGGTCAGTTCTTTAGTTGAAAAGCCGAGTCCATGCAGGTAAAATGCATTATGTCTGTATTACCAAATTTTCTAACTTTCTTAATTTTCTAAACATTGTTAGGATGCGTATAGTTGATGATGATGCTGAAGACTGGAAAACGATACATAGCAAACAAGAGCAAGCAGCAGAGGTGGAGGAGGAAGAGGAGCCTGTTGTGAGTATTCTGTCTATTAGTAATCGTATGTTAGTGAACTGCGCTAGGGATGCTACAAATCTATAATTAATGGATTCAGCCACATCCTCCCTCACGGTTTTGAGTAGATACCAAACAAAAGCCAAACCCTCATTTCCATATGCAAATTTTAGAAAAAAATAATATTGACAAAATTCTTGAACAAGAAATTGTAGCTTTCTGTTTTACGACCTTAAAAGTCATACAACGTTAAGGGGATGATTTATCAAAAATCGAGTATACTCGAGAGTATTCTTTGTAACCTCGAATAGGAGCCATTAAACTACCAGAAAAAACTTGGCAAGTAAAAGCTGGCTTATATAAAAGTCAGTGGGAATGTTCTCTGACAACATTATTTTGTCAGTTTTTAAAATCATTCGAGATTTTCAGCCACGTTTAAAATGAACGGGACAATGAGATTCTCCCTGGCATTAGATTTTTTTGTTTCCTTCAAAAAAAAAAAAAAAATACTCACAGGAATATTTTGTCTCGTTTTTCTCTTAAATAAGCTAGGATTCAAGAAAAAAGTTGCACAAGTGTTGTCAGTGTTTTTTCCCCTCGTTTTTGCGAACTCAGATTTTGATGAATCTGCCCTTAAGTGCTTTGCATTAAGTTTGGCCAGGCACTCAGGATTTGGGTAATCAGAATCCTACTGGGATCTGCCCAAATCCTGAACTGAATCCTAGATCTGTTGCAGTTTTGGTATGTTATAAGCAATGTTTGTATTTGCAGTATAATCCAACTTCAAATGTGCAATAAAATCAAAGTCTGATTTTTGAGTTGAGCTTTCAGTTAAAGGATTTGTAAAGTTGCCACATAGTAAAATATCCAGGATAATTCATATATGAAATGGAATAAACAGCTTCAAGGCAGTAGTTTCAAACGGCAAGTGTTCTTTTTATTTAGCATTGTACAAAATATAAAGAACATTTTCCTAAATGAATTATACTGACTACTTTGGGAGGGTGATTCCTGGAATTTACAGCTGTACAAACGTGAAACAAATACACTAGAACCAGCAACTTGTTTGACCTAACTAAGTAATAATTGGTATGTATTACTTTTCCTTTTTAACTGCTTTATTCAGAATTATACGTTTTAAATACTAAAACATTTTGCTATTATTGTCCCTTTATTCATATGACCACTGAATTCCAGCCAATTCTATCAGGTTGCCCAAAGGACAAGGAAAGGAACACAAATGAGTAAATGCACATAGACCGCTAGGTCTCTTTTCTTGTTTTAAGATGAAAAGTAAAGTTCAGACCTAAAGTTCCTATTCATTATACTATTTGTCTGCCATCTTGGCTTGCCTTGTATGATGTTATATGTTTGTTACTTGACGGGTCAATATTCATTATACTATTTGTCTGCCATCTTGGCTTGCCTTGTAGGGTATTATATGGCTGTGCCTTGGTGGGTCAATGATGACATGCAGGCATCTCATATAACCCTCACATCATCAATGAAGTAGAAGGCATCTGGAAAGGGTGGGGCATGCACAAGACTTGCACTTAAAATATGTATGCTCTCATTTAGTTTCACAAAAAATAATTAGGCTGACATCACCCAGGTCTTAAGAAACCTCAATTTTACATAACCTGATTTTAAGTTCCCCCTCATTTTACATTGGTTTTTACATTTACAAATATTCATATTTTTGCAAAAAGAAGCATTTCAAATGTGTTCACAAAATAAGTTTCATTGTTTCCTTGTTTTGATAAATTTCTTTAAAATTGTAACATGGTAACCCTTTTGAAATAAAAAATAACAAAGTGGTATAAAGTTATACCTTTATTGGCTAACTAAGATAATCATAGAAAGCTTTCAGAACATTTTAATGACCGACACAAAGGAGAATACGAATCTGTGTGTAAAGGTGGCCATAGACACACAGATCCGATCGTACGAATCGAGGATTCGTACGATTTTCGGATCGTGTGTGGCGTGTGCCGACATCTTTAGTCCGGCGGAGATCGTCGTTTGGTCGATCGGTCAGGTTTGATTTTGACCCGACCGATCCCGCCGGAGCTCATAGCACATCGTAATCTGATCGTTCGGCCATACGGCCAAACAATCAGATTACCCCTGCTATAGCCATGCCTGTTAATGGCATATCGGGGAAAGATCTGGTCGTTTGGCAACATCGCCAAACGAGCGGATCTTTGCATCTATGGCCACCTTAAGGTGTCTGCAATAGACAAGCAGATAAAGGTACAATAAGCTGAATATAAATTAGGACTGAATTAATGGAGTGTGGAATAAAAGGAATTCCATATGACCTCTGAGTCCAGATCCACACATTTATATTTCTGTCCTGGTGCAGGCCTTTTTTAGTCCACATAATTAGCCATAAATTCAAGGCCCAGGTTTAGTGCCTTTTCAAGAGCTTTGAAGGTTTCCATTAATTTGTACTCCCACACATTTTTTTCATTGCCTGTATTAAACATTGCCCCTAAGAACCAAACTTTACCTTTAAAATTGTACATATATATACCCTAGATACAACACCATAACTTATACCACATAACCTTCAACTCGAAACTCCAAATTATATGCACTTTCTGTTAAAAACATATAGTCCACCAATTGAAAAAAGCCTGTGAATGCCACTTTGTACAAAGTTGTATATAGTGCCTGTCCCATGTTCTCCTTAGTCACACATTGGACTTACACCCATAGCCATATTTAGCACTTTTCACAATCTACAATTTTCACAGCTTATTTCAGCTTGGCCAGTACTCTTGCAACTTTCAGGCACATCTTTAAAACCCAAATGCATCTAAAAGCCAAAGCTCGTCTGAGGCCATTTGCCTTGTTCATAGAGTATTCCACAATGTCCCGATTTAGCTCACAACAATAATCCAGAAGTGTGGAATGTGGAATGATGTGATTGAGGGTATTACCAGCCCTACAGGGCGACAAACGGTGATCTTTACAGATTTCTTAATTTTCCATCAGGTTCTGGAGTTCTTGTTGCAACATAGCATTTCTTGCTTGTGAGGTCCTCGGAAGCATTTAGATACAGTTGCTTACAATAAATGATTAGTAACGTTTAATTACTTTCTGTGCAGATCTATTTGTAATTGTCGTCTTTGCTGGTTTTTGGCATTTAGGTGGCAGAATTTGTAGATGAACGGCCTGATGATGTGAAACAAATGGAGATATTCAGGAACAGCAACAAATGGAAACTAATTCAAGGTGAATGAATACTATAAAAGCTTTGACCTTTTGCAACTTTGTATGAAGAATGTACAGTTGGATGCTAGTACAATTTAGCACTATTTTCAGCTAAATCAGTAGTGACAGCAGTGTAATTCATACCAAAGCTGGAAAAGTAGTACATTGTGTTAGTGCTATGCAGTAGTTATGTTGTAGTTACAGAGAATGTCTTATTTCAGTTCTCATTTACAGAAGCAGAGATTTGTAATCAGGGTTATATTGCTATATTTTTTTTTTTACTTTTTTAATGTCCTGTTACCTGAAAAATATTTTTTGAGATGAGATACAGAAAAGGTAGGTATGGCATTTTTTCAGAATTAAACTATTACATATAACACTTTTAAAATGTTACCTTTGCTGCCATATTGCTGTAAATACTTATGTGGTTGTATTATATACCTCCAAGCTAAAGCTCATCTGTAATGGATGTTACACAAAGGGGGAATAGGGCAGTCAGAGTATAGCATACATAGAGCATTGGGCAGGAAGATTATGGCATACACAGGGTGCATAGGGTAGGCAGATTATAGCATGCATAGGGCAGGCAGAGTATAGCACACAGGGAGCATAGGGCAGTTAAAGTATGGCATACACAGGGGGCATAGGGCAGGTAGAGTATGGCACACACAGGGGGCATAGGGCAGGTAGAGTATGGCACACAGGCAGCGTAGAGCAGGCAGAGTATTTCACACAGGCAGCATAGAGCAGGCAGAGTATGGCACACAGGCAGCATAGAGCAGGCAGAGTATGGCACACAGGCAGCATAGAGCAGGTAGAGTATGGCACATACAGGGAGCATAGGGCAGGCAGAGTATGGCACATACAGGGAGCATAGGGCAGGCAGAGTATGGTACACACAGGGGGCATAGGACAGGTAGAGCATGGTACACACAGGGAGACAGTATGGTACACACAGGGAGACAGTATGATACACACAGGGGGCATAGAGCAGGCAGAGTATGGCACATACAGAGAGCATAGGGCAGGCAGAGTATGGCACATGCAGGGAGCATAGGGCAGGCAGAGTATGGCACTAAGGGAGCATAGGGCAGGCAGAGTATTGCCCACATAGGAAGCATAGGGCAGGCAGAGTATGGCACACACGGGGCATCGGGTAGGTAGAGTATGGCATACACAGGGAGACAGCATGGTACACACAGAGAGACGGTATGATATAGGGTGCATAGGGCAGGCAGAGTTGGGCACACAAAGGCAGAGTTTGGCTCACTCAAGGAGCATAGGGCAGGCAGAGTGTGGCACTCAGGGAGCATAGGGCAGGCAGAGTGTGGAAGCTCTCCACTGTTTAGGATAGCAACTGCAGTATTAGCTTGGTGTGACATCACTTCCTGCTTGTCTCCCCTGCTCTCTCATAGCCCTGGGCTCAGATTACAGCAGAGAAGGGAGGGAGTAGGAAGAGGAGCAAACTGAGCATGCTCTTGCCCAGGACAAGGAGGTTTAAGCTGAAGGCAGGAAGTCTGATACAGAAGCCCATGTGTACACAATAGAAGGAAAGAAGGGAGAAACAACAGCCTGCCAGAGAGCAGTTCCATCCTAAAGTGCTAGCTCTTTCTGAAAGCACATGAACAGGCAAAATGACCTGAGATGGCTGTCTACACCAATATTACAACTAACAAAAAAGTACACTTGCTGATTTAGGAATGACATTTTATATTGTTTAGTAAATTATTTGCAGTGTAATTTAGAAATAAAAACATCATAAAAATCATGACAGAATCTCTTTGAGTCCATCAGTCCCAAACCAACTGGCTAGCTCAATGTGCATTTTACCCACTGCATAGGCATATAGACTGCTACATAAGCAAAATTTTACGCTAGTCAGAATTCTTCAGCCCGTGACATCAATTCCTGTTTTGTCATTTTGATGGGAAAAATATATGATTATATATATCATTTCCAGTTTCAGCATTATGATGCAAAAATATGTACTAGTATGGAAATTATCTTATTAAGCGGTTAATGAGCCTAGTTTGACTTGCAGTGCACCTGAAGAATCCTGTGCAATGGAAGAGTGGGGTTCTTCTATTTTCCTTTTTTCCCTGGCATGTAGCAAATTGCCTGTGGTAGGTTCTTGCCTTTGTTACGATTAATACCATTTGGTTCAATAGCATGTGGTGTGCATCATAGAAATTTGGTGAATTTTTATTTTTACTTATCCACCTATGTCTCTATCTTCCTTTCCTCACGTTGTTTTATTATAGCAGTATAATACTACTGCTGCTACACTATTTTTTGTTTATTATTGACATGCTGATGATGTCATTTTAAGGTTGTAGACTTAATGCTCTGTGGTAGTAGTCTGTATTACTATTTTTTTCAATAAACATCATATTTCAGGTTATTTCAGGAATGTGCTAAAAAGTATTGCATTTTTGGCTTTTAATGTCAAATAATGCATTCTCCATTACGAATCAGGATAGAAAGCCGGTATAGCTAATCAATATTTGTGTTTTATTTCAGATACTGGAAATGAATCATCTGGAATGGAGAGTTCTTCAGCTCTTGCATCCAAGTATGTTATTAAATAGTCTCCTCTTCTGCTGGTCACGTACTGTATTCTAACTGACAGTTAAACGATAGTGTATGTTATGGTTATGTTCTGGTAAAAATGAGTTGTATTACAGTGCCAATATACACGTATAATGTGAAGCTAATAACATGATGCCAGTAAATATGTAATAAATTGACTATATGGCAACATTTATTTTAGCACCATCCACACACATCTCAAGGGAAAGCAACATTGCACATGATCAATATTTTGATACCGAGACTGTAAATTAGATAACATGAAACACAGAAGTAAACCTCAGTATTGCAACAGCCCAATAAGTAACAAGAATAAAATTATATAAGGAGAATTACCTCCTTTAAAACAATCTCGAATAGAGATATATAATGTCCTGTCTAAGTAAAGCTTTGAAAAGGATGTTTGCTACCAGTATCTTTTACCTCAGCATTCTCTTGTCCCTTACCTTGTTTGCTGCTCTTATGGTATCACTCAATATGCTCATGAAAACACTCCTTTAGTTAATGTGATTAACATGAAGTAAATCTGAGAGAAGATGAGACCCACATCAGAGTGCACCTGATGCATCTTTCCCAACACAGAGATTTTTCAAAGGTTTTTTGGCATGTAGATAGCTATAACTAGAGCAGTAGTCTTCATGAGCATAAAGCCTGTTTTTGTTAGTGCAAGATGTCAATATTGTCAACACTTTCTATGTTTACTTTCAAATTGTGTTGGCTAATTGTCAGCAGGTTGTATATATGGGACTAGCCTCCACTGCTATGCTGCATTTAATTAACCTCTGGTTAGACTTGTGATTCCAAATTGTCCTTTGTGCAGAGACAGCAGCCCCACTACTTCACAAAAAAGAAATATTCAGAATGAGAAAAAAGATGACTCTTCTGATGCTTCCCCACCTCGAAGAAGTAGACATGATTCTTCAGATACATCGCCACCTCCAAGAAAAACACAAGATTCATCTGATGGATCACCACCTCGTAGAGGGAGGCACGACTCTCCCGACACGTCTCCGCCTCGTAGAGGGAGGCACGACTCTCCCGACACGTCTCCACCTCGTAGAGGGAGGCACGACTCTCCCGACACGTCTCCGCCTCGTAGAGGGAGGCACGAATCTCCCGACCCGTCTCCACCTCGTAGAGGGAGGCACGACTCTCCTGCCCAGTCTCCACCTCGGAGAGGGAGGCACGACTCTCCTGCCCAGTCTCCACCTCGGAGAGGGAGGCACGACTCTCCTGCCCAGTCTCCACCTCGGAGAGGGAGGCACGACTCTCCTGCCCAGTCTCCACCTCGGAGAGGGAGGCACGACTCTCCTGCCCAGTCTCCACCTCGGAGAGGGAGGCACGACTCTCCTGCCCAGTCTCCACCTCGGAGAAGGAGGCACGACTCTCCTGCCCAGTCTCCACCTCGGAGAGGGAGGCACGACTCTCCTGCCCAGTCTCCACCTCGGAGAGAGAGGCACGACTCTCGCGACCCATCTCCGCCTCGGAGGAGGAGGCACGTCTCTCTCGACCAGTCTCCGCCTCGTAGAGGGAGGCACGACTCTCGCAACCCATCTCCGCCTCGGAGAAGGAGGCCTGACTCTCGCAACCCATCTCCGCCTCTGAGAAGGATGCCTGACTCTCCCGACCCATCTCTGCCTCGGGGAAGGAGGACTGACCCGTCTCCACCTCGGAGAGGGAGGCATGACTCTCCTGACCTGTCTCCGCCTCAGAGAGGGAGGCAAAATTCCATTGAATCTTCTTATTCTAGAAATAAAAGATGTAAATATCCTTCTCCTGATCCTTCTGCAACTAGTAAAAATAGGCAGAACTCAAGTAAATCTTCTCGCTCTCAAAAGGATTATCAAAACTCTTCAAAAAGCATCCCTCTCCACAAGGATCCGCATAAATCTTCTGCACACTCATCCTACACTCAGGATTTCTCATCTCATCACAATCAAAAATTTAATTCCCAGGAACTTTCCAGCACCCAATCTGCGAAGGACCATAAAAAACCTAATAGTTCCAGTCACCGTTCCTCTGCTAGACACGATTATGACTCAGAATCCTCTCATTCAAAGAAAAGAGACAAGACACAGAAAAGAAGGAAAGAAGGTACTGTGAATAATAATTTGAACGCATTAACAACTCTTATCAGAATTATAAACATATACTTTAACACCGCTCCTTTGCCATAACAGCCCATTTTGTAACACAGCATACACATGTAGAGTTAATTTTTAAGCAAGTTAAGTAACTATAATATAAGCAAATTAAATTAGTTGTGGAAATAGCTATATTTTTAGTTAATTTATGTTTCAGATGCAGGCAGGGCCAATATCATCCTATCATATTTTCTTTTTCACACCAAAATGTTTTATTGTGTAGCAGAACAATTAAAGGGTTTGTGACAGAACGATGTGTTAAAATACAGCTTTAATTGTTGCCATAAAGCAGAACAAAATTGCTGCATTTTTAGATTTCATTTTAACTCCTTCATATAATGGAAATTTGTGAAACTGGTGTCACAGGCACATATTAGGGTAACACCTTGCACTCCATTAGATGGGAACCTAATATAAGGGTATAAGTTCACTCCTTCCTTGTGTCTTGTGTTAAAAAGCAATCTCCAGTTTAGTATACTTTTGTCCATGGAAGATAGTAGATTCTGCAGGAGATTAGCCACCCTTCTAGAACATTTATTTATGTATAAAGTGCATTGATTAAGTATGTTTTACAGAGATATTTTAGGTGATATTAGTGAACATTTTCCTCACATACTACTGAGCATTACCAGGGTTTGATTCTTTTGGTGGAATTATGGTATTATCCTGCTTCCTAGCTCTATGCCCCTTTGTTAGTAGCCGGTCCTTGTTTGTAAAGGATACGATTAATGCTTCCAGTAGCAAAAGCAGTTACCACTATAAAGGTTATAGTTGTGTCCCATACTAGTGATGCATGGTTGTATCCGATACGGCAGGTTCTACATAGTAACATAGTAACATAGTAAGTAAGGTTGAAAAAAGACACATGTCCATCGAGTTCAACCTTTTTTTTTTTTTTTTTTTTTTTGTTTATTAACTACCTATCTGCCAGTTGATCCAGAGGAAGGCAAAAAACCCATCTGAAGCCTCTGCAATTTGCCTTAGAGGGGGAAAAATTCCTTCCTGACTCCAAAATGGCAATCGGACTAGTCCCTGGATCAACTTGGACTATGAGCTATTTCCTATAACCCTGTATTCCCTTACTTGCTAAAAAGCCATCCAACCCCTTCTTAAAGCTATCTAATGTATCAGCCTGTACAACTGATTCAGGGAGAGAATTCCACATCTTCACAGCTCTCACTGTAAAAAAACCCCTTCCGAATATTTAGGCGGAACCTCTTTTCTTCTAATCGGAATGGGTGACCTCGTGTCAGCTGGAAAGACCTACTGGTAAATAAAGCATTAGAGAGATTGTTATATGATCCCCTTATATATTTATACATAGTCATCATATCACCCCTTAAGCGCCTCTTCTCCAGCGTGAACATCCCCAATTTGGCCAGTCTTTCCTCATAGCTAAGATTTTCAATACCTTTTACCAGCTTAGTTGCCCTTCTCTGTACCCTCTCTAATACAATAATGTCCTGTTTGAGTGATGGAGACCAAAACTGTACGGCATATTCTAGATGGGGCCTTACAAGTACTCTATACAGTGGAAGAATGACCCCCTCCTCCCGTGACTCTATGCCCCTTTTAATATAGCTCAAGACCTTATTTGCCCTTGATGCTGCTGACTGGCATTGCTTGCTACAGCCAAGTTTATCATCTACAAGGACTCCAAGGTCCTTTTCCATAATGGATTTGCCTAGTGCAGTCCCATTAAGGGTATAAGTGGCTTGGATATTTTTACATCCCAGGTGCATGACTTTACATTTATCATCATTGAATCTCATTTGCCACTTAGCTGCCCAGATTGCCAGTTTGTCAAGATCCTGTTGCAAGGATGCCACATCCTGGATGGAATTAATTGGGCTGGATAATTTTGTGTCATCTGCAAACACTGATACATTACTTACAACACCCTCCCCTAAGTCATTAATGAACAAGTTAAATAAAAGTGGACCCAATACTGAGCCCTGGGGGACCCCACTAAGAACCTTACTCCAAGTAGAGAATGTCCCATTAACAACCACCCTCTGTACCCGATCCTGTAGCCAGTTTCCTATCCATGTGCAAACGACTTCATTAAGCCCAACAGACCTTAGTTTAGAAAGCAGTCGTTTGTGGGGCACAGTATCAAACGCTTTGGCAAAATCCAAATAGATCACATCTACTGCCCCCCCACTATCCAGAATCTTACTTACCACATCATAAAATGCAATCAAATTCGTCTGACATGACCTATCCTTCATAAAGCCATGCTGATTGTTGCTCATAATGCCATTCATTAGGACAAAATTTTGAATGTGATCCCTTAACAAGCCTTCAAATAATTTGCCCACCACAGATGTCAAGCTTACTGGCCTATAATTGCCAGGCTGAGATCGTAATCCCTTTTTAAATATTGGAGTAACATCAGCTTTTCTCCAATCCATAGGCACCATACCAGATGACAGTGAATCTGAGAAAATCAGAAATAAGGGCTGGTCTAAAACTGAACTAAGCTCTCTTAGAACCCGGGGGTGTATGCCATCAGGCCCTGGAGCCTTGTTTACATTAATTTGTATTAAAGCTTTTTGAATCATATCCTGAGTCAGCCACTGACTAGATTGAGCTGAACCATTCGTGCAGTTATTAAGTGAGCCTGTGAACCCAGACTCCTCTATTGTATACACTGAAGAAAAGAACTGATTTAGCACATTTGCCTTATCTGTATCTGTTACAACCATACTGGTACCATTATTTAATGGAGCAACACTCTCAACCTGCATCTTTTTACTATTAATATATTTAAAAAACTTTTTAGGGTTAGTTTTCACCTCCACCGCAATTAACTCTTCATTTCTTTTCTTAGCCTTCCGGATTGCTGATTTACAACATTTATTACAGTGTTTATATTCATTAAATGCAGCTTCTGTCCCTAAAGATTTGTAGTTTTTAAATGCCTTTCTCTTCTTTCCCATTAACATCTTTACCTCTGTATTAAGCCACACAGGATGATTCTTAGAGCTTCTACGTTTAGTCCTTAAGGGAATAAATTGAGAACAGTAATGATTTAATATCATTTTAAAGGACAACCATTTCTGTTCTGTGTTTTTAGCTGAAAACCTAATGCCCCAATCAATGCTCTGTAGGGCAGCCCTCAAGGCACTAAAATTAGCTTTGGCAAAATTCATGGTTTTTGTTGCCCCAGTATATTTTTGTTTTTTGCACCAGACATTATTAAAAGATATAACATTATGGTCACTATTAGCCAGGGGTTCAATGACTTGCACATTTGCTATAAGTTCTGGGTCATTTGAGATCACTAAATCAAGAATAGCATTTTTTCTGGTAGGCTCCTCAACAACCTGTGCTAAAAAATTGTCGTGCAATAAGTTTATAAACTTGTTCCCATTAACTGATCTAGCAGTACCGTTGCTCCAGTCAATATCTGGGTAATTAAAATCCCCCATTATCTTTACTTTACCTAAACTAGCAGCCTTTTCTATTTGCATTAGGAGCTTTGTCTCTTCCTCCTCACTTACATTAGGGGGTCTATAGCATGCTCCTACAATTAATTTGCTGGATTCTTTACAATTGGTGAAGAACTCCACCCATACGACTTCTGGACCCTCATTTTCTAACACAACCTCCTCCTTTATATGAGCTTTTAAATCCTGCCTAACATACAGACATACCCCTCCTCCTTTTCTATTGCCTCTGTCCCTCCGAAACAAAGTATAGCCACTGATATTTACTGCCCAGTCATGCGACTCATTCAGCCATGTTTCGGCCACACCAATCACATCATATTTTCCTTCCATCACCAGCAGCTCCAGCTCTCCCATTTTACCAGTCAGACTTCTTGCATTTGTAAACATACATTTAATACTGGCACCATATTGAACATATGACATGTGGTCCTCCCTATCCTTAACAGTATCCCTAGCCAAATCTCCTCCCCCATTTTCCCTTTCTTTGCCCACTATCTCATCTAACCTGTCTACCACTGAATCTTTTACTGAACCCTCCCCCCCCCCACACCTAGTTTAAAATCTCCTCCAACCCTCTAGCCATCTTCTCTCCCAAAACAGCTGCCCCATCATCATTGAGGTGCAGCCCATCCCTAGCAAAGAGCCTGTAGCCGACTGAAAAATCAGCCCAGTTCTCCAAAAACCCAAAACCCTCCTCCCTACACCAATCTTTTAGCCACGCATTAATCTCCCTACGCTCCCGCTGTCTCCTTAGCGTTGCTCGTGGCTCAGGTAATATCTCTGAGAAAATTACCTTGGAAGTCCTCGCCCTCAGCTTTGAACCTAGTTTTTTAAAATTATTTTTGAGGACTTCACCACCTCCTCTAACTTTGTCATTGGTACCTATGTGTACCAAGAACGCTGGGTCTTCCCCAGCCCCTCCCAATAATCTGTCAACTCGTTCCACCACATGCCGAGGTTGCTGATTTATGTTCAGATGGGTTGTGGGTCCAACTGGTGGTATTGCCAGACCTCCCACTTTCAGCCCCTCTGTCTTTCATTCACTGTAGCCTTTTCTTTTTGAAGCAACACAGCAGCAGAACTCCGACTCAGATCTATCTCCGCCACGTCACACAAAGTCAAGAGGCTCGGACTCGGACCTGTCACCACCACGGCGTACACAAAAGGATTCCGATTCAGACCTTTCCCCACCACGTCAATCCAAAAAGAAGGGATCAGAATCTGACCTTTCCCCACCAAGGCGCAGAACTGATGGCGCCAGGGGCTCTGCAGTGGGTCCCATTCACAAAGGGTCTGGAGTAAGTGTCTGCACTGAGCTGCTATCTAGGCATGCACTTTATTGCCCTTTAGAATGGTCTTAATGTTGGTCAATATCATGCATGGTGACTAAAAATGGGACATGTTTGTTGAGTGCTTTTCAGTATTTACTGTGTGGACATTGAATTTTGAGGGGCAAAGTGGTAATGGTGGCGGAACCCATGGGCAAGTACCTAATGATTTATATACTTATAGAATGCTAAAAAATCATTACCTTCATTATAAAATTGGTACATACGGTGTTAAATAATATTAATCAGACTGATACCCTGTAGATGCTGTCTGGCGGCAGAGCTGGCCTTGTGTCTTCTGACGTCCTTAGGCAGGAAAAGGAGGAGCTGAAAAAGGGACTAAAAGATAACAAACATTTGGAAGGTAAGCAATGAATGGAGGCTTTGAAGCATAAATTAGATCTGTATAGCAAAGATTCAGTACATTTTACATGTGGGTGCTACTAACTGAAAGGAGCAGGCCAAGATGTGATTGTGTTATGGAGAACCATGAAAATCAAAGAAATTGCTTTAAGCATGCTGCTGTGTTTTGTGTCTTCAGATGAATCCAGAAATGCAGAAACTGTTTTCAGAGACAAAAGTGGCAAGCGCAGGGACCTGGATATGGAACGGCAACAACAGCAACAGAAACAGGCAGTTCAGGACAAGAAGGATGAGATGTATGCACAGTGGGGAAAAGGGTAAGTTAAAGTCATAGTGTGAAATAATCATGGAAAGTTACACAGGAACAATGTGCCATGTTATGTTTTATCACTATATAAATCTAAATACAGTTTAGTATAGCCACATCTTTTTGTTTCTGACCCACACCTACAAAAACACTGTGTTTCTCTCTCTTCTAAAGTTGGACTTGATACAGGATTTACCCCACTCTTCATTTCATGAGCAGATGGAGTATGGGAAACTTTCTTTAATTAAAGTAGTTGGCAGAAGCACAGAAGACATATGTGTCTAGACTTCTGATGTAGATAATACTCGTTATTTTTCTAATCTCTCACCGACTGCACTATTATTGTGGCGAAAATATGGGTTGGCTGCGTATGCAGGAAGCTTTTCTTTTTAGTAATTAATGTTTCCTTTAAGCTTGTTTTCAAGTTGTGACTTTATCTTATTCTAGCTTGGCCCAAAAAGCGCAACAGCAAAAAAAACTGGTGGATGCTGTAAAAGAAATGGAAAAGCCGCTTGCCAGATACATTGATGACGATGACCTAGACAAAATGTTGCGAGAACAGGAGAGAGAGGGTGACCCAATGGCCAAATTCCTGCAAAAAAAGAAAGATAAAAAAGATAGTGAGAAAAAACGTGAGTTTACAAACAGTGGCAGTTAAAGTGATACTGACACTAAAAAACTACTTTTAAAATATGAATGTACATTAAAAGTTACCTATAGGTCATGCTGATAGGTTTGTCTTTGTAAGTAATTGTTGGTTGAAGTTCCTAAACCTGACTTTTGCCAACCTGACTGTCCCATCCTTAGCCTGTCAGTTAGAGATTCTAATGCAAACGGGCTCCTGCTGCACAAATATGGCAGCCCCCTCATAGGTGATAACAGGGAGTCAAATAGGTAATGTAAAAGCATTGGTCAAATACTTTATGGTAAAATTATAAAAAGCATGCAAGTCAATTCTATGGTAGATGTAAAAAAAGGTTCAATTTCTGGTGTCAGTATTTCTTTAAAAGACGTTTTGGTTTAAATCATGTAAAGCTATAGTATCCAAAAAAAAATACTGCATCCATGTTGGTGCAAATTTTTGTGGTGGTTGTAACTAGAAGGTTCATGCTGTGCAGGTCAAGCTGTAACATATTTTGTAGTGCTGTAGCCTTTGAATACTCTTGTTTTTAGAAAAAATTGGGCACTAGAAATCTCTTCAAGGTGGCTTAAACTTTCAACAGAAATATTAACTGCAACCTTTAGCTCTTTACAGTGGGTTCCCAGACATAAGTAAAGATGCAAGACAATTCATCTGTGAGAACGTGCTTATCAGCACTGCAGCTCATCTTGTATATGACTTTAATGTAATTGTTCTTCATACATTGTAGAATGTCAAAAGCAACCAGTAACAGTAACTATTCAATATGATACAACCTTGGAGTTTAGTAGCATTTAGTAGTCAGTATTCCACAGCTTCTCTCTGGTTTATTTCTCCATTCTATAGTGTTTACAAATGTAGTGGAAATGTGGGAAAAATAATTTAAATTGCAGGCATATTAAAGTTATGTTATTTCACCACAACAAATGTATACGTGAACTTCCAACAAAAATTTTATTATTTATTTCTAGCTACAATTGTAAGAACAATGAGTAGTTCATTTTACACAGGTGAAGGGTTCTCTAGTTTTCAGTTTTCTGGAGGACTGTGGAAATATTTTGTTAAATAATGCTGCTCATTTCATCTATTATATTGCTGGACTATAGTTCCAACGTACTTTAACCCATGATTGTTTGAGTATTGTGACATTTTTAGTCCAGCACAGTTTGGGTAGTGGATTTGTTCAGCAACAGTGTTTACATCCCTATTAACAGTTCAGAAAACTGAGTACAGTTTATAATTGTAGCAAATAGTCTTCAAAAAAGTATATATACACCAGGAACATCCCTTAACCATAAATTGAAGTATGGGGACAATCGGGGGGTTGCAGCCTCCTTTCTGTATGTAAATAAGGTAGAATGCTTGCGACCACTAAGTTTTACTCGGCTATACTTTTATTGGATTCTGTATGTTGTAGTGTGTAATATATTTAACCTTAATTCTTTTGTAAGTCTATTCTAGGACAACTTTGTATAGTGTAACATATTAAAGCATAGGACAATTATGTTTTCAAATCTAAAATTTGATCTCCCATATCCTGTACAGAACGTCCGATGTATAAGGGTCCCAATCCCCCGCCAAACAGGTATAATATCTTGCCTGGATATCGCTGGGATGGTGTGGATAGGTAAGTAGAAACATATTTAATTTGCTGTCAGGTAAATTCTCTTTTGCAATATCTTTAATGCTGGGAGCTTGATTTCTTTTTTTGCATAGGGTTTGTCTATCTCATTATTTTTAAAGAAAGCAGTTAAGCTGTTGAGTGCTACAACTCTCACCATTCCCATCCAGCTCTAATTGTAATAAAACACCAGGTTACCATGGTAACAGCGCGTTCCAGATCAGACTATTTAAAGAAGGCGTTGTTTGCCCCCATGACAACGTCAAGTATCATTAAACAGCATTGAGAATATTACTCCATTTTACAACCACGCTGCACATTACATATTCATGTATTTGGCTGACTGAGTGTACATTTCAGTTTTCATATAATAACTGCCCATATTGAAATTTTGTAATTGGTAAGATTGGAATCCCTCCAGACAGGCCATTTACCCATGGTTTTAAGAGTTAGGATGTGGTTTTAACCCTGCTGGGCGTAAACAAGAAAAATCTTTTATTGTCTTTGTATATCTGTAATTTCTTACCTGTGTCACTTTGCTATTAACATCCATAGTGGGGATGAAGTCTCCTATAGTTTTGTAATTTTCATTCATGTTCACAGTTTGGAGACATCCACCTGGCTTACTAAATATAGTACTTTTTTTTAGGTACTATGCTATCAAAATTCATGCTTGATATAATCAATATATACTGTATAAGGGCAGAACTCCACGGGCGGATCTGACGCTCTGTGCCAAGATGCAGGCGTCAAATCGGATGTGATGAAAAATAAGGTAAGAAATACAAATGTTGGATGTTGTCGCAACGTTCATTATTTCCGTCACATCCGACTTGACGCTGGCGTTTTAGCGCATCAGATCCGCCGGAATCACCCATGGTGTTCTGCCGTAACACCGAGAGACAATCTGCTGGTTTTGCCTGCTTTGATAAATTACACTAAATTATGCATTGCTGCATTGTGGGTAAAACACATGCCATTTGCATGCTATTTGCTTATTGTGCTTGCGTTTAAAATACAATGAGGATAAGAGATGGTTTGCTGTTACAGAGTCGTTAAACATGTAATGTGTGCATAATTAGAAAAATGATTATTATCCTTCATAACCACACTAGAAATTGTCAAAAAAAAATCATCGGTGGTGGGAAACTGTTCATGTATATCACTAATTTGAAGGTGGATTTATAAAGTATGCATGTGCAAAAGTAACCAGGGTGCTCCCCTAGCCTGAAAGGAAAAAGTGTTAATATTACCAAGGTTGCTGCTTCAGACCCTGAAGAAATTCAAGTAACATTTTGTTATTCTCTCTATGCTAGGTCCAATGGATTTGAAAAGCAACACTTTGCAAGGATGGCAGAAAAGACAGCTGTACAGCAGGAAGCATACAAGTGGAGTGTGGAAGACATGTGAACAAGATGACAGACTTTATGCAGAGCAGGGAAAAAGAAGTCCATCTTGTGTTATGTCTTGACAATACATTACCAGACTTGCAATTAGCATCTTGATTCCTTCAGTTAGGTAGACCTGTCCTCTTCTCAGGGCTTTCTCAGTCAGTACTTGTTTTTTTAAATACCCAGCAGCAACCCTTGTGTACCACTTGGTGACCATGGACAGAAATACCTATATACCCTGTGGGTAAGCATTACTATATATTGTACATTTTCTCCAATTCTCCTCTGTATTCCAAGGTATCCACCTTGATTTCAAGATGTTTTATTTGTTTTCATGAACAGTAAGATATATTAAGTATTTCCATTTTCTATTAAAGTGCTGTAATTTGTTTTCTTCGTGTCCCATTTTTATTAAAACAACAAATGGGAGACATATTCAGGCATTGTACATAGCATTTTCAGATTAAAGTGGTCCAAATTTTAGACGACTACAGGTTGCATCTATAAGTTAAATGCTAGCAGCTCTGGGTTAGTACCCCTTGTATGCAGAGATTGTGTTCTTGTTTTTAGGTATGGATCTTGTCTCATGTTTGCCAGATTTTATCATACTTATTAGGGCTTTCTCGCTAGAGATAAGTGAGTTTAATTAAGGATGGCACTAGTGGCTACTACCTCCTTCCATTCTTTTAGAGTTGGGGTTGAAGTGCCCAGCCATTTTGAAACTTTCTTAAAGGGAACTATCTCGAACATGAAAATGTAATATAAGCTTCATCATACTGAAATAAGAAACTTTCTAAATATAATGAATTAAACATTCTGCATTGTTTCTGAAATAATCAAGTTAATCTTCACTATTCCTCTTTCAGCATATGTTTCTCTTCATTCTATCTTCATGCAGTTGGGTGTCAGATATTCATTGACAGTTAGATCCAAGATATCTTATAGGGGTCTCCTTTTGCCTAGAAGATGTGTGCCTAGATGGAAATATCCATTACCCGGAAAGCCGCAGGTCCCTAGCATTCTGGATAACAAGTCCCATACTTGTATAATGAAATTTTTTGCCTTGCCTTTTATAGCTCCAAATTAGAAACACTTTATTTATTTTTGTTTTAACAAAGACAATGGGCACAATAAAACATTAAACTGTTTTTCCAACAAAGATTTGATATCAGGGCAGGCGACCACTTGTATCTGCAACCATGATCCCCACCATTAACCACTTATACTTTATAAAGAACTTTTATAGAGGTTACTATACTAATGTGTTTCAATTATTGGATGATATCAGTTGGCAATGTGCAGAATCTTGTCTAATGTCTCTTTGGGTTCTCTTTGCCCTCTAAAGATGCGTTTCCCTTCTGTTGTTGGAGATAAATCTGCAGTCGGCATTGAGGAAGTTGCGGTATCCTGTAACAGATGGGAGCAGTCCATTACTTTAACAGAAATAGAGACATGCTTTCCTAGCATGACACTAGCAGAGCCACTAAGTTTCCCAAATACATGTACCCCTTTCCTCAAATTAGAAGTAGTTCTGTGCATCATACGAAATAGCTGAAAATAGCTCAAATCCAAAAATAATCCAGCTAAAACCTGTCGAGGTTCTGTAGAAGTCAATGGCAGAAACTTGAACAAATATGAGGATGTTTGTAGCCTTCGTGATGTTTGGGTATTTTTCAGTGGGTTTTACTGAAAAAAATTGAGCAATTCTGTTTTTTTCCCACAGAAAACGCGATAAATTTGAGTATTCAGGTTTTCCACCCCAAACTCACTAATTCGTGTTTTTTTTGGGTTTTTTTCAGAAATTAGAAACCATTTGAGATATAAAAAACCTCACAAACCTCTAAAACTCTACCTCTGCTAAATAACCCAGTTAGTGTGACGTAGATATTCTGAGACAATTTGCAGTTTCATCTTTTATTATTTGTGGTTTTTGAGTTATTTAGATTTTTATTCAGCAGCTCTCCAGTTTCAGCAGTCTGGTTGCTAGGGCACGAATTACCCTAGAAACCATGCAGTGATTTGAATAAAAGACTGGAATATGAATAGGAGAGGGCCTGAATAGAAAGAAAAATATAGCAATAACAATACATTTGTATATAGAGCATTTGTTTTTTAGATGAGGGGTCAGAGACCCCCATTTGAAAGCTGGGATAGAATCAGAAGATTATTTAAAAACTATTCCAAAAAAAAATAAACAATGAAAGCCCATCAAAAAGTTGCTTAGAACATACTAAAAATGAACTTAAAGGTGAACCATCCCTTTATATAAATCCAATGGGGTTTTGCTTCCAATAAGGATTCATTACATCTTAGTTTAGATAAAGTACAAGTTACTGTTTAATTATTACAGAGAAAAATGAAATAATTTTTAAAAATGTGACTTATTTGGATAAAATGAATTCTATGGGAGATGAGGGGTCAGAGACCCCCATTTGAAAGCTGGGATAGAATCAGAAGATGGCAAATTATTTAAAAACTATTCCAAAAAAAAATAAACAATGAAAGCCCATCAAAAAGTTGCTTAGAACATACTAAAAATGAACTTAAAGGTGAACCATCCCTTTATATAAATCCAATGGGGTTTTGCTTCCAATAAGGATTCATTACATCTTAGTTTAGATAAAGTACAAGTTACTGTTTAATTATTACAGAGAAAAATGAAATAATTTTTAAAAATGTGACTTATTTGGATAAAATGAATTCTATGGGAGATGGCCTTTTATAATTAGGACTTTTTTGATAATAGGTTTCCGGATAACAGGTACCATACCTGTAATTACATGTCCCTAGTGTACATAGGTAACGGCTTCTAATAAAGTGGCAACTAGCCATCATCATTTGTCTTCAAGATTGCATTGGTCATCTAATTTTAATATATATCTTTATAAATACCTGTAAGTCTCCCTGTGAACGGTGTTGAAGTCGCTTTCACCTGTTAACTCTAAATTACCCTTCTTAGGTTTGCAGATTCTGACAGTCTCTCCTTTTTTGGGCACAAATGTGCTTCCAGTAGTTGTCTCACTTTCCAACTTGACCTGCAATAAAAATGCGGCACTCTATTGTTGGATTAAAATATAAAAACCCTGAAACCAACATTAAATGAAAAATACTTATAAGTTTCTTACTTGCAGAGAGAAGCATATTGCTGTAACCGCCCACACTCTTATACAGCTTAAAACTGTTGAGCCAAGTCAAATCAATTGTTGCCGTTTGAAGAGTTTACAACACATCATCCATGCCACTTAATATTTTATTTTTGCATTTCCAGTCATTGTATTGAAACAGATATTGAGCAGTTATTACATTGCAAACCTTGCTCCTGTTTAGAGTTGACACTGATGAAAAGCAGCAGCATCAGTGGGTATTTCGGAATTGATTCAGAACTGTGCTACCTCTCCTGTATATATTCTTGCCAATGCACTTTTTTTTTTTTTTTTGAATCTTTGCACCATGCTATCACTCCAAAAAAGCAAAAACAGGGCCGCATCCACTATATACACTGATACACTGATGTATTTGGTTGGGGTGCCACCATTTTTTCAGCTTCCAAGTATTCTTAGCTTGAGCTGGGCGCAAGCACAATATAGGAATGCACATGTACCTACCCCAAGCATGTGCAAGGAATACTTGAGAGCAGAAGAAAAAATTGATTATTTATAAGAGTTTTATATTTGATAGTCCGATATTGGAACATAGGAATGCTCATTATAAATGTCTGCTGTGGACTGAGCGTGGAAAAAAAAGGGATGGTCTCACCATAGGTCTCAATGAAATGCCATCTCGAGGGTCTCCGTGTCGCCAGTGAGGTTGCACCACCCAGTTTTTGTACACAGTCTTGTTGTGTGTGGAACCATCAAATGTGGCATTTAGGGGTTTAAGAATAGAACGTGGACGTCGATTGGGCTCTCTGGGCAGCCATGCTGGTGTGGAAAATGCCAGCTGCCAGAAAAATGATACAATATTATATAATGGAAAAAAAATCTAGCTGTTGGTACAACATAGAAGAGAGAATAACAGCAGCATAATGGGAGAAAAGAGAACAGTAAGGGTTTAGGTTATCTTTAGTAAGGATAATTCAGATATTTTACGTTGGTGATATTTAAGCATAGTCCAATAGAAGAAGGAAAGGAAACAAGCTATGGTAAGTTAAAAATCTGATCAAATACATCTAGTGATTATAGTCAAAGCAGCTGGATCCTGCCCAGAAAAACTAAGAAGGAAACCAGGTAACTTGAGGGGATTTAGGGGGGGTACTGGACAGAGTAAATTGTGAAACAAAGTGACTTCAGAGCCACACTTTCTGGGAACTGCAATGAAAGTCATTGTTCATTAGGTAGTATTAATACGATGACCATACATTCCAAAATGTGCCAGTTTTACCACACTGCCTGATCATCTACTCAGTGATCAGTTTCGACAATCATCCTGCAATCCTGTTCAACAGCAGAGGATCCAAACTGACATTTAATTATGATGCCGGCAGGTGTATTGGCAGATGGGGAAGAGAAGAAGATCACCAGCTTTAATCCTTTTAATCATTTGGGCTGTTGAACAGAATTAATGTAACAATAGAATGTACCCATACCTATGTATCGCCAGCTAAACAGTAACTGTCTCAACTCATCATGATGGTTCACATAGTGTATGACCACAAACTGGGATTCTTGTGGAAACATAACCTGGTAATAAATTATGTATGTCCAGGATATTTCATCCAATGACTTTATAGGTAAGTACTCCCAATGTCAGTTACTTGCCACATACTATTGCTGCCATGCTATTTAAAGTGGCAGAATTTGATTGCTTATTATTAACACTGAATATGGGGTATGGTCACATAGAGAATATGTATATAGAAGATAGAAGTATGTGGTTTCCCTTTGCCTTTTCTGGGTTGACTGTATCTACAGCATGCACCAACGTTTCCCATACCCATCTCCACTAATAAAACAATAAAGGTGGTTGAAATTTTTATTTTAAGGAAGGCTAAGGTTGGAAGCAAAAGAAAGTCTGCCTATGACCTGAGGCCTTTATAAAAACAAATTGAAATAGGTCTTACATGCCTTTACCCAAAGTGGGGGAAAGCATCATGACAATGTTAGGGAAAATATATGGAGATAAACAGAGTAGGAGTTTACAAGAGTAGTATTTGGAGAGTATGTTAGGAAACAAGGGATGGGTACAGATTTATCTAAGAGACAAAATATTACCTTGGTTACTGTGTTCCCATCCACTTGCCCCCCTCTCTCCCGGTCCATAACAGTGAGCTCTTCCTTCAACTGGGCTGGTTCTGGCCGTGGGTGCAGCAAAGGGTCCCAACCAGGGAAAGTTTCTCTCTGGACTGTCTTAAAGTCATTTCTTAGAGAAGAACATATGGTTCCAAATTCATCATACACCTTTTTCCAATCTGTTTTAGTTTCTAGAATTTTTTTTAACGACTTATCTAGGATAAACAAAAACCATTATTTTTCTTACCTGAGGTGGGTATTTACTCCGAGGTTATCTGGGGGTGGCAAGGCAGCTCTGGTTTGTTGTGGAAGGCTGTGTGGTGTTGGGAAGTCACTCTGGTATTTGGTTGTTACTTCCATTTGTGGTCGTTTGGTGACTTTCTGCGTTACATGATTTTTAACTGTTCCTTTCTCCAGTGGCAGAGGGTGATATGTGGACTGATGGGTAGTTTCCATATGATGTTCCCCTTAGAAAAAAACAGTTAATTATAGCAGAGTCTAAATTATTATAAAGTGAAAATATTAGTTTTATTCGATTATGAAAATCACATGTATATGTAAGGCTATGTTAACATTTTACATTCACCAATAATTGTCCCGGATGAAACTTTCTTTCTCAGGTTTGAGCCCTCACATAAGTTGGAGACCAATCTATATATCTCAGGTTGAGATAGCAATAATGGGCACCAGTTGTTCTTGAACTCAAACAACAAGGTTTTATTTAACTTGATTCACAAAGGAGTATTTGAACATCAATATGGCAGGGCATACACATTGCACAGGTGTCAGGCATATACTCACAGTTACATCTTCACACAATATTCTCAGGGTCAATCTATACACAACGGATTAGCTCATTAATTATGGGTCACCCCCGGCTTTCAGAATCTTCCTTCAAATGGAACCTAGAAGAACTATCTAGTCCCTGTAGTCACAATGCTTTAGGTGATATCCTTGCAGCGTTTGTATCAATTCGTGTCAGCTCTCAGACAGGGTGCCTGACTCCGCCAAGTCAGGAAATCTCATAGATCAATGAATAAAGCTTACCCTGGAGAACCTTCAAACAATAGTATTGTTTATATCAAAATAAACAATACTATTGTTTGAAGGTTCTCCAGGGTAAGCTTTATTCATTGATCTATCTAGTCCCTGTGCCTATGCACTTAAAACCTACCTAATTCATATGAATGAATAACTACATTTCCTGGTGCCAGGATTTATATTTACAATAATTGACTCCAGTTTGGAGCTTGTTTCTAACCACCCTATGCCAATCAAATAATGGCATGATTAGAGAGCTGTGTCCACCACACTAACATACATATGTACCTTTACTGAGCCCTACCTTCCGTGACAAGATGACACTGAGCTGCTTTTACTAGGTTCACTCTCCTTGTCTTCTTTTCTACATAATGGTCTTGGGTTGTTGTTTTCATCTCATTGGTATCACCAGGAAAGAGCAGAGACCCTGTAGGAAGAGAACAGGAAACAGAGACCAAACTACATGAGTTCTGCATAATCAGTCTAGGGAGCTTCTTGATGGTACTATTTTCCAATAAAGAAGGGACAACTTGAATTAAACAGCCATGGTGCCCCTTTTATAATTTGTAATAACCAAACACCAACAGTTAACTGGGATTATACAATAAAGACTTGGTTTCCATTAAACCCATGATTCTGCAGATAAAATGAGGGTACTGCTAGAATATAGAAATCCTTTACTTCATCTCTTGCTTCATTTGTTAATTGTAATGATAGCTACTCAATGAAACTGTCCTCTCTTTCTCTGTTGTTTTCTTCAAAAAAACATTTTTCATACTGTATATAATGTTTATTCCACTGTGGAAACAGGATGCAAATCTGCTCTATGTCCAGTTGTCCCTTTTTCTATTACTTTTTCTTATGTTTCAGTTACCTGCAAGATCTGGTAGCTCTCCAAACTGAGGCTGGCACTCTGCCTTCCACTCTTTGTACTCCGCTTTAGTTGTGGTGGTGTGGTTAGTACTAGATGGGGGCAACACATGCAGATTGTCTTTAGGTCGAGTGCCCATAGTCCTCTCTGCTTCTTTTGGAGCATAGTGTAGACTGTAAAGAGTTTTGCTTAACAGAGGTTCCTCTGGACTCTGGTAATAACCTTCCTGTGTACAAATAATGCAGCAGTATTCAGATTAAAGCTTTCTTCTTTCTATCAATTTAGGATAACATAGTTATATAGAACAGAAACAGATTTTATATGTTTCATATATCCAAATATGCTTTGACTTCACGCATTGTAAATCTGTTTATAACTTTTTATTAAAGCTCTTGAGTGACATATGAGTCACATGACTGGGGAGTTAATATCAGCGGCTATACTTTGTTTCGGAGGGACAGAGGCAATAGAAAAGGAGGGGTATGTGTCTGTTTGTTAGGCAGGATTTAAAAGCTTATATAAAGGAGGAGGAGGAGGTGATGTTAAAAAATGTGGGGACGGACGTCTTATGGTGGAGTTCTTCACCAATTGTAAAGAGTCCAGCAAATTAATTTTAGGAGTATGCTATAGACCCCCTAGAGTAAGTGAAGAAGAGGATGCTAAGCTCCTGATGCAAATTGAAAAGGCTGCTAGTTTGGGGAAAGTAATGATAATGGGGATTTGAATTACCCAGATATTGACTGGAGCAACAGTACTGCCAAATCAGTTAATTGGGAACAAGTTTATAAACTTATTTCATAACCATTTTATGGCACAGGTTGTTGAGGAGCCAACCAGACAAAATGCTATTCTGGATCTAGTGATCTCTAATGACCCAGAACTTATAGCAAATGTGCAAGTCATTGAACCCCTGGCTAATAGTGACCATAATGTTATATCATTTAATGTCTGGTGCAAAAAAACAAATATACACTGAACAACAAAAACAATGAATTTCAGAAAAGCTAATTTTAGTGCCTTGAGGGCTGCCCTTCAGAGCATTGATTGAGGCATTACATTTTTAGCTAAAAACACAGAACAGAAATTGTTGTCATTTAAAATGATATTAAATCATTACTGTTCTCAATTTATTCCCTTAAGGAGTAAATGTTCAAGCACTAAGAATCACCCTATGTGGCTTAATATAGAAGTAAAGAAGTTATTAGGAAAGAAGAGAAAGGCATTTAAAAACTACAAGTCTGTTGGGACAGAAGCTGCGTTTAATGAATGTAAACACTATAATACATGTTGTAAAACAGCAATCCTGAAGGCAAAGAAAGGAAATGAAGAGTACATTGCAGCTGAGGCTAATACTAACCCCAAAAAGTTTTTTATGTAGATTAATAGTAAAAATATGCAGGTTGAGAGTGTTGCAACCCTACTGGTACCAGTAGGGTTGTAACAGATACAGAAAAGGCAAATGTGCTAAATCAGTTCTTTCCTTCAGTGTATACAATAGAGGAGCCTGAATTTCCAGGCTCACTTCATAGCTGTATATTCATAGAAAATCAGATGGCACACACTAAAGCATTCGTGCTAAATAGTTGTAGTTTTATTGAGATCCCCAATGGGGATCTCAATAAAACTACAACGATTTAGCACGAATGCTTTAGTGTGTGCCATCTGATTTTCTATGAATATATGGAATAAGGATACCAAGGATTGCAGCAAGGATCCCAGATAGAGCACCACCCAACAAAGTAAGCAGATTCTGCAATACTATATATACTATATCACTTCATAGCTGCACTGATAGCTCAGCTCAATCTAGGCAGTGGTGACTAAGGATATGATTAATAAAGCTTTAATAAAAATGAATGTAAACAAGGCACCAGGGCCAGATAGCATACACCCCAGGTTCTAAAAGAGCTTAGCAGTTTTAGACCAGCCCCTATTTCTGGTTTTCTGAGATTTGCTTTCATCTGGTATGGTACCTATGGATTGGAGAATAGCTGATGTCATTCCAATATTTAAAACCGGATTGTGATCTCAGCCTGGCAATTATAGGCCAGTAAGTTTGACATCTGTGGTGGGCAAATTATTTGAAGGCTTGTTAAGGGATCACATTCAAAATGTTGTCCTAGTGAATGGCATTATGAACAGCAATCAGCATGGCTTTATGAAGGATAGGTCATGTCAGACACATTCAATTGGTTTTTATGATGAGGTAAGTAAGATGCTGGACAGTGGGGGGCAGTAGATGTGATCTATTTGGATTTTGCCAAAGCTATGATACTGTGCCCTACAAACGACTGCTTTCTAAACTAAGGTCTGTTGGGCTTAATGAAGTTGTTTGCAAATGGATAGTAAACTGGCTACATGATCGGGTACAGATTTTAGGAGTATGCTATAGACCCCCTAGAGTAAGTGAAGAAGAGGATGCTAAGCTCCTGATGCAAATTGAAAAGGCTGCTAGTTTGGGGAAAGTAATGATAATGGGGATTTGAATTACCCAGATATTGACTGGAGCAACAGTACTGCCAAATCAGTTAATTGGGAACAAGTTTATAAACTTATTTCATAACCATTTTATGGCACAGGTTGTTGAGGAGCCAACCAGACAAAATGCTATTCTGGATCTAGTGATCTCTAATGACCCAGAACTTATAGCAAATGTGCAAGTCATTGAACCCCTGGCTAATAGTGACCATAATGTTATATCATTTAATGTCTGGTGCAAAAAAACAAATATACACTGAACAACAAAAACAATGAATTTCAGAAAAGCTAATTTTAGTGCCTTGAGGGCTGCCCTTCAGAGCATTGATTGAGGCATTACATTTTTAGCTAAAAACACAGAACAGAAATTGTTGTCATTTAAAATGATATTAAATCATTACTGTTCTCAATTTATTCCCTTAAGGAGTAAATGTTCAAGCACTAAGAATCACCCTATGTGGCTTAATATAGAAGTAAAGAAGTTATTAGGAAAGAAGAGAAAGGCATTTAAAAACTACAAGTCTGTTGGGACAGAAGCTGCGTTTAATGAATGTAAACACTATAATACATGTTGTAAAACAGCAATCCTGAAGGCAAAGAAAGGAAATGAAGAGTACATTGCAGCTGAGGCTAATACTAACCCCAAAAAGTTTTTTATGTAGATTAATAGTAAAAATATGCAGGTTGAGAGTGTTGCAACCCTACTGGTACCAGTAGGGTTGTAACAGATACAGAAAAGGCAAATGTGCTAAATCAGTTCTTTCCTTCAGTGTATACAATAGAGGAGCCTGAATTTCCAGGCTCACTTCATAGCTGTATATTCATAGAAAATCAGATGGCACACACTAAAGCATTCGTGCTAAATAGTTGTAGTTTTATTGAGATCCCCAATGGGGATCTCAATAAAACTACAACGATTTAGCACGAATGCTTTAGTGTGTGCCATCTGATTTTCTATGAATATATGGAATAAGGATACCAAGGATTGCAGCAAGGATCCCAGATAGAGCACCACCCAACAAAGTAAGCAGATTCTGCAATACTATATATACTATATCACTTCATAGCTGCACTGATAGCTCAGCTCAATCTAGGCAGTGGTGACTAAGGATATGATTAATAAAGCTTTAATAAAAATGAATGTAAACAAGGCACCAGGGCCAGATAGCATACACCCCCAGGTTCTAAAAGAGCTTAGCAGTTTTAGACCAGCCCCTATTTCTGGTTTTCTGAGATTTGCTTTCATCTGGTATGGTACCTATGGATTGGAGAATAGCTGATGTCATTCCAATATTTAAAACCGGATTGTGATCTCAGCCTGGCAATTATAGGCCAGTAAGTTTGACATCTGTGGTGGGCAAATTATTTGAAGGCTTGTTAAGGGATCACATTCAAAATGTTGTCCTAGTGAATGGCATTATGAACAGCAATCAGCATGGCTTTATGAAGGATAGGTCATGTCAGACACATTCAATTGGTTTTTATGATGAGGTAAGTAAGATGCTGGACAGTGGGGGGCAGTAGATGTGATCTATTTGGATTTTGCCAAAGCTATGATACTGTGCCCTACAAACGACTGCTTTCTAAACTAAGGTCTGTTGGGCTTAATGAAGTTGTTTGCAAATGGATAGTAAACTGGCTACATGATCGGGTACAGATTTTAGGAGTATGCTATAGACCCCCTAGAGTAAGTGAAGAAGAGGATGCTAAGCTCCTGATGCAAATTGAAAAGGCTGCTAGTTTGGGGAAAGTAATGATAATGGGGATTTGAATTACCCAGATATTGACTGGAGCAACAGTACTGCCAAATCAGTTAATTGGGAACAAGTTTATAAACTTATTTCATAACCATTTTATGGCACAGGTTGTTGAGGAGCCAACCAGACAAAATGCTATTCTGGATCTAGTGATCTCTAATGACCCAGAACTTATAGCAAATGTGCAAGTCATTGAACCCCTGGCTAATAGTGACCATAATGTTATATCATTTAATGTCTGGTGCAAAAAAACAAATATACACTGAACAACAAAAACAATGAATTTCAGAAAAGCTAATTTTAGTGCCTTGAGGGCTGCCCTTCAGAGCATTGATTGAGGCATTACATTTTTAGCTAAAAACACAGAACAGAAATTGTTGTCATTTAAAATGATATTAAATCATTACTGTTCTCAATTTATTCCCTTAAGGAGTAAATGTTCAAGCACTAAGAATCACCCTATGTGGCTTAATATAGAAGTAAAGAAGTTATTAGGAAAGAAGAGAAAGGCATTTAAAAACTACAAGTCTGTTGGGACAGAAGCTGCGTTTAATGAATGTAAACACTATAATACATGTTGTAAAACAGCAATCCTGAAGGCAAAGAAAGGAAATGAAGAGTACATTGCAGCTGAGGCTAATACTAACCCCAAAAAGTTTTTTATGTAGATTAATAGTAAAAATATGCAGGTTGAGAGTGTTGCAACCCTACTGGTACCAGTAGGGTTGTAACAGATACAGAAAAGGCAAATGTGCTAAATCAGTTCTTTCCTTCAGTGTATACAATAGAGGAGCCTGAATTTCCAGGCTCACTTCATAGCTGTATATTCATAGAAAATCAGATGGCACACACTAAAGCATTCGTGCTAAATAGTTGTAGTTTTATTGAGATCCCCAATGGGGATCTCAATAAAACTACAACGATTTAGCACGAATGCTTTAGTGTGTGCCATCTGATTTTCTATGAATATATGGAATAAGGATACCAAGGATTGCAGCAAGGATCCCAGATAGAGCACCACCCAACAAAGTAAGCAGATTCTGCAATACTATATATACTATATCACTTCATAGCTGCACTGATAGCTCAGCTCAATCTAGGCAGTGGTGACTAAGGATATGATTAATAAAGCTTTAATAAAAATGAATGTAAACAAGGCACCAGGGCCAGATAGCATACACCCCCAGGTTCTAAAAGAGCTTAGCAGTTTTAGACCAGCCCCTATTTCTGGTTTTCTGAGATTTGCTTTCATCTGGTATGGTACCTATGGATTGGAGAATAGCTGATGTCATTCCAATATTTAAAACCGGATTGTGATCTCAGCCTGGCAATTATAGGCCAGTAAGTTTGACATCTGTGGTGGGCAAATTATTTGAAGGCTTGTTAAGGGATCACATTCAAAATGTTGTCCTAGTGAATGGCATTATGAACAGCAATCAGCATGGCTTTATGAAGGATAGGTCATGTCAGACACATTCAATTGGTTTTTATGATGAGGTAAGTAAGATGCTGGACAGTGGGGGGCAGTAGATGTGATCTATTTGGATTTTGCCAAAGCTATGATACTGTGCCCTACAAACGACTGCTTTCTAAACTAAGGTCTGTTGGGCTTAATGAAGTTGTTTGCAAATGGATAGTAAACTGGCTACATGATCGGGTACAGAGGGTGGTTGTTAATGCTACATTCTCTACTTGGAGTAAGGCTGGTTAAAAAAAGAGTTAAAAGGTTGAATTTATTGGACGTGTGTCTTTTTTCAACCTAACTTTCTATGTTACTATGTTACTATGACTCTTCCACCTTATCATCCCTATGATGTTCTTTCTAGAACCATGGCCAAATCTACCTCTTGTTTCCTTCTAAAACCAGAGCAATGAAAGAGTACATGTGAGACAATATTCATGTATGGGTATAGTACCAGTACTTGGTAAATTGTTTAACGAAGACAGGGTTCTGTAGAAGCGAAGGCAGCTTACGAACCGTAAATATTGGTTACTCATTAATGTAGCCTGAATAAAAGGCAACTTCCACCGAAAGGTACCCCTTGAGACTCAAACCCAGGCCCTTTGAAGAAAGAAACCAAGCATTTTCATGCCCCATAGAACAACCACATGGGGATGCCGATTTTGCCCACTCCAAAGTAGCAGTCCCTCTTGAATGCAGCCTGAAGAATGAAGAATGCCACTGACGAGCTTGCATAGAAGAGATGGTTCTGTACAGGCATAAACAACCCTGAACCCTAGGCCTCTTCTGCCTAATAGAATCAATATGAACCCGAGGTATGTCCCTAAAGGAGGCCTCCCGTCTTTTGGGTGTGTGCCCTGCAGTCCAAAAGGTCATGAGTTAAATTCCCACCTTTGCTAAAAACTCAGTGCCAAAGCAGCTCTGGTTGGCTGTGCTTCAACCAACTCTGGAGAGAGATGGAACGGCAAGTGCCGGAAGTCCATCATCCACCTTCCATTTGGCTGCCATTTTGTCTTACAGGGTTGCCCATCTAAGCTACCCAGGTATCTACTTCAGGCCATGAGTTCCCCATCTTGCCCTTACCTTGCCCTTGCATCAACTTGGGTCTTTTTTCCCCATACAGAACCCTTTTTGGGGTTTGCCTAGCATCAGCCTGAAGTTGACCTCGGCAAATTGCTTAATGAGGACAATGTTCCATACCAAGCTTTGAAAAAAAAAAAAAAAAAGGATTTGAGAAGCTGATTAGCAAAGGTTGGTTACTCATTAATGTAGCCTGAGGAAAATGCAGCTTTGGTGATTTTCCGAAGTATCTGTCACGAGGAAAAGGCAAACAGTGCCTTTGTGTTCAACAGACAGGTACCAAACAGGCTTGGAACTAGGGGCAGCAAACAGATGATTCGCCACATAGGCTATGATTAAGGGATTTGATCCCAAAATGCGTTAGGCCTTTCCCAGCAGTTTTGCCAAAATAAATTCTGTCCAGAAGTGCAGTCTATTAGCTGAGTTTTGTCGTTTGGGAACAGTGGGGACACTGAAGACTGAGCACCTGGCCAGTGGAAATAGTGGTGAGCTTGAGCGTTCTTTTTTTTTTTTGTTTTTTTACTGACAGTACTCATTAATGTAGCCCAAAGAAAAGGCAACTTCTGCCGAAAGGTACCCCCTGGGGCTCGAACCCCTGGCCCTTTGGGGGGAAGAAATCAAGCAATTTGTTGCATGCGCCATAGAGCAGCCACATGGGGATGCTGATTTTGCAGACTCCAAAGTAGCATCCTCTCTTGAATGCAGCCTGAAGAAAAAGCAACCGACGAGCCCGTTCTGTACAGGCATAAGCAACCCTGAAAGGTCTGGGAAATCATCCACCCGGGATTTGACCAAAATAAAAATTTTCCCTTTGTGCCTCTGCATTGACTGTCAGTGCCGGAAGTCCATCTTCTGCCTAATAGAGTCAATACAAAGCCGAGGTATCTCTCTAAAGGAGGCCTCCTGAATGTGGTTAGGGCACATGCCCAAGGCAACCACAGCCCTTTAACAGGGATTATCTGTGTCTCCAAAGATGCCCCAGCAGCTCCCCATTTTATTTTCTGCTAATTCACTGCACATGCTCTGTGCTGCTGTCAGTTACTGCGCTACACATAGAATATAAATGTCACAATATAAGATAAGACTGATGATACAGATAATTACTACATGACAGCACAGAAATCAGTAAAACTAGCCTCAGATTTTAATGATCAGCCCTGTAGCACCAGCTTTTATTACAGGCCAACCTCATTTTCCGCTTGATAGTTTGCAATGACCCCTAAGCTTAGCTTCTCAACAGCTGCTCAGAGCCCACTGAGCATGTGATTGTCGCAGACACTTTCCAAGATGGTGACCCCCTGTGACAAGTTTGAAGTCCTGGATCATTGCTGCTATTGAGAAGCTGAAACTTTAGGCTGGTGCAATAAGTTCAGTATATAAAATATGGCATTTTTGGCCATATTCTTTTTTAGGGTTTAGTTCTCATTTAAAGTGTCAAAAATGTTTTTCTTGGCTTTATAATCTCCAAAGAAGGCTTTTAGATGGATCTGGCTTATTCTTTACAGTTCAAGACTCCTTCTTACCAACAATAATGTTATTCAGAGATTTATTGGCTTTAGTATTATAGACAATTTATCAGGGGCTTCTCCTCTTGTACTTTTTATAGGGAAAGCATGTCAGCACTGGTGTGGCTAAAAGGACACTTAGGACCGAGGTTCAATGCTTGAGTATACTGTAGGTCTTACTTTGTATTTACTTAATTTGTTATTATATGCTTGACTGACTATTCTGAATGCTGCTTGCCATAACTTTTCCCCAATATTCAACTAAAAAACCTGTTAACCCTTTAGATAACTGATATTGATATTTGCCTGCTCTCCTGTATATGGCTTTCTTGATGGCTCCCCACTTTCCCTGGCTGCTGCTTAGGTAAACTGGAATTTCATTACACATAGGGGTTTAAATGTGAGGAAGATTGTATTAACCTTTCCTTCTGCAAAGAAAGAAGGGTCCTGTGTAAAGTGAGATTAGTATTACATTGCACTGTTCAACCTTTGAAGACAAAGTTAAAAAGGGCTAGCATTATATATGGCATAACACTCACTGGAGGAACAAATGGCTTTGCCCTTCCCTCAAGTGGCCGTGGTATGAATTCAGCTTGCTGAGTTGTGACCAAATTCATTGGAGGTAAGTTGGCATATGCTGGTGTTCGGGGTGGTCTCTTACTGCTCCGGGCAGCAGCATCTGTGACAATAATAGGAAAAAGTTAATCGGCACAAACTAACTCATTCCCATGACTCCTTTGAGCTATAAGCACCTTACCTGATTATATTAATCTGCCAATTCGCTGAATGAGAGTATAACTGAATCAGGGACAAGACTTTGGAAATAAAGATGCAGATTTCAATCAATATGAGTGATCATATGGCTACACATATCTTAGACTGATCTCTTAGGGCATAATTATTGCAAAATGACTTGTTAGCTTAGCTCATGCTGCAGTTTATTAATAATATTTATTAACTGGTTTCACAAGTGGTGTAACTATATTGCAGGGGGCCCAGGGCACAGGGTCTGCTTAAGCTAAAGTTACGTGTAAATTTCCCCTCTGAGAGCTGGTGGGGAGAGCGAAAACCTTCAGATGGGTAGCTGGTGGCCAGGTGGATGAGTAGCGGGGGTGGGTCAGTAGTGGCTGTGCCTGCCAGGTCCCTCTAAAGATTTTTTTAACTGGGGGGTCTGACAGCAAGTTGTTATGTCACTGAGTTTTGCCACAATTTGCTGTACATGATTCACATCAAAACACATTTAATCAGAACAAGACATTTACCTAAACTAAAGAGGGTAGCTCTTTGCGGCCTCATAAGAGAATGTCAGCTTGGACAACTATCACAAAATACAACTACCTGCATTTCTTTGCTGAACTGTATTGGGACTGGGGGAAATCTGCTTGCTCGGACGGCTTTATTGGCCATCAGTCTGTAAGTAACAATAGGGCCAGTAGCTGCTCTGCAGACCAGGAGTAGAGGCCCAGTGGCATTCCTATAGGGTTGCCACCTCCCCCCTTTAAAACCAAAGACATATAGAATACCCAGCCTGCATGGCTAATTAGGAATTCATTTAGATGCATGCTGCAGACTGAACTGATTTATGTGCATCCATGCATCATGCATCTAAATGAATTGCTAATTAGCCATGCAGTCTGTGTATTCCATATGTGTTCGGTTTTAAAGAGGTGAGGTGGCAACCCTACATTCCTTAGTGATATTTATTTCATAATACATTTGCAACACAGGTCATCTTCTAGAAGGTATTTTGCTGCAGGGACCAATATCTTATAGTTTATGCTACTGCATCTATTACATGGTTGTACTGCACAACTTACTCCTTGGTGCCTCGAAGGTCGCCTTGTAGTGGGAGATGAAACAGTGACCCTTTATCTCTCTGCACTGAACACTTTGCTGTCTCTTGCAGTCTTTGTGATGTTTGTGGCGCCTGCAAATAAGATGCTAGTAATATAACCAGTCTCTGCACATCTCTATAACGCCTTTAGCTCACTCTTGCTCCATCAGTTACTGTTGTAACTCCACTGTTTCTAAGAGATCCAGGCAAGGGCACATTTGGAGTCCCCAGGCCCACCAACAAATTTTGGCATGCACACAAGTATGGACCTGGGGAAGAAATGTACAAGATTTCGTATTTCCATAGCCTTAAAAGGCCAGGCAATCCAGTGGCCACTGCATGCATCCAGGGTAAATCTACAATGCCACTGCCTGAAACTAGAAATTCAAGTAATATGAATGCAGCTAGACAGAACCAATAAATAGGTAATTAGTGATGAGCAAATCCGTCCTGTTTTGCTTCATCAAAAAAATTTGTGAAACCGCAGAAAAATTCTCAAAATGGCAAAAATAAATGCAATGCAATCAATGGGAAGTTGTGATATGGTTTTTTTTTTGTGTGCAAAAGTCAATAGCCATTTTTCTGAAGGCAAAAAATGCATTGGAGTCAATGGACGTTTTTTTTTTCTTGAATAATAGATCAGTGAAATATAGGGCAGTTTGAACAACCGACCCCAGATTTCCAATACTAACAACATTATCATGGCCTCATTCATAGTCTGATGATGCAAAGATAAAAAGCATCACAGCCAACAAAGTACAGATTTTTACCAACAAAACATTACTTTTTGCTGCAGTGAGATTATAACACTACTTGTAATGGAAATGCACTTCCCTTAGGCTTAAAGGAACAGTTCAGTGTAAAAATAAAAACTGGGTAAATGGATAGGCTGTGTAAAATAAAAAAATGTTTCTGATAAAGTTAGTTAGCCAAAAATGTAACATATAAAGGCTGGAATGACGGGTTGTGTAACATAATAGCAAGAACACTACTTCCTGCCTGGTAACCAATCAGTGGAAACCAAGAGAGCTGAAAAGCAGGAAGTAATGTTCTGGCTATTATGTTTCACATCCAGTCACTCCAGCCTTTATATATTACATGTTTGGTTAACGAACTATATTAGAAACATTTTTTATTTTGCACAGCCTATCCATTTACCCAGTTTTTATTTTTACACTGAACTATTCCCTTTGAGTCTTCGGGAAGTACATTTCCATTACAAGTAATGTCATAATCTCACTGCTGCAAAAACTAATGTTTTGTTGGTGAAAATCTGCACTGGCCCACAGCCCCCGTCATGAAATTAATAATAATGCGGCCCGCCAGCACAGTGCGATCAGGATCATTCACGCCCGGAGATGGAATTGCGTAGCAATAGACACGTACTGGCACATAGTGACGCGCCACTCTCGCATATTTCTTTAATTTACTGTACCGGCACATCAGTACGTCTATTGACACCTTCAGCCCTAAAGAAGTATGAGAGAGCAGCGTGTCACTACGTGTCAGTAACACCTTCAGCGGCACGTCACTACCTGCCAGTACGTGTCTATTGCTAACACTTTCAGCACACAGGCAGCAGTATAGACCAAATATCAGATCATTTCACTAATGTGCCCAAATATGACTGCTATGGTATGAAATTCTTCGTTTAAATGAGGCGCAGAGAATAATTTCACTTCCTAAACGCCGTGTATGTGTCCATCTCTGGGAGTGATTGATCCTGGAATGATTTCGATTGCAAGCTAGATACCTCGGAAGGGAGGAAGTGTCAGGCTGAATGTCAGGCTGACTGGTCGGCCTCCACACATTTTCACCTCACCAAATCTGGCCCTCGAAGCAAAATGTTTGGACACCCCTTTCCAGAATGTAGCACAATGACCTGTGTTGCACCCATTAATACAGTGTTGTCTACCTTTGGCAGCATTGCAGTCAAGAGGGTCAGGCAGAATGAGGCACCTTGGTGTTCTGCAGAGCAACAAGATACTGAAAACTAGTATTTTGCACCATATAGGGCTCTAGCACATGAGACTCGTACAGGGTGCTTTAGAATGAAGCTAAATATGGGGCCCGCATTTCCATTTACTGTGTGTGAAATCTATAAATCATAAATTTCAAGCTCAATTAATTTTCCTAAAATGAATTTATATCAGATATAGAGAAAAAACTGCCAGCTCTTCTCCATTGATATTTTATAAATGGAGTGCTAAAACTTCATTTTTGCTGGTAACAAGCATGTTCAGCGCCACATTAAGTGTTTATTTTTTATTGGAGTTCAAATAATAGCAATAGGTATGTGCCCTATTTTATGAGCCCAAACAAACACATCTGTACATTAGTGTACGAACCAATAGGAGCCAGTAAAACATTTATTTTCATTATTGCAGCTGCTAATCAAAGCTAAGTATTGATTATTTGCAATATTTTACTGCAAACTTCCACCTGTATAACATCAATATATGAAGCAAAAATTTGATTGTAAGGTCAGCTCACCCACAGTCGCACAGCTCACAGATACAGGAAAATGAGGGGAGCTCCATGCTCTGAGCCTGGAGTCTGATCTGAGTGCAAGTTTCCTGTGTTTTGTTTCCATGGTCCCCCTGCCAATCATTCCCCCCTCTCTCAGGAGGAGTTAGGCATAAATAAGGCATTTAGAATATGAAAGCCCGTTCTGCCAGTGGAGACCGAGCCTATTCATTGTGTTGGTGAAAGCCTGGGATTTGTGTACCTAACAACCTTTCAGCAAACAGTGACACAGTGCAGAGCCAGACACCCGGCAGTCACACAAATGAATAGTATCCAGCTGCAGGTTACAAATTGCATTTAGAACCTAAAATTTTATAATCTTACTTTGCTGCGGTTACATTAGATTTTTGTTTCTAGAATATTATTATTGTTGCCAGCTAAAATATACCATCCATTCAGCTTTAATGATATTTATCATTGTCCAAGCCTTTAGTTGTTAAACATTGCACACTGTGTCCCCATATATGTGGGACTTTTAAAGTATTTTTCTAGAAGCTAAATTACTTGAAAATAACTCTTTCTTTATTTAAAACAGTGGGGCTGTTGGGCTTCCCCCTCCAAAGATTTGCCCAGAACCTTTTCTAAGGGGCTCAGAAAAAATTTCAGTTAGAAGAAATTAGGGAAGATTATCTATCGTCTCTATTAGATACTCCTGGATACTTGTGACTAAAGTTTAGTTAGAGTTATATTTTAAGCAAAAGCTTATTTGTTGTACAGGCACTGTGCCAATGAAGTGAGCTGACAAACTAGCCTCAGACGGCAATGCTCCACTGGTTACCAAGATTGCTCCTGTATAAAAGCACTCGGCCTTCTGTACTTTATTCACTTTATACATATATATGTCTGTAACCTTGTTATGGGTGTAAGACTAGCTTGGCCCAGAATGCATGTCCTAGCTTAGTCTGGTAAAAACAACAGTTACACTGGACTCATTTTCTGAGCTGGGGCCTTGCAAAGTGCAGGAAGAAGAGTGAGGGTGTTATGCAACTACACCTTTCAACTGCTGCAATAAAGTAGACAGGACAACAGAGGTTCTTAAACAGACAAGCAATGTATATTTGGAAAAACCACATGGTTCTACTCACAGCACTTGATGGTAACCAATATATTAAAATACAGAGCAAAGACACCCTTATGGAAATGGCTAGATAGGTTGAAGTCTACCAGCTAGTTGCTTGGATCCTCTCCAGTAGAAATGTTCAATAAATAAATGCTACTTTAGGCCAGAGATACTTAGGGGAGAGCTACCTTCGCTATCAATCTTTAGGTGGAGTCTCACTATGTTAGGCTCCTAGAATGTAGTATGACAAAGATATTCCTATATCTGTCTAATCCTGGGTCTTGGGACCCCTGTTCTCCACTTTAAAGAGGTTGTTAGGGCATTTAATGGCACCAAGCTCCTCAGCAGGCATCCACCTCAGTCAGAAGACGGAGGCCAATGGGGAATTAAAGTGTAACAGGAAGCAGTCTTAAACTCCATGGGCCAATGAGGAATACTAACCCATTCAGGTAATGAGACTTAGGAACAGAGAGAGAGATATTATATAGGGGATGAACCATACCATATGGGGGAGCATCAGCTCAGGGAAAAGACACAGCAATTAATTTTACTGCAGAGTGCCTAACATTTTGGCACCCACTAATGAAATAGGCTTTCCTTGTGCTTTAAGCATTGTAGGACTTCTTTTCCACCTACTAAAAAGATAGGAGCCCTGGGCAGATACGTGGGATATAGTTCCAGGGTTCTGAATTGTAGAACTCTACTTGAGTAATAAACTATAACAACAGCTAAAAGATAGGGGTCCATGGATTATTACTGACCCCCACTGTTCAGTATATCCACTGTACCATTCCAATAAAGGGCAGGGAGTCCAATACATGCCTTACCCTCTGTACAAAGTTGAAAGCCTTAGGCTTTGCTCAACAGCACTGTAAATATGTGACATACAAGGCTTAATACACCTCTGAAAAATGAGAAATCACCAAGGTGTCCCATATAAAAGTACAAAGCAACAATGAAGCACTTTCGGTTGTGTGAGCTATTTTCTCTTTCTCTATTTTTTAATATTATTGCCTTGTGCTTCCATTGTTACATTTTCATTTTGTGAGTGACATGAGTACCCTATATTTGTTCTGCTATCATCCAAGAATATAAATTAGCATCCACTTCTAACAATCATTTTAAATGGTGCCCAGGCTGCCATCCATCTACTTCTTTGGGCTCCCTAGAAGGACCTCACAATTTGGGAAACTATGTTGTACACAGATCATGTGTATGCACTGGGCCAAAGCAATCAGACAGTCTTGTTAAGACTCCTGAGTTCTCTAAATATAATTAGTGTGTTTGTAAGGACAGGCATATTTGTGAACGTTGTGATGCTGACCTGTACAACTCCTTACACACAAGAGCTTGTCAATAATTATGCTACCTGCTGAGCACTGGATTATATTAAAATATTGAGTATGAGGGAGATAGAAATTCCATGGAGGACCACATCCACACTACAGACTTCCATTTATAATATACCCATTCATGTATGAACAAAGTCATTTCATAAGATTTCCCAAGGACTGTTTTGATTGAGTTTATCTATTTTCTTGTCCTTCTGCCTACAGTACAGGTACATTTGATTGCTTTATATTATGTGCAATTGAATTTTTCACCTCGTCCTACTACTTCCCATTTAGCCGTGCTGTTGTGACAATCCGATCAATGGAATAAAACACAAAACAATTCACAGAGGAATAGAGTAGAGCTTGATGGCGTCCCGTCCTGGTCTATTTTCATTTCAACGAAAAAAAAAAAAACCATGCTTACACCAGCACGAGAGTTAAACAGAAGCAAAATGATTTGCCATGTACTTTGCTTGATTGATTATAAAAACTGCCTGCGGTAAAGCTCCTTTAAATTGTCAACTGAAATCTGAACTGTGTGACTTCAATTGCCTGTTCAAGAATGGATGATTTAACATCTACTTCATGCTGAGGTTAGGTGACACATCAAGCCAGGGACAGCCCCACTGACATAAAAATTGCTCTTTCAAATGACTGTTGCAAACCTAAATTAGAAATATTGATTCCAACCTCTGATAAATGTATGAAACCATGCCAGTAGGAGCTCTTACTGTCTCCTTTCAGATCTGTGTTTAAATTAGGTACCTTAGCAGAACCCTGGCCAGTATTGTCATATACCGCCAAAGGTTGCCTTTGCCCTATAATTAGGAATGTCGTTCCAATGAATGCAATGTTACATTTGCTAAATCCCTTCAAATCAGGTTTATTAACTTTAGTGTTCCCACAGCCATGGTCATTTTCTCTATGCATCTGCAATTACAGTAGGCTGGGCCAGCTCTTTGTACCCCTACGAAATTGGCAACCTTGGCAACTGATTTTGTACTTGTTAGAAGCAAGCACATAAAGGCAAATTATAATTATCTTTTACTCAGACTCTTCCTTCTGTTAACCATTTAATTGGAGAACAATAGCCTGCCTGTATTATGCCTCTCCTTGCTAACAATGTGCAGCAGGAGTTATATGAAAGCATTACTGTATCTCCATGTGTGTCTATTGATCTAAGCTGTCAGCATATTCAGATCAATGTCCCACTAACTTAAGCGCAATTACCTGGAGATGTGTTTTGAGAAACCAGATCCTGCCTCACAGTGTATTAAGTGAAGAAGGATGAGGGCGAATGCCAGCAAAGACAGCTGCATTTTATCTCATAAATTAGCCCAGGCTAGGGTAAAGAGATTGCCATAAAAAGAACGCAATTTATATTTTGTAATAGGAAAGAAAACCCCCTTAGTATTTTTAATTAACTTTCCGAAAAGGAGTTAGATGTGGTGGCTTGACAATGGAAAGAGCTACTTCTCTGTAGCCCACAGCACTGTCATCTGTTTTGATAAAGTAACATATCATTCCACAGTTCATATTTGTTAGGATTACATTCAGTTTAGCAGAGAGGTAGTGGTTTCACAATCCTTTATCCTGTGGGCAAATGTAAAACAGCATTTAACAGAATACTTGCTGTCATCCGGGTTCTACTGAAATCATGTTCAGATAGTATTTGTACCAAGACTGAATGATAATGTCTATAGTCATAAATTGGGCTAAAAAGTCAAAAGTCCTTCTAGCTCAATCTATCTATAAAATATACACCTGTACTAAACTTAACTACAGATCTTTAAACCACTATAGTGTTGGCTATAGGTTCCTTCTGCAATATCTTACACTTCACTGCTTCTTGCTGCTTCTCTAATATTCACTCTTGGCCAAGCACCTAGCAGCTAGCCAGAAATAGTGTGCTGCTCCCACCAGGAGTCCCAGCCTAGCCACTTTCTTCAATTGCTATGATACAAGTCCTAGACTTGGCCTACAGGGCATTTTGTCGTTACTTTATATTGCAAATAGTAGTAGCCCACAGTTGTCCTTGTCTGTAGGAAGTTTTTTTGCCTGTGCTGAAGGATGTTGAGTACAGGTGACAAAAGAAAATTCTTTGAAGCAGGCACTCAAAAAAGGCAAACTTCCACCAGGCAGAGTTTTCAAAGTACCACATATGGGAAGTGGCCCAGGTGCACTGTCCTGAGCCCTCAGCATAGGGAGCGGACAACTGGAAATTTTTTGAAGCAGACACTACAAAAAGGCAAACTTCCACCAGGCAGAGTTTTCAAAGGTGACAAAAGGTCCTGTCAGCCTTCACCTGAACGGTGGAATATTAAACCATTGTTCAAATTAAAAAATTGTGCAATGAAATACATGGAAATCTACTTTGTACTCAGTGGTTCCTTACTGCTCATAAGTAGTCATGGCAGCTATATGACCGTGAAGGGCTATAGTCACATATTACTCCCCTTGTATAACTGCATGTGTTACTATTTATTATTATTTATTATAGGTATGGGATCCGTTATCTGGAAACCCATTATCCAGAAAGCTCCAAATTACGGAACGGCCAGCCACTACAGTACATTGTAATTGATACAAACTAAGATATAATTAATCCTTAATGGAAGCAATATGAGTTTCTGATAGACTTAAAGGAGAAGGAAAGGTTAAAACTAAGTAAGCCTTATCAGAAAGGTCCACCTAAATATACCAGTAAACCCTCAAAGTATTGCTGCTCTGAGTCCTCTGTCAAAAGAAACACAGCATTTCTTTCCTTCTATTGTGTACTCATGGGCTTCTGTATCAGACTTCCTGTTTTCAGCTTAAACCTCATTGCCCTGGGCAAGAGCATGCTCAGTTTGCTCCTCTTCCCCACCCCCCTCCCTTCTCTACTGTAATCTGAGCCCAGAGCAGGGAGAGACTCAGGCAGGAAGTGATGTCACACCAAGTTAATACTGCAGCTCCTATCCTAAACAAACAGAGAGTTTCTAGAGCTTTTTACTCAGGTATGGTAAAACATTCTACAGAATAAATATAGCATTCTAGCTTGTACTATTGCAGCTAATCTATTGGCAATAAAATGCCTCTGTAGCTTTCCTTCTCCTTTAAGGTATGAAGATCCAAATTCCTTGGTAAACTCCTTGGTAACCTATAATATCCTTATAATTTACAAGAGGGGGTACTTTATTCGCTATATAAACAGCACTTAGTGATGTCATCGGTTATAATCGGAGATTAGTGATTAGTAATTTCTGTCACAAGACAAACTTAAACTTGTGTATTATAATAAATAAAGTACCCATGTTTCAAAATATGAGGATATGAGAAGTCACCTTGGAGTTCCATGGCCTGTATAAAAACTCGGCCTTTGGTATTGAGCTTTTGAAAACTCATGAAACTCCTCTGTAACTTCTAATGTGCTTATGTTTTACAAGAGGGGGTAGTTTATTCTCTATATTATCATTTAGCATTACATTATCACAACAGATTACTCTCACTATATAGCTTTAAGTACCATTATTAGTAGTAGTATTATATCAGTGTATTCTTATATCATTATCTTTTGATGGCATTATAATATCACAGGATTATTATATTATCATTATATTCTCACACACTATATTATTATTATCATTATTACCTTAAGTTGTAACCGCTGACACAGACACTGTGGGTTAAAGACAACACGTCCATAGGTGGGAACTAAGTCAGCGATGGCCTATTAAACCATTATGCCAGTGGTTTGAATTAGCCCTGCCTTAAAAATATCTGCTCTCTGACGTTTATACTAAATTTTTAAACTGGGTGGCAGAAGTGCTGATTCAGTTCTATGGCAGTATTTGAGACCTCAGTGTATGGTGTTTAGCAACTATCCTAGTATCTAACTAATAGCCCTGCCTGTGAGCTTAGCTACAGTTTCTCTTTGATGTTCTCATCTGAGGCTGCTACCCTTGACACATTAAATTGCAGTTACATAGTTGCATAGTTAAGTTGGGTTGAAAAAAGACTAAAGCCCAACCCCTCCAAAAAAAACCCGGAGCACAGATATATACATAATTATACAGACCTATCAATACACTCAAAGGACATTCCAAAACCTCATTGACTAATCGTGAAGAACCACCTACACTTCTTCAAATGAAAGTTCTGTTCCTCTAGTCTAAAGGGGTGGACTCTGGAGTGTTGATCTTTTCTATGGGAAAAGCAATCCACCACTATCTGTCTATAATGCCCTTTAATGTACTTGTAAAGAGTAATCATGTCCCCTCGCAAGCACCTTATCTCCATAGAAAACAACCCCAACCAAGACAGTCTATCATCATAGTTTAAATCTTCCATCCCCTTTACCAGTTTAGTTGCATGTCACTGTACTCTGTCCAGCTCATTTACATACTTCTTAAAGGAGAACCAAACCCTTAATTGTAAAACCCCCTACCCTACCAGCTCCCCCCCAGCCGAGGTGACGTGTTACACCCAGTAAATTCCGCCACCTATTTACTTACCCTTGGTGCAGATTCTGTGCAGCGGAGTTCACGGGCGTCATCTTCTTCTCTTTGGTAATCTTCAGGAAGAGTCAAGTTAAGTAGTTATTTATTGCCTTTTGTACCAGGAGTACATAGGCATTTCTTTTGCAGCACAGTGCAGTTTGCAGGAGCGCTTCCATGCTGTAGGATATGTGGGGGGGTGAAATTTAGTGTCCCTGTCGCACGCTTGAAGCGCCATCTTGTTGCATCATGAGCTGCATATCGGAGCAGTTTGCGACAAATGCGCATGTGCCGAAAGTGACCAAAAGTACTGAAAGAAGACCCGAAGAGAAGAAGATGGCGCCCGTGAAATCCGCTGCACAAAATCTGCACAGAGGGGTAAGTAAAGAGGTAGGGGCATTTACCGGGGTAACACCTAGGCTGGGGGGGGGGAGCAGGGAGGGGGGTCTATGTAGGGTAAGGGGGGTAGGGTTTTTTATAATTAAGGGTTTGGTTCTCCTTTATGCACTGCATACTCACAGTGAGGACTTACTATAAAGAGGCAAAATGATGTTTTCATTTTATTTTGTCTCTGAAAGCTCATACAAAAAGGTACTAATTGACTATGCTCCACTGTTAACTGGCAATCAAACTGACAGGATTCATTAATGTAGCAGTGAGTATGGTCTGTAAGTTGATGATCAACGTGCACAAGAAATGTAGTACTGTCTCTATCCTTGTATGCTCCGCTTCGTGAACAAAGGGATAATGACCTTTTATGTCAGTATCTGTATTTTCCATATTTCTTATTTTCAAATTCTGAATTCCAAAGCTCTGCAGAATATGTTGGTTCTTTCTGAATGAACAACAATAATTATATATGGTCTGACACCCACTGTCTTAAATTATAACACATGCAAAATACAGATTTGTCATTGCGCTTGTTATTTTTTTTTTTCTTTTTCTTTTAGATGCTGAACTCTTTCAGTAGAATTTAATAGGATGATTATGACAAGCCTGCGACCCGGCTTGGCCTGCAAATAAATAATTTATCCAGTTTTGATTTGCCTATTGTAAAAGCAAGACAAATTACACAGAGCCAATAGGGAGGTAGTCATCAAAACACAACAGAAGCTGGGACTGAGAGGGGAAAGAATGAGTGCAATCAGAGTGAATAGGCAACAGAATGCTGATTCAATGTCTGGCTTCACTAAGAGGTGCCTCTGTCTGACACAAGCCGAGACCCACAGAAAATATACACATGAAAGATGCTTTAATGATATGCAAAAATATGTTTTTTGCAGAGTCTGTGGGTTTTGTTTAACCTTTATTTTGAAATCTTTTAATGAAAACAATATAAAAGAGAATGGCCTACAAAACAGACAAACAGCAGGAGAAAGGTGAAGCAGGACAGAAAGGGAAACTTTCCTATTCAGGCTCAGAGCAATTACAGATTTATTATTCCAGTACATTATCATCTGATTGAGGAGACACAAGCCCGTGTATAGGTTTCACTGCAATTTCTGTATCGTAGGTTGCCATACATGCAGTTAATCAAATTTCCTAGGTAACTTTACTCTCACACTGTGGAGAATGCTCAGTCCCGCTGGGAGCTTGGCTCAGCAATACTGTCTCATGGAGCATTCTGCTAATGCATTGTCATTATTTATTTGTTTTTATCCTGCGGAGATTCAAAATTCACTTTCACACAAAACATAAACTTTATGTTTTACTCAGCACGTTATTCTGAAATCCAGCTGAAGATCAGTCACATGATTACCATACATACAAGAGGAGCTCTTCAAAAATATATGACAAGGGCAAAACAATATGTTTTTTTTGGCAGCAGGTACATAGCAACAGAGGAAGCAGACAGTAGCGGGTTTCTTACTGAAATGTCCCGACTTTCTCTTTGATCTCCTGCACTGACTCGAGAAAAAGATACAAAGTTTCTGAAACTCAATTAAAATAAAAGCCCAGAACAGCCAGCAGTTGCACTTGGATACTTCTGTAACAATTTAAAATCAGCAAAGATACAATTGTAACTATTTAAGATAAGCAGTAGTGATGGGCCGAATTCGCAAAACAGCGAAAAATTCGCTAAAAGCATTGAAGTCAAAATAATTTTGACTCTCATCAATTTTGACGCGAGCGACAATGTTTATACGTGCGACTATTTGGTCCAAATGCATTAAAATCAATGGGTGTCCTAATAATTTTTACAAAAATGTCTTTGCGTGCACCAATTTTGACAGGCGACATTTTTTTTGACGCAGCGGATTTTTCGCTGACGAATTGCTGCTGCAGTTTCGCAAATTAATTTGCTTGCCGCGAAACGCACAAAACCATGTGCCACAATCCTTCACTTTGATATACAACAAATGCCAAGCATCTCAACAGTCATTCTATATTAGTCAAGTGAACTATAACTCCCAAGTGAACTATAACGCTCTTTAATGAGCTAAGGGATAAACTTTTCCATGGGAAAAGCATTGGGTGGCAACCCTGCAGGTCTAGCATTGATCACACATGGTGTTTTTATATTATTATATATTAATAAATATGGTTTTAAAAATGAATGAAGGTTGTGTTTGCATGATCTAGTGCACCATAGACCACCATAGTAAATTTACAAATCCTGAAGGTTGTCAATTTATTGAACTGAGTACCGCTAGTTGGATCTTTGGTTTCTTTATTTATAATATTTCAATTTAAGTGTTGTTTGACATTCAACAGAGCACCGCCCCATTCTTAATTTGTTCATGAATGGGGTAACTGTTCACATTAGATCAGAGGTGCAGTACCTTCCTCTATAATTGGTTATCTAAAGTTGTGTTCCTTTTCTATCACTGAGAAAAGAGGAAATTCATAGTCTCTATTATACACACAGACCAACTGAGCTGCCAGGACAACGGGAAAAAAACCAGTGGGTCCATACTGGCCTAGACCCACTCCCCTCCGCCTGCCTGAAACTATGTGGCCCCTGACCTTCCCCCACCCTGATCGAAAGGAGAAAAGCAGGTAGGTGCTGGCAAGGGAAATGTAAATGGAGGGGATGTCGGGGGCCCAAGTGTGTGTGTGTAGGCCCCTGTTGCGGCAACCAAGTTCTGGACCCCCCAGGCAGGTCTGGACTGAGAATAAAAATAGGCCCTGGCATTTCAGGTACCCAGAGGCCCCAACAGGCCACACAGAGGCCCAAACAGCCCCCCACCAGCCCACTAAATAGTGACTTTCTATGGCATCTTACAGCAGCCCCTCTGGCATTTGCCAGAACCCACAGATTGCCAGTCCGGGCCTGTCCCCAGGTCTGACATTCCAATATGATTGTACATGCTCTTGGCTGAGAAGTCAACTGCAGTTATCACGTGGACAGAAGAATCTACTACAAATCCAAATGAAACTATTCAGCTTATTTTTTCAATAATTTAATAATTCACATAAGGAAACATATTTTTCAAAAATGTTCAAAATGTTTCTCCAAATTCAAAATCACCATGCCGTGGCCATTCAGCAATCAGTACCAAGTGGCCTTTGTACAAAGTGCTTTCCTATAAAACTTGTATTTGCAGGAGGATCACTGGCACTGATCTGAGCACCAAACCTAAATGTAAATATGACAGATAATATATCTGATTAAATGGCACAGAACAAAGCTCCTTTTGATATTTTCTACCTAATTATGAATATCTGGAAAACATTTCATTTTTGGACTTTAGTGTCCCTTTAAATGTAGGAAAAGCAACTGTTTATAAGCAGAAACTGGTTGTACTGAGCTGTACATGATGTGATTCAATTAATACCTGTTTATTTCACTTGCATTATCTGGAGCTACATTTCAGACATTTGCTAAAACATTACATTTCTATGTCTGCCCAGAAGATGGTGCTATTGCCCAAACAGAAATTCAATGAAATCTTATTAAAAGCCTATTTCTGATATCTACAGCCTGGGCAGGATCCAGGGGGCATTAATGTATTTTTTTTAGTGAGAACTAAGAACATGTGGAATAATCATATATTTATTTATATACCTACAAGATATGTACATGCATGTATAGGGCATTTTTTTATGAGTCTCTCTTTATGACATATTTTCATGATACTTAACTGAATGTATGGGAATTTGGGTAAAGAAAATCACTTAAATATGACTTTATTAAAGAAGTACAACATCTCCCCCAAAAAGTGCAGTTTGTAAAGTGTTTACCCACCATGCAACACCCTTTCCCAGAATTTCAGCATTATTGCACCTCCCACAGTCATGTACAAAATTCTGCAGAGATACTGGAGGTGCAAAAGCAGCTGCCAATGGAACAAGGCTGTGCACTTACACCATCTTCGGTCTGTATGATTGAACAAGTGCAGCATCACGTGCCTATAGTGAGCCCCTGCTGTTACCACCTGGATAAGACACAAGTCCCATACAGTTCTGCGTTGCATCTGATTAAGCCAAACATTGTGCCTCACGCATCAAAGTAGGTGCAGCTGTCATGAGCATGCATAGGATGTTTTAATGGGAGCAGTCCTGCTACACCTATTTTTTATGCTAATAAACAAGGCCCCTGTTTGCATTTTAAAGTGTTTTCTGTCTTTAAAAAATTAGAGTAGTATATCAAAAACAAATGAATTCAAGAATGGCATTTGGTTAACATAATATAGAGCAAATGAAATCACTATTTTTCCGTGTTATTTAAAATTCTGCAATGCATTATTCTGGTAGGATTACTTGATCGATTTGTCCACACACACACAGTCCTAGCTGCTAGGACTATTATACTAAGAAATTATCTTATTTCTACTCCTGGTTTACAAGTGACTCTTTAAATTATGCCATTGATCTAATCTTTATTTTGCCTACATCATATATGCAATGAATCCAGGTTCCTAAATTGATTTTATATTGCCAGTTCATTTATTTTATTTGTGTCTACTCCCACACTTTCCTGTAATATAATAAACTCTCGCCCTAGACTTTCCCTGACACCCTTGACCCTTAAACTTTCATTATCACATGCACCCCAGTATTTCTTTACCATGTCCTACTACTGTATTAAGCCTTTTTCTCTTCGTATTTCTTGGCTCCCTTCCTAACATCTGATCTGACCCATGTTCCTGTCCTGTTTTACTCCCAGTATACAGTGATTTCTGCTTGCCTGTCTAAATTTCACCTACCTACCTCTAGGCTTGTGCTTTACAGACTAAACACTGAATCAGACCTGTGTGTCCTGTGTAATGATTAGAAAGCTGCTTGTCCCTGTTTGCCTATTAATTGCATCCCATTATTTTCCTCTCTTCGTCCGTTTCCGTTTTGTGCTTTTGACAGCACCGCAATTACTGCAATAATAGGCTTACATAGGGTAATAGGCTTATGGCAGACATTATTTATGTCAAGGACAAGCAATTAAGCTAGGCCTGGCACATAATAATTAGATTTGAGCTGATGAGCTCATCTGTAATGTGTTTAGTTCAGATTAGTAGCTTATTTTAGGATCCTCCCTTCAATAAGATTCACTAAGAGGGTTCTACTCATTACTCTTGTTTCGTGCAACTGCCTTGGCCTCAATCTCTGTTAGCATTCAGACTCTCAGATTTGTAAGACATTATTGAGAAATGAGAATAAGTTAATAAAAGGCAGACACATTGGGGGTCTCTGACACCTAAAATATGACTTTGTCTCCCCACTTCACAGTATAACACATGTGGAGGAGACCTATAAATTTGAGAATCTGTCACATTCCTTCTTAATGGATGACACAGACAATAGGGGTCAATTATAAATGAATTAAGTCTACATCCCTCAGCAGGATACAAATTACAGAACAAAGCTTTTAGATACAGAACATGTCCCTTCAACAGCAACACCAGAAAGCTATAAAATATGCACTCTGACCCATAACTTATGCAAGTAGTGACTGACAGGAATGGAATTTTAACAAGATGCTGACTTCTGTTTATATTGTTATACAGGTAATTAATTTGATTAAGAGGCCTACATAGCACAGAAACCCCTAAAATAACCATCACAGCTAACTGTTTTCTATGCTGAAATTCAGCTGTTCTTCTCTTTCTGCATCATTTGAAATCCTCGCAGGGAAGGAGGGACTAAACACTGATGTTACAAATTGTAACAACTTCTCCACAGCTTACAGACAGCATGCAGGAACTACATAACCCACAATGCATTGCACTGTAATGTTCCGTTCCTTATTGAAATCACGTGTGCAGGGAATTGTGAGGTTTGGAGGATGCCGGCTGAGAACAGATGGCTGTTAATACAAAGTAACAGTAGTCAGCCAGCTCAGCAAAGTAGTCAGACAGATCAGCAGGAGAGCAGGGAGCTAGGCTTAGGACTCTTACAGACGAGCATTTTTAGCTGCACTCGCCTGCATTCTGGTTTCATGCATTCAGCCGCAGGGGAGCGCAGGAGTAGACGCATTGAATTCTTTTCAATGGGGCTGTACTCACACAGACGCATGTAAGCGACAATCGCAGGAAAAATGCAACAGGCTGCGTCCCAACCTGCGTTCTGCATTTACATGCCTATGTGTGAGTACAGCCCTATTGAAAAGAATTCAGTGCGTCTACCCCTGTGCTCCCGTGCGGCTGAACGCATGAAACTGGAACACAGGGGAGCGCAGCTAAAAACGCTCATCTGTAAGAGCCCTTAGAGAACTGTTCCAAACCATTAAAAATCAGATAGACTTAAGGTATGAAGATCCAGATTACAGAAAGATCCATTATCAGGAAAACCCAAGGCCCCAAGCATTCTGGATAACATGTCCCATACCTGTATATTGCTTCAGTTTTTATCTTTTATGAAAAACGATTTAATCAATTGATTTGAGCCCAGCCTGTGTCCTTGACTACACTTCTGGTTTCTGATTCTGTACTGCATGGTTCCCTTATCTGCCCAGAACTCTCATCTTGGTTCTCTCACTTTAAGACATGACAGCATCCGAATAGCGGAGGGCTCCTTTCAAAGCCAAAGCGAAAGGCGTCTGTTTTTGGTTTTGGGAAACTATACGTGATATTTTTTGCTATAGCATTGTTAAAGGAGAACCAAACCTTTTATACTAAAATCCTCTACTTCCCTACCCTACATAGACCCCCTCCCTGCTCCCCCCAGCCTAGGTGTTACCCTCGATAAATGCCCCTAACTCTTTACTTACCCCTCGTTGCAGATACAGCACATTGGAGTTCACGGGCACCATCTTCTTCTCTTCGGTAATCTTCAGAAGTAAGTGCCATATCGGCGAATGCGCAGTTGGAGCAGTCTGCCGGTTTTTTAACAACTGCGCATGCGTCGAAAGTCACGGAAATTGCCGAAGCGATGGAAGAAGACCCAATGATTAATGAAGAGAAGAAAATGCCACCCGTGAACTCTGATGCGCTGAATCTGCAACGAGGGGTAAGTAAAGAATTAGTGACATTTATCGAGGGTAACACTGAGGCTGGGAGGGGGGGAGCAGGGAGGGGGGTCTATGTTGGGTAGGGGGGTTGGGGATTTTTATATAAAGGATTTGGTTCTCCTTTAACTCTTTCCTGAATCAGCAGTAAGTTTTGCAAAGTTCAGTATAGACCAGAGCTCAGGGTTCCAACCCCATTGGCATGGTAGGTCCTCTCTGAAGTCCCATCTATAATATTTTACTTGATATTAGTTCTGCTGTAAAGAATTTTACAGACATTGTTGACTTGGCTCATATATGGACCTGAAATCACATCTTGCTTGAACAACTTGCTCTGTTTGTTAATTGGCCATATATAGACATATAATGCACAAGAACCATGAATATCTTGTAAATTATATCCATATAAATAGGACTTAGTGATGTTATCAATTATAATCAGTGCATAGTGTTGTAATTTCTGTCCCATGATATGTCTCACAGAAACTTGCATATTATAACAAATAATATTGTAACATATGAGGATATTAGTAGCCACCTCTGCGTTCCATGACCTGTATAAAAAGACCTTCAGCCTTCTACATTTATATCCACACTATTCACAATTTATCAGCCATGTTTGAAAATTCTGTTGCATCAGAACAGCATTGAGACCTTAAAGGGATACTGTCATGGGAAAAATTTTTTTTTCCAAAATCAATCAGTTAATAGTGCTGCTCCAGCAGAATTCTGCACTGAAATCCATTTCTCAAAAGAGCAAACAGATTTTTTTATATTCAATTTTGAAATCTGACATGGGGCTAGACATATTGTCAATTTCCCAGCTGCCCCAAGTCATTTGACTTGTGCTCTGATAAACTTCAATCACTCTTTACTGCTGTACTGCAAGTTGGAGTGATATCACCCCCCTCCCTTTTCCCCCCCAGCAGCCAAACAAAAGAACAATGGGAAGGTAACCAGATAGCAGCTCCCTAACACAAGATAACAGCTGCCTGGTAGATTTAAGAACAACACTCAATAGTAAAAACCCATGTCTCACTGAGACACATTCAGTTACATTGAGCAGGAAAAAACAGCAGCCTGCCAGAAAGCATTTCTCTCCTAAAGTGCAGGCACAAGTCACATGACCAGGGGCAGCTGGGAAACTGACAAAATGTCTAGCCCCATATCAGATTTCAAAATTGAATATTAAAAAATCTGTTTGCTCTTTTTGAGAAATGGATTTCAGTGCAGAATTCTGCTGGAGTAGCACTATTAACTGATGCGTTTTGAAAAAAACATGTTTTCCGATGACAGGATCCCTTTAAGAATCCTTTCCTTTTACCTCTGGGGCCAAGCTATAGAGTCAGCCCAATATGGCCCACTGACTGGCCCAATTTAGTTGTGAATGTAATACTATTGCTTTGCTATATTGTGCAGTTAGCCAGTTTAAATTGTACATTAGAGCAACACAAGAATATTACAGTCACAACTAAAGCTACTATATAGCACAATATGCAATTAACAATATTAAATTGTAAAATATAGTAACTTTATTTGTGAGTGTAGTACTCTCACATTGCTCTACTCTACAATTTCATTTGTTTTATTGCATAATATTATTATTGCTGTTAAGCATTCCTTGTTCAATAAACCTTTTACAAAACTACAAACATTTCCAGAGGATAAAAATATTTAAAACCACTGCCAATGTGCTATTCAAGATGTCAGGCCATTTGTATAATGTTCTACATTGAAGGGTCATCCATACCAACTTAAATACAGTTAAAAAGCAATGTTCTACATGCAAATGCAATTAACTTTATTATGGATATTTATATTGCTGACTTCTGGATTCCCGAGCCAGGCACAACTCTTGCCATGCAGGCCTGCTGAACGTCGGCACATCTGTGCCAGAAATATCTATTAATCACAGAAATCCATTATTTCACAGGCAATGATATTTTGTGGGGAAATTTCTTGTGTCTCAGGGTAACAATATTTTATGCTGCAAGAGAGTCTCTAGCACTTGGTAATTACTCTCAGTGTGTGCTGGATAAATGTTAGCTCTGGAAGTATTTATATGAGTCTTGATAAATAATTCATTTGTCTGATGGAGATAATTATGTATTTGTTTTTTTAGCAGCCATGAAATCAGGAAAACCCCACGAGCTGGATTTTATTTCTTACTTATAATAACATTAATTAATCGGATTCTTTTCAGTGATCTGACGCAGGAAAAATGCAACAGGCTGCGTCCCAACCTGCGTTCTGCACTTACATGCCTATGTGTGAGTACAGCCCTATTGGAAATAATTCAGTGCGTCTACTCCTGCGCTCCCGTGCGGCTGAATACTTGAAACTGGAACACAGGGGAGCGCAGCTAAAAACGCTCATCTGTAAGAGCCCTTAGAGAACTGTTCCAAGCCATTAAAATTCATGAAAAGTCTGCATATTTTTTAATTGATGAATATTGCAAAGTTGCTAGAAATTATGTTTACTTTTCAAAAAGTTCCCCTTTACATGATTTTCCAGTAGACTTAAGGTATGAAGATCCAGATTAGAGAAATCTGTATCCACAGCACACCACAGCACAAGGGACCTTCCTGCTGTAAAGAGAGTTCCAGCAAAAAAAAGTCTGTGGGTGACGGGGAAGAATGTGTGGAACAGTGAGTATTGTACTTTTAAGGACCCTGCTACAATAGCCTGACTGGCCAAGTGACTTAATAATCAATTGATTTGAGCCCAGCCTGTGTCCTTGACTACACTTCTGGTTTCTGATTCTGTACTGCACGGTTCCCTTATCTGCCCAGAACTCTCATCTTGGTTCTCTCACTTTAAGACATGACAGCATCCGAATAGCGGAGGGCTACTTTCAAAGCCAAAGCGAAAGGCGTCTGTTTTTGGTTTTGGGAAACTATATATGATATTTTTTGCTATAGCATTGTTAAAGGAGAACCAAACCTTTTATATTAAAATTCTCTACCTCCCTACCCTACATAGACCCCCTCCCTGCTCCCCCCCAGCCTAGGTGTTACCCTCGGTAAATGCCCCTAACTCTTAACTTACCCCTCGTTGCAGATACAGCACATTGGAGTTCATTGGCACCATCTTCTTCTCTTCTGTAATATTTGTGAAGTAAATGCCATTTGCATGTAGAACATTTGCTTTTTATTTCTTACTTATAATAACATTAAATAATCTGATTCTTTTCAGTGATCTGACTCTGTATGAAAAAGACGAGTTTCGGAGCCATGTGACTTTACCCTGGGTTTTAATATCTGTATTAAATATACCCTATGGGGCAGTTCCTGTGGCTGTGACTGCAGAAGTTGCTGGGAGTTGCAGGTGTCTTCAAATATTATGCAATACTGATAATGAATGCAGATCTTTGCCTCACCATTGAGCTTAAATCGCCCAGCGACAAATCTCCTCTTGTTCTGTCGACTAATCTCCCTGAAATGTGAATTGCGGGCGTAATGGCACTTAGATTTCTTCAGTGTTCCAAAGTGGCCCAAAGTTGCCTCATAAGGAAATTTCAGGGAGATTAGTAGTCCGAAGAAGAGGATATTTGTTGCTGGGCGACTAATCTCCCTAAAACGCTACATGTGCCACCACCCTTAAAGGAGAAACAAACCCATACTAGAAAAAAAACCCTACCCCCCTACCCTGCGTAGACCTACCTCCCTCCTCCCCCACAGCCTAACTACCCCCAGGGCAAATGCCCCTAATTTTTCGGACATTTTCGTGACTTTTGTCGCATGCGCAGCTGTTCGGGACAGGAGATCTACTCCAACTGCGCATGCGCCGAAACTCCGCTCAGATTCCGAAGAAGACCGAAAAAAGAAGATGGCGCCCATGAACTCCCGAGGCCAGATCTGCACAGAGGGGTAAGTAAAAAAATTAAGGGCATTTGCCTGGGGGGGGGGGCAGTTAGGCTGTGGGGGAGAAGGGAGAAGGGGGAGAAGGAGGGAGGTTGGTCTACGCAGGGTAGGGAGTTTTTCTAGTACCAGTTTGCCATTATAACATGACTCTTCAAATGTGCCACATCATATTGTATAGTAGACTGCACGGATCTATGCAATCCATAATTTGCTCTTCACCTTCATAGATGATTTCTTTGATGAAAAGTTTGCTACTCAGGAAAAGTATATGCTCAACCCCATTAAACAGCACTAACTTTAGGACCATCTCTAAGGTGTCTTTTTACAGGGCAAAGGATTTTATAAAATCTGGACTTTTTAAAGTAGGCCAGCTTGACAGACAGATTTAACATGGTCAAAAGCTCTTTGAAATTCTTGTGACCAGACTACCTTTGTTGGAGCACTTGTCTTTGTCCGGTTAGTGAGTGGGGACTTGATTGTAGAGAACTGGGGAATAAAATGGAAGTAGTTGGCAACACACCTAAAAAAAGACTGTATAGTATGATTTATTTAGTTTTCTTTAAATTTATATTCTGTTATGTGACCATTTTGTTGTGTATTAAAAAACTGCAATAAAAAATTATTGTTGGAAAAAAAAAGACCTTACCTTTTTTTTCTTTTTGGAACTGGGTGGGGTTTGATTAAGAGTCCCTAATTTGTCTGCAACAGGTTTCAACTGCCCTTTACCTACTATGTATCCCAGGTATTTTGTCTTAGTTTTAACTAATACACACTTCTTGGGATTTGCTATCAGGCCGGCTGCAAGACCTTAATTGGTTCAGATGACCTTAGTAAGTTTAACTGTAAACTACAATGTCATCAAGATAGGCAGCATCATACCCTGTTTGAGGGCAAAACATTATTATATATATATATTAACATTGGAGACAAACATTATGAGTGATGAAAAGAATTTGTACTTCTTCAAATTTTCTCTGACAAAGTGACCCAGCAGATCTTGACATACTGGTCAAACTGAACACAGCAAAATCCAGGGCACTCAGGATATTTTTCTTCTTTATTGTATCAATCAAAAAGCAGGACATACTTTTGAGGCTGCACACGAGCCTTTTCTCAGTCAAACACAAAAGTTCAGTTGAACTTTGGAAAGTGGCAATTGTCCTTCAGTGAGCACAGGGTTGATATGATTTGCTGAGTGCTGTGCAATTCCCTATTTGTGATTGAAAATACTAGTCAGCCTGTAAGGAGGTAAAATTATTTTTTTTTTCAAAATGTAAATAGTTCAGACAATATTTAGTTCAGCCACCACAGTACACCAGCCAGTATGGTTAGCCTGAAGGGGGAGTTCTCTTTAAAGGACAAGAAAAGTTAAACTAAAGAAGTAGCTAGAAATGTTGTACATTATGTTTTGTGCTTCTGTACCAGCCCAAGTAAAGAAATTAGTCCAGCACCCACAGTTTCCGATAAAACGGCCTTTATTGGACCAAGGGCATTACAGCTGTAATGCCCTTGGTCCAATAAAGGCCGTTTTATCGAAAACTGTGGGTGCTGGACTAATTTCTTTACCAGTATTGCCAGTGGAAAGTGGCCATTGGAGGACGTGCACCCAGCCAAAGAAGGGAGTGGAAGTCGTGCTGACTACTAATCTGCTAATTGTCTGTACCAGCCCAAGACAACCACAGCCCTCTAGCAGTAAAGATCTGTGTCTCCAAATATGACCCAGTAGCTCCCCATCTTCTTTTCTGCTGATTCACTGCACATGCTCTGTGCTGATGTAACTTACTGAGCTTAGGGACCCACTCACAATATACAGTACACATAGAATAAAAATGTCACAGTATAAGGCTGATTAGTAATTAATACAGATAATTTCTACACGACAGCACAGAAACCAGTGCAGAATTTAATAATCAGCCCTATTGCATCAGCTTATATGACAGGCCAACCTCATTTTCTGCTGGATAATTTGCAACAACCCCTAAGTTTAGCTTCTCAACAGCTGCCCAGAGCCCACTGAGCATGTGAGTGTCACAGACACTTTCCAAGATGGTGACCTTCTGTGACAAGTTTGAAGTCCTGGATCATTGCTGCTATTGAGAAGCTGAAACTTTAGGCTGGTGCAATAAGTTCAGTATATAAAACATGGCATTTTTAGTCCTATTCATTTTTAGGGTTTAGTTCTCCTTCAGGGCAGGGGCACACGGGAAGATTCAGGGAGATTTAGTCACCTAGCGACTAATCGCCTCTTCTTCGGGGCGACAATATACCCAAACTGCCTTCCCCCAGCCTTCCGCATGCTAAAATGAAAACTCGCCTGAGGCAATGCCATCACGGCACTTCAATATCCGAAGTCGCCCGAAGTTTCCTCGTGAGGCAACTTCGGAAATTGAATCGCCGCAAGTGCCATTGCGCTGGCGCTTTCTCATTATAGCCGGCGGAAGGCAGGGGGAAGGCAGTTTGTGGAGATTGTTGCCCCGAAGAAGAGGCGATTAGTCGCCAGGCAACTAAATCTCCCCAAATCTGCCCGTGTGCCCCTGCCCTAAAGGATTCTATATAAGGACGTGCAGGAGCCACACACTTCTTTTTCCTAACATCATCAGCAGGTGAGACAGACAATACTAAGTCAGACCAGGTGGGTTCCAGAGAGACCGGAGATTGTTACTAATTCACTCTAGGTGTGAGAGGTAGATAGGTTAGCCAGCAAGGGACAGCATGTGAGTGAAAAATTGGGGTAGAGCCCAGGGCGATTGTCTGCAAGTTGGTGGCATTAGGAGATTTATTAAACTTTGTACTGAATTGTCATGTTACTGGATGTGCTGTCAATGTATTTGAATGCAGTAATAGCTTTAAAGCCTTTGTGTACAGATCTGTGATAAAAAGATCACATTACAACTGATAGGAACCCAGCTAAGTCTGAGCATGTTATGGCTCTCTGTAATTAGGAAATCACTTTACATCGGAAAGAAGCTCAGCAGTTAGAAAGTCACACAACATTAGATGGGAAGGGTATTATTTCCTGAGCTTATATTGACACTATGGAGCCAGCAGGTCACTGTACATTAGACAGATGCCCAGTGTTGTCTGAGAATGTCTCTGATAACCTAAAATCAGGAGATAAACCTCCAGAAGAGATTAAACCTTCTCTCTATGTTCTTTTAGCAAAGCATAGATTAATAGTCCTTTTGTCGCTCTTTTCAAACACTCAGAAAATGCAATTATAGGCGTCGTGGTGAAAAATTAAAGCTTTCTCTTCAATCTCATTAAAGAGACAGGAGTCCTATTAACAAGGCAAATGACAGAGAGAGAGAGCAGAGAGTGTGCATTGGGGATATCAGGTTTAACCCTCTATGACAATAATTAGAATGCAAAATTCTAAAGAAATACCAGATTTTGGATAACCAGCATTAAAAGAAGCAGATTTACCATTCAAATGTCTTTCTTATTGTGGGTGAACTAAAAAATGTGGGGATTTCTAATTTATGTGTACCGTACCGTATTTTTATTTGTGATTTAATCACTTCTTCTGAACATTTTTGAATGTAACGAGGGCGGGAAGATCATGTCCACATTAATGGTGGTAGCACACCAGAAATCAAATGGTTGGTGGTCACTGCAGGGATATTACTAATTTGTGAAAAATTTAAGTCATGTTAAAACATACCCTTAAATCCATATGCCTCCTAATCCCCTGTGGATAACACAGCGCCCCCAGCACATAATTGTGTGCCCTTAAGGCCCCTAACAACAATTTCCAAATGCTAACAAACCCTCAGAAAAAAACCCTACTAGGCAGAGTAGAGCGGGCAGAGTATGGTACACCCAGGAAGCATAGGGCAAGCAGAATATGGCAAACACAGGGAGCATTGGGCAGTCATGGGGAGGGGGGCACACTTTTAAGGGGAATTTTCTATTTTTTCTTTTTTAACTCCTGATTTGCTTGGCCTTTAATAGTTTTTCAATTTCTAAACCACCTGTTCTATCAGATTGTACAGATTGGGGGCAATATGTGGGATTGGCTTCTGCTGGGTCAGGTACATGAGGCAATATGGTGGCTGCTGGCACAGGTAAACAGATGTTTGTGGCAATATGATGGATTTTTGGCCACTGCTGGCACAGATACAAATTAGGGGCAATAAGATGCTTCTTTTTGGCTACCGCTGGCATAGGTACAGATTGGGGGTAACAATATGATGGATGTTTTGTCTTATGCTGGCACAGGTACAGATTGGGGGCTTGTAGGCAATCTGAGGCATTGGCATAGGTACAAATGGAGGCAATATGATAGGTACATGATGCAACATGTATGCTTGGCACCGGTGTTTCTATCCCAACATCAATTCCAAATTGCTTGCAAGTGCGCCTATTAATGCTGGGGAACCCTGGTGGGAAGCAATACAACACAATCACATAAAGTTTTTTTTTTCAATAATCCAAGGCTTTACTATTGCAGGTCTGGGACTAAAAGTGTGTTGCTGCCTTCAGTGTTGTGGTCCTGTATTCAATGCCAGATTGGGATCTTTTGAGTACTCCAGTTTTCTTCCATACTCCAAAAACACTTGTAGGGAATCAGAGAAATCCTTCTCCTGTTTTTCTGTCTGTGACATCATCCAGCCCAGTTACAGGCTGGAGAGCCAATCCGATTGGCTGGGCACCCCAGTGCATCCTTGGGAGAGAGGGTGTGCCTGACTTTGGAGCCAAATGTCTCCAACAGAGCTTATAAGGAGTTGTATGGTGAACGATCCAGCCAGAACCAAGTCTTGTGAAACTGTCCAAGCTGTTGAATCTGTGGGAATACAGAAAGAGCCCATCCTTTTCCCTGCCAAGCTGCTAGAGACTCAGAAGGAGACAGGTGCCACTGGTGAGATTGATCCTGCTGCAGAGCTGCCTGTAATCTCCAGTGTGATTGCCTCTGAGAGCACCCCGGTGAGTGAGACACCCAAGGGAGGATACTGGCAAGGATACAAGTGTGGGGCCCCAACTTGAAGACAGGTCTGGTGCATTTACCCGCTACGTGGGAGTGGCTGCTAAGTTCCAATGGGAGAGGTACTTTTGGGAAAGGTAGCGCTACCTGGGGTATAAGAGCTCTGAGGAAGGGACATTCTATTTGAACTGAATTGTGTGGTTATTAACCCCTTCCAGAGAATTGGGACTTTGATAATAAAACGGACTGTGTTGGAGAAACAGTAAGGTACCTAATAGTGAGTTAGGTAGTGTCTCACGTGTCCCCAGTGCAGGAGTGCATTGTGTATTAGATTGCCCAAGTTCACTATTGTGTTTATATAACGTTTATATCTGTTTCATTTGCAAACTGTGTGTTTTATTTGTCCTAGTGGAAGTTCCCTGAGGTGGAGGCACTGCGCTGTAAATCCCAGTTCCCAGTACTTTTCATACGCAAAAGGGACTTGGATTGCCAAGGGTTAATTGCAATTTAAAGAGACAGTAACCAAATTAGGGTTACACACTGGTAAAACATACACAAGAAACCCTACATACACAAAAGGTGTGGGGCTGAAAGTATCAGTAGCTAAGTGTTTTGCATTGCTGCCTTCAGTTGGTGTCCTTTATTGAATGCCAGATTGGGAGTATTCCAGTTTCCTTCCATACTCCAAAAATACAGATGAAACATGCAAGAGACCCTACTTTGTTTGTGTAAATTTGAAAGGTATCTGATGTTGTAAATTCTGCTGGGGTAGGGACTGTAAAGAACTTGGAAATGTGTCAGTGATATATCAGTAAGGGATAACCCTTAAAGGTGCTTTTAGGTTGTCAGTAAAAAACAAATGATGAGACCTGGATTATAACGGGATGCTTCAATTGCCACTTTGAGAACCACCAAGTCTGTATAAAACTCAAGTAAAAACATTTACAAGAACAAATTGCAGATTGTTTAATTAGCACAATGTTTAAGGGTGGTGGGACACACTAAGATTCAGGGAGATTTAGTCACCCAGAGATAAATCAACTCTTCTTTTGTCGACTAATCTCCCTGAAAAGCCTAAAATCTAAATTGCCAGCAGGATGGCACTTGGACCGATTCATTTTTCGAAGTCGCCCGAAGTTGCCTCACTAGGAAACTTGGGGCGACTTCGGAAAACGAAGTGCTCGGAGTGCCAACCCGCCAGCGATTTACATTTTATCCAACGGGAAGGCTTTTCAGGGAGATTAGTCGCCGGAAGACAAGGCAATTTGTTGCTATGCGACTAAATCTTCCCGAATCTTAGTATGTGTCACTACCCTAAGGCTGTTTTTAAGACCTTCCTTGGGTGAATGTTTTATGTTTCCTTCCTCTCAACAAGCTCCAAAAACGTCATGTATGATGTTAATAGCAACTTGTCCACAAAAACATGGACATAAAGCATTTGGTGGAAGGTTATAGCACTGCTGTGGACAGAGTGAGGGTTAACAGTACAGCTGTTAGCAAAGTTGATAGATATCCTGAATTAAATAGATAATGTATACAGATCCATGCTATCTTCTCATACCCTGAAATTCAGCTGAACTCTTAGGTGGATCATTTAAATGAATGCAGCTTGTGTGCCTAATAAATGAGCCAATCTGATTGCTGCATAATATGCTAAATCCATGCCCTCTGGTGACCCCTTACTGCGAGATACCCAAAGCCACGTGGGTCCCATCACAGGCAGGAGTCTAGGAATAGATATTTATAGAAGATCAGACCTAGTTTTCAATTACATAGAAAGCTTTTTCTAATGAAGTGCTCAGAGTTCCTTAATGTGAAATTAATACACCTTCCAGGACCATCGCTCTTAATAGAATTAAAAACAGATTAATAATCGCCAGATACTTTGCAATTAGAAGAGATGGGAATTTTCCTTATTTCCGACACTAATGGATCCTCTGGGAAAGATATTTTTTTTATAAAGAGATTTAACATGTTGTCATCTGGAATGTAAAGAAATAAAATTACACTGTTAGGGCTTTATAACACCGTTGTCAGTGAAGGGGTTAACAACACTTACCCTCATTTTGAAGAATGATTATGCACCTGGGACTCTTACTAATGGAAATATAGATGGGATGTTTAAAACTGACTTCTTAGTGCATGATTTAACATGTCTACATAGCAGTTACTAAATGAGCAAAATGTTCATAGATGGTTTTCGTACTTTTTAACTCTTGAACTCCAAGAACTACAACTTCCAGAATCAGTTAATCAGTTGAGCAAGAATGTTAGTCTCAGTTCTGCCTTATGGTGTATTGTAGCCCAAGGAAAAATGTTTAGACTTTGTAATTTAGAGGTACAAGTGTGTATATGTGTGTGTGGGGGGGGAGGGGAGAGGAGCTGCAGGCAGGGGTGGGAGGGAGATGGTCCTAGGGGCACCCCACCATCAAATCAAGGCCGGTATCCACTAAACAAAAATAGAGAAAAATCATTCCATATGAATACCCAATGGATTGTAGTTATGGGAAATATCCATATATATATATTTATATAAATCTAATGGTGATATCCCAATATCTATCTGCCTTTCATTAGCACACACTGGGGGACTGGGTATCTCAGTACTGAGTACTCAAATAAGGAAGAATTGAAGTTACAAAACAGAGGGGAATACTACAAGTGTAGCTGCTAAAAAAACTGAAGCTTGGGAAAAAGTTTTTCCGATTCCAAAGACAAGGTCAATATAACACTGGAGTGATGTGACAGTACTGTATATATATAAATGTATATATAAATTTATAAATTGGGCAATTTTGAAAGTCATGTTGGGCAAGAACTGGATCAGAACATTGATCACCTGACAGGTACCGAAGCACAGCCCTACTCATGTGTAACCAAATTGGGCATATGAACAAGTAACAAGTAACCTTGAAAATATTTCTATAATGTTCTATGAACAGGTTTATTTTAGAGATCTCATCTGCATACTCCAAGTCACAACTACATGTCAGCAAATAATAGGATTCTATAGGGACCCATATGGTTAATATTCCACTATGGCTTTTAATCCCTACACTTCCTTATTTCCATAGTTGCTGGCCAGATGCCCATATGTCTAGGTTTACTATTAAGCATATTTGTATCATTTGCCCATAGGCTTATGACTTTCTGCCACACTTTAAAGGAAAACTATACCCCCCAAATGAATGCTTGAGCAACAGATGGTTTATATCAAATTAAGTGGCATGTTAAAGAATCTTGTCATACCGATATATATTTAAGTAAATATTGCCTTTTTACATCTCTTGCCTTGAACCACCATTCCGTGATGGTCTCTGTGCTGTCTCAGAGATCACCTGCCCAGAAATACTACAACTCTAACTGTAAAGGAAGAAGTGTGGAAGCAAAAGACAGAACTCTGTCTGTTAATTGGCTCATGTGACCTAACAAATATAGTTTATTTGGTATGTTTGTGTGCACAGTGAATCATATGATCCCAGGGGCTGTCATTATTTTTTTATTTATTTTTTATGAAAATGGTTTATTTATATGAAGCAGGGTTTTACATATGAGCTGTTTGTTTGTTTATAATAGAAGCTGCAGTATTAACTTGGTGTGACATCAATTACTGCCTGAGTCTCTCCCTGCTCTTTTATAACTCTGGGCTCAGATTACAGCAGGGGGGGGAGGAGCAAACTGAGCATGCTCACGCCCAGGGCAAGGAGGTTAAAGCTGAAGGCAGGAAGTCTGATATAGAAGCCCGTGTGTACACAATAGAAGGAAAGAAATGCAGTGTTTATTTTGACAGATGTCTCAGAGCAGCATTATTACTTTTAGGGTTTACTGGTATATTTAAGTGGACCTTTCTGATAAGGCTTACTTAGTTTTAACCTTTCCTTTTCCTTTACTATAGTGTTTGGTCAGGGGTGGATCTTCCACTTTAGCCTTCAGTTGCTGACCCAGCTTCCAGGGAACCACCGGCCACACACAAACACAGTTAATGAAGGTTTCCTTCTTAATAGTTCCAATTCTAGTAATACAACTAACGATGCATGGTTCACACATGAGGAAATTCAAAAGAGACTAGAACATGTTAAGATAAACAAAGGTCCGGGGCCAGATGGTATTCATCCCAGGGTACTTAGTGAGCTTAGCTCTTTGATTGCCGAACCTCGTTACTTACGTTTTCAGGATTCATTGAGGTCTAGCATATTGCCGAGAGACTGGCGAATTGCTAATGTGGTGCCTCTATTCAAAAAAGGATCCCGTTCGTAGTCTCAAAACTATAGGCCAGCTAGTCTGACGTCAGTGGTAGGATAGATTATCAAAGGGTTAATAAAGGATAAGATACTGGACTTTATAGCAAATCATAATACTATGAGTGTGTGCCAGCATGGTTTTATGTGTAATAGATCTTTTCCAGACTAACTTAATTTCTTTTTTTGAGAAGATAAGCAGGGACCTCGATTCTGGGATGGCAGTGGATGTGATTTACTTTGCTAAAGCATTTTATACAGTGCAACACAAAAAGTTAATGGTTAAATTAAGGAATGTTGGCCTGGAACATAGTATTTGTACCTGGATAGAGAACTGGCTAAAAGATAGACTACAAAGAGTGGTGGTAAATGGAACATTTTCTAATTGGACCAGTGTTGTTAGTGGAGTACTGCAGGGCTCTGTACTAGGTCCCTTGCTTTTCAACTTGTTTATTAATGACCCGGAGGTGGGCATTGAAAGTACTGTTTCTATTTTTGCAGATGATACTAAATTGTGCAGAACTATAGGTTCCATGCAGGATGTTGCCACTTTGCAGAGTGATTTGTCTAAGTTGGGAAACTGAGTAGCAAACTGGAAGGTTCAATGTTGATAAATGCAAGGTTATGCACTTTGGCAAAAATAATATAGATATAATATATATATATATATAATAATATGAGTATATATAATTTATGTGAAAGTAGAGAAAGGTGTGTGTATGGATGCTGGGTTTTCATTTGGAGGGGTCTTTTTTTCAACCCAATTTATGTATGTAACTATATAACTGTGAGGACTCAGCGCGCATGAGCGTGCACGCCAAGACGGACGCCGGTGCAAACGCATGTGCGTCTTCGTGCGTTGCGTGCCGAAACGGACGCCGGCGAAAAAACGTCCGCTAACGTGAACGTGCGCGGCGTGATGACGCAGGACGCAGGTGTCATTACGTTTGGCGCCAAAATACCCCTTTAAAAGGATGCTCAGGGAAAGGCTCTGTGCTTGTTGATAATTTAACCTGCTCCTGAACGTTTTGGAAACTTTGACTTCTTGATTCTGGTTTTGACACGGCTTTGGATATCGACTTTCGACTGAACTCCGCCTGCATTTGACCCCAGCCTGTTTATCCGTTACAACTGAACTCTGCCTGCATTCGACCTCGGCCTGCTTCCCGATTACGACTGAACTCCGCCTACACTGACCCCGGCCTGCCTCTCGACTATTCTTCTGCCTACTTCATCTGATTACTATTGTCTGCTACATCTTGTGACACTCCTGCTGGACCTCGTCTCCTCACATCTGGACTCTGGACAGGTGAGGCCTGACAGTAACTATGTAACTATAACAGTGTAGCAACATTTTTTATACCTATTTATTTCATAAGGTTTAGTGTATTAATGCCAGCAGAGGTTTTATTGTATTAATTTGAATGTGTTTATGTATTTTAATTTGCACATATTAATATTAAATAAGAATTTAACAAATGTTAACAATTTATCAAATAATCATTTAAAAAAAGTCAGTGAAGGAAAAGTCTCGACCAAACGACTGAATGCCCAAATCTCTTGATTTATTTTGAGTTGTCACCCAAAAACCAAGAATTTTTCACATTATTGTACAAAACCCAGCACGGATCACGACCTCTTCAAATTATAAAAGGCACTTCTGCCACTGACTTTTATATTGCCTTGACAGTTTTTAGCTGGAGTATTTTTGGATTTAAATCATTAGCAGCTTTGGGGTATAATAAATCTCTAAATTCGAATTTTTAGCTTTAAAACTCCAACAGTTTTAACAAAGAGGTGCCTATATGTTGTTGTTACTACTCTAATTTATTGTTTAATCTATGTGCATTTTACTTTTCACCCATATATTTTTATGCGCTCAGTATACACACGTGATTACACTGCCTACAGACTGTTGAGGAATGATTATATAGATATATTATGCACCAGAACTCCACCAGGCCCCTAGAATTTATCTTTATAATTATAACACCAAACACACAAATCAGAATTTGCAGGGAATGTGGTAGTGTTGTTACAGTAATATAGGATAGTAGGCAGGAGGAAACAAACTCAGGGTTTATATTTCCAAAGACAAAAGCAAAAGAGCAGTGGCCTTTATGTATGTGAATATGTGAATATTTGAATCCCTCGTTCTATATCTTTCCCAGAATTCCATGTGCTCTTACTACTTGGTAACACCTAAGTGCCTCATATATTAACTTGTAATTAGAGCTGCCGAGCTCACAGACTAATTGGTGTTTTCTTTATGACTGTAATAAAATCTTTATGTTCCAGTCACTATGTAATTATTTTATAACGATATCTGGGTAGAGTCCTTCTCATAAAGAGTCAACCCCCTTCAGCGCTCTGCAGTCTCTAACTCCCTACAGAGCATTTTGTTCTCTTCACTCCACAGAGATGTGAGCGTATAACTCAGGAAAAGGCAACAAGATTCGCTCTAGGATTAGGCAAGCTTTTTTAGCAGGGGAGTCATTTCATAAATACATACACGTTTCTAGTAAAAATAATAACAATAACGTTACCGTCTATATCATTTTAATAGATGCTTTGTATGGTGCTTTCAGAACAAAGCAATAACACTAGTAAATAATGTATCAGAAATGAAAGAAGGCTAAAGGCTAAGGGGATTGTGACAAATACAGGAAAATGTGATGTGGCTCCATTTCTTCTGCGATATTTTATTTAATAAAATGTTTTAGTGCCACTGGGATGCCTTGCTCATGGCATGGTTTATGTTTTAAGAACCTTTGGCGCCAGCTATCAGTGTTATACAGAGATAGGTACCCCACAAATCACGCACACAAGGCTCCTTTGATATATAATTATGGCCTGTAAGGAGTCAGGAGATGTAGCACATGCACTGCCAAGAGGAACCAGAGGGCACATAGCATAAAGAAGCAACACAATATCATAAGTTCATCCCAATTACTCATTTAGAGTCCAGCCCCTTGTCAGCCTTAAAGGGCATGTAAAGTCTAAAATAGAATAAGGCTAAAAATGCTGTATTTGTACAATAAATATAAACATGAACTTACTGCACCACAAGCCTAATCAAACAAATAATTTATGCTTTCAAAGTTGGCTACAGGGGGGTCACCATCTTGTAACTTTGTTAAACATCTTTGCAAGACTAAGACTGTGCTCATGCTCAGTGTGGTCTGGGATCTTAGGGATCGTCATAAACAAAGCTACTTGAGTTCTGCATGGCTGGGAAGTAAGGCGGGGGCTCCCCCTGCTGTTCATAAGTATAATTGTTTCCCTGCTCAACAGTTAGGGACCATCTGACAATTCCTATCCACAGCAGTAAATGAAGGGAGAATTTCACTGCATACAGTCAGGTTTTTTATAAAAACAGTACACATTTTTTAATTAAAGTATATTGGAGATAGATTTCTTTTTCATTAAAGAAAGTAAAGATGGGATTTTATTTTTTTGCCTTTACATGCCCTTTAAGTTAACCCTCCTAGAAAAACCAAAAGCATATAACTCAAACATCCCCAAATGTGGGGTTGGTCCCTTTAGTTGAAGGTCAGTGGCTCAAAACAGTTAATAGGGGAAGCATTAATACCAGTAAGGGCAGATCACATGTGGAGTTTTTACATTGCGTTTACAAAAACCCGTGATCGAGCATAAATACGCCAATGAAACCATACATACATTTCAGCCTGTAGTTTTCTTTTCCCAAAATGCATTTCTTTTTTTCTCTTTCCCCATAATTCCACTCAGAAGAATTTTAGTAACGTTTTGCAAAAAAAGGCAAGTGGAAAAAAATTGACATGCTGAATGCAGCCGTAATGCTTGTCAATACGCAATGTAATTACGTCACCAGCATACGACGCCGTAAATTGCCACCTGGTGCTCAGTAATGGAGGCTTCAGCGTCCTACTAATAATTTCAGGATGAACCTTGCTTTATTCCTAGTGCGGAAGTTCCACACTGGAATAAAGCAAGGTTCATTCTGCAAACTTAAGCCTTGTGTGCCGGTACTTCTCTTTCTTTAGACCAGTAGCACATTGAATATTTTGTCTGCTGCTGCCACCCAACAGAATACAGTGTCAGACAGTGCAGATCACTGAGTGCTTTCTGGACAAAGACCATTCAGATTTGGAATAACTGCAGTCTAGTTTTCTTCAATGAGCTTACTTATTGCAGTAGGTTGGTATCACAGCATTCAGACAGCAGAGTCTTTAAACACGTTTAGTACATACAGTGGAAAGTCTCTACACTTTAAGATAATTCAGTTAGGTCAGTCTTTGGGGATAGTACAGCCTGTCTTGGTGTTTTCCCCAGCACTAGGGATCCCAAGGAGTATCTTGCTCCTTGGCACTTTCCCTGCTCCTGAGCTCACCCACACGTGTCACTGTCTGGCCGCTTGTTCACCACAATCGTATTAACTGCAACTTGCTGGAGCAACTAGCTGCTCATTAGCTAAACTGATACTAACTTTCGCTTCTAGAGCGACTATAACAATAATTTCTACCTCTAACTAAAACTGTTTCTAACTTGGGCCTGTCAACTACTCAGACCCAATCCTGTACCCACCTCCCCTCCAGGTTGGATCCAGGAAAAGAGCTCTGAGCACACGTGGGCTCTGACTTTTATACTTTTGCAGACTATCACCTACTGGGCAAACACTGAATTCCCATTACATTAAACTTAAAGAGATACTGACATCCGAAAATAACCTTTTTTTTATTATCTATCATAACATTGTCTTTGAATGCTGCTTATAATTTTGCTATAAAAGTATTTGCCTGATGCTTTTACATTACCTATCTTACCATCATGTTCCTCTGTATGAGCATGCCTCCCAACTGTCCCTTTTTTGGAGGGACAGTCCCTCTTTTAACAGCTCAGCCTGCAGTCCCTCATTTGTACTGGAAAGTCCCTCTTTTCTCTGCACTGAACAGCCAGAAAAAGAAACAAAATTTCTAACTTACAAGAAGTCATCTGTAGTGTGGGTACTTCAATGTGGTAAACCACGTAATGGGAAGTGGCCCAGGTGCACTGCCCTGAGCCCTCAGCATAGGGGGTGGAGGAACCGAAATGTAAAAAGGAACAGGCACTCAATGAACACAGACTTCCTGCAGGCATCAAGTGTAAAGATCTTTATTGTGTCCAAAATGCCTAACTTAATTGGCTTTTGGCAGAGAGGCCAGTACAGCTAACAGGTGCAACTAAGATACTTTGTAACCATTTTGAGATAAGAAAATAAGTAATTTTAGATAAGGAGAAATATTTTCAAACTTTTATAACCTGCCAAACTTTGTAAAATGAACATGGTAATTACGGGGTGTGGCCACAAAAATGGGTGTGGTCAAAAAAAATTGCCGCGCTACATGACAAAAAATTTTTTGTCTCTCTTTTTACTTCCAAAATGTTGGGAGGTATGGTATGAGGGGGCTGCCATATTTGTGCAGCAGGAATCGGTTAGCATTAGAAACTCTAACTGACAGGTTAAGAAGGGACAGTCAGGTGGGCAAAACAGTCAGGTTTAGGTACTTCAAGTAACAATTATTTACAAAAGCAGATCTATCAGCGAAAAACGATCAACACGACCTATAGGTAACTTTTAATGTAGATTAATACTTTTGAAAAGAAAAGTTTTAGTGTCAATATCACTTTAAAGGGGTTGTTCGCCTTACAACACTTTTTTCAGTCCAGTTGTTTTCAGATTGTTCCCCAGAAATAAAGACTTTTTCCAATTACTTTCTATTTTTTATTTTTTACACTTTTTCCAAAATCAAATTTTTGGGGAGATCCACAAGGAATGGATGTTAGTTTTATGACAGGTACCACCTTGTTATTAAAACCAACCACTCTGCTAGTCTAGCTATTCATTTTTTCACATAAAAAAGTATTGTTCTCATTAAGTTCCTCTGGTGATTTTGTGGGATCTGCTCGTCTACCAAACCCAAAAGACATTCTTCCGATGTGCTTACCCTAGGTAGAGCTAGTTGCTCTTCCACATACCCCAACATTTCTGACCAGTACTTTGCAATGTGAATACATTCCCACACCATTTGAGCGAAACCCGCATTTCAAGGGGAGGGCTTTACAACCAAGTGTGCCTTATATAATTGGGAAAGGAGTTTTCCATGTTTGGATTCCATTACCTATCCTCCCAAGAAGGCATGCCTGTCTCAAATTTGAGTGATTCAAACTGCACATTTGGGTTTCCTACTTTCTCTTTAAGTGTATCAAATTGGGGAAAACTACTGTCTACAACTGGGTTAGAGATTTCTTTAACTCCTATTTCTGGCCAATATTGCAAATCTGGGAGTTCCAGAAAGTACTGGAAGTTTGATTTCTTCCAAAGGGGCATATGTGGGGAGGGATTTAGACTAATGCTTGCCCTCTGTTTCCGCACCATTTCCCATGCTCTAATAGGGGAGCTGATCATCTCTGGTATAGTAGGAATACCTCTCCTGGTCCTGTAGGGGGCATTTTGTAGTGTCTCGAGGGATTCTATTATATTCCCATGTAACACCGTAAGAGGGTTGTCAGGATTAGAATTATACCAATTATGCAGAAAGGTTAATTATCCCGGCAAGATAGTATAATTACATATTGGGCAATGTCAACCATCCACACTGGTATGGAGCCATGAGTGTCGTCCATCCTACCCTGGGAGCCCATATCAAGGATCTCATTTCACCATTTAGTTTATTGAACCACTTAGCAGCTATTACCACTGGAGAATTCTGTTGGGGGTACAAACATTTTGGCAAGTATATCATTTTAAAAAGATGTATTCTGCCCCACACAGTCAATGGCAGTTTTACCCAGTGCATTGCATCCTTTTTAAATTTGGTTATAATGGGATCTAAATGTATTTCACAGTATTTGGTCAAGTCTCTACTTAGTCTCTAATTATGTGTATACCCAAGTATTTAAATTGAGGTGACCATTTGAGTCCATGCAAGGTACCCTCTCCTCCAGGGTCAGTCAAGGAAAATAAGTTGCATTTTTGTGCCCTGATAAGTGAACCTTCAACATCTTTTAGGAATAAAATAATATCGTCAGCATACAATGCTATTTTGTCCTGTGCCCTATTTACCTTTAGGCCTTTAATCTCCAGATTGAGCCGTAAGGCCACGGCCAAAGGTTCTACCACTAGAGTGAAGAGTAGAGGGAACAGGGGGCATCCTTGCCTGGTTCCCCTACCCAGCATGAATTTTTCGGATAGTATTATGTTCACTTGAATGCATGCTGATGGCATTTTGTACAATAATTGAATCCCAAACCCATCCCGTTTTAACACTGCCCACACAAAATACCACCTCACGTTGAATGCTTTAGATATGTCTAACACTGCTAGTAGTCCCCCTGTGTGAGTCTGTTTAGAATATTGTATATGCATGAAAACCCTTCTCAAATTTAAAGATGTAGTTTTATTAGGCATGAAGCCAGATTTATCACTGTGTATCAGTTTAGTTGTGACTTTCATTAGCCTACTGGCGAGTAATTTTGCCAATATTTTTGCGTCTGTGTTAATTAATGAAATTGGTCTGTATAATTCACATTGAGTTGGGTCTTTACCGCTTTTGTGAATTAGGGTAATAACTGCTTCATAGAAAGTCTCTGGGAGAGTGTTCATTAAAGACCTTGGAGAAAGGGGGTGCTACTTGTTTACATAAAAGTTTTTACTATTTTGCTGGTAGCCTGTCAGGCCCTGGATTTTATTTGCAGGGAGGCTATTTATCATGTCTTCAATTCCCTGGGAAAGAATAAAATTGTTCAAGAAATTACTCTGTTCTGCTGATATTGTCAGCAGAGGGATATTATCTAGGTATCATTCAAGACCCGGTTCCCCTTTGTTATTGTATATATCTGAGTAGTACGCTGTAAAGGCACACGCTATGTCATGTGGGTCTGTGAGAAGGCTCCCTGTTCCATCTTTAATGGCTGGTTTCACTGTTACAGCCTCCATGGTTTTAGCCAGGTAGGACAATATTTTACCATTCTTGTCTCCTGACTTTGCCTTTGATATAGTAGTTTTTTCCTAGTTAAGTTCACTAGTTGCAAGTCTAGATCTCTTTGAGCTTTTAATAGTTCCTGTATGTTTCCTCAGTTTTTCCCTCAGAATACTCATCTTGAGCTGACTGGAAAGCAATTTCCTTTTGCAGTATGTCCTGAATGCTGGCTTTCCTAGTTCTTTTTATTGCACTTATAAGTGTTCCCCTGGATACTGCTTTAGAGGTGTCCCAGAGTATATTACTGGATGCTGATGTGTTACTGTATTTTCATTCCAATATTGGGTATATTCTGTTGTGTAACTGTTTGCTACTATATCGTTTGTCAGCCATAGTGGTGACAGCTGCCATAATGCATGTTTATGAGGCATCCCTAGAGAGAGTTTAATCTCCAATGGGGAGTGGTCAGAGTTAACCCTTGGCATATAATGAGTCTCTTGAAGAAGTTGAGTGAAATTGGCGGACCCTATTGCTAAATCAATTCTTGATAATGTTTTATGTGTCATGGAGTGGCATGAATACTGCTGTTCAGTGGGGTGTTTGCATTGCCATAAATCTCTTAGTGCCAATGTGTCTATCCACCCATTTAGATGTATTGATGCTGCATCAGAGCCTGTCATTCTATCTATTGCTGGGTTCACTGTACAATTAAAGTCGCCTATATAACAGGTGGGATCAGCCGGAAGGGCCATTACCTTTTGAGAAATCTGTTCCAAAACTTCAAGAGAGAATGGAGAAGGTAAATACACATTTGCTAGTATGATTGGCATGTTGTATATTTTACAGTGCACAATAATATATATTCCATAAAAATCAGTGTGTATGGTGAAGAGCTCGTATGGTAACCCTTTCTTTATCAATATGGTCACTCCCCTTGAATGAGTTGAGAAGGGGGCATGATATGCATGTCCCACCCAGTGCCTTTTAAGAGCCAGAAGTTGTTGGCCAGTTAGATGGGTTTCCTGGAGCACCACATCCGGCCTATATATATAATTGAGAAAGAACACCCTTTTAAACTTAGAATTTAGCCCTCTGACATTCTAAGATATAATTTTTACCATAGTAGTTTAATAATACAATGTATTGAGCTTGCCTTAACTGCCATGGTCATTGTGTCGTTGTCATGTCCTGTTTAACTTACTGAGATACATACCAATTTCCGACATAGCTGCATTTCAACCTGCACTGCTTCAACTAAAACAGGCAAACAGTTAGAAAATTGTTGAATCCATTTAGGACCCCCTCAAAAACAAAGTTGTTTTTTTCCCCCTCTTTTCCCCTCTCCCCCATTGAATTACAAGTTTAAGCTACACCTTAACAAGGAAATTGGCAGTAGTAAAGCTGTATTTATTCTGGGAATATCCCAATAGTCAGCATAAAAGTTGTATTTGGTTGTCAACCACGTAAATGCTTGCAGAGTCCACTGTGACAGTACCGAGATAGTCAATAGTTGGTAACAGATCTTATTAGTATGAGCATCTTTACCTCTGCTTATTGATGTGCTGACTGTTCCAGTGCAATCCCTAGAATGATCAGCGGGTGAATGGGCCTTCCCAGCATGGTACTTTCTCCTCATAGTATTTTCTCCGGTCTACACTATTGGTTATATCTGTGACGAGGGTTCTCTGTCCACCATGCCCACCCCCCATCCGCACAACCATTTGCCAGGTTAGTCCTGCCAATGTTCCTTTACTATACAGGCACACTTGTATACAGGTACACAAAAGGGTTATTTGTATTCCATGGTCCCATACCTCCCAACTGTCCCTTTTTCAGAGGGACAGTCCCTCTTTTGACAGCTCAACCCGCAGTCCCTCATTTGTACTGGAAAGTCCCTCTTTTCTCTGCACTGAACAGCCAGAAAAAGAAACAAAGTTTCTCACTTAATTGGCTTTTAGCAGAGAGCCCAGAACAGATAACAGGTGCAAATAAGATACTTTGTAACAATTTTGAGACACAAAAACACAGTTTAGATAAGGAGAAATATTTTCAAACTGTCATAACCTGGCAAATTTTGTAAAACAAACATGGTAATTAGTGGTGTGGCTACAGAAAGGGGTGTGGTCAAAAAATTGCTGCGCTACGTGCGGAAAAAATTTTTTTGTCCCTCTTTTTACTTCCAAAATGTTGGGAGGTATGTGGTCCATTTACTTACACAGGATTCCCTCTGTTTTGCCAAACACCATTGCATTGTGGGCTGTTCCGGCGTGGAGTTTGCAAAACGTTGATCCACTGGTCGGCGTCTTCCGCCGTTAGGAAGAAGTGCGTGCGGTCACCTTGCACCACATGAAATTTAGCTGGGTAGAGCACTGCATAGCCTCCAATTTAACCCCATGGTAGGATGCTCTCTGCCTCTCAACCGCTTGAGAGTAATCAGGTTGTATTGAGATATTTGCTCCGTTGTGCTGCAATCATCACCGTTTCACGATCCCTATAATTCAGGAACCGCATGATCAGCGGTCTGGGGGGGGGGTCCTGGGGATCGTGGTCTAGTGGGGACACAATGTGCCCTTTCAATAATAAACATATCGGAAAATAACTCCTCTCCCAGTGTCTGCTTTAACCAGGCTTCCGCAAAGGCCTCAGGCGTTTCCCTCTCACAGCCCTCTGGCAAGCCCTCCATTCGCAGGTTGTTCCTTCCGTTGCGGTTCTCCAGATCTTCAGCTCGGACTAAGAGTGTAAAGTTTAATAAGTTTAAAGTTGAATGTCCCTGTCTCTGGTGTTTGAGTCTGGCAGCTCAGTAATTCAGGTGCAGATTCTGAACTGTTACAATTTTGCAACATTTAGTTGAAAGATTTCTCAGCAGCATCTCTGGAGTAACCATTGTATCAATTCCAACAGTTGCCTTTAATGAAACTTAGAGATTCTGCTCAAAAGGGACAAAGATAAGAAATGTATCAACATAGGGGCACATTTACTAAGGGTCGAATATCGAGGGTTTTAGGTGGCGAAGTAGGTGGTCGAAGTTTTTTTTTTTTTAAAGAGACAGTACTTCGACTATCGAATGGTTGAATAGTCGAACGATTTTTAGTTCGATTTGAAGTTGAAGTCGTAGTTGAAGGTCGAAGTAGCCAATTCGATGGTCGAAATAGCAAAAAAAATACTTCGAAATTCGAAGTATTTTTTTATTCTATTCCTTCACTCGAGCTAAGTAAATGTGCCCCTAAATGTATGAATTTAGAACAGTTTACAGGGTCGGCGACCCCCCCTTCCCAGAGCTGCTTTAGAAGGTAATAAATTACACTTTACACTTCAATATTAGAAAAACTGTCACACATGGAAAATAGAAAGTAATTGGAAAAAAGTCTTTGTTTCTGGTGAACTGTGTGAAACCAACTGAACTGAAAAAAGTGTTGGAAGGTGAATAACCCCTTTAACCCTGGAAGGGGAAATAGTAACCCAGAGCTCACTAAGGACCACCACAGATGTCCAAACAAGGGGAAACTGCCTGGAAAATATGTCTAACTCTAAGGGTCTCATTACCCTAAACCTCAGGGTCCCATTACCTAAACATAATATTTCACAGTTTTACTTTCAACTTTGGGGTGACACAGCACCACTATTGTGGTTATTGTCTTAGCTTTGACTCTCTTTCTGCCCTATGCAGAATTGTGGAGTGTGGGACACTGGATGATAAAGCTTTTAACAGGGTAAAAAAAAGAGTTTATTTTTATAAAGTATGCAGTATGCAGGTTTGCTTGTGAGCCTATACATTGACTTGCTGGGGCACTTTTGGCCTGTAACATCTAAGAAGCAGCATCAGACCGAAGTGGCCAGACCCTTGGGAGAAGGTTGGTACAATTAGGGCTAGCTAGTGTATAGTAGTGGCAAGTTTGCTTTAGGAGTGAAAGCGAGAGAGGGCTAGTGAGCACGGACAGCCTGTTTTCCCAATAAGAAGTAATAGTTTGGGCTAGAGCATGAGGTGATTGTGCACCAGAGTTAGGGATTTGAGCGTTCAGGTATAGGTTAGTGGGGAGCCTACGCAAGAAGCTTTGGCATTATATGTGAGATCACAGTAGAGAATCGGGGCCAAGAGTTCCTTAGCAGAAGGAGCCCCTGTACAACTTACAACACTCCTGTGAGTGCATCCTACAGGACAAGGGCCTGGAAGGCTTCAGATAGGAGAATGCTGTGGTGCGTGTGTCATGAGTATTGTGTGACAAATACCCTTGTGGGCAACCAGAGCCAAAGTCTGAATTGCATGCTGTGCCCTGCAAGAGGCTGTACTAAAATAAAGTGTTTGAGTTCATCAAATTTATTGTGGCTGTGAATTCTTTGGGCAACAAAGGCCTTACACTTGAACATCAAATGTTACAAGCTCATTCGATTCTGCTCTGAACATAGAGTATATAAAGTATTATTTGATGGCTTGGATTCAGTCAGTAGAACAGACAATCGTACTGGCCACATTCAGCTATCTCTAGCCGTGATGGACCTGCTAAATCGGTGGCAGTGGAGCAATAACAACAATTTGCTGCAGACGTCTGATTACCATTTGTAATAATCTCAGTTAATAGGAATACAGCTCTTTGAGGAGGCGGTGGATACAGGCATCTCATTAACTTTTTGATTAATTACTATATGTACCCTGGGGACCTAGGCCCAGAGAGTTCTAGATTCTCATTTTATTTCCTCTGGGCTCCAGGACCTGCGTTACCTGAAGTTAATAACTTATGCCTTGACATTTTAAGAATGGGCTCCAATTAATCTGTGATTTTCCTCCAGCTCCTCCTCCCATGTCTTTCCTTTTTTCCCCCCCAAATCTCTGCATTTATAGCTGACACTATGTCATCGCAAAAGTTTGTTTAGATCATAAAGAGAATCACATGGGTGAATGCATTTCTTTGATTTTCTTGTTTTGCATCCTTATTACATCAATAGGCGCATGCAGCCAACAGTGCTCCATTTGTGGCTGAATTACAACTCCCATGGTTACAAGCTAGCAAATTAACCTATAATAAATGAAGCTGAGTTTCTGTGATATCAATGTTGTAACACGAGTGTGTCTTTTTCAGAGTCTATCTATCAATAATAATGTTAAGGAAATTGTATTTTTTAGCTTGTGTTAAAGGGATACTGATATGGGAAAAAACATTTTTTTTCAAAATGAATCAGTTAATAGTACTGCTCCAGCAGAATTCTGCACTGAAATCCATTTCTCAAAAGAGCTAACAGATTTTTTTATATTCAATTTTGAAATCTGACATGGGGCTAGACATATTGTCAATTTCCCAGCTGCCCCAAGTCATGTGACTTGTGCTCTGATAAACTTCAATCACTCTTTACTGCTGTACTGCAAGTTGGAGTGATATCACCCCCCTCCCTCCACCCCAGCAGCCAAACAAAAGAACAATGGGAAAGTAACCAGATAACAGCTCCCTAACACAAGATAACAGCTGCCTGGTAGATCTGAGAACAGCACTCAATAGTAAAAACCCATGTCCCACTGAGACACATTCAGTTACATTGAGAAGGAAAAACAGCAGCCTGCCAGAAAGCATTTCTCTCCTAAAGTGCAGACACAAGTCACATGACCAGGGGCAGCTGGGAAATTGAGAAAATGTCTAGCCCCATGTCAGATTTCAAAATTGAATATAAAAAAATCTGTTTGCTCTTTTGAGAAATGGATTTCAGTGCAGAATTCTGCTGGAGCAGCACTATTAACTGATTCATTTTGAAAAAAAAAATTTTCCCATGACTTTATCCCTTTAAAGTCCTGCATTGGGTCGGGTACCCATGGAATACCCGACATCCGGCAGGGTTGTGGGCAGAAATTCATTCCCTAAAAAAATGCGGGACAGTTTTCAGGTTACATCCCCCTGTGCTTGGCGGCCCCTAGATCGGGTCTGGATTTAAATGTAATTGTCTTGGAATAATAACTTGGGAAATTCCTCCAGTAGGGTAGGGTGGCAGAGCCATGCGGGTCAAATTGCGGTTTGCAGGTTCGGGTTGTGGGTTTCAGGTATGGGTCGGGTACAGGTTTAAAAAAATTGACCCAAGCAGGACTTGTGTAAACAATATGTTTGTTCTAGTCCAATCATCTCCTATTTGGCTGTTTCTTTTAAATATTACACTGTAAGGATCATGTTGAAAGTCTAATGTGTCAGTGACCATTCCAGCATATAAGTGGTATGGTACCCACCGGGATATAACATGCAGTTCTGATCAAGGAGAACTTTAGAACACTATACTAAAACATGCACCGGACAGCAAAGTTGCTAACAAGGCAATTAACAACCAAGGGCTGATGTCAGTTTAGATCTTATCCTACTCTTTTCATTGTCTGGATTTTCCTGGGATTGATTTTTGAGATTGATCTTAGACATGACAAACTATCTGAGAAACCTAGTGTAGCACTGATCTACAGTCCCCATCAGAAAAGGAATTCCTATTCATTTTACATTGTGTTTCTATTCTGATTACATATTGTGCTGCCCTTTATACTCCAATTCAGAGTTTCTTCATGGTCTTTCTAAAAGGTATAGTATACTATTACTTAAACTGATACAAGTATGGGGCCTGTTATCCATAATGCTCAGGCATCTTCAGACCTTAAATCTAAAATAAGATTTAAACATTAATTAATCCCAGTAGGATTGTTTTTTGTATTTATTTCTTAGTTTGGATCAAGTACAAGACACTGTTTTATTATTACAGAAAAAAAGGAAATCATTTTTAATTTGGATTGTTTGGATAAAATGGAGGCTATAGTAGACGGGCTTTTCATAATGTAGAGCTCTTTGGATAATGGGTTTCTGGATAATGAATCCCATGCCTGTACTTGAAAGCAAGGCACAATATTTATTAGAAGGTATTTGCGCCAGAAAACATTTGGTGATATTAAGCAATGTTAAAGAAAGAGTGCTTTGTTCTAATTAAAAAAACATACAACCACATTCCTACTTGAAAAGAGAGGTACATCCATTTCTTCATGTTTTAAGTCTATGATTTGAAGATAAAGGTGAACTACGAGTAACGAATATACATTTAACATCTTGTTTCTGTAAACAAACAATCACATGAGAGAGGAAAAAAGGCCACAATCTTTACCCGATCTTCCACTCCATCAAGCACAATAAACACTGTCTCTGTAATGAAGACTAGTATGCCCATACTTTAGCCAATAAACAAGTGATGCTACATATATGTTTACTCTTTTGAGTCAACTTCTCTGGGCTGATGCTGTCAACAGTAGTACCCATGTAGCTTTCTAGCATGGTGAATTCAGCTACTTATTGGTGCCTCTACATCAGACTTTCATCTTAATGGACACCTGACAATTGCAGATTGTTTTACGGCCACTGGCTTGGAAACAGAATATGCCCAAGTAGATGCTTTATGGACTCTCAGGCTGCTGGGGACATTGGTGAGTATGCATCAGAGGATGGAAGGGTTAGTACCTATTACTTTGATATGTACATGAACTTTAATTTTAAGAAGCTGTTTCATCATCTTTGAGAATATTACTTCTTGGCTCTCCTGCATCCCATTACTCAAACTTCATTGCACCTCAGACTTCATTAATGGGCTAACACATTTCTTAGTATCTGTATATCATTTTGGGTGTTATTTATCAAAGGTGTTTTTTTAAAAAAATTCAGGTTTTTCAAGATTTATTATGCCCTGAAGCTGCAAATAGCTCCAAAAATACTCCAGATAAAAACCTATCGAGGTCATGTAGAATTCAATGGCAGAGGTCCCATTAGACATTAGAAGATGTTTGTAGCCTTCATGATGTTTGAGATTTTTGGAGGGTTTTGCCCAAAAACTTAACTTCGAGCAATTCTAGTTTTTTTTGGCCAATAACTCAGTTGAGTATTCTGAGTTTTCCCCCCGATTGCACTGGTTTGAGTTTTTTACATTCAAGATTTTTTATAATAAGCAAACATTTGAGTTGTGAGTTCATTTGAGGTATAAAAAAAAACCCTTACAAACTTGACCTTTGATAAATAGCCCCCTAAGGATGATGTAGAGAGTGATATTCTGAGACAATTTGCAATTGGTTTTCATTTTTTATTTGTGGCTTCTGAGTTATTTAGCTTTTTATTCAGCAACTCTCCAGTTTGCAATTTCAGCAATCCGGTTGCTAGGATCCAAATAATCCTAGTAACCATGCATTGATTTAAATGAGAGACTGGAATATGAATAGGGGGAGGGGGCAGTATAAAGATGAGTAATAAAAAGTAGCAGTAACAATACATTTGTAGCCTTTCAAAGCATTTTTTTTAAATGAGGTCAGTGACCCCCATTTGAAAGCTGGAGAGCGTCAGAATAAGAAGGCAATTAAAAAACTATAAAAAAATAAATAATGAAGACCAATTGAAAAGTTGCTTGGCCATTAGAATTGGCCATTTTATAACATACTACAGTAACATATGTCCCTGTCTCAATGGATCTTATAATCTAAAGTCTCTATTTCATACACACATTATAGTCAATTTTATCAGGATCAGTTGCCCTTCCAGGAATGAGGGAACCCACAAAATCAGGGTGAGAACATAACAAACTACTTGCAGAAAGAACCCCTCCTGGATCTGACTCAGCCCCAGCAACAGGCCTGGATTTTTAACTCGGCCGCCCCTAGGCCAGAGGGTCCTCACGTCCTCCTTCCCACTTACAAGTGTGTGTGCATACACAGAGCATTGGGGATGAGTTGTGCAGGAGAATAAAGGAGCTGTACATCCCCAGAGCTTCCAAGGAAATTAGAATGTCCCTGGGTGGCATGCCACCCCTAAAATCTTACTGCCCTAGGCATGAGCCTTTTGGCCTTCCCATACACCCGGCAATGCAAGGCAGCAGTATTAAGCACCAGGCCACTCTGATATTTGTACATAATTGTTACTTGTCTCTGTACATAACTACACATATGTAATTTGTCTCTCTTCTTACATTTTAATTAGCTGTCTCTGTGCAGTGCCGGACTGGCCCACCGGGATACCAGGAAAAGTCCCGGTGGGCCCAGGTGTCAGTGGCCCCATGCTGCTATTCATTTGGCCTATTTCATGGCCATTCCCTATTTTTATGAGAATAAAGAGGCTAAATAGTTGGAAAATAGAGTATAGTATGTAAAGAATAGAGACTAGGAGAATAGAGGTTGAGTGAGAAGAGGTTGAGTGCTAAGAGTGGGCCTCTGGTCTAAAATTAATTGGTGGGCCCCTGGACAAAGGTTTTTGGATGGGCCCCTGGTATACCAGTCCGACACTGTCTCTGTGCATATATATATATATATATATATATATATATATATATATATATATATATATAGAGTTCAAGAGGACCCGCACACCTTGGTTAGTGAACCAAAAATTTCTTTATTTTTCAAACTTGTGCATCCAACGTTTCGACCCACATTAGGGCCTTTATCAAGGACAAAATACAAGTGTGCCGGTGAGAACAAAGGCACCAATCATAAGGACATATAAATCCACATTGCATATAATCAGCCATAGGTGAAGTAATTGTGCAATATCTTAGCTCACCATGTGATGTCGCTGTTGAGTGAAAAAAGTGGTTTTTCTTTTTCAGAATAAGTCCATTCAATAAAAAAACATCCATCTCTGTGCAACCTGTGAATTTACATACGTTACTTTGTTACTCTGTTATCTTGAAGCGACAGATACACTTTGTTACAATGTTAGCATCAATTATCTGTTTCAATAAAAGTTATACAAACTTACTATACATTGTGCTGTCATTTCTAAACTACCTTCGTTCATTGAATTATAAAAAGCAATTCAGGACCAACTGCCCGTTTAACCCATTTGGTGCTACACAATTCAATTCGTGTATCCAGTAATATATATATATATATATATATATATATATATATATATATATATATATATATATATATATATATATATATATATATATATATATATATATATATATATATATGTTGCATCTACTAATACACATCCCTTTGCTACTTCTGTTCATCAGGCCCAGATTTGAGGCTATAAAAGCCTGGGTCTAGCCTGGAAAAATTTCCAAGAGGGAAATCTGGACCTGTGCACATCTCTTGTTTGTTTCTGAATACTCATAATTCTTATTTGTTTCTGTAGTACGATAACCTATGTGTCTCTGCAGTGCACATCAGTGAGCCTTCTGTGCAACCTCACATTCTCATTATCCTTACAGATTTTGTTCTCAATTAACTGGCACCCCAAATCTACCCCGCACCTACATTAGTCACTAGAAAATTCTCTATACCAAGGGTCCCCAACCTTTCCCAAGAGCCACATTCATAAGCATGAAAAAACTAATCGGAGGGCTGTTATTGACTGTTATTGACTATTTGGTAGCCTCTATATGGACCAGCAGTCTGAATTGGCAGTAGACATGGATTTATACAACCAAAACTTGTCTCCAAGCCAGGAATTCAAAAATAAGCACCTGCTTTAAGGCCAGAGGGAGCAACACACAAGGGGTTGGAGAGCAACATGTTGCTCAAGAGCCATTGGTTGGGATCACTGCTCTATACCTTAATTTTCCAGATACCCCTTACTTGGACACACCATACTTGCTCTACATTCCCACATGATGCTTATACATCCATGAATTAACCAGCTACCTTGGCACAATATGAACAGTCATCTTTTAATGAATAACCAAAGTGGTCAGTTGCTGATGCACTCAATACATGTATGGGACCTGCTATCCAGAATGGTCGGGGCATGGCTTTTTTTTCCAGATAAAGGATCTTTTTGTAATTTGGATCACCATACCTAAAAAATCTACTAAAAAATGAACAACTATTAAACTATTAAAACAATAAATTTAACATTCATTAAACAAAATAGACTTGTTTTCCCTCCAATAAATATTATTTATATCTTGATGGGATCAAGTACAAGGAAATGTTTTAGTATATCAGAGAAAAAGGAAATAATTTTTCAAAATTATTTGATTAAAAAGGAGTCTATAGGAGATGGCCTTCTCGTAAATCAGAGCATTTTGTTACCGGGTTTCCAGATAATGGATCCCATACCTGTATTACTATAAGCACTTCCCTTTATTAAACCGTTCCTGCCTTCCACCACTATTGAACTTGCTTACCACTCCCTCAGAGGGCCCTTCAGACAGTCTCATTTTGTGCGCTCTGCCAGCTTAAGTGATAAATGATGCTAATATATTGAGTCTAGACACTGAGCATATATCACACGCAGATGTATCTCTGACATGTTATTATTTTACCTTATCAGAATATGCATGTCCCATTCAGCCATAACTCACACTAACAAACTCTTTATCTGAATGAGAAATGTGTTGTGCAAAGAGCTGAGATCAAGCACCAATAAATGTACAATACAGAAAAAAAAACGAATATATGTACAGGATGTGCACAAGTTAAAGCTCAGGTTCAGGAGCACTGGGTTCATGTTACCACCTTACAAAAAGCTCTAGAGCATAATCACGTTGCAAATGCCAGCCTTTATCTGTAACTTCAACCATTGTCATGTGCAGTTACTGATCCTGGGATGTGTAGTTTACAACAGCAAGCATTGCTAGTTTAGATCCTTGCTCTGGCCTTAACCCTTAATAAGGGTTTGCTTATAATGGTCTAGCACTGTTAGAATAAATGAAAGAAAACATCTGGTTGATATGGGTTATGTTACAGGGGGAAACGTTGCCTTATTAGTGGTGCTTGCGAAGCAAAGCATCACTACTGTTATCTTGCAAACTTATTTTTATTCTTCTTCCGTATGAAAGTTTGGCGCGTAACTAGTCCCGCACCATGAATGAGGTGTCAAATCGTGCGGCTTAATCGGGAATGGGGTGGTATGACTTTTCTAAGGGGTGGGTGGTTAATTGCCCCTTGCGGGGGCAATTAACCACCCCGAAAAGTCCCATAGATTAACATTGAGGCCAACTTTTGACGGATTCTAGCGCAGAGAGGGAATCTTGTAGAAACGTTAAATTTACCACATTTGAAGAGGTTTGCGACCTGTGTCAGATGATACCCCACACGAGGGTATAAGTTTTACCCCCGGGGCAGGAGAGGTCCCCAAATTTGCCCCATTGACTTATAATGGGGAATTTATCGAATAATTAGTTTGTCGCAGACCCATGAATGAGGTGTCAAACCGTTCAGCTTATTCGGGAATGGGGTGTTGTGACTTTTCTGTCCTATTTTGGGGACCCAAAAAAGTGAGCGGAGCCGCAAACAACCAATCAGATTTTCCCTATTGACTTCAATGAGAAAATGTAAACAGCTGTAATTCTCACAGTAATAAAGCCAGAGCTCCCAAACTTGGCACCGTGGGTCACTGGGTGACTGCAGCCAAAATTTACAAAAAGTGGGCGGAGTCTACAACAGCCAATCAAATTTCAGCCATTCAATTAAATAGGAAAATTTTAAACTGCTGCCGCTCTTAGACGGTTAATGGCAGCCTCCTCAAAGTTGGCACAGTTGGTCACTGGGGACTGGGATTAAAATTAAGAAAAGTGGGTGGAGCCAAAACCAACCAATCAGATTTCTTTGATTGGTTTTAATGGGAAAAATTAAGAAGGCTGCCATTCTCTCAGTATTGATGTCAGGGACCTTGAATATCACAAATGTGGTCGCTGGGGGTTTCCACTTCAAGTTTAGAAAAAGTGGGCGGAGCCACCAACAACCAATCAAATTTCATTCATTGATTTTCAATAGAAAAAAATAGAAATGCTGCCATTTTTACACATTAAATGACAGCATTCCCAAACTTTGGTATGTTAGTCACTGAGTGACTGTGGTTCACAATTAGGAAAAAAAGGGGCGGGGCAACAACAGCCAATCAGATTTCAGCCTTTGACCTTAATGAAAAATGATAAACTGCTGCTATTATCACGGTTTAAATGCTAGGTGTACCAAACTTGGCTCAATTACTCACTGGGTGACTGCGGTCAAAATTTAGGAAAAGTGGGTGGAGCCATAAACAGCCAATCCGTTTTCACCTATTGACTTCAATGTAAAATTTTTGATTACCGCCGTTCTCACAGTTTTAAAACCGGAGGCCCCAAACTTGGCACTGACCATGACCAGGTAACTGGGGTTAAAATTCAGAAAAATGGGCGGAGCTTAAGACAGCCAATCAAATTTTACCTAACGCTATTCAATGGGAATATTTAAATTCCTGTCATTCTTACACTGTTAATGTAAGAGTGCTCAAACTTGGTCCATTTGGTGACTGGGTTGCAAATTTTTAAAAGTGGGCGGAGCCAAAAATAGCCAGTTTGTTTGGATTGATTTCAATGGTAAAATTTGGTTGGCTTTAAATTTCACCGGTTTAATCCGGATTCTACCGACTTTGTGTACTCTCTAGGCACCAGGGGCGACTGGGCAAGACACCCAACATATATGGGGGGCCTGAGTTTTGCCACGGCAAGCACCACTCACATTTTCTTCAGGAAATGTACCTCTCTAGTTTATCCTGTACTATTGTGATGTTGCAGCACTTAAGTGACTTCTGATGCCTTACAGTCAACAATCACACATCATTGATATCAGTATATATTCTGTCCAACACACATACTTCAGATGTCTCACTTTGCGCTAATTCTTGTTCTTAAGTGAATATTATGGTAATTATATAGTATATTTGTTTTCATTATATAGGCACTCAGCAATCATTTTATAGTAATTATGAGTATGCAGACACATGCTTAGAAAAAGCACAGAGATCAACCTATTGTAAGTGATGGAGTATCTCTCTGTGACAGGTGGCAGACAGTTACCAGGCAGGTGCTGACGTGAAGCCAATGTCACATTAATGAGCATCTCACAATCACTGATTCATGCCCATCACTTGCAGTACAAGCTGTCATATTATGGAATATAAATATATATATTGTGTACAGTAGCTATATTTACTGTGTGTATATGTATGTCTGTGTATGGCGCGTACACACACAACACACACACAATACACAATATGTAGAAAGCATTACATTTGTGTTGCAAATACCATTTTTTGGGAAAAAAAACAATATCCAAAAATAGGAATAGGCCAAGCACTCCCATGCAGAAATCAACTAATGGCCCAGGTGCAATCTTGTACCAATTATACAAAAGTTCATGTAAAATATAAATGCACACTGGGGCTTGAAAAATATAATTAAAAAACTTCACTTTTCTTATATCATATTTAAAAAGAACAGGCCAACATTTCGGTCTTCGGTCCCCTTCTAGGACCATTATCAAGACATCATTCACCATATGAAACCTTGAGAAAATGACATCATATATTCACTGCCCAGTGCATGAAGCAGGGAACTATGTGTCATTATAGAGGAAGCAGAGGATTAAACACACTGGGGCTCATTTATAAACACTGGGCAAATTTGCACCTGGGCAGTAACCCAATGCGACCAATCAGTGATTAGCTTTTTTCAGTCTGCTGCAGAGTGAACACTGAAAGCAATCGTCTGATTGGTTGCTATGGGTTACTGCCCAGGTGCAAATTTGCCCAGTGTTTATAAATGAGCCCCAGTGTATCTCATTCATTATGTAGAGTTACAAAAGAGTCATATGTTAACAGTATCGAAATACCTATCGTTGATTAAGGAAACATGTAAGCAAGCATTGTTCATTTAGGCCCATTGGTGCCAATGTATTTAATTTTTAATCCAAAATACTTCCTGCTGCAAGATACACCTTTCTGGCCTATTAGTTTTAACTGATAACAAGCATCATGTTTACTGTACAGGTGGCATCCCTTATGATCTGGATGATCTGTCCTGTTTGAAAAAGTCATCTACCAGTGCTGGAAGCTGCATGGCACACTGGGAAATGAGGAAAAGTAGAGGAGCTGCACTTATATGTATGTCCAGTCACAATGTACGGTATCTGCCCATTTGGTTTGGGGACTAGCTGGATCAGTAGAAGTTCAGCAGAGCATGACCACCTTTAGGCACATGGTATAGTATCCTCCACTGGTGTTCTTTAGCTAGCAATGCTGACAGAGAATGTGCCACATACAGTATGCGAAAGTGCAGCAATTTGCCATTTTTTTTGCACTTTCCACACTGTATTCTGTGATTGTCAGCACTGTATTGGTCCTATACCTGTCAACTAACTTGCATGTTTGGGAGCGGCAGGGGCACTGTCTAAAACCGGCCCTGTCTTTATTATCCAAATAGCTGATGGCAAGGACAGGGCTCGCCTGTGCCTCCTGGTGCTGTACTCTGCTCTTCAGATCCAGTGTTTGGTGCATAATGCAGCTTTCCCGAGACACAAGTTCTTGTAAGATGAGCATTAAAAAGCATGCTCTTGCACCATTTAGCACTCTAGCAGTTTCCTCAAGGAATTAGTAAATGACTCCTATAGTGTTCACTGATCACAGTACACCAGACAGGACATTACACTACAGATAAAAGATGGTCAACTAGCCTGATCAAATTTGGATTTTTGTTACAAAGAAAACATATTTACATGCACATGGTAATGTGTGAATAGGCTAAGCACTCCCATGCTGATATCAACTAATAGCCCAGGTGCTATCTTGTACCAATTATACAAAAGTTCATGCAAAATAGAGATGCACACTGGGGCTTGAATTTTTACTTACCTGAAATCCCGGGCCGGTGCTCCTATCAGCAGAAAACTGGTTATACCAGTGAGCACCACGGAGCAATCCTCTTCCGTCTTCCTCTTTTTTCTTCTTCTTTCTTCTTGCATTAGAGTGAAAAGCCAAACTTTAACTAAAACGTCGGGTATTTCATTCTACTGCGCATGTTTCTGCCCATGGGAAATTTGTAGAAAGAGGAAGCCGGAAGAGGATCGCTTCGTGGTGCTTGCTGGTATGACCCCGGGCCGATGCAGTTTTCTGCTGATAGGAGCACCGGCCCGGGGTTTCAGGTAAGTAAATACATTTACTTGGGGGTGTCTAACATTTGGCACCCCAAGTGCACCAGGCCTTTTCTTCCTGGGGGTGCTGTTGTGTGATCACAGCCAGGCCCGCACCCCCTTGGGGTCCACCAGAGCCATTGTGACAGAGCAGGGGGAGCACACTGGCATGCTATTTGTATGGGGGCAGTAAGTGGCGCATCCTGAACCTGGGCCCGCCGTTGCATAGTTACACCACTGTTGACACCTTTCCTGAAGGGTTTAACAGCCTGAACTGACAGCACCTCCATGGTTCTTTGCTGCCACCAACACAGTTCTGCTTTGGGCTAATAGCACTTGCTGGTAGAGCAATGTTTTAGCAAGCGGAGAGAAGGGGCAAAACTCGCTATATAGACTCCCATTCACTTAAAGGACAATGGAAAATAGTGAACTATGTCACCCTCAGGTAATCACTCATCCGCCCAAGTGATAGAGCAACTGGAAATGCCTTTGAATAGCTGAGGAAGTAGCTGCCTGAAAGGAGTTCCATGATGCTGTGGCGGCTGTTTGAGCAAGGATGGGTTCATGTATAAGGAAGTGAGCTGGCTGCTAACAAACTATTAAAATATTATAATATTATTAAAATATGAATTCTTTGAAAGGCACAAGATGTGATATAGAATTAAAATCTATGCAATAAAAAATCATAACAGAAAAAACCCATGATTGGTTACTAGTAATTACTAGGAGCAAACTGTGCCTATTCATACATTCATTCAAAAAATGCATAATCCTAATACTGTAAATTTCCAGATAATTGCAATTATTTGGTTAATCGATTAGTAACAATTCTATTACAGTGCTGTATATATTTGAAGTATAAAACCAACAGTAAACACTAAAATAATGTTTCAATATGTTTATCGAAAAGTTCCTAAAACCATAAACAGCGTCTTACTTTGGCAAAATATGGCATATCCATCTTTGTCCAGAATGCCTCAAAACCTATGTATGTTCCTAATCCTGTGTCTTTTTGTTTGTTTGTGTTGGTAGTTAAATGATTATGCCTGGGATATGCGCCTGTAACTAATCATTATCTCTAATCCCTTTTTAATTCTCTTCTTCCCTTTTGCTTCAAAGCTATTCAAACAGAATATGAACAATTTGCTTTTCATTTTTTCCCTCCAGCTCCAAATATGATGAGCCCATATTCACAACATTCTGTAATGATAGAATTAACCAAAATATCCATCTTCTTCATATTTACCATATCAAAAGATCCTTTTTCTCTTTTATACTGCCTGACCTTTATGTTTTAAGTAATTAACTGAGGCAATCACTTCGCTGGTGCTGGTCTAATGTTGTATCAAATGCCATGAAGCAGAGGCGGGTGAACTGAGCGTACATTTGTATAGGTCCTCATACACGCACTGGGATATTAAAGGGAATTCTCACCTTTATAAAGATTCAAGAAATTAAATAGATTTGCCCATTTAATTATTATAAGCAAATTATTATTTTTATTAACAAAAATGCAGTGTTTTCAAGACATCTACCTGGGAAAGTAGCACTGAATTGAATTTGCTCCTCGTTCTTTACCCAAACCAGGGGGACACCAACCCATTGAAGGTCACAAGCAGAACTGGAGAAGCACAGGTATCAACCTCTAATGTGCATGTCTCTTTCATTTGCATGTCCTTTATTTGATTGGCTTAACTGGATCAGCCAAGCACAGGTGGTGGTAAAGATCTTTCAAGGTAGATATCTTGAAAATAAAATGCAAATATTATTTAGAGGGGCAAATATATATATTTTCTCCAACTTCTATAGAGGTAAATATTTAATTTAAAGCAAATCTAAACTCAATTTTTTTATGTAAATGTATTTGGCATGCTCTTATGAGCACTATTGCAGTTTACAATAGTTTTATTTTGTTAGTGATTTCTGAGATAGTAACAATTTTAGACAGTTTTAGCCTGTTGAGGTTTTTGAATCTGAAAGTAAGGAAGTCATCTGACTATTCAGGAAGCACATAGTTATTTAAGATTGCTGACACTCTGACCATCAAAGAAAGCTGTTGCGCTGAAAGCCTGGTATTAGCAGTCTAACATTGCTAAATTCTCAGAAACCAATAAAAATGGAAAATTAGTGTAAATTACAAAATTCTCAAAGGACCTCTATAGTAAGTTTACATAAATACATTTTTTGGCTTTCAATTCCCTTTAATATATAAGTAGATCTACACAAGGCATATACTCTAGGTTATTGTTAGTTCCGCTTCCGTATTGCTCTTGACATTAGTGCCGGCCAGGCTGACCTGTTCCGGGGCACTCCTATATGATATATTATCCCCAAATCCCCCCCCCCCCTTGTTTTCCTGATGATGTCCTAAATTGCGATCCCAGGGTCTCCCCTGCTCACTCCTCCTTCCTCTCTCTGCCTCTGCCCCAATGTGCGGATACCCATGAGTACAACACATTCAAGATCAAGCTGAAACACATTTGAATGTGAGTGTCAATAAGGAGAAAGCACATTTATGAATGTTAATATGCAGTTAGGATTTGGATTCTGTTTGGTATTTTTGTGGAGGAATTAATCAGGATTTTGTGCAGGTGAATGGATTCCATTCTAATGATAGTTCTACTGGTACTAAGCTCTAAGGGCAATGACATGCATGGTGCTGACTGAAAAGCTCCACAGACCATCTCTACCATTTTCTGTCTGAAAGCACCTTAACTGGTGTTTTCCATTTAAGTGAATTGTAGAAGTTATAAAAGCATTGGACTGGGGCTTTGGGGGCTTCTCCCTCAGGGACCCCCCCAGCCACAATCACCCTATGCCATTCTGCAACTGCGATTGGAGCTGGGCGTAGGTCAGGAAGCAGTGCAAGGAAGTCTCACATGGGAAGTGGGTCTGGGTGGGCGGGGACCACCAGGTTTTTGTCTGGTGTCTCGCTGGCCCCAGTATGACCCTGAGTTATAATGAAACCTAGATATGTATGTGACAGCTTTAAATATATTCAGGAAAATGTAATAAAAAGCGCAACCAATTTTTACCCAAGTTTACTTACCTGAAGCAATTAGATCTGTTTTAACAGTTGACCAGTGTCTAAACCATGAAAATGTTGATCAGATTTTGCAGGTCAGACTTTATCTGAACCACAAAACCTTGTCATGCAATGGCACAAGATTTTGTTGGATGCTACAAGATCTTATCCCCTTTGGTGTAATGTTAGTTGGTTCACATTGGATGGCATGTTTTGTTCATGCAGCTACAGGCAACAATTGTTGTATTACATTATATTTTGATCTGTGCAACTAACTCGGACTTGTAGGATGTGATCTGTCAATCCAACGTTCCTGCAATATTTCCAGAGCAGTGTGGCTCTAAATGGTACCTGCTGATTGGTGCAAACTTTGCACCTATACTTACTCAACAGATCCCTACTGGTTCTGTGACTGAACAGACTTTTGTACAGGATATTTTTATATATACATTAAGTCAATACGGAAGCAAAGAATCTGGCATTCTAGTAATCTGTGCCGTTAGCAAAATTCCTTTGAAATGACAGCATTGTTACAAACAAAAGATTTTTACTCAGATCCAGCAGCATTCATTTCCTAGATTGTTTAAATAAAGAAAGGAAATCTGTTCTTTGTGTGGTTGTTCATTATTTTCTACCGTTAAAAGGTTCTACTCTGCAGAAACGGTGTGTGCCCTCGAATTTCTTCATGACAGAGGCATTGTTCATTAGTCAGTGTGACTCTTCTTTTTCTGATCCAATGTCTCTTAAGTGTTTATTTTGAATTCTTTGTTTCATAACACTATGCACTCTTTGCTGAAACATCATTGCTATTATGGTTAATAACATGATCATATAGATTACTGTATGGCAAATACATCCACTTCAGTTTTGCATTGGATACGTCTTCTTTGTCTCCGTTTATGTTTCTCTTACCCTTGTTTTTTTGCTGTACTATATTCCAGGTTTCATTGTGGTAAAGGGACATTAGCAACAACATATAAATGCCCTACTTATGTCTCAAAGCAAAGTATAATTTAATATGGAAGTACTGAAAAAAATTGATTTACTCATACTCTGAAAAAGATCTAATCACTTTTCGCACTTACATGGGATGTTCATTGCTCTTTACTCACATGATATCTTTCTTCACAAAGAAACCATTTTAATTCACATTATTCATATCAAAGCATCCAAGGGCTTATTTACTGAGAGCACTTAGCATTGAGATGCACATGTTAGGGACTGCTGGGAGGCACAATGAACAGCAGAGTCTTGTCTTTACCACCTGCTTATGGTACTTATTGAGTATCATCATCATAGGGGTCAATATGTACATTTTTGCTTGAATCTATTTCCCATTTTTTGGATAATACATGGCTTATGATAGTGTTTGATGTTGTCACATTGGAAGCATTTTCGGATCCTATTGAGCACCAATGTTTGACATTGCAATATTCTTCCCTTTAAATCAATATGAAATAACTGTAGGCAGGGAAGAGAATTTGGCCTCCACGCTGCTTCCTCTATGTAATGCAGAGCTAAACAAGTACTGGTTGCTGCAGCACCAAAAGTACTAGGGTAATAGCAATATCAAAAAACTAAATAAAGAATGGGCCAGATGGACTTCAATATGTCAGGCAGTAGCCAAAATGGTGGGAATGGCTCTGTGTGGCATCCTGGTCCAATAGTCCTAACTCTCACAAAGATACATGCTAGTTATTGAGCACTGCAAACAGTCTTTTACTTCATCTACTTGTGTCTGTGGGATAAAATATCTCCTCCTTGCAATTATTTGTTATGGGGATACACTAGACACCACAAAACCATAATTTTTCACATGATGCAAAGTTGGGGTTTCGTCCAAATTTAGCTTTGTATCTATATAGATTATTTGTATTTATTTTGTTTGTCAGTTTCTGTTTAGTCCCTCAAGAATTGATTTTTTTACCTTTTTATTCCAACTTCTTTCTTTCAACATCCTTATTATTTAAATAATACTTGTACATACAACTGTTTATAGAGCTCTCTACAGTTTGGATTTCATAACTTGCCATTGAATTCAGTACGTTTTCTTGCTGTTTCGCCAGGGATTTAGAAGAATATATATAACTGAGGGACATACAGGTGGTGTAGGTGTAAGAGAAATAAAACCAGTTGATGCTTCAGAGACATACATAGCTGGTGAAAAAAGTACTTGCAGGAGGGTTACATTTACTACAGTAGAAATAGTTCTGAAGAGACAAATGCTACTGTAATATATTTTTCTAATTTTACATTAACATTCTGCAGCCCACAGTACAGGTATGGGATTCGTTATCCAGAAAACTCTGAATTACGGAAATGTAATTTCTCATAGGGGCAAATTCACTAAGCGCCGAAGCGCCGAACGCTAGCGTCAATTCGCTAGCGTTGGTCATTTTCGTTACTTCGCAAATTCACTAACGAACGCTGGCGTAGATTCGCTAGTGTTACTTCGCACCCTTACGCCTGGCGAATTTTTGCTACGGACGTAACTACGCAAATTCACTAACGCGCGCAGTGTACTGAACGCTACCTTTTACGCTAGACTTCCTTCGCCACCTCAGACCAGGCGAAGCGCAATAGAGTAGATAGGGATTGCTTAAGAAAACGTCAAAATTTTTTCTAAGTTCCAAAAACGCTGGCGTGTTTTCTACATTATGGGTGATAGTCTGAAAAACATCGAAAATTTTTTTGGGGCTCCCCTCCTTCCCCCCTACATTTCCTGACTCATGGCTACTTACTTATACAGTGGGCACATGTGTAGGGCAAAATAAAATTTTTATTTGATGTTTTGAAGGTTTCCCAGGCATTTGTAGTGCTGATACGTATTCCTCCATTGAAATTTGAATTTGGCGCCGTATGCAAATGAACCATCGCTAGCGAAACTTCGCTTCGCTTGGCGAATCAACGCTAGCACAACTTCGCAAACTTACGCTACCCCTGTGCGCAACTTCGGATTTTAGTGAATTTGCGGAGCGCTGGCGAAACTACGCCTGGTGAAGTGCGGCGAAGTTGCGCCTGGCGCAACTTCGAATCTTAGTGAATTTGCCCCATAGACTCTATTTTAATCAAAAAATTTGCAATTTTAAAAATGATTTCCATTATAATAAAACAGTATTTTTTACTTCATCCCAAGTAAGTATAATAATATACCGGTAATTATAGATTATTAAATATAATTAATAATATAATTAATCCTTATTGGAGGCTAAACAATCTTACTGGGTTCAATTAATGTTTAAATGATTTTTCAAGACTTAAGGTATGGAGATCCTAATTATGCTATAGAAAACCCCAGGTCCAAAGCATTCTAAATAAAAGGCCCCATACTTGTACAACATCCAACAACTTCCTTTTCCAAAGACTGGGGCACATTATTTTACAGGCAAATGTCCCCAGCAAAATTTCACACATTTCACATCAAGTTATCACCATAAATTTTAACAAACATTTATTAGGTATTCTTCCTAATATTATTTATAAAGCATATATTTATTGGGTTTTCTCATGAGCATGATACCCAGACCATTGCCAAAGCCCAATGAAACATACAACGACAAGAGTTATTACTAAGTATACATATTCACTTAAACAGTATCAGTTGTAGGACATTCTATAGTGGGGAAAACCCCAATTTTTTTTTTTTATCTGTGAGCAACATTCAGATGTGAAAAGTGTTGGGGAGTAATGCAATCATTAAAAATATTAATGGGTGCTGCTATTGGTTATTTGGTATCCAATAACATTTGGTAGCCTGCAGGAGGCTCTGTTTGGCAGCACACCTGTTTTTATGCAACCAGAACTTGCTTCCAAACCATCAGTTCAAAAAAAAGCACCTGCTTTTAGGCCACTGGGAGCAACATCCAAGGGGTTGGTGAGGAAACTAGATAGTTATGTCACAGATCAATATACCTGCTGAAAAAATTCTGTAACAGAGTGTGGCATATTTGAAAAGAAACCACAGCAAAAAAGAGCTACACTTTCAGCTTTCCAAAATATTGTCACCCCCCCCCCCTTAGCTTGGCTACAGATTTCTACTTTTAGCTCTACATTTATCTGGCCTTCAGGTTGGGCATACCTATGACACAGTTTGTGAATTGTTTTGAAAGGATCTGCTGAGATCCATAATTCAATTGTTTGGAAAAACAAAAAAAAAAGTTTTCTTTGCTAAAGGTGAAAATGCCTTTTGTCAAATCACAAGGGAACACTGCTTTTTATATCGTACACTCCTGGGAGGAAACAGTTCCATTGAGACTTTTATGTTTTGAGCACTAACATATTTTTAAAGCATCACCACATAACCTTGCAGGGACCTCTTCTCCAGGGAGCAAATGAAATTTTAACACTGAAAAGTGGTCACAAGATGGCAGAGCAGACCAGTCACAGTCATAAAATCATTATTATACCAGTGATTAAGCTGGAGTGCAAAAGCTCAGTCAGAACCATGTTACACAGCTCAATATATGCTATAGGAATGATTATGTGGAACAGCATGCATTTTCTGTTGGGCAAGAGGGTAAGATTTTATGGCAAAACCAAGCAGCATATTTAAAGGAAAACCGAGATTTACAAGAATTTAAAAAAGGAATTCCAATAGTCAGTACATTTACTGAATGTTATTGCATTCTAGCTCAGAAAGGATATGGCTGCAAAACATAGATATAAATAAACTATGAATAAAAATGTTGTCAGGTAATTGTTAGCTCAATATTATATTGTTTATAAATAGAAAATCATTGTCTTTACTATGTACTAATGTACTGCGATCAAGGACTGGATTTAATAGCTGGAGCATGAAACAGAAATAAGCTAAAAAAGGAAAAAAGTCATGGCTGTATACTTATTATTTATGAACGTATAATTCTATATTGACATAAATATTCCCATACCTTTATAAATTCATATACATGAAGGGAAGTGTTAACAGACTGAGAGAATATAATAAATTATAGAAAGGACACCATGCATGAAAATTCTGTACATCCTAATAGGCATGCAATAGGCATCGATTTTCTGTACATTTTAAAGCTGCAGTAATAGTCCAAAACTATAAAAATCTGCAACTGCCACAGTGAAATAATTACTCCTGAACCACTACTGAAAGGGATACTGCCATGGGAAAACTTTTTTTTTCAAAATGAATCCGTTAATAGTGCTGCTCCAGCAGAATTCTGCACTGAAATCCATTTCTCAAAAAAGCAAACAGCTTTTTTTTATATTCAATTTTGAAATCTGACATGGGGCTAGACATATTGTCAATTTCCCAGCTGCCCCTGGTCACGTGACTTGTGCTCTGATAAACTTCAATCACTTTTTACTGCTGTACTGCAAGTTGGAGTGATATCACCCCCTCCCTTTTCCCCCAAGCAGCCAAACAAAAGAACAATGGGAAGGTAACCAGATAGCAGCTCCCTAACACAAGATAACAGCTGCCTGGTAGATCTAAGAACAGCACTCAATAGTAAAAACCCATGTCCCACTGAGACTCCTTCAGTTACATTGAGAAGGAAAAACAGCAGCCTGACAGAAAGCATTTCTCTCCTAAAGTGCAGGCACAAGTCACATGACCAGGGGCAGCTGGGAAATTGACAAAATGTCTATGTCAGGTTTAAAAATTGAATATAAAAAAATCTGTTTTGAGAAATGGATTTCAGTGCAGAAGTCTGCTGGAATAGCACTATTAACTGATGCGTTTTGAAAAAAAACATGTTTTCCGATGACAGGATCCCTTTAACCCTGGTTCATTTGACAATCATACATTTTGGCTCAAGAGGGATGGGCAAGGGGCATACTGAAGAGTGTACAAGATTTCAGCAGGTTAGGGGAGTGAGAATGGTCTGGGTGAATATGGGTGTGATCTGGGTTTTCAAATCAGCATTGTTTGGAAATATGCCTACATTTTAACAAGAGGGGTTGGTGCAAAGTGCCAAAGGGTGCACAATTACGTTTCAATAGTTAGGTACAAACCAAGCAATATACAGAAGAGCATATTCTCACTATACATCCCAGTCCACGGGTGCATATACAATAGAAAAAGAATGGATGTTGGGGCCTATAAGTAAGCGCCCCAACAGGTACGAAATGCATTAGGCCTCCTCTTATCATGTCCTAATAAATAGTTTTGCATTTTTACTCTTGACTTTTTGGAGAAACTCACATCCATTCTTTTTCTATTACATTTTAGCATATCCCTATTTGAGAATACAATCAAGAATACAGTATGTCTCATTAGAAAAAGCATACATGCAGCAGGGATTTGCTAATTAGTAGTTATTTGTTCCTGTGTTGCTACCTGTGTTTGGCCTTGTTAGTTCTTTGTCAAGTATAAGAATTTATTAAATTTAACATATTGCCAAAGATAAAGACATGGTACAGGGAGCTGTATAGCCTGTAAAGAAGTACAGATAACTGGGGAATCACAAGAAGACCAATGTGTGTTGTATATAGGTATAGTTGCAAATGTACTAGGCTCCCCATGGCTTTTCAGTGTTGCTGTATAAGGAGATGAGGGACTAACCAAAGAGCAAAAAAAAGTAAAAGCGAATCTTAAAACTACTACAAAAATTAGGTGATGCAACTAACACAATAGAACCAGCAATGTGTGTCCATAGCTTTCATTATGATCTTTACATACCAGCCAGCTGTTATCATTCAGTTTGTGGGCTTGTGTGAAAATAGGTTTGGATTATTACTGGTTGTGGTTGGGATCAAGGCATGGACTTAAATATTCAGATTTTTTAAACCTTGTGTTAGGTATGAGCAGTGCTGTGCCTAGAAATATTCTGGACATTAAATCACTGCCTCATTGACATTGACGTTTACATTTGGTACCTGAAACATTTAGTGATTTGTGCAAGAACATAATCAATTAAGATATGAATCATGATCCGAAACTGAGCCCTAGCATTATTTGTCCTGTTTCCTTATTAAAGAGCTATTCCTATACAAGAACACATTTTCAAAATGTGTCGTCTTCCCTAAATTATTTAGGAGATGCATATACTGTACAATAAAGATATTCATGGTTAGCTTAAAGCAGTGGTTGACTCCCTTTTAATCAAATAATTCAAAATGTAAAAAAGTATTTCCTTTTTCTCTGTAATAATGAAACATTGCCTTGTTCCCAGCAAAGATGTTATTAATCCTTATTGGAGGCAAAACAATCCTATTATGTTTATTTTTATGTTTAAATTATTTTTAGTAGACTTAACGTATGGAGATCCAAATTATGTAAATATCCCTTATCTGGAAAACCCCAGGTCCCAAGCATTCTGGATAACAGGTATAACCATTGGTCAGGGTCTGCCTCAAAGTTCAATCATTTGCTGAGGGCTCCACTTAGATCATGAAATAGTAAAGATATAGCAAAAAATGGTGTAAGTTATAGAGCCAATAATTCCAAGAATTCCTTGGGCAGCAAATCCATATCCATTTCTTAACTGACATTCAGTCTGGACTTTCAGGTGTATCTAGTACAAATAGTCATTCTCCACAATTCTCACCATGATCGACCTTCAAATTAGGTCCTCCATGCCACAGCTCCAATGTTAAGAGCAGAACTGAGTGATTTAATCAATGCAATTAAAAAAAAGAAAAACATTGCAGAAGCAATAAATTTCAGGATGATTATGACCAATAATGCCTTAATAATTTTGTGGTTGCATCTGCTTTAACTACTCACTTCTATGGACTCAATGAGGCAAATCATGCTCTTTTAAACAGAAACATATTTACAATACTATAATATTGGAGAGAAACTGATGATGGTTTGCAAACTCATTATTCTTTAATAAACACTGCTTGCATATTGTATTTAATTTGTCCGTTCAATAAAAGCAGTAATCACTCATGCGGCAATACTAATATAGATAATTCCAGGAGAAAAATGGTTAACACTCTTTATTTCTGCCCCGCAGGGCTCAGAGCTAAAAATGTCTCATCACTGTAAGGGAAAATCATGTAAACAAAGGCTCAAAAGGCACATGCAGTGTTATTTTATAATCACCCCTGAATAATTATCTTTTCTTATACTTAAGGAAACTGTCAGGAAACCCTTCAAAATAATTTGCAGAGCTTAAGTTCTGAAGGGTTAAGCTGATTTCTCTTTCATCAGCACTGAAGTAGGCACACAACATTAGCAATATTTTTGTCATAATATCTTGTTTTGAACAGAGGTCATGTAATGTCTCTGGTTGTCCAAATGCCCTGAAGTGTGAGGTTTGACCTTGCTTTCTGTCTTGGACATATAAGAGGAGGTTGATCTCTTCAGGTGACATTGTCACTGAGCTGCCGCATGTCACCAATTCAGCAAGGCCATGATGCGGAAACTGTTATTAGCTGTAATAACATTTCTTGTTAGTTCGCCAGTGACAGGTGACAACTGTGTCCAAAACCAGCATAGGAGCAGAAGAAGGAGGAGAGTAAATAAATAACTGAAAGCAAAGAATAAAAGAAACAGTTGTTGAAGTCTGAATAGACAATTTGGGGAAGTTGGCGATTGGGATGTAGGTACAATTTCCATTGCAACGTGAGGACATATTAGTACAAACAAGTTGACTATAGTGTGATAATAAAGGACAGCATTGGAGGGCAGCAGTGTCATTGGTTTAGGCTGGGAGCACGGGACTGCACTTACACAGTACAACCATAGAGACTTGTAGGAAGTGCTGCATAAGGTTGGCCACATGAAGAAAACAGTCCTTCCTTGGTGCTTTTAGATAAAAGATAAATTAAAATATATCATCAGATAATTTAGACTTCAAACAGAACCTCAGACCTTTGATGCATTTTACTTTCTCTGAATCTACTTTCATAGAATGTGAATGTCTCGCATTGTGTTTTGCAAATACAGTCTCAGGAAATACACATACCTCTCAACGTCTCCATTTAAAAAACCTGGAAATGATGAGCAATTTTAGGCCACATACTCATTTGCCCTGGCCATGTTCACTAATCCATTTGAAACACTGCTCACTTCTGAGTAACCTGAGTAATGTGGAAGGTGAGCACATACTACTTACCCCCACCAATCCCGATTTTCGCAGCACAATCCCCATTTTGACAGCTCAGCACCCATTGCTCTTCTGTACAAGCTGCATTAAACAGCCACCAAAAGTTACAATGTTTTGTGAACTTAATTAAATAAGAGGCTTTAGGCAGAGTCCAGAATATTTGGCACCTCCAATTGTACTAATAAGATAAGCAGGTCTCTTAAATTTTATGTTTATTAGCAAAACTTTTAAAACACATAAAGCACAGCCCCAATATCCCCAATAAATGTGTTCAACCTTCCATAATCTTTTAAATTAAAGTGTGGTATTTGGGTGGTTTGGCCAGAAAGCAGGCACAGTCAAAACATATTTTTTTGTCCCTCTTTACAATTTTAAAATTTTGCTATATGAGTGTCCAGTGTTTTGTTAGCATGAGTGGTGTAAGCACACAAATAATACTGAAGGACCAATAAGAATAAATCATGCTTTCTGCTGGATTAAAATACCATCCTAGAACACAGCATTAGCTGGTAAATTTAGGACTCCATTGCGCATCACAATTATGGTCAAGCTAAGGTTATATCACAGGATGCCCATGTGTTGCCCACTTCTATCCCACCTGTAGTTTGACACTGCCTCATATAAATAGAAAAATGACTCTGCCAAGTTGCAGCAGATGCTACCTGTCAGGGGGTCCAAAGTGATACTGAAATTCTGGGAAACTACTGGATTTGTGAGAAGAACATAGTGATTTGCATCTGTAACTTGCACATTGCACTGCATTTGTTTACAAACCCAATATGCAGAAAGCTCTCAATTAAACCTGTTACCCAGACATAGAAAGCTGGCTAATAAAAATCCTTTTCAAATTAACCATAAAAATCTTTTTTTTTTTAAATTAAAACATCCATACCTGTTATAAACTTGTTAAAAATCACAACTGTCAAACATATATTGCTGTCCCTACTCTATTCCATAGGCATAGAGGCAGGATAGGTAACTAGTTATGCTTTCTATTCTGCACTTTCTAGATGTTGCTGTCCTTCTCACATTCCCTCTGCCTCCTCTCCATCTAATTGTGTGGCCTGTGCATGAGCGTGTGCACCAAGTCCCTCAACAAGATTTTGCATGATGCAAAGTTTGCATTAATAAGTGTCCTCAAAATGGAGCCTGCCTGACTGCTGAGATTCTGAATTCCAAGACTGAAGGCAATAAGATTTAAACAATGTTTATAGTGTACGTGAAGTTTATTTTGCTTGATTAACATCATAAAATAGGTTTCGGAATAATTTCCTAAGGTACCAGGTCCCCTTTAAAGGGATACTGTCATGGGAAAAGTTTTTTTTTTTAAAAATTAATTAGTTAATAGTGTTGCTCCAGCAGAATTCTGCACTGAAATCCATTTCTCAAAAGAGCAAACAGATTGTTTTATATTCAATTTTGAAATCTGACATGGGGCTAGACATTTTGTCAATTTCCCAGCTGCCCCAAGTCATGTGACTTGTGCTCTGATAAATTTCAATCACTCTTTACTGCTGTACTGCAAGTTGGAGTGATATCACCCCCCTCCCTTTTCTCCCCCAGCAGCCAAACAACAGAACAATGGGAAGGTAACCAGATAGCAGCTCTCTAACACTAGATAACAGCTTCCTCATAGATCTAAGAACAGCACTCAATAGTAAAAACCGATGTCCTACTGAGACACATTCAGTTACATTGAGAAGGAAAAACAGCAGCCTGCCAGAAAGCATTTCTCTCCTAAGTGCAGGCACAAGTCACATGACTGGGGGCAGCTGGGAAATTGACAAAATTAAATGTAAAAAAATCTGTTTGCTCTTTTGAGAAATGGATTTCAGTGCAGAATTCTGCTGGAGTAGCACTATGCGTTTTGAAAAAAACATGTTTTCTGATGACAGGATCTCTTTAAGAAATCCTATGTCTAGCTCTAACCTAAAATGGGAACAATGGGAAGGTAACCAGATAACAGCTCCCTAACACAAGATAACAGCTGCCTGGTAGATCTAAGAACAACACACAAAAGTAAAAACCCATGTCCCAATGAGACTCCTTCAGTTACATTGAGAAGGAAAAACAGCAGCCTAACAGAAAGCATTTCTCTCCTAAAGTGCAGGCACAAGTCACATGACCAGGGGCAGCTGGGAAATTGACAAAATGTCTATGTCAGATTTAAAAATCTGTTTTGAGAAATGGATTTCAGTGCAGAAGTCTGCTGGAATAGCACTATTAACTGATGCGTTTTGAAAAAAACGTTTTCCGATGACAGGATCCCTTTAACCCTGGTTCATCTGACAATCATACATTTTGGCTCAAGAGGGATTGGCAAGGGGCATACTGAAGAGTGTACAAGATTTCAGCAGGTTAGGGGAGTGAGAATGGTCTGGGTGAATATGGGTGTGATCTGGGTTTTCAAATCAGCATTGTCCTACTGAGACACATTCAGTTACATTGAGAAGGAAAAACAGCAGCCTGCCAGAAAGCATTTCTCTCCTAACGTGCAGGCACAAGTCACATGACCAGGGGCAGCTGGGAAATTGACAAAATGTCTAGCCCCATGTCAGATTTCAAAATTGAACATAAAAAAAATCTGTTTGCTCTTTTGAGAAATGGATTTCAGTGCAGAATTCTGCTGGAGCAGCACTATTAACTGATTCATTTTGAAAAATTTTTTTTCCCATGACAGTATCCCTTTAAGGTTAAAGACATCTTTGTCATTTTAAACAATTCTTATTTTTTTGTACTTAATCCTAACTAAAGTTCATACATTCATACTGGTTTTAAAACATTGCTATTTGGTTAATTCAATGTTTAATTTTTTTAGTGCAATTAAGGTATGGTGATCCAAATGACAGAAAAATCCCTAATCTAGAAAACCCCAGGTCCCAATTATTCTGGACAATAGATCCCATACCTGTACGTGTTTTGTGGTGCCCTTTACGACTGATCAGTTAAATGTGAAGCAGAAGAAAACAGGGCAGTGGTATTGCCAATGGACACGGCAAACAGCTGGTAAAATTTGTAAGGATATGGCTGGAGACCGAAGGCTTCAGAAAAGCTGATAGAGAAGGTCAGCTGGTAAGGGATGGCAGAGAATTGCTAATGGATTCAGTTGTTAAATTCTGCTCTGACAGCGGCGACAAAAGTAACTAATAGGGGTTAGTGAGAATGGCAGGAGGCAGAGGAAGCTGGCAGAGAAAGGAATTTGTGCAGCAGACAGGTGGTAGGGGGTAGTCATTATGGCAATATGGATACAGTTGTTTTCTTTGGGTCAATGCAGCATTTGGGGACTGGGGGTCGGTGTGGTACAATGTGCCGGTGTGGTACAATGTGCATCTCAACTATTGACTGCCTGGGCCCTGCCACAGTATTTTTCATATAATTCTATCAATTTCCTGGCACCTGCATGAATGACAGCTGGAAACTGTTTAAACAGTTGGAACTCTCTAGCAGGGCAATGGTCCCAAAGCACTGCATAACATTGTAAAATAATATTACTGGACATGAAGAGGTTAATTGTGCCTTGATTCCACAGCAAGTCATCGGAGCAACTCCTCACAATGATCATTGTCACTCAGTGGAGCGGCTCCAACAAGCCACCTGACAGACCACTAAACTGCAGCCAAATTACTGATCTGCATCCTACTCAGCTGACAAAGATGCTATTTTCCTCTTGACTGTCTCAGTGACAACAATGCCATTAATCCATTGGCTTCCAGGCATAGACATCGTCACCATATCACCCATGACAGGGATGCCATTACCAACCCATCTGTCAGCGGTGACATGAGAGCCATCTCCGCCTCTTTCCCACCTTTACAAGGATGAAATCTTCTCCTTTACTCCAGCACAGCAGAAATACATAGGCACTCGGTGTCAATCCAATGATCTAGTAACAGGAAAATGTCTAAGACAACATAAACAAGTATTATGCCATTGAATGACTTCAGCTGTCTGAGAAATTTTTTCATGTTTTTATAGCAGAACAGTATAAATATCAGAACAGTGTAAATATCTATCAATCTTCTATTTATCTATCATCTATCTATCTATCTATCTATCTATCTATCTATCTATCTATCTATCTATCTATCATCTATCTATCTATCTATCTATCTATCTATCTATCTATCTATCTATCTATCTATCTATCTATCTATCTATCTATCTATCTATCTGTATATCTATCTATCTATCTATCTATCTATCTATCTATCTATCTATCTATCTATCTATCTATCTATCTATCTATCTATCTATCTATCTATCTATCTATCTATTGGAGGGGGGCTTATTACAGATCGATCACATCATCTTATAATAATCAGACCACAGCTGTTCTGATCCATACCCTGCTCCTAAGGATCTGCCATGAGCTGGAGGTATGTCATGTGCTGTATTAATTAATAGGTACAAAATATAAGCATCAGTATGTAATATTTAATACTAGAGTATTTAATACTAAACAATAAATGAACACGTGACATCATAATAAGAATGTGATCATGCTATGCGACCCAATGGCACAAAATGGTCATGGAGACACCCATGGTTTAAGTAGGTGGCCTACATGTGTTGATTTTAAATGGGGAAGGCAGCAATAGCAAAATTGATTGGTCAAATCCTATGCAAATAAAAATGTCAGTAACACTTCTGAAATGTATATATAGAAGGTGTTCTTGAATTAAAACATATTTAAAAATGTGAATGAAAAGACTTGATAACATTATATTAGGGAAACTCATGCTTGGGGCATCCCTCCCACCAGATATAAACAAGGCTACCAAAGAGGAGCATGGGCTGGCCAGAAAGGTGAATGATACCCCTATAACCTTTCCTTGTATTTTAAGAGTGTTGATTAAAATAAACTTTGTTTAATTGCACTATATATTTGATGGTCAGCTCTGACCTTTCTACAATATATAATTTCTGGAGATTTTGAAGGGTTGTTGTGAGCTAGAGAGCCTCCTTGCCCCTTTGATAGATGTTTCAGACAATTTATGCTTCAGCCATCCTGCAGATATGTTGAACCCAATTTTCAAGCCTTAGCAAGAAGCCGCCACAGTGAAGTGTTAATTGTGTGGATCAAGGAGAGTGGATGTGACAGGTTGGATTGGTCTCTCACGAGAGGGGAGAGATTGTGTTTTACTACAAAACCTGCTTCTATTTAGTGTCGGTAAGAATGATTAATCTTCCTGAGCAGAGCCTCACCCATCTGCTCTCACCTCTCTAATGAACTGCCTCCTGCCACAGTCTATAACAGTCACGGGCTGGCTTGGATAGGCTCGAATAAGAAACTGACCAAATAAGAATCCAACTTTGTGCACCAGAAAGAGAATGGAGACAGAGTCTCCTCACTCACTACCTTCGCTTTACTATGTATTTGATTGATATTCATTAGATATTTATAAATAAAGTCATATGAAAAAGTTTGGGAACTCCTCTCAACCTGCATAATAATTTACTCCTATTTCAACAAAAAAGATAACAGTGGTATGTCTTTTATTTCCCATGAACATCTGAGTACTGGGGTGTTTTTTGAACAAAGATTTTTAGTGAAGCAGTATTCAGTTGTATGAAATTAAATCAAATGTGAAAAACTGGCTGTGCAGATATTTGGGTACCCTTGTAATTTTGCTAATTTGAATGCATGTTACAAAAAGCACTTTGCATGGTGGAAGAAGAACACTGCATTCCAAGAAAAACACCTGCTACCTACTGTCAAATTTGGTGGAGGTTCCATCATGCTGTGGGGCTGTGTGGCTAGTTCAGGGACTGGGACCCTTGTTAAAGTCGAGGGTCAGATGAATTCAACCCAATATAAACAAATTCTTCAGGATAATGTTCAAGCATCAGTCACAAAGTTGAAGTTACGTAGGGGTTGGATATTCCAAAAAGACAATGACCCTAGACACACATGAAATCTACAAAGGCATTTATACAGAGGGAGAAGTACAATATTCTGGAATGGCCATCACAGTCCCCGGAAATTTTTGCACCTGTCTAATTTTGTTATGATGCATATTGCATATTTTCTGTTAACCCAATAAACTTTATGTCACTGCTGAAATACTACTGTTTCCATAAGGCATTGCACTGAAATCCATTTCTCAAAAGAGCAAACAGATTTTTTTATATTTAATTTTGAAATATGACATGGGGCTAGACATTTTGTCAATTTCCCAGCTGCCCCCAGTCATGTGACTTGTGCCTGCACTTTAGGAGAGAAATGCTTTCTGGCAGGCTGTATTTTTTCCTTCTCAATGTAACTGAATGTGTCTCAGTAGGACATGGGTTTTTACTATTGAGTGCTGTTCTTAGATCTACGAGGAAGCTGTTATCTTGTGTTAGGGAGCTGCTATCTGGTTACCTTCCCAATGTTCTGTTGTTAGGCTGCTGGGGGGGGGGGAAAGGGAGGGGGGTGATATCAGTCCAACTTGCAGTACAGCAGTAAAGAGTGATTGAAGTTTATCAGAGCACAAGTCACATGACTTGGGGCAGCTGGGAAATGGACAATATGTCTAGCCCCATGTCAGATTTCAAAATTGAATATAAAAAAATCTGTTTGCTCTTTTGAGAAATGGATTTCAGTGCAGAATTCTGCTGGTACAGCACTATTAACTGATTCATTTTGAAAAAATATTTTTTCTCCATGACAGTATCCCTTTAACAAAATACAAATCACTACACACAAATCAGAGTCAACTGAGACACATCTTCCCAATGACATTTGCTTAATGTATGAAAAAGATGTGTGCTCATGCTGCATTGACAGTCACAGACCCATAGAATATAAAAGGAAGCGTGAAGTTGGTTGCGAGTGGGTCCAGGTCAGGTTCTCTTCGGGTTTTACACGACCCGCACATCACTACAGCTCAGGCCTGTTGCATTGATTGGCTGCCCCTGTTAAAGAGAAGGAAGGAGATCAGCATGCCGTGTCTAGTCTTGTCTCAGCACAAATGCAGCTGGGGTAGTTTGGACCAAATCCAAAAATTCCATCGCCCAAACATATAGGGGGGCCTTTTCGCTTCTTAAATAATCACTAATTACACCTGTTGGTTCGGATGCACTCCGTCCTGAACCCTGCGTTCAAGGTCTGGAGCAGGCCCTTCTTGAAAAACGTTTTAAATACTGTTCAACAAATTTATCCCTTACCAGATCGGCATCCTGACCAGGGTGCAGCCGCCCAAGCCCGTCGGTAAGAATTGACAGTAATATCCAGAGCCTGTAGTTGTGGTAGTGCACTACGGACTTCCACAGATATCGCCAATTCCAAAATTTCGCTTATACATATATATGTTTTATTTTATACATTCGATACACAAACAAGCATCCGAGGTCTGACGCATTTCGTGTCTACGCACTTCCTCAGAGACCTCCCTCAGAGGTCTAAATGACCATCTGTACACAACCATCAAGGTTTTTCTTTAAAAGTCTGTTGTATCTAGTAATGATTTTGCCTGCAAATGTTAGATCCACACTGTTATTTAAGAGCTTCTCTGCACATAGAGCCTAGCACCAGTGTTATTGCTGAAAATCAGCGTTCCCTTACAATATAACATCACTCTTTGTGTGAGACTAATGTGTTTGTTGGGGACCGGTCATCGTTACTGGTTTCATAAATAACCCTTTTGTATTGCCCTATATCATTTCAGATGCCCTATTACCTTCTGCGTTTGAATCAGATTAAGATTATTCACCGAGGAGTCGTTTTAACCCTGCCACTGCTTGCTGAGAAGTTTTCAGAGGTATTCTTTCTGTAATGAGAAATTTCTTGTAAATATATTTTTGTAAACAGTGAAGTGTCGGAGGGCGGAATTATTTTGTGAGCACACGGGAATCGTTCCAAGACAAGAATTCCATTAAGATAAGACTTATTTATCCGTGCAGGAGAACTCCCCTTTAACCTCTGCTGCGGTGACAGGATTAATAACACCAGCTTGAAATGATATCGGCCCCAATAATTGAATAAAGTCACATTTGGATGCAGTTTTAGTTTTCTTTCAGGTTATTTATTCTTGGGTTCTCCCTGCCTGCCTCCTGACAGCTTTTAAGAAGATAAATTAGCTCAGAGCAAACAGCCCACAAATAAAAGTAAATATACATATATCTAGTGCTGCGTACAATACTCTTTCCTTGTCTTCTATCATGATCCGTAACATCTACCCAGTTTGTGGTATTATTGCAAAGGGGATAATAAGGGGGATGTACTAAACAGTAAACTCTGCAGGGACTAAAAGCTTCCAAGTTTCTATTTTCCTCAAGATGAATGGATTCTAGCAAGATGAATGGATTTTCAGCAACTTTGAAAATAATACAAAGTGTTTTTAGCAGCTGAATAGTTTTCCAAATGCTTATTGTGCTTTCCCCTAACATTCTCTGACCATTAACACTGCTGCTCACTTATCACACACTTACATAAAGTGCATCTGTCTCCTACTAAAACCTCCTTACATGTGATGATACACATTAAGCTCAATGCTTTATAGCTTGAAGCTCCTCCTGTGTCAAGGCAGTTTTCATAATACCATTGGCTAGCCAGACTGTGGAAGCACCAGGGCAATAGTTATTAGTTTTTGGAGCTTTCCTTTTCCATCAATAAAAAAAGACCCAGCCTCTCTACCATTGAGGACCATTTTTTTATTTTTTTATGAGCCCCACTGAACATATTATTTTTAACCAATTAAGCAGGAGCGAGTACAGAGAAGTGCAACCAAACTAGTAAAGGGAATGGAAGAATTAAACAATAAGGAAAACCTGTCAAGGTTGGGTTTGTCTTCTCTAGAGAAAAAGCGAGAGAGAGGACTTTATATAGGACAGATAGTGGGGAATATTTTTCAAATAGAAAAGATCAAAGAACCAGGGGCCACCCCTTTAGACTAGAGGGGCAGAATTTTCATTTGAAGCAGCATAGGTCGTTCTAACCCACTAAATATCATATAACAGGCTGGAAAATAGGCACATTTTTAAATAACTGATCGGTTAGCCCAGGTTCAGAGTTTCAGATAGATGACATGACAGCCAGTAGATTCATTATGAGTGCTATAAGCCTTTGTGATTATTAAACCAGTTGTCAATGAATCTTTGATGTTGTTTTGGTCTTCTTTATTTCTTACAGTTCAGCCTTGGGTTTACTGATTTTGGAGGCTGCTGTGTGGGGTTCTTTCAAGGTCCTTGGATAACTTGTCTACTGCAGCTTAAAGGAGAACTAAACTCTAAAAACAAATATGACTAGAAATGCCATATTTTATATACTGAACTTATTGAACCAGCATAAAGGTTCAGCATATCTATAGTAGTAATTATTTGGGCATTTAAAGTTGTCGCAGGAGTTTCCCATCTTGGATTTTGTTAGGAGTGTCACGCACATGCTCATTGCCCTTCGAGCAGCTGTTGAGAAGCTAAGCTTAGGGGTTGTGACAAATCATCAAGCAGAAAATGAGGCTTGTCTGTCATATAAGCGGATGTTGCAGGGTTGATTATTCAATTCAGACTGTGCTTGTTTCTGAGCTGCCATGTACTAATAATCTGAATTCTTTACTAATAAGCCTAATATTGTGACATTTATATTATATATTCTATTTGTGCATTGGTCTCTAAGATCAGTAAGTGACTTCAGCACAGAGCATGTGCAGTGAATCAGCAGAAAAGAAGGTGGGGAGCTACTGGGGCAACTTTGGAGACACAGATCTTTACTGCTAAAAGGCTGTGGTTGCCTTGGGCTAGTACAGAAGCCCAACGCATAGGGGGTTAGTTATAAATGTTCAAATATCCGAACCTATTAGTTTTCTGAGCAAAAAAAAACGATGAATTTTTCGAGATTTATTAAAGTCCCATGGTCTAAAAACTCCAAAAACATCCAAAAGCTCTCAAGGTCTTGTAAAAGTCAATGGGGAAGGTCCCAGTGTCTGCGCTGATGTCCGTAGCAATATCCGATGATTTTGGGGTTTTGTCGCAAAAAACTCAGAAAAAATCTTAGTTTTTGCGGGAAATCTCAGAACAATTCGGAGTTTTCAGGGAAAGCTCCGAAGTTTGCCCGACCCTATTTTTTGGGGCTTTTTTCTTTATAAATAAGGTCCATTTAGGAATTATGAGTTGCTTGAAGTTTGATATTAGAAATACTGAGATAAATTCAGACCTTGATAAATAACCCCCATAATGTACATTATAGAAATGTACATTTCTACCCTACTTCTTCTACCCTTCTTTAGTTATGCTTTAGTTCTCCTTTAAAGTGATTGTTTGTTTAGGAATTCCTTACTCACGTACTTCTGGGCAGATCTAGATTAACGTGTCCTGCACTGAGCTGTCTTAAGTAGAGTGAAAATCGAAGGATGCCTCTATTAACACTGCATTATACAGTATGTTGTATTCCAAGTCATTAGTGTTTTCTCCAAGACAGGCATGATGCTTTTAAAAGATGCTGCGGCTCAGTGGAAGCTTCATCGTCAGGTTGCATGTACTTACCCACAAATACAAAGATACTGTCCAGAGATGGAAAGCTTTTATTCGTTATTGCTTAACTCAACCCACACTCTATACAGTATTGCTGTGGCTGGAAGAGAAGCAGGTACTGATTAGCGCTCACCTTTCTCTCCAAAATGTTCCTTGTCTATGTTCTTTGTCAACATGTTCTTGTTGTTGTTTTTTTGCATAATGTTTCTATGGAAAGACATTTGTGGATATAATTGCAGAGTGACACACTACTAAATGTGGCTATACTGATACATTAGACAAAGATCAATGCGAAGACACCCACAAACCAGACAAGGTTTATTCACCACCACCCTGTTGGGCCACCCATAACAGGAAACATAAGAACTGCTGGGAAGTTGTGCTTCAGGTAACAGATTGACTCAGGCAGATCCTACATGTATTGAGGGCTATTGCGTCAACAGTATATGTATAAAAGCAAAGCCCTAGCATTAGCAGTTTATTTCCTTGTTTCATGAGCAGTGCAATGATGCACATATTATTTTCTTTCTAAGCGGATTTTAAACTGCAATCTGATAGGACTATGCTAAGTTCTATTGAATTTCCTCTTACCTCCTGTCTCTGAGGTATAATAAAAGGATCATGTTTATTTACAAAGAACAAACACAATTAAGTTGAAATGAAAGCTGTAAAATGAATTTGGAAAGTGGTTGTTAGTTCTTTGTGTAATTAGGCAGCACACAGACACTTTATGAACACAGACACACAACACCCAGACACACACAGAGGCTAGTAGCGCCTACCTCTGCTACCTGTCTTGGATTGTGAAGGAGAACCCTAAGAGGACAGACATTTAAATGCTGATTAATCCTGCTAAGTTAGTTGCAGAGATGTTTAATTAAGATAGAGAGAGCACAGCGGGGATCACAGCCTGAGACTTGGGATATAATCAGATATTCCCTAAGGGGTTGAGCAAGCTGCAGAATCTTTATTGTGTACAGGAAGGATTTTGGACGTTATAGCACCAGAAGCAATTTGTAGGAATTTACATGCTGATAGCTTTTTATATTTTCTGTAACCTCTTTGTCCGATGTAAACTATCCCCATAATTCCATTTTCTTCTTTATAATCTCTCCACATATCTATTGGCATTTCTCGTTGTATTAAAGAAAAGCATATATATAAATATACATACAAACAATATCATCATCAACTCATATATGTGTGTTTATATATATATATATAAACACACATGCATACACACACACATATATGCACCCTTAACCAATTGTGTCTAAGCTGATATTTTTATATTGTTGACATTAATTTAACGTTTTATATGTAAGACAAGTGATTTGGTTTGTCTAGAGGCAGATAGGCTCCAGAGTGGTAGGCTGATAATAGATATTCCTAATTAGATCAAGGACTTTATGTCATTGTAAGGCATTCATCCTTTTGTTCCTGTGGTTCAGAAAATTTTTTGTGACAAACTTTTGCCCAAGCCTCAATTTTTTAATAGGCTGAAACAGCTTAATTTGCAACATTTTAACAAGATACTAAACCCCTGCTCATGACAAGCAGCCCCTTTGAGTAATTATGGCACCACCACAGCTCATTCTAGGCATGGTGCAAATCAGTATTCTGTTTGCACCTTACACATTGCTTAAGACTATTGACATAGCTTTTTTTGGAGGAAATGAATGTATTTGTGCCACCTTCCCATATATGCTTGTATTGTACAGAGCTCTTGATATGGTTGACCCATATCTACAGTAAAATGGTGCAGGTAGCACCATACTTTGGGACATCTTTTTGGGACATCTTTTTAATATAGAAAAAGGATGATGCAAAATGCCTGCAAATGTACAAGTACAAGCTACTGTTGTATCATTTTATTAAATTCATATTTTAGTAGGACATTAATCTCAAAACAAAGCCAAAGTAACTCTGAATTAGCAAAACATCAAAAAGATGAATGCCCTACAATGACCCAAATCCCTGATCTCAATCTATTTCAGAATTGGTGGCAGTATTTTAAAACATAATTGCCCAAGCCTCATTTGACCAACCAAAACCACCTGTATTAGATCTGTCGAGAAGAATATGCCAGAGCCAATGTTTTGTCATGTAGCTTGACCAGGTTGGAGGGATAGAGGGCGACTTGGAAAAGAGGTCAGTTTAGAAGAGCTTTAAAATAGGTGTACAGTGATGCCATTCAGCAAGCAGTCAGAACATGCCTGATTCATTGCTTGGAAAGTTAAAAAAAAAAGCATTTTTTTATAAAGTGACATGGTAGATTATAAAACAGAATTATTTAATTTGTAAAAGCAAATTTGCAGTTGGAATAATATAAAATATAGCTACTAGTTATACAAGCCAAATGGTATTATTGGAGATAGTGAAGAGGGAAGAATCTGACTACAGAAAAGTGTGTGTGACAATGTATAGTCTATATTGGGTGAGAGCAGACTGATTTGTAGGAGAGTCAATGTCAGAATGCATGACATTATAGTGTCAGTTGCCATATTTAATTAACTGTGCATGCATCTGTATTGAGTCACAGTTATACTGTCCAGTGCCATACCCCCGCTATTAATATTCTTGTTAAAAAAGTGAAAAAGGTGCTATTTCACACTAACCTTTATACACTCTCTCTCCTAAAACTTTTGTGTTGAAGAACAAAGGGTGACTAAGTACAAAGATCACCAGAGTTGGGTCACTTTTAACTCAGTGTCTAATCCTTAAATTATAATTCATATACTAGTATAAAAAATTGTCTCAAAAGTGCCTCTTAGCTAGCACTTTGCCTTTGTACCCAACAAAAAAAAATTATATTTTTGGATGAATGAATTTTTTACTATGGGGAAAATTTTTCATCGGTATGGATTTTTAGAGAGTTTATTTCGATTTTTACATTGATTTTTAAGTTATGTATAGGTGGGAACTAAAAAAACAACATTTACTGTGTAAAATTGTAGCTCAGGCCTATTTGTTAATATATTTATTTGGTACATATATGGGATCTGTTACCTGGAACCTGTTATCCAGAAAGCTCCGAAGGCTGTCTCCCATAGACTCCATTTTATCCAAATTTTTAACTTTTTCTGTAATCATTTCCTTTTATAATAATACAGTACCTTGTACTTAATTGGAACTAAGATATTATTAATCCTTATTGGAAAAAACAGCCTCTTGGGTTTATTTAATGTTTCCATTATTTTCTAGTAGACTTAAGGTATGAAGATCCAAATCATGGAGAGATCCATTATCTGGAAAACCCCACCATTCTGGACAACAGGTCCCATACCGAAATTCTTTTTCACCCTCATTAGATGATGTGAGACCCCCGTCTTCCTTTTGCTAAAGCTTGTTACTGAAGAAGCCATTCTTTCAACAGCAAATGTGAAGCCATTTGACAGATTATTCACACAAAAGCATGTCAAATAAAGTTCAAAATAGAGAAGTAAAAGGATTATACCACCATGAAGCCTGTGTATGGAATACTGGATGTGGGAAGCTAATTTCACTGGGATGACATTTAGAACTCAGTAGTGCACTTGCAGTCATTTCTCTTCTGTAAAGAGAGAGGTCATTGGTGAAGACTTTCTGATCTGTAAATCCAAAGGGAAATGGCTAGGCCCTTATAAAAATAGGTTAAAATTAGACAGAGAAAAAACAGATGCCAATCTACCACCCATTTGTGCCTGTAAAAGAGCTGTGCTCCAATATAGATTATCAGTGAGGACACAAGCAAGTTTTATCTCAGTCTAACTGAAACATGGAACCTCAAAGGCTGCTGAATACCATTCTTTAACGTTTAATCAAGGGTAAATCACCTATTTTTACTATAGCTGTGGTACTCCTAGACATGTTGCAGCTGCTTTTATTTTTTTTTAGAATTTTTTTTAAAACATTTTTTTTAGCAGGTCTCTGGTTTGGCATTTAAACTTCTATATGTTAGCTAAGGTCACTGACCTAAGCAACCAGGGAGTGCTTTGGTTGTCTGAATGACATATGAATAGAGAGGACCTGCACAGAGAGGTTAGTAAAAAAACCTAAAAAAAAAACAAAAACATAATAACAATAGAGATCTAGCCTCAGACTCATTTTGATTCCAAGAGAGCAGCCTGTAAAGAGCAAATTATTCAACTATTCAGACATACAATAAAAACAGAACTGGTCACTTGCAAAGTTTCTCTATCTGCAAAATTTGAAAAGTTAACGTAAGATGATCTTCCCCTTTAAATAAGTTGGTAGCTCAGGCAACAACTAGAGATCCAAGGGGGAGCAAGAGTGTTTCATAAAAATGACAAAGGAACTACTTTGCTAGGAAGAGCCTGCTAGGCATCCAACAGATTGTCTTTAAGGCGTTAGATCAGTGTCATTTGCTAGTACATGCCTTCCCTTTCTCTATATTCCTCCATTCCCATTTCTGCTTCTTGCATTGAAATTTGTTTTCCCTTTAGCTGCTGAGTTTATACCAAGCACAGGAGGTGATACTAATTAGTAGTAGGGGAAAGGGAAGTGCTAATTATACTCCTATTTTTGGCACAAACATAAGGCTTATAAATACAGAGCAGCAAGGGCGGCTATACAAAGTAGAATGGGACCTCTGGCTCTGGGATAATTAAACCTCATTCAGTTCAAGGACCTTTAATGTTACCATTGGCCCCTGGGTAATTAATGCTGTTTCAGTAGCTCGCTGGGGAGGTTATGGAGGGGGTGGACATTCCTTGTTTACTTGCAAAACTCTAAAATGTTTCAACTTACTTCTTATTTTACATTTCCAAATTTGAATTAACTGTTTTCTGACAGGGTTCGAATAAGTTTCTATATAGACTTATTGCATCCCTCAAACCTCAAGTGCGTAAATACTGTATTTTCCTGCTCTGATTCATTATGTCCTCAGGCCCAGCTGTTCTAACCCTGCCAGCAGGAGGCAGTGATACTGACAAGGCTTTAATTAGACAAATGTACTATATATATGACAAAAATAGAGCAAGAGGTCTGCACTGTGTGTGACAATATGTATGTGTCACTGAATAATGAGTCTCATGCTTAGAGAGCATTCGTTGGGTGAGTGCTTCCCACTTGGCTTCTCTCACGCTGTAAGCTTGATGAAAACTAGGAATGATCCGTATGATAACAGTTCAACACTCAGCAAGTCAAAAAGCGAAAATGAAAAACAATTTTTTATACTATTTACCATTTTTCTAGATAAATGGTTTCCAAGCAGCATTCAACAATGGCAAATATATGGGCTATCATTATAAAAATGAGTATCAATTAATAAAAGTTGTAACAAACCCCCTTGATCAACACAAGTTCAAAGAAAAGGAATTGTACTGAGCATACCTTTGGCATAAGGTTTTTTTATCAAGGTCTGCAATTTTTCTAAGTATTTCTAACATAAAAATCCGATCAACGAATTTTTTGTACTTCCGCAAATACTAGAAATAGTGATGGGCGAATTAGGGGCCGGTTTTTTTTTTGGGCCGCTTTTGACGGCGGTGTCCGTCTTTTTGGACGGCGGCGCACATTCGCCGGCGTCAAAAAAAAGGAAGCCAGTGTCCAATTTTTTTTGATGCTGGCGAATTTTCACAGCGGTTTTGCGAATCTATTCGCCGGAGGAGAATCACGAGAATTCGCTGCAAATTTGTGCCTGCCGAATAAATTCACCCATCACTAATTACAAATTTTTCTGAGTTTTCTGACTTTTTGCTCCAAAATCCCCAAAATTATTGGATATCAGTAAGGACAGCAGCGCAGACACTGGGACCTTCCCCATTGACTTATACAGGACCCCAAGAGCTTTGAGATGCCGGATTTTCGCAGTTGCACTTTTAAGACCATCAAGTTTTAATAAATTCCAAAAAATTCTTACTTTTTTTTTTGTCCAAAAACAACAAATTATTTCAATTGGATATTGGATATTTGGAGCATAATAAATAAACTCCTTAGTGTTTTAATATAGATATATTTGTATGTCTCTTGTACTATAACAAGGCTAAGACAATGACAATGAAAGCAGCGTTACTTTCCAGCTTTCTGTGGTTCTTTGGAGCAATTGTGAGAAGAGGAGAAGGTTGTTCAAGTTAGAAGTTCACAGATATGCCTTATCTGAAAGTCTGACACAGACTGAGGTTGTAAGAAGAGGGGTTTGTTTATACAGAACTCAGCTAATTTATTTTCACAAACTATCCAGGGAGTGATACTGGGACGATATACAGGTAATAGAAATATTTGGATTTTTATTAAAATAACAAGCAGAACACTATTTGAACACAGGTCATATTTAATGTGCTAATGTTAACAAAAACATACTTGTATATAGTATTGTATAAAGTCATACATGGATCCTTATATACTGACCCTGTTCAACTGCCTTTCCCAAAGCCCCTTTAGAGACCAAACCACACATAAGGATGCAATATCAAGGCTTTTTATCAAGATACCTGTAGTATTTTAGATTCTCTTTCAGCTTTTCAAATCAATTCAAATGTTTGTTTTTAATGACATCAGATTTATTTCAAATGTGAAGCATAACAAGTTGCTGGGCAACTGCTAACACGCCAGTCTGAGTTTGTAAAAAGGACAAAAAAAAAAATAAAGGTTAACTAAAAATACTTAAGTGGAAAGATAACAGTGGCACAAGGGTGACCAATGTTTGCCGTCATTAGAACAAGAAGGGATCGAAAAGATGGAAATGGGAGTTTTGTTTAAAGGGGCAGTGTACATCCCTTTTTTTCAATGGATAGGGCTTCAGAATGTTGAAAAAACAGGATGCTGTTTTCCAAAATGGATGGGTGATAACCCTGCCTCCCATAGTGCTCCAGTTCCCACAGTGCCTTCCATGTTTCTATTATTCTCCTTCTTGGGTTATGCAAGGCACTGTGGGGATTAGAGTCTTGACTGGAGGAGAGCCGACTACCTATAGAGCGAAGCTCCATAAAATTATGTTACAACTGTTCTTCATAGAAAATGCTCCCATGTTGGCAATTTCTTCTAATTCCACATGAACAGTATCTTAGATAGACAGGGCATAGGCAGGGGAGGTCTCTGATCCCATTAGTTGATGTGGTATGCAAGGGGTGGATAATGATGAAAGGTTATGTTTTTTTCCCGGGGGAAACAGAATACACGATGAAATGTTAGAATTAGAAAACATTTTTGCTGCTGGCAGAACTGTAATGGGTGAAAGAGATTGCTCATCCCTAGGTATGACATGCATAGTCTTTAAAATCTACATATGGTTTAGTCAGAAAAAGATTTAGCAATTTGGGAGTTATCTAATAAAATGCACTAAGTTTGCCCAGGAGCAGAAACCCATAACAACCAATCAGCAGGTAGCATTTAATGGTCACATCGTATTGGTTCCGATGGGTTACTGCTCCTGGGAAAACTTGATTACTTTTATTACTTATGTTTTTGTTTTCCAATCCAAACTTGTATGGCATTACTGAAAAAAAGCATACTATTTGCATTAACCCTTTACTTCATTAGCCTGTTGTACTCCTAATCTGAACTGATCCATTCCCACATTAAACATATCCTTGTTAGTAGGTCAATTTTCTCTCAATTGCTATTGACTCCAAACGATAGAACACATCAATGTGATGAGTGTTGAGATTACATCTTGCACACTGATGGGAAAATTGAATGATGAAAAAGTACTGAGGTATCTCCATTATACAGGAGGTGAATTCTGACACAGACCATTCTGTTCCAGCCCATTTCTAACCCCCTGCTTTCCCCACAGACAGTGTGATTAATAGCAGCACTTAGTGCACATCTCCCACCTGAAGGAAGCTGGCATGAAGATTGATTTACATGTTTATTAAATGGCTTCTATTTGGATGTGGATCCAGACCCCCTGCACAAAATCCCCATTCAACAGAATCCAAAAGCAGCACAATATCTTGATAATAGGATGAGTGAATGCAGAAGGGATGGAGCAGAGAAGGCAAAGCATGGAGATATAAAGGTTTGGAAATATGAAATATATGGAAATAATACAGATAGAGGGATGGGAAGTATTGTCATTGTCTGTGAGCCCCCAACAGAAAACCTAGATGATATACAGTCATGAAAGTTTGGGAACCCCACTCAGCCTGCATAATAATTTACTACATTTTTAAAAAAAAAAAAAAAGATAACAGTGGTATGTCTTTCCTTTTCCAGAAACATACTGGGGTATTTTCTGAACAAAGATTTTTAGTGAAGCAGTATTCAGTTGTATGAAATTAAATTAAATGTGAAAAACTGGCTATGCAAAAATGTGGATACCCTTGTAATTTTGCTAATTTGAATGCATGTAACCGTTCAATAATGATTAGTGACCAACACCAAATTGGTTGGATTAGCTCCCTAAGCCTTGAACTTCATTGGCAGGTATGTCCAATCATGAGAAAAGGTATTAAAGGTGGCCAATTGCAAGTTGTGCTTCTGTTTGACTCTCCTCTGAAGAGTGACAGCATGGGATCCTCAAAGCAACTTTTAAAAGATCAGAAAACAAAGATTTTGTATGGACGAATGGTCAAAAATACCGCCATCCAGAATCCAGACACTCATCAAGTCTAGAGGCTGTTACATTTGCAAAAGGAGGCTCAACTAAGTATTGATGTAATATCTCTGTTGGGGTGCCCAAATGTATGCACCTGACTAATTTTGTTATGATGCATATTGCATATTTTCTGTTAATTCAATAAACTTTATGTCACTGCTGAAATACTACCATTTCCATAAGGCATGTTATATATTAAAAGGAAGTTGCTACTTTGAAAGCTCAGCCAATGATAAACAAAAAAAGAATTAAGAGGGGTTCCCAAACTTTTTCATATGAATGTATGTTTGCATATACAGTATATCTAGTAGGAACCTCCATTTACAGGATTTAAGTGTAGTTCAGCAAGGCTTATTATGTAGGTTTAACGTTTCGACTAGCAAACAAAACGCTATATGCAGATCGATGTAGGCACTTACATATAGAGAGGATGCAATTAATATAACTGCAGAATCCATAATAGATGATGAGCTGCACTTACAGGTCTTAAGTGGAATAAGCACATTTTTATTGATGCATAAATTATGGTCCCCAGCTGTGTCAATAAAAATGTGCTTGTGCTGCACGAGAAATGTCAGGGCATCAGCCATTATATTCAGGTATGGGATCTGTTATCCAGAAACACATTATCCAGAAACCTCTGAACTATGGCAAGTTCATCTCCCTTAGACTCCATTTAATCCAAATAATTCAATGTTTGTAAAATTATTTAATTTTTCTCTGTCATATAATACAGTACCTTGTACTTGATAGGAACTAAGATATTATTCAACCGTATTGGCAAAACCAGCCTTTTGGGTTAATGTTTACATGATTTCTAGTAGACTTAAGGTATGAAGATTCAAATTAAGAAAAGATCCATTATTTGGAAAACCCCAGGTCCCGAGCATTCTGGATAACAGGTCCCATACATGTATATAAAAATACAAATAGACTCATTTATGCATTAATGAGATTCAATTCAGAAAAACTTATCTCAAAGTTTATGAAGTGAAAATTCTATTGAAGTCTATGGGAAAAAACGCAGAGTCACAGAGTCAGGGAGTGGGGCAGAAGCCACTTGTGGGAACAGATGAGGAGATCAACTCCATATTGATCAAGCCAGAGCACCATATGAGGAGTGGGTTTGAGTGACCATGCATGGGTTCACATGTAGGTGCCTGGGGACTTCAATATGTTACAGCAGGTGGTGGAATGCTTGCCTTAGGAACCAGTGGCAGGGTTGAGACTACTAAGTACGTGACGGACATGGGTCCCATAAACATGGTTACAATTGGTTGCCTGGTTTCACTTGCCCACATGACTCCTAGGGGTTGGGTGGCTGGTATGTCAGGAAGCCGAGGAAGGATGATTGTGGTTGATTCTTAGCAAGCATTCATTGGAAAAATGTTTTAAGTTTGTATAGCTATTGGTTTTGTAAGTTGATATGTTGTTATTTATGTATCTGTATCTGAAAATGTAATTAAAGCTGTGGGATTTTCAATCCCAAATCTGGATATCATTATTGTGTTTTTTGGGGAAGGGACCACAACAGGGAATACAGGCAAAAGGGTTGAGTTAAAGGGTAATATTCTATGGGGTATTCTCCCGTGGCATTCGCTGCTACCCTTGCCACATTAGCAAGCCAATTAAGTATCACGTGTGATGCCACCAGGAGAGGATCAGCTAAAATCAGGAAGGTATAGAAATATGAGGGTAGCTTGAGGGTACTGCATCTTGAAACCCTTTGTGAATTGAAAGTAACTTCTGTGTATAAGGTACATCATTTCTATCTTTATGTTTTGCCAAGCTGCAGTTGCTTTTAAAGCTCAGTACTATCGGAACCTACTTTGCACTTTCTTCTTTGCACTTGGCTCTTAATGGTTTCTGTGAACACTGTATTTAGCTGTGTGCATTTGTATAGAAACTCTGCCCTCAATTGTGCACAGCTTCTGTGTATCTCTAGATATTACTGTATTTGGTTTGAGGTTTAGGTTTTACTGTATACAGTACTTTATGCTTCTGTCATTCCTGTATATCTACAATAAACCTGTGGTTTTCCATCTGCCGCTGAACAGTATGTCCTGGAATCCCCTGATAGCTACTTACCGTCTCAGGATGATTGAATTTGTCATTTAGCAACAACTCGAGTAACGGCGCAGCTCCTTTCTGTGCATGAATGTATCTTGAATTACTCTATACATCTTTATGTCTAATGCTTAAAATGACTGTATTCTTCCCACTAAGCATATTGTTCACATATTGCCAGGAAGTGCCCTTGAAAGTAGCTGGGCAATATTCTAATTAACAGATTGGAAGAAGGCTCATTATATAAATATTCATGCACACATATTATAATATATATGCTTTCAGAAAATTAACAGCCAGGACTGAAGCGCTAATTCACTTCCTAAAGGGCTGCGATGATATCACTCCTGGCAGTGAAATAAATTAAGATATTTGTACGTAAAAAATATGGGCTGTACGAGCCGATGCCAAGCAGATAATGAGCAACACGGGATCTCTAACAGCAGGGAGGAGAGACAATGGGACAAGAGCTGCTTCCTGTATTATTATGTATCCATCTCCTGCCATTTCCTGAAGAAGAAGCACATACATGTATAGCAATTAATTTCTCATGGATTTTAAACTATGTATTTATTTGTGATATTTATTTGCAATAAATGCAATTAAAGAACATTAATCTGGATGGTAACTTAAAAAACACACTACAATAGACTTAAAATGAAAGACCTGAATCAACACTCCTATGAATCAGACCCAATTGGACTTGATACAATGATGGTTACAGATTTCAACAGTTCAAAACTGCCAGCTGCTTGGAAATTAATTGTTTCACAGCAGCTTGCTATGAAAATATTAGACACCCAGGATTGGTGTTCTTTTTCGGGAAAAATTTGGGGTATAAGCATCTCAAATTCACATGAGAGTTGATGATGAGATTTTAAATTAAATAGATGTTCAAAGATGGCAAATGTCTGTCAGTCTGTTCCCAGAGCACAGTATGGGCCTACATTTATATGATGTTGACTATCAAATCAACAAATACGTTAAACGTAAAATTAAAAATGAAGGTAAGCTGCAATCTGTGTGTTTTTGTCGAATACATGTTAATAATAATATTGATATTCCAAATAATATTAATATTCCTATAGATAATCTGCAGTTCTGTCCTATTGGGAAAAGTTGGATGTCCAGGCAGGAGTTAGCAATTGCATGGCTGTCCCATACATAAATATTTCTGCAGCTTTTAAAATGTGATAAATCCACATGAAAGTTGCCCATCTGTTGAGCTCCTTTGGGTCCTCAAAATATTTTTTTTAGAAATTGTTGGTAAGTTAATGGGGCCTGTCTTTTCGTTTCCTTTCTTTCCCTTTGGTCCCTCGCATCAAATAAATGACACTGGCATTTAAACAGAGTTAAGACAAATCTATGTGTCTGTTGATATGCTCGGTTCGGAGTGCTTCGGTTCTGAGAGGGTTGTATTGCGATGCTCTACTTCTCAGTCTCCTGGGCCGTGCTTAACTCACTAGCCTGGTTCATAAATCTCTCATTCAACTGCAGGTTTATTTACATGTTTATCTCTCCATATAATCTTTCCCTGTGCTACCTTTCTCTCCTCTTTAATTAAGAGCTAAATATAGATCTTAATTAAGGCGCTGATGAATTTAATTTAGACTGGTAATACAGACTTGCACAGAGCAGCAGCGTTGCATATACAGATGGCGGATCTTACCAAACAACAGGGTGTTACTTGCTGATTCGTAAACAACGCTACATAATTTTGAAATGGAGTCTGTTAACCACCAATTTTCTGATGCAAACCTGTAGCAGTTTAATCTGCTTTAACTATTTTTATAGATGTTGGGGCCCATATGGGGTTAATCTGCCCCTATGGCTTTAAGGCCCCTCCCGTTTCTTAGTGTGATTGGCCAAGCGGTGTAATGACAACTTCCTGCCACACTGCAATATAGTGTGTGTAAGGAGTGGCCTCTTCCTCTTTGGCCTCTGGATGGTGGTCCGGCTGGATATGCTCAGGGGGGCCTGGATACAGCTAGGCCCAGAAAGGCCCATGTGCTTTGGAGAAGAAGTCGGGGACCAGGAAACCCCATGAATGAGGATTAGCGAGAACAGGGTAGATTTGTCATAGTCTCTCTAGGAGAGAAAGGCAGAGAGGCAAGAGAGAAAGAACAGCTGAAGCTCCAACAAGGATTTGCAGAAAGGGAGTAGCTTCCCAGAGGCTCTGTGTGTTGCCTCAAGTGCAGGGACCTCAGTGAGGAGGGATGTGAGGTAGCAGGTGGCTTCCTGAACAGGGCACTGTATGGGAATCTGTGGTGTGGATAGCCAGATTGTCATTACATAGAGATAATCTGTTCTAATCATATGGCACAGGAATTGACAGAAAATAGCTAGGAGTGGGGTGAGTCAGTACAAACTGAAATACTAAGAGATAGGGAACCATTATCCCTACTTCTTAGCACAATCGTGTCTCCCAGTAACCTCAAAGCAAGACTATTGTGGGGAATATCTTTGCATCCTTATTTTAATATATGGCTCATTGAATATGAATAAGGGCAGAGCTATTAGACAGTTTTCCTGCAGTAAGTGAATGAATGCATTGGCTCCATGTCAATTCTCTGGTGGGACCTGATTACAAATAAGAGGGGAACTTATAAAGCCTTATTTTAAGAAAGTACCTCCTTCCTCTTGCCAATTCTAAAATATTTATTAAGGGAAACAGCAGTATAAAAAAATGACACATCATTGCAGAATCTGCTTGCATTCTCAGTTAACCCATTGGCTACTGGCCCAGCAGCTCTCAAGGAAAGCCGCTGTGTTGAAAGTATAAAACTGCTCATTTCTTTTAAACACATGAAAAACACAATTAAAGTTAATTGCAGTGTTCAGAAAAGTAGCAAGTTTCATTTTAACCTTGGGTTTATGTTGTTTTAACTTAACTACACCATAGAATGACTCAGATTAAAGAAGCAAGTTGTCAGCCATTTATAGACAAGGCAATTTACCCAATGGCAGCATTTTCAGTGGTTTCTGAGATATTAGCAGTTTTAGACTGCTTATAACAGGGTTTTGCTGAGGAGCTCCCTTTCAGAGTAAGAGTGTGAGTGATGCTAGGGTAAATAGGCTATGCAGTGCATAGTTATATAGGGCCCCTTTCAGAAAATTATTGAATTGCTTCTGGCTTTTTGTGATTCTACTGAATGAAGCACATTCTAGAGAGACCCGTCTTTGAGTAGAGAGACTACAGTATTCCTTTACATATGGTGTGTTCATTAATGCAGATCTGTGGTTTCTGACTTTTTCCATTTAATGGCCTTTCATCCCACATAGCACTTTTTTGGAGATTGATTGCAATAAATTATAAAGTCATAGTAAAAACTCTTTGGTGTCCTACAGTAGGTAGGGGGTGCCATAGAATTCCCTGGACTGTCCATATACAGCCTGTGGGCCTCCAGCTGGACATTCTTATTGTAGATCACAGACACAACTTTGTCTGCTTGCTAGACAGATAGATAGGGAAAAGATGAAAGTGCCCTGTAATTTTCTTATTAGACATTTGGGATCTAATCAACCTTTTGGTCTGTCATGTTTTCCTGCTGTTGTGACAGCAAGGTTGACAGACAGAATCACTTTCATAGTATGACACTTAGGAAGCTATTAACATGAAGAGAAGACATTCTCTTTAAACCAGTACTCCAGTCAGTAGTGCAAATTCACTTGAGCCCAACATTTTAACCCTTGCAGTGAATGTTAATACTGTCTTATTTTGTAAACAACTGGACTTGCTGAGTAATCAATGAAGACGTTTCACTACTCATCCGAGCAGCTTCTTCAGTTCAACTGACTGGTGTGGGAAGTTCTCGGCATATAAACTCGTCCAATAATCCAATCACAATGGCACATCTCCACTCAGTGTTAGCAATACATATGAACCCTTAAGGAAAGACCCAACCAACGGTTACAAGAAGAAGGTAATAGGTTGCCTACAACAACTTGAAAAGGAGAAAGCCATTGATCGAGTTGTATACCACCACCTGTACCCCAGAGAAGCCACACCATGTTTATACAGACTCCCCAAGATACACAAAGAAGGAGCCCCACTAAGACCCATTGTCAGCAGCATAAATTCAGTGACATACAGCATTGCAAAATTCTTGGCTGACATCTTAGCCCCGTTGGTAGGCAATACAGTGCATCATATCTAGAATGCCAAAGAGTTTGTAATCAAGATTCACGGCGTTTCACTAGAGGCAGAAGAAAAAATGGTGTCATATGATGTCACTTCTTTGTTCACATGTATACCTACTACAGAGGCAATTGAGACTGTAAGAAATCGACTGCAACAATATAACACCCTCAGCAGCAGAACAAAGCTAAATCCCAACCAAGTTTGTTTGTTGCTAGATTTGTGCCTTAACACCACATACTTCATGTACAAGAACCTTTTTTATAGACAGAAACATGGCTGTGCAATGGGTTCTCCAGTCTCTCCTATTGTAGCAAACCTGTACATGGAGGAAGTGTAAAGGAGGGCCTTACTTACTTTCCAGGGAACTACACCAAGTCACTGGTTCAGGTATGTGGATGACACTTGGGTTAACATCAGATCCAATGAAGTGGTGGCCTTTACAGAACACATTAACTCAGTGGACAATAACATCAAGTTCACAAGGGAAGATGTCCACGGGAACAAACTTGTCTTTTTGGAATTTTTGATATGCATCCAAGAGGGGGTAACTTGAAGATGGAAGTATACAAGAAACCCACTCATACAGATCAATATCTGTTTTTTGATTCCCACCATGCACTGGAACACAAACTGGGTGTCATTAGAACTCTGCACCACAGGGCAGAATGTGTGTCAACTGATACAGAGTCTAAAGACAAAGAGCAAAAACATCTTAGAGGAGCTTTGAAAGCATGTGGCTACCCAGACTGGGCCATTGTCAAAACATCAGCAACCGAGCCCAACCGGAACACCAATAGAAATAACCGCCCGGAGACACATAGTAGGCGAAACATAGTCATCCCATATGTAGCTGGAGTGTCTGAGAAACTCAGGAGGATTTTTAACAAACACCACGTCCCCGTGTTTTTCAAACCTAGCAACACACTGGGGCTCATTTATTAACGCAGCGCAGCGCTAAAAAGAGCGCAGTGGCCAGACATTTGCCCAGCGCATGCGAGTATTTAATAATGTAGCGCACGATACCTTAACAGTGCGATTTGTGCGCTAATGTAGACACAAGACAGGTGCGACGTGTGAAACTGCGTATCAGCTGTCGCAGTGCTTATAATAAATTGTGCGCACAGGAAGATACCGCAAAGGTAAGGATTAGTTGTGCTCATGTATGAATGCGCTGCTTTAATTAGTTGCGTCACATATTGCGCATATTGCGTTCACTTAGACGCATCTGCATTTGTTTCTGTGCTAATATTTGTTTGGTTGCAAAGGTGTTTAGCCTACCTGATACCCTTAAAGGAACCTTGGTCAATACAAACATGTTGGGTGGAAGGCGTGGTTAATATGCACTTTACAAGGGTTGTTCATCTTGAATATACTAGCGCAGCTGGGCAGGAATGCGCATTTTGAAGAGCCTTACTATTACGCCACGAAGAGGCAGGCGTAAAAATTGTGGTGCTGTTGCCCGGGTGCAGTTTTGCACATATACAGACGCAAATCTGCGACGGCCGCAGTGCAAGCGCATTGTAGCCACGCCCACAGCCACGCCCCTAACAACCACGGCATCGTTTGCGACATAAATGCCCAATCTTTTGCGCAATGCGCATAAACAAAACCATCGCAAAAGCTCTGTGTTATGCGCAATATCACGCAAATATATTAGCGATCACGCTTGTGATGGCGCAGACAACCTTTTGCGTCCACTTATGCGCTGCGCTGCTTTAATAAATGAGCCCCACTGAGACAAAAACTGGTACACCCAAAGGATCCAACCCCTAAAGAAAAGCAAAGCAATGTGGTATACGGAGTCCTGTGTAGCGAGGAGTGCACAGATCTATACATTGGGGAGACAAAACAACTGCTCACCAAGCGAATGGCTCAGCACAGGAGGGCGAACTCTACAGGGCAAGACTCAGCTGTCTTTCTACACCTAAAAGACAAGGGACACTCCTTTGAAGATAGCAAGGTCCAAATATTGGATAAAGAAGACCGCTGGTTTGAACGAGGCGTGAAAGATTCATGTCAAGGTGGAGAAACTATCCCTGAACAGAGGCGGGGGCCTTCGACACCACCTGTCTGCTACATACAATGCTGTTCTAACATCTGTACCCCGGCGGATTCAGAACACTTCACACATCCATTCATGCAACTCTCACAAGTAACACCTGTTTCTAGGAGTTGCATGACACATTGGATAATCCTATCACAGTAACTACACAGAATCAACACCTCTGTGAATTTCTTCAGATGTCACCTCTTTGAAGAGTTACAATGTGCCATTGTGATTGGATTATTGGAAGAGTTTATATGCCGAAAACTTCCCACACCAGTCAGTTGAACTGAAGAAGCTGCTCGGATGAGTAGGGAAACGCCTTCATTGATTACTCAGCAAGTCCAGTTGTTTTAAATAGTTCCTCTAAACACTACAATTTTTTTAGGACAATTATAGGTGTGTACATGGTGGCCAGTTGAACTATAATAATGTCCTGTAGAAGTGGATGCAGGTTTTAATTTCATCAGCCAATGCACCATGTCACCCAGTGCAGGGTGCATTGGCAGATGAGGAAATTAAGTTGAGTTGATTGGTCAGAGAGCATTCGCAATTGGCCCAAGTATAGCCACTTTTACCTGTGCGTTCATGCAAGCACACAAGTTTTGAGATCAGCACACACACAAAAAATGTGATGTAAAAACTGGGATGCAGCGAATTCAGGATTCAGCCATAATTCGGTTCAGAATTTGGTCAAAATTCAGCCATTTTCAGTAGGATTCGGATTTGGCCAAATCCAATTGCCTGGCCGAACCAATTCCAAAAAACAAGGAAGTCAAAAATGTTTTAATTGCACACAGTTTACATATGCAAATTAGGGTTCAGATTCAGTTCGGTATCTGGCGGAATCATGAACAAAGGATTCAGGATTCGGCCGCATCCTAAAATAGTGGATTTGCTGCGTCCTTAGTAAAAACAGAATTAAACATTTATTCAGATCCATTCAGCTCACACATATTTTTCCATGTGTGCATGGAACATTAAAATACATTTTTAACACCTGGCCATTGCTGTTTTCTTTCCATTTATGGAATGTATGGTAATGTACCAACCTTCATTTTCCTGTTGACACTGCCAGATATAAAATGATAAATTTTGTTAAGCTTCTGAATTTAATGTTTCTGCAATAAAGATCTTTATTGGTATGGGCAGTATCCAGAATGCTTGGGATAAAAGGTTTTATGGGTTTTATTCCACAAATTAGGGCACATTGACTAAAATATACTGTATCATATTTCAACCTAAAACAATAATATTGTATATCTCTCTCTACATCAAAGTACTCCATAGGATATGGCAGATGGTATTAAAATCGGGGAATGTATTATTGAGCACTATTTAGAGGGCACAGCAACTTCAAAACATAGTTTAAATGTCTGGAAATTGATTTACCCATTAGGTATGGCCGATTGATGAAAGCAATAGATTTTGAGTGGTGGTTTTAAATCAAATTGGTATGGCGCTATTTTCCAATAAAAGTCAACCAAACAAACAGCCCTAAACTTGGTCACTTCTATTATTATATATTACATTTTGTTACAATATTAAAATATTCTAGCTAGTTATTTATAAAGCAGCAAAGTAATTTCTAGTAATTTCCCAGACAACTGGGATTGTTTATCAAAAATCTAATTTGTATGGTTTAAAAGGTTTTTTCTACTTCGAATAAACTCAATTAAAAAAAAAGTCAACTGTTTGCTTATTTATTAAAAAATGTGAATATAAACAACTTGATAGAATACAATTGTTGGAAAAAAATCGAATACCTCAAATTTATGAGTTTACAACTCAAAACACTTACATTCGTGAGTTTATAAGTTCAAATAAACTGAAATTAGAAAAATGGCTTGAATTTTGACTAGGGCAACTCCCATCGTCTTTGAATTAGATTTTTTTGTGCTTAATAAATACCAAACATTTGAGTTTTTGAAAATATAATTCAAATTTACAAATTCGCACCTTGATAAATGACCCCCTTAGTCTCTAGTTTATATTAAAATGGCTATTCACAGCTTTAAAAGTTTCAGAAAATTTCTGTTGGAGATGTTGAAATAGTTGGATATGTGGTTGAAGTAGTACAATGTGATTGGATTCCTATTATTTCACTACCATTTCAATGACCTTGACAACATTATCAACGGGTAGTAAAACACAAATTACTTTAATCTAATTTCTCCCCAAAGAGTTTCTTCAGCCTCTCAAAGGAAATCTTGGAATAGAGCGAGTGAACAAATTACAATCATAAAATAGGACACAGGGAAAAGAATGGTTGAAGGTGCTTGGAAGTTGCACCAAATATATTTCTGTTAAAATAAAAACTTTTATAATGAGACAGATGTAGGAAAAAATGTTAAATATTTTCGAACTTTGCCCATTTTTTCATATTCAGTTCTTTATTAATAGGCCCCGTAGTAACTTTCATACTTGCTTGACATATATTTCCGGCTTCTAATGTGGCTGTGTGTCATCATGCAGTCATAATAATGGCTCAAAGCTACACAAAAGTGTCTTAAAAGTATAGTATCTTACATTTTAAACAGTAAAGGCCATTTTAAAATGAGGAACCATGTGTGCTGTGAGCTGCCTTGTCAGTCTCAAGGGGTGCCACAATGTGGTCAATAATGTGAATACAGTCTTATATATCAGTAGTTATTAATGAGAATGATGAAATGATGTAATATTTCTGCAGTTCAGTGTGGGTAGTACTACATTTGATCTGTTTTATTACTGTACAACAAGGGCATTATGATAAGTTGCAGAGTGCAACTTGCACCTTCTGCTACAGGAGGCACAATGAGTGCAAAATTGTTCATTTGAGTCCATACACAGGGCACTTGATGTGGTATCACTGGGAGGTACAAACTGCACTCTTGTCTTGCTATGCAGGCATAAATTGCAGGCATCTCCTGGTGCTCCCCAAACCCAGGCAACGTTGCATACACACTGAAATACTTTATGGCAAAGTTATAAGTTGCTTTCAAAGGCAATATTATGATAGATGTAAAAAAGAGTTTAATTTCTGGTGTCAGTATCTCTTTAAGTCCAGCAGAGTGGCAGGTTAAGCACCGAGGGAAAAATTAAGCACACCCGTGTAGCACTTTTAGATGGTGTATATACTTTACCAGGAATTAATCTACAGAAAGGCAACATGTTGTTAAGGGGTATATATAAATAATTTACTCATTGGCACAGTCCTTTAATTAACTCTGATTTTCTGCTCAGATGAGTTTCCTCCTACACTCCAAAAAAAAAACTGTTAAAAGCAGGTTCATGATTAAATTTAAGCATTGGCTGGAGAAAGCTTTCTTAAATAGTGGGATGGTTCACAATAACATTTAAGCAGTTTGGCTGGAGACAGCTTCCTTAAAGGAGAAGGAAAGCCCCAGGGCGCAAAACCCCTCCCCCCCTCCCCTGTGTTGCCCCCCCTCCCTCCTCCCCCTGGCCTACCTGTCCCCCTGGGCAAATGCCCCTAACTTGTTACTCACCCCTCTGCGTAGGTCCTGTCCACGGAGTTCACAGTCGCCATCTTCTCCCACGCGCGTCTTCTTCCTGCTCTGACCGGCGTCTTCTGGCGCATGCGCAGTAGGAACAGGAACGGTACAGCTTTATTGCGCATGCGCCGAATGTCACGAAGTGAAATCGGAAAACTTCGTGACATTCGGCGCATGCGCAATAGAGCTGTACCGGTACCTGTTCCTACTGCGCATGCGCCAGAAGACGCCGGTCAGAGCAGGAAGAAGACGCGCGTGGGAGAAGATTGCGACTGTGAACTCCGTGGACAGGACCTGCGCAGAGGGGTGAGTAACAAGTTAGGGGCATTTGCCCAGGGGGACAGGTAGGCCAGGGGGGAGGAGGGAGGGGGGGGCAACACAGGGGAGGGGGGGAGGGGTTTTGCGCCCTGGGGCTTTCCTTCTCCTTTAAAGGAAAAGAAAGGTTGACATTAAGTAAGATATATATAAATATACCAGTAAACCTTCAAAGTAATGCTGCTTTGAGTCCTCAAGAAACACCACATTTCTTTCCTTCTATTTTGTACACATGGGCTCCTAACACACTTCCTTCTTTCAGCTTAAACCTCCAGGGCTCAGGCTTGAGCATGCTCAGTTAGCTCTTCTCCCCCTCCCTCCTCCGCTCACAGCTGTAATCTGAGCCCAGAGCTATGAGTGAGCAGGGAGAGACTCTGGCAAGAAGTTACATCACACCGAGCTAATATGGCAGCTGCTATCCTAAACAAACAGAGAGAACTTCTAGAGCTGTTTACTCAGGTATGGTAAAGCATTCTGCAGAATAAATATAGTGTTATAGCTTGCACTACTCTTGGCAATAAACTGCCTCGGTAACTCCTCTCCTTTAAATAGTGGGACCACATCCCTAATTAGCTTCTAAAGTTGAATTTCATAAAGATAACAGTTATTTCACTTTAGAATCCTCATTTGATATCAATATATTAATCAATATATTAAATATATATTTAATATATGTTTGTGTTGTGAGACTGTCAAAAAAGAGTCAATGCTGCAGGTATCCATCTAATCAATAGCTGCAACTGCTGTTTATGTTCTCTCTCTCTCTATATATATATAAAAATAGTGGTGAGCACAACTTTCCCTTGTTTGTTATAGTTATACAGGAGCAGTGACCAGCTCCATGTTGTAGCTCCCACCCCTCCCAGCTATAGTCAGGTGATCCCACTGGTGTCTAATAAAAGGGCAGCCAAGGTTGGGAGTTTTACTTTGAAAGCAGCTAGTAAGTTGCAGGTAAAACTTAGTCCCTTTGTAAAATGTATAATTAAGCAATGGAGTTCTTAATGAATCAGATGAAAATTAAGCGTAAGACTGGCCAGATATGGGATGACTTTGACGTAGTTGGCCAGCTTAAATATATTGCAATATATGGACAAACAATCCCTGTGTTGTTTAAAGGGTAAGGCATTTTTTAGTAGCAGTATGCACAAAATGTCGCTGTCTTAAATATATTGATAATGGGTTGAGTGCAGAGGACCTTTGGTAGTTGACTATATATAAAAATATATACACAAACTGTATATATATATATAACTTATATATATATATATATAACTTTCAACTTAACATGCTTGCTGCTTGAAGCCTTGTCTCTGGAGTTTAATGGAAGACTGTTTGTATTTCAGACCTGTCCTCAGCCACTTAACACAGGAGAAATCTCGTTTTATACTCAGGGAAATAGTTTTCTCTTCTTTATAAGTGACTGACGTGCCCTTCTCAAGCTAAATAAAATTAGGACTTAAACCCGGCACAGAAATACGGGAGGCGCAGGCTTTCACCGTCTCATTATGCAGATCAGGCTGTCTGCGTGCACAGCCGTTTAGCTCCTAATATGAGTTTGCTTTTAGGTGGACAAGCAAAGAATGTGAACCAGAGAGACCTCAATGCATTTCATGTTTTTCAGGGAGAAAAATCGGCAGCAAATTCTTTGCAATTATTTCCCAAATGACAGCAATTTTCATCATTCATTTTTACCAGCAAATGAGAGAATGTTATAACTTTGAAACTTGTTTTTGTTCTAACATTGCTCTAAAATGACCTGAAGTCAATCCATGGTACTTAAATAGCCCCCCCCAAAACCACAATTTCTTACCACATATATTTTTATACCCCTAACATGCTTTTCTGTAGATTCTTATTTATTTACGAAACTTGCAATAGTTTGACTGCATGATCTCACTTATTGGCTCATATATTGATGTATCTGTTCTATTAAAACTGTACTTAATCATTCCCCCACATGACTAATAGCAAGATACAGAAACAGTCATGGGGTAACTTTCCATTTAGCTTTATGGATTGTGGAATCACAAAAATACATGGTTGAATTAGAATAGAATAATAAAAAACACAAAAAAAGCATAGTGTAGAAAGGGTGATGTATTGTTTCTTTTACTTCTACGGTTTCATTTCCAAAGCAGATTGTATTCTTCCTCATGCGGTTATTAACATACACAACATAGTTGCAGTGAAAACTGTAGATCCATTGGTTGTTCAGAAAGAGACATCAGGAACATCAATAAATCAATGTAGAAAGATTTTTAGAGCATTTTGTTGGTTGAGAAGTGAACACATCAACCAATGACAATAATAAAATCATGGGATTGGTGGCATAGACCTAATATACTAACATTAAGTAGACTGGTTGATGAGCACTTGGGGCTGATTTACTTATGTGGTGCTAGATTGCACCAGGGTAGCCACACCAAACAATCTTGCATTTTTTAACATGTATTGGCTGATCGAAACAGTATGCTGATTGGTTGCTACTGGCAAATGAATTGTTCAATTAAGCATTTTACTGTAGTACATTTTGGGAGACCTTAATTCATATGGATGGATTAATTCCTTAGCCAGTGCAGTCAAAGTGCATCTTATAAATCAGGTAATCAGAATTGTTTATAATCTTAGCAAAATGTGACACTTTCTTGCTTTACCTTACATTGCCAAACAATAGATAAAGACATGAGCAGATACTGCAACAATGTCCAGAACTCTTCCCTATAATAACTCTGTTTAAAGGTTTGGGTGATGGGATTTCACAGAGATATGCTGGTCAAAGTATGCGCATATATTTTGGCAAAGTGACTAACGTTGGAGAAAATCACCAGCGTGACTTCATTTCGGGACTTCGCTGATTTACTAATGGGTGCTGGCATAAATTCGCTAGCGAAGGAGATAGACTGTAGCGCTACATCGCACTCTAACGCCAGGCGAATTTTCGCTCTGGTGGATGGACGTAACTATGCAAATTCACTAAGATGCTGATTTTAATGAACGTTACCTCTTGTGCCAGACTTGCCTTCCCCACCTCAGACCAGGCGAAGTACAATAGAGTAGATAAGAGTTCCTTAAAAAAAATTTAAAATTTTTCTAAGCCCCAAAAATCACTGGCGACTTTTCCGTTTTTCAGGGTGATAGGCTGCAAAAGGTCGTAAATTTTTTTAGGGAACCCGGCTTCCCCCCTACAGTTCCTTACATATGGCACATAAACTATACACTGGGCTCATGTGTAGGGCATTATAACAAGTCTATTTTCTTTTATTAAGGTTCCCTGGGCTTGTGTAATGTAATGTATTTGCTGCAACATATACGTCCATTGAAATTTAACTTCCCGACGTATGAAAATTAGCCAACGCTAGCTCAACTTTGCTTTGCTTGCTGAATTAACACTAGTGAAACTTTGCCATCATTCGGAGCCCTGGACGCAACTCCGCATTTTTGTGAATTTTCGCCTGGCGAAGTGTGGCGATGTGAGCGAAACCGTCGCTGTCGAATTTTCGCAGGTTAGTGAATTTGCCCCATGAAGTGTATTCAACTGCAATTAATATAAAGACATCTAGTCAAAAGACGGAATGTTACATAAAACACCTTTCTGGCTCCTTATCTCAGCAATGAGAAAGAACTGAGGAAACTACTCGTTCTTGTTTTGCCGTAACTCTAGATATTACATAAATAAACACAGACTTTGCATTTATTCTTTTCCTTGGGTATGAGAGATAAAACAGAGAAGATCTAAACAATCTATTGCCAGATGTCTGAAGCAAGTCATTATCACGGCCTATCAGAGCAGCAAATTGTTGCCACCAGCCAAATTCCCAGCATGTTGTACAAGAATTACAAGGGCAGAAAAGTCTGAATCCTTATGTGAACATTGTATTATAGTAACATGGTCAAACCTCTATAATTGAAGAGATCAGTTTAGAAGTGCAGGTATCAAACAAGTGTTTTCACCCTCACAAAAAAAATGATTAGCATGTGTCACATATTTCCACCCATTCCTTTTTACTAGTAAGCTTTTTTTCTTATTTATGGCAGCCATATTTATTCTTAATGGGGTGAGGGATGGGCCAACCATGTTTAATTGTAATGTAATAGTGGTCTGCCAGGGTATGAGGGACAGGAAATTAATATGCTAAGCATGTTGGGGCCTTCTCTTGAGATGGGACATGCTGGTCAGCTTTCTTCAATTCCTCCCTGCAAGCAGATTTGCGGATCAGGTGTTAAAATATTTTTTTCTGCTTTGTCAAATTTTAAATTTTTATGGTATTTATTTGGAAACCTATCCAGAAATCTATGAACTACATAAAGTCCATTTTAAGTAAATAATTTGAAATGAGTTCTGTTTTCTTTGCATTAATAAACAGTAGCTTGTACTTAATGGTATCCAAGCTGTATGAATCCATATTGGCAACACAACAATCCTGTTGGGTTTATTTAATGTTTACATTTTTAGCAGACTTAAGGTATGGTGATCTATATTATCCAAAATTCCAGACATTTCTAAATAATAGATCCTATATCTGTAATGTGTTTGTACTTTCTCATGTCTTGCGTCACAGCTTTGAAGGTTTTTAGTGACACTGCTAGAAAAACACTTGTTGATTTGACTTGGTGAGTTAAGTTGCCTGGCAGTCTAAGGCTTGGGTAAAAATGTTTTGCTCATTACTAGATCTTAAACCATTTAGCGGGGGTGACCACAAAATTCATACAAATTCGGACAAATACAAGAAGTCCTCTGCACTTGCGCATTCATTTTGTGCATTAAGCTAGTAAAAATGGCCTCCTATTTAAACAAAACAGGATTGTTTGTCCATATATTACAATATATTTAAGCTGACCAACTATGTTGGACCTGGTCTGGCCAGTCCTACACTCAATTTCATTTGATTTATTAAGAATGACTTGGGCCCATTGTTGCAAGCAACTTCTCAATTCTGGTGGTTGGTGGGTACCAGATGGCTCATTCATCAGCTGGTATAACATTTATAGTTAAGTTATGTTTTATTTGTTTAATACAGCCATATTTCTTCCGACATGGCCTCATGATTCCAGTATGTTTATGGCCACAGCCTAACTCAGATGTCTGGCATTTTGGCAGCCAAGTATGGTACAGCATATATAAATGTTCATGATCCCACTACCTGCACCTGACCCGCTCACTTCCTAGACTCATCCCGGTGGTCTGGACTGTTTGAAAGGAGAAAATGGATGAGAGTGTAAAAGATCCAAAAAGTGACTCATGATATCATGATGCAGTTCTCTGCCAGCCACTACTCTTGCAGTACATTTGCACGGTCACACCTTGGAAGGTATAAGAAGGAAGTTATGAAGTTAAACTTCAGGAGGAACACTGCTGACTGCTTGCCCACCTGAGCCAAACCTGATCTAGGAAGCAGGGAGAACAGGGGCATTTCACCTGGAAACAGCCCATAATCTTGCTATTCCCCACAAGAAGGAAAGAACTTTGCTGGTAGTATATAGTATTAGGTATAGATTCCCAAAAGTCCTGAATATATTATATCTCATGTACAGAAGCCACATTTCAAGATCCACTATATAAGGTTTGTCACTATACAGTACATTTTAAATGAGAATGAAAGCTCCTATCGATGGGGGGGGGGGGGCAAATGTTAGGGTACCCCTAGTTTTGCTTTATTGATGTGCAACATTGGTGAAGTTATGGTCCCCATAGATTTCCTGCAGTCAGTTACATATAGCACCACTTTCATTAAAGGTACTTGCATCAAAATGCACTGTTTGAACTTTGTATAGTTGCACTCGCCACTCTGCATCAATCCATCCTTTATGTCTTCCATTTCAAAATTGACTGCCATATCTGAACCAGGCAGTGGCTCCAGGGTTACCTCAGCTCACTCAATCACCGCAGTTCAATTGTTCCAAGGGAATAGGACACTTGCACATCAGAGAATACTAGAAATGATGTCAGAAAGACAATGAAAATATTGGGCGCAACTGATCCCCCTTGTACAGTATCTATAAGATTTGCACAGATTCTGTCCCTTCTTGATCTGGGATTGTACGCTGGAAGTAAGAATGTGGTGGTGGTCAGGTTTTTTGGGTGGCATCAGGTCTATCTACAAACCTAGATACCTCCCTGAGAACCATTAGGGATCATAACATGGCCACCTTTGAGATCATGTTGCAAAGGCAACTCTATAAGGGAGTAACTAAAACACTAAATCTTGCAGTATAAGGACATCTCTACAAAATATTTACAAGGAAAGGCTTTTCACAGGATTAAAAAAATGGGATGTCTTTAAAATGCTGTGTAATAAATATACATGTCAGTATATTCCCCTTGTAAGCAGGCAACTTTGTCGCAAAACAAAACTTTTGTGGTTTGATAGAAATGTTGGTGTTGAGGTAGGTAAGAAAAGATGTGCTTTTAGAGGGATAAAAAGTCAGAGTAAAAGTAGAGATTCAGAACTGGTATTTTTCATCTGTCTACACAAATGAGGAACCAAATAATGAAGGTTTCTTTCTTAATAGTCCCAATTCTAGTAATACAACCAATTGATGCATTCATGCATGAGGAAATTGAAAAGAGACTAGAGCATGTAAAGATAAACAAAGGTCTGGGGCTGGATGGTATTCATCCTAGGGTAATAAACAAACTTAGTTTTGTGATTGCCAAATCTCTTTACTTGATTTTTCAGGATTCATTGAGGTCTGGGATGGTGTCGAGAGACTGGTGAATTGCTAATGTGGTGCCGCTATTCAAAAAGAGATCCCATTCTCAGCTAATTTAATTTCTTTTTATAAGAAGGTGAGCAGAGACCTTGACTCTGCAATGGCAATGGATGTAATCCACTTAGACTTTGCTAAAACATTTGATACAGTACCACACAAAAGGTTACATATTAAGGAATGTTGGTGTTACAATTGGTATCCCAAACCCAGATCAAACCAGAAGAATGGTCAAATACAGGCAGAGGGCAGGACAGGCAGCAAAACAGGACTTGGTCAGGATCAGGCAGGGTTAAAACAACTAGAAACACGGAATAGCACCCAGGAACTACAAATAGACCTTTACGTTGGGCAACTTGAAATTGGCGCCTTCACCTTTAAATATTCGAATCTTGCACCAAACTGTGATGATGGAATCCGCGTTGCTGCTTCAAACCCGGAAGCGAGCGGCGTGGCTCTATTCTTAGTGTGCAAATTGGAGCAGAGGAAGGAAGACGTTGCGTCCCTGCCGTGGATGCGATGGGAGTCCCCGTCACACCCCTGCTAGACCACCAGGGTGAGTTCTTACAGTTGGCCTGATCAGAGTATTTGTACTTGGATAGAGAATTGGCTAAACTATAGATTACAGAGAGTTTTGGTAAATGGAACATTTTCTAATTGGACCACTGTTGATAGTGGACTACTGCAGGGGTCTATACTTGGTCCTTTGCTTTTCAACTTGTTTATTAATGACCTGGAGGTGGGCATTGAAAGTACTGTTTCTATTTTTGCTGATGATACTAAACTGTGCAGAACTATAAGTTCCATGCAGGATGCTGCCACTTTGCAGAGTGATTTGACTAAATTGGAAAACTGGGCAGAAAACTGGAAAATGAGGTTCAATGTTGATAAATGCAAGGTTATGCACTTTGGCAGAACTTATCTAATTCTAGGCACTATCATTTTCTAGTTACTACAGAAAATAAAGTACAGGGATGGGACCTGTTATCCAGAATGGGTTTTTCAGATAACAGATCTTTCTGTAATTTGGAGTTCCTTACCTTTACTAGTAAATAATTTAAACGTAAAATAAGCCCAACAGGCTGGTTTTGCTTCTAATTAGGATCAATTATATCTCAGTTTGGATCAAGTACAAGGTAGGTACTGTTTTATTATTACACAGAAAAAGGAAACCATTTGGTTAAAATGGAGTCTATGGGAGACGTCTTTCCATTATCTGGAGCTTTCTGGATAACAAGTTTCCAGGTTCCAGGGAACCAACATATATAGAATCACGGGATTAAATGGTTTAACTGAAATCAAATTATATAGTGATAACATATATTTTCTTGTGTGTTTTTTCTGATCAAAAAGACGGGGATACTTTCTTTCTTTTCTCCTATATAAAAGTTTCCAGGTAAAGGAACCCATTCCTGAACTGTCTTGTATAAAAAAAGGGCATTAACTTAAGGGATGAAAACATTTTGCCTCTTTATAGGTCCCTGGTAAGGTCTCACCTGGAATATGCAGTGCAGTTTTGGGCTTCAGTCCATAATGAGCTGGAGAGAGTGCAATTAAATTGGCTAGGGGGATGGAAGACTTAAATTATGAGGGTAGACTGTCAAGGTTGGGATTGGTTTTCTCTGGAAAAAGACTTTTGCAAGGGGACAGGATTACACTTTACAAGTACATTAGAGGACATTATAGACAAATAGCAGGGGACCATTTTACCCATAAAGAGGATCACCATACCAGAGGCCACCCCTTTAGACTAGAAGAACTTTCATTTGAAGCAACGTAGGGGGTTCTTCACAGTCAGGACAGTGAGGTTGTGGATTGCACTGCCGGGGGATGTTGTGATGGCAGATTCTATAAATGCTTTTAAGAGGTGCTTGGACAAGCGTAATATCCAAGGCTATTGTGATGCTAAAATCTGCAATTAGTATAGATATTGGTATTTTAGTAGTATGTTTATGTGAAGGTATGGAGGGGTCAGTCAGTGTGTGTGTGTTTGGATGCTGGGTTTCATTTGGAGGGGTTGAACTTGATGGACTTTGGGTTTTTTTCAAATTGATTTAAATATGTAACTATGTACAAGGCAAATTTTGGAAAACAGTATAAGCTGGAGCAGCAGTTCATAACAAGGTATTGCCCCAAGTTGTCTATAATTTTTTTTTCTTTAACAGTGCTGTGCAATATGTTGACTCTTTATAAATACATATCAGAAATAATAATGCAACTGAAATGGTACTCCAGGAGACCTGAAGTAATAGAAAAATATGTTTGGAATAACAAGCATACAGAGCTGATAATGGAAAGAATGGTTTCAACAAGTTCCTTCTGCACTTGGGAAAGCCCACAATCAAATTATTGTCCAGTTTCCTTTCACTCTGTTCCTGAAACCTTTATGGCTATAACTTATCTGACATTGCCCATGGACCCTTCTTTTTTCTTCAAGAAAAATTCACATCTTGCAAGAGCTGAGGTTCTCATCCACTTTGAACTTTGAGGAGCTGTACTGATCTATCACCCCTGTTTCATTCATCAGATCAGCTAGAGCTGCAGGGTATTCTTTCCAAAAAAAGCAAAAAAAAAAAGCAAAAACATAAAAAGCCCAGCTGAAACAATGCATTGAGAATGGAAGTAAGATCAAGAGGCACACAATAATAAATCTTGAGCTCAGCAACAGATGTAAAACGTGTTCAGGCAAAAACACATTTAAACAGAAAAAAAATGCTTTTTTTTGTGAATTATAAGGCAATATACAACGTTCTTGGCTATATTAGCAATATATATTTGTTTTAGTTTTCCTGCTATAGAGATTCAGAGTCCCTTACACATCTGCCTGTGTGCTCAAGTCACTGCCTTTTCACTACTGAGCAGAAACTGTGAGCCACAAGTAATCTGTGTGACTTTCCTCTCCACCTTGTAAAATTTGCATTGAGATATTTATACAACGGAGCAGGAAAACAGCAGGGATGGAAGTGCAAAAAAACAAGCGCAAACTGCCATATTATTTGCACACTGAACCCCAAAATTGAGTGCAAAGACATGGGTCTGTGCCATGAATACAGCTTTGCCTATTTGCCCCTCTTAGTGCTTCTGTACTTGCAAGAAATTACCTCTTTGTTAATTCAGAGCCTTTTGTCTCTTCCTTGAGAAAAATGTATAGGTCTGTTTAATACATGCAAGGAACATGCTGGATTTGATGCCATTATTTTATACCACCTCAGACCTTGGCGTAATCCATTAAATTCAGCACTGGAAAAACTACGATGGATAAATGCAATATTTTTCCATAGCATTTTCAAAAGGCTGCCTTTGGTTTTCACCAGATTTTTACCCAGAGGTATGTGATCACTGAAAATCAATACACAGCTTGATAAGCACGCCGTTTTTACACAGTTATGCCTGGTTTTGTGTGGTGTATTTTGTCTCAGTATTTTTACACAGCATTGTAAATAGGCCCCGTAGTGTCCACTGCAACATGTGCAATTACATTTACATATAATAAACTATTTTCAATATCTACCCCTTGCAAGCATATGTATGAATGCTGTGGTGACTTTAGGTTACTGTACTGGTGCAATTTTTTTACATAATTCAATCTGTTTTAATACCCCTAAACCATGACAGTGATTAGATGTAATTTCGGAAATATCAGGGAAAACATCTACTTCCACATGACCAAGTGTCATATTCAGAACTATTCCAAATCTGAGCATGCATTGACACCATTCACGAATGTACTTGTATCCATGAGTGCCCCTAACAAATTGCACTTGCAGCCTGATGAAGTATGCACAAGTGTATGCATTGATGCAAGGCAACCCCTGAGGGTTAGGTAGATTTCGCAGGCAGTTCCATTTTAGTTTGGACACCTAAGGTGGTCTTCAGTGAGCCCTGGGTGATTATTTCCTTTTTCTAGGGATTATCAGTAGTTTGATTGGATTCCTTTTTCTCCAGTTTAGGGCAGTGTTTGAGAACATAAAAGGGAGAGCACACATACGCTCAGGGCTCTTTCTTTGAATACCACTTCGCGGGGAGGTGGGTACAGTATTGGGTCTGGGTAGTTGCCAGGCCAGTTTGCTTAAAGTTCAGCGACAGTTTAACATTGTTAAAGTTGCTCCAGAAGTGAAAGGGAATAGTACAGCACAGGGACACAAGTGGATGAGTTCAGGGCAGATGATATGCCAGGGAGCAAAGTACCAACAATGAGTGGGCGAGCTGAGGGGCAGGAGGTCTGCCAAGGAAGCAAGCTACCACCAGAGAGTGGTTGAGCACAAGGGCAGGTAAAGCTGCCAAAGAGGATAGGAAGCTGCTTGGGATAGGATTTCCAAGACAGGCAGTACTACAGTACTACAGGCAGTACTACCTCTGGGGAGGAGATTTACCAATAGTATTACCAACTGCGAGTGAGTGTTATAATCTACAATTTGCTCAAAAAAAGTAAATTTGTTAATAAGCAACCCTTGGACTGCTGTTCTTTCCAAGCTGGTTGATCTGTGTACCAGAAACCATGCTAGGATCCACCTGAGGGTAGTGTGTTTAAGGTACCATTGCACAGCTGGGAGTTGCCCATAGCCTATGGGTGTCTGGAGTACACTGACAGCAAGTCAACACATTTCTCAGGCATACCTATGGATGTGCTACATAAATATGGAAAAATCTGACTGTATATGGCCACCATAAAAGCTGGCTTTATGGAAAGAGATGCAGTGTAGTAACAGCTGGAATACTATGCTACATCTTTGTAACCTCCAATAGCATGTACTTCCTTTAAAAGGATGCAACCTGGGGATTGCAGCTTAGCATTATAGCATAGTTCCCATATACAGACCCACCTGCTCCAGCTAATTATACATTCTAACCACTAATTACCATTTGAGGATGCTGTAATGAGAGCCAGCCTTGCGCTTGTTTACACAATTTACACAACATTATCTTAATGCAATATATGGAAAGCTAAAGCTTCCAAGTATGCTATGCAGGATTTTTGGGAAAAAAGTCACCTTTTCTATTCTGTCCTGTTGGGCTTAAGAAGCAAAGCCAATGTATATGGTGATACATGTGCCTGTAAATATTAGGGATGCAGTGAATCCAGGAATCGGTTTGGGATTCAGTTAAGATTCAGCCTTTTTCAGCAGGATTCAGATTTGGGTGAATTTAAGTGCCTGGCTGAACCTAATCCAAAAAAATCACATGCCTTTTCACCATACAAACAAGAACATTTTTTAACCATGTGCTTCACACAGAGTTCTCTGTCCCCGCTTTTCCCCGACTTTACATGTGCAAATTAGGGTTTGGATTAGGTTTGGTATTTGGCTGAATGTTTCTCAAAGGATTTGGGATTCAGCTGAATTATAAAATAGTAGATTCTGTGCATCCCTAGTAAATTTGTCAAAATAAGTTCTGCTTCTAAAGCTTGGTGGCTGAGCATTATTGTAACTATTGCATTTTTGGCACTTATCATAAAAATACATAAACATTGTCTCTAACTTTTTGTCTTCCTAAGAAAGTAAACCCAAAGAGGCATAGATACTAAAGGGTAAAAGTGAAAAATTTGAGTATTAAACATATCGTCAATTGTGGGTAATGTTATGAAATCTGGTGAATTTTTTTCACATTGGTGTAATTTCACATCTTTTCTCATTGTAACATTTCTCTGGTTAATATCCTCTAACTTACTGAGGGCACAAGAATGTATTTTCGCCAAGATAAATATTTTCAGGTTCAGGTTCTCACTATCTATGTCACCCCCTCTATGCAGATTTTCCACAGCATTTAAGCAAAACGTCACCATATTTCTGTTGCAACAGTAAAATTAACATTGCCATGTGGTGGCTTGAGGCAGTGCCCCTGACTGTTCCTTGTTCCTTGAACTGGCTGATGACTACTAAGCCATGTGATTCAAGGTTCAGAAGAAATAGTGTTTTTACCTGGATTTCAGTTCCTCCACCACTCCTACCTCATCTAAAGGCTCTTTCTTCCCAAGTTAAGCTCTCTGTTTTTCAGAATTTTACATAACTTTACATTAATTAATCTTTACTTACTATGAAGTGTAAATAATAACATGAGCAATAGGATGTCTTTTCCATTTCCATAAAGTATGTTTTTATCAGGTGAGAGAGATAATAAACCAGAATGGTTTTCTTGCCATTTTCGTAAGTTTTGTGGGAGTTTGTGTTTGACTTTGAGAAAGTGGTACTTTCATTTGACGCAATAAAGAAGAAAAAGATCCTGAGTGCTATTTTTTCTACAAACAATCATATTTCCAAGATAGCAGTCTTGTAAATCACAAGTCATGTAAATGATTAATCGATCTACAGTGTGTATACTAAAAGATCGGTCCTATAACTGTTTGTCTATTACATGACAATATGTGTATTGCTCTCTCTTTCTCTATCCCATATATAAATCACGGGAGTGTGTTTATAATCATTCCAAGCAATATATTTACTACAGTGTAAGTTTAGCGGACTGTTAGCTTGTTCACTGGAAGCTCATTAGAATGTGAGCTTTCTTTGCCTGTACAAAATTATTGCTATGTCCATAGGGTACACGGACTAATTAACATTCTTTGAACGTACATAATCAATTTGCAGCACATTTATTGGGGGCTGTGTTCCTTGTGCAGAAACCAGCGTTACTAATTAAAACAAGAGCAAATGATGGAGTTTTTAAGCAGTAATTAAACAATGTGATCATTATCCAGAGGCAGATGCTCTAACCATTTGAAGCTGATGAGCGGGTTTAGAGAAATGAAGGGGTTAACGAGAGGTGCAACAAATAAGAACTAAGTTGCAGCACCAGGTACTGTATGTTATGATATGATTTAGCCTTTAAGCACTTTGCAAGATAATAGCTGTAGCACAAACTATTGAAGCTTTCCTGTTATCCTTGCTAGGTATTATATTTTATGCATATTACTGTTTTGCTCTTAATTATTATACTAATTGCTTTCAGATTGTTTTCATACAGCAACAGTCTAGATAAAACATTACACTGGGGGAAAATATAATGAAAAATATGTTCCAAATCCTCTGCAAGCCTCAAAGTTTAGCAATGTGGGGACATCACAGCCTTATACTTGATATAATGTTTGCATAATGTTTGCATATACAATGCAAAGGGGTGTGTATTTGGCCATTGTTTTCCTCAATCAATAAAAATGCTATGTACACCAATGCCATTGTAAGGCCATTTGCCTATTTATCTGAGGTTTATATTTTTGTAAAGCTTATAATATACTGCAGGCAAAGGAGGAATTCATTTTGGCTTTATGTCTAAATACAACATTTTCTTAGTACTCCCTATGGCATTAGCTGCCCTTTTCAAAGCAAACACTATCAAAGAAGATGTTATACTAGGAAGACGATCCCTTCTTCCTAGTATAACTGTCTATGCAAACACAGGTTGCCCACAGAGTATAACAGGTATGACATATCAAATGTACATCCAACAATCAAAACAGCCTCATTAGATGTCCCCACCAGCGTCTCTCTGCTGTGACAATGATCTGTCCACTTATATAGGTTGGCACTGATAATGATATTTTTAAATGACACCCAAAATATTTTATTCAGAATTTTTTTAATCTTGCTTTTTATCTTCGGATCTTTTAATAACTTTCATGGCATTTGTCGTTTTAGAGAAATATGGGGGAGTGTAATATAGAAATATTAAAGAGATATACCTATTACCACTATAGGTTCCACCAATTATATCATACAGTAACTTGATAACACTGTGAATACAGCTGGAGCTCCTCCAGGTATCAAAACTAAAATACACATGCAAAAAACCGTATTAGAAAATCTTGTATTGAGGGCTCAGACAAGTATACTGATATCAAAAAAGCTCACATTTTTACTACATCATTAAAAACAGATATTTTTTAAAAAACATACAAAATGGCTATCCACATAGGGACCATTTGATGCACATGATATACACAATATTTACATACAATCAGAAATCAATGGTTCAATAAGAAGGGATCTCAAGGCACTGGGAGGCACACACATGTGTAGCAATGATTCTCTCCTACCAACGACAAACCCAATGCACCAAATGGGCTTCCTCACAGGGGGAATGTAATATAAGGAAAAAACTTTCACAATAGGAATAAATGGTCACATTGCAAAATATTTTGCATTTGCAAAATTTTGCAAACCCTTTGCCCTTCATGCAACAGTAGAATATTGAATTTTATAGATTGAGATAGTCGTGGTTTCAAAAGCTCTAATATCACTAAAATTCGACCCTCAATAAATGGGTCCCTATGAGGCCTTTTTATTAAAGGTTGAATTTTAGTGGTTGTAGAGGATTTTTTAAACTACAGTTAAACTATATTTCACTAAAATCAACAATGCCATGAAAGTTATTGGCTCAATATGGCTCCACCTACTGTTTTATAACTGAATGAGCTTCACTGTTCAGCCTTCATTTTTTGTCAAAGTTTCTGCTTGTTTAACTTGGAAAAACAATAAATATCATTTAGTACAAGAAAGTTATTGACACATCAGAAAAAGTACCAATGGAAAAATACCTGGAACAACGTGCTATAAGATACAAAAACCTTTACAACTTCTTAAATTTCAAGTTTTTTGGATAATTACTAGCCAAAAAAATCTAAAAACCTCTAAAAATCCAAATTGATTAAAAAGATCCAAAAGGATCAGCACAACTCCCACTGACTTTTATGGGATGAAATATGAAAAAACCCCACACATTTTTAAAGAAAAAATACGTTGTGAAAAAAGTAGAAATCTGAATTTAGTAAATCAGCCCATTAGTGTTCAATAACAGCAAAGTAACTGGGGTGATTGTGAATGTATAGTTCACATACAAACGAAGGGATGCATATATTGGAGAGATAGAGCGTGCTGATGAGTTAGTTTTAGGGAAGGTTTATGTTGCCTTTAAAGATTACTGGATTAATTGACTGGATACTAAGCATGAGGGTGTGAATATCTTGCCCTCAAAACAGTGGGAAACAGGACATTAATGTTGCTTTCAAAAAGCATGCATTTTAATGCAGATATATGTAATTTGACAAATGTGCTCACTGGAAGCCACTTAGGGAAAAAAACTAGGATGATGTTGAAGTAAATGTAAGCAGTCTCTAAGTGAGACACCGTTCTTCATCATTATGACGCCTGGGCTAAATAATATCCAAATTAGTCCAGACAGCAGAATTGAGGCTGTAAATTATTAATGTGCAAATATTATCTCAGCAACACACATCTTTCTGCCTGTCCACTCCCGGCTTTTCATATCTGTACTCTGCTAACACTTCTGGACTTCCAAATAACAATTATTGCTATTTTTTGTATTTGGCAATTAAAGCAGCAAATGGCTATAAAGGGCAGTGAGACGGCCAGCAGCGTCACCCCAGACACAAAGCCCTCTCCGGCCCCCAGACCAGGTCACAACCCCCCTCTGCCCCTTGAGTCTACCTCTGAAAAAGGTTGGAAGCCACACCAAGGGCTTCACACAGAGAGCAGGTCTGGGCCAATGGGGCCCATCTGATTTTTTCCCAGTATCCCTCTGGCCTAAGTATGACCCTGTAGGTCAGTAACTAATATGTGTAAAAACAAAACAAGGGTGAGCTGTAGGGAAATATAAACTTTAGAAATTCAGATAAATATTTTGTCTTGTTTACTTATATAGAGAGCCTGAACACAGAACACACGTCTAACCTAGTGAGTGAGAACAGCCTTCTGCATCCACAATTGCTTTCTTATAGAGCAGCGTGGAAAGTGCACCCAAGATCTTTCCACAAGGGCTCACCCATTTGACATGAACATCAGATGACTTTTGACAATAAAGATTAGTATGCCTTTGGATGGGTTGTAAGCATGGGGCATTGGCAAACAAGTTAGGGACCGCCATGTGGGGTTTACCTTGACGTGGTATGGTGGCTTTTCAACTTTATGATCATAACTTTGTAACTAAAAACCCCTGTTTTGTAAACTTACTTTTGAGACAGGGGCCCAGGGAATGTGCATTAAAACTAGCACTTCCTTTATACTTAAATATACTTTTACTTAGCCTTTAGAGTGCTTCCACACCCCTATTTTTATACATTGTAAGCATGGGGAAGGCAACTTTCTTCCCTCTCTCCCTTCAATCAGGAGCCAAATTTTTTTTGTTTATTTGGTATATTTTATTGTACTAATCTGTTTAATTCTTAATTATTTCATTGAATTTCATATCACTGCTTTGTGGGATTTCTACCATTACCAGTAGTGGCTGGAGACTTACAATGTGGGCATGTGAAATGCTTGTGCCACTTCACTTACCTTCTTTAGAGAACTGTCCACTGGCTCCTACTCCCTATTGCTTAGCAGCCTGGCAAAATGCCTCTTCTGGCTTCATAGCCCTATCAAGTTTGTGATCTCTATGCTCCACTTCAGCTCTGATATCCAGCTCTGATATCCAGCTCTGATGTCCATGCCCAAGTATAACAAATAAAACATGCCAGAACCCCAAAATTTGCTTAGGTATTCTGGCAGTTTCTGTACAAATATATCTCCTCAAATATGCTGTACATGTATTTTCATGTGATCACATCATTTGAAGGTCCATTGTACAAATATTTTGCTAAATATTACATACACTAATGCAGAGTTATGTTTTCTCTCTCACACATGGAATCAGTTGCCCAAAGTGTATCAACTTATCTCTGTAGTCATGTGTTAATCTTGTTAAACAGCCATCATGCCTAATATTGTCCCATGTTAAAAATGTACATGTATGAAATCAGTGCAGGAATTCTATCAATCTCTATAAAATTGTTACCTTGATATTTCTTTAAATGTATGCTTTAAATTGGTTTATATATTTATTGTCAAACAGAGGATACACATATTAACTGCAGAAGAACCATGTTATTGTTTTTTTAATCAATCTTAATAATTACATTTGGCTGCTCATCACCAGGCACTGCTTTCACAATGATTACAAGAATACCTTGTGGAATGTTTCATGTGTCAGAGTGGAGTGGCAAAATAATTTTGGTATCTCTTTAAAGGGGAATACCATCACAAGTTCACATCGTGAACTAAATTATGCTTGTAATAATTTGGGCTCTGTAGATAATACATGGTGCTTATAACCATTGATGCCAATGTTATATTTATGCATGAAAAAAGATAATAAAGGAAATGTGCTATTTTTTTCTAGACAAGGTAGCAAAGCTATTTTAAACAACAGGACTAAAAGTGAGTTGAGATATGACCTTCTACACTCAACAATAAAGATAATTGCAAGCGTATCTTTTGCTAACTAGTGTCCACACACCTCAATGTGGGTTTTTATTCTTCATTGAAAGGAAACTATACTCCTGTACATGCATGCTTAGATAAAAATATATTATACGAAGCAGTCCATATTAAAAACACTTATTTTTCTAATAGTATTTGCCATATTGAAATACTGTGCTCCCCCACAAACCAATGGCAAGCAAGACCTGTTACAGTCTAAATCATTTTAGGTTTTAGTGTATGGCAAGCTTAAAATTTGGCACAGACAGGCAAAGTTGCAACTTTCTGAAACTTCAGTCTGGCAGTGTAAGGACCCTACTATAAGTGAACAATCTATATGATAGAAGGCACTAGTGTACCAAAATACCCCCTCTCAATATATAAACATATATTTGATTATATATTTATATATACAATTACTACAGTCAAATGTACTAAATTATGTATGGGACACTTATAAGCCTTGTCAAGAATAAGATACAGTCCACTTATTGCTGTTATATATGCTTGGAAGGCACACAATTTTCCTTTGTATACAGTATTCAATTAAAGTGTCACTCTTTATTAACTTGCAGGTGAATATCAATTTGTGTGATACAAAACTTGAAAAGGTTTTATGTAATTAGAAGCACTAAGCAGTAACCCATAGCAAACAATCAGCAGGTAGCATTTACTGGTCACCTATTTAAAACATCTTATTGGTTGTTGTGGTTACTGCTCCTGGGCAAACATAGTGATGAATGTTACATATTGGGGAAAGAGTGTACTCTGGACCATTTTGGTTGAGTCATTAAGACTGAGTTTGGAAACCCAGAAAGTTAGAAGAATGACTTGTTTTATGTGTCTGGATTCATCTATTTTTGCAAGTCAAATTTTATTACACTTTTTCTTTAAGAATTGATAAAAATCATACTTAAGGGTTCTTTTTATGGTTTGTATTAGTAGGAGTGATTGTGATTTCAGCCAGTTGAACCCAAGCTGGGCCCAACAGCTTTGGATCAATGAGTAAAACCCTACAGCTGTACACAAGGCCTAATGCCCATCTTCTCTCTCTACATATAGCTATATTTCCCTTAGATAAGTGTCTCTTAGCCATGTCCTTAGTTCCTCCAACTGGTCATTACAGGATATTTCACAAATGTACAAGTTCATTATTATCAGATACACAGGTAGATTAGGTTTACTCTGAGGAGCAGGATAACAAAGAGCTGTAGATCCTCCCACTTACACGTTTCTTGTTTCTGTTATTATCTCATTTACCCGCTGTCTTATTTCTGCTTGCCTTTTCTTAATCCTCCTTATCACACTCTTAATCCTAACTCTGTCTTCTGCTCCCAGTTTCCCATAGGACCTTACATCCATTTCCTATCCTTTCATTCTCTACTAAAATTCTCTACTAGTGAACTAAATCTCTAGATAGCTTGGATATTGATCCCGGTTAATGTTTGTGTTCTGTGCATCCTTGTTCTCCTGACGGCAGTATAATTTGAAGATTATACTTTAATGAACAAATGATGTATGTTTCGGTAAGGATAACAAGAACTGTAATAGAACTCCCAGACTGATAAATGGGAACTGCGATTACTGACTGATGGGAAGCATATCCCATTGAGATCTTGAACCACTGCTGTTTGGAATACAGAGCTTTGTAACATGAGGGCAGTTCTTTAAATTCTGACTACTTGCAGTTCTCTTTTAGATCACTGACCAACTAATACATTTGAAAAAGACAGGTACAGTAGTTAAAAAAAAATCACTTTTTACATATTAGCATTCTTCTGTATTATGTTGGCTTCCTTCTTGTGACTGTTTTTGATTCAAATGCTGGTACAGAGCGAACATGCATCCAAAGGGAGTTTTAAAAAGATCCTTTTGTACAATGGTTAGGGAATGCAATTTTAGGCTCTTCAGGTATAGGATCAAGTATCTGTAACCCATTGTCCAGAAAACTCAGAATTATGGATAGGCCATCTCCCATAGAGTCTATTTTAAAAATAATTCGAATTTTTAAAAACAATTTCCCTATTTTCTGTAATAATAAAACGATACCTTGTTCTTAATCCCAACTAAGATAACATTAATCCTTATTGGAGGCAATTTTGATTTGATGTTTAAATGATGTCTAGCAGATTTAATGTATGGGGGTCTAATTTACGGAAAGATTACTTATCTGGAAAACCTCAAGTTCCAAACATTCTGCATAATAGGCCTTATACCTATTATACATCCCTAATCTGGAAACACTTTACCCAGAAAGATCTGGAATTATGAAGAGTCCATCCCCCATAGACTCCATTTTAAGCAAATAATTTTAATCTGTGTGGGATCTGTTATCCAGAAACCTGTTACCCAGAAAACTCTGAATTACAGGAAGGCCATCTCCAATAGACTTCATTGTAATTAAATAATTATTTTTTTAAAAAAATAACTTCCTTTTTTTATGTAATAATAAAACAGTACCTTGTACTTGATCCTAACTAATGATATATAATTAATCAACTTTCTGGGAAATAAATACTATTGATTTTTTTAAGATTTTTTTAGCAGGCTTAAAGTGGACCTGTCACCCAGACACAAAAATCTGTATAATAAAAGTCCTTTTCAAATTAAACATGAAATCCAATTTCTATTTTTTATTAAAGCATTCATAGTTGTTGTAAGCTCATTTAAAAATCTCCGCTGTCAATCAAATATTGTCTGCCACTCCTCTATGCCATGGACATAGAGGCGGGGCAGACAATTACTTTCACTTTCCATTCAGCACTTCCTAGATGTCACTGCTCTCCACACATTCCCCCGTTGTCTTCACCATTTAATTGTGTAGCCAGGACATGGGGATGGACATTGTGTCCCCCATTCTGGTGCACAAACAAGATTCTGAGATAATGCAAGGCTTGTCTTAATAACAGTGTCCACAAAATGGCTGCTGCCTGCTTGCTATCATTTCGAATTCCCAGACTGAAGGAAATAAGATTCAAATAATTTATATAGTGTAATTAAAGTTAATTTTGCTTGTCTAATGTGATAAAATATGATTTTGAATATTTTTTTTGGGTGACGGGTCCCCTTTAAGGTATATAGAGATCCAAATTACAGAAAGACCACTTATCCAGAAAACCCTAGGTGCCAAGCATTCTGGATCACAGGTGCCATACCTGTATTTAAAAATGATTTCCTTTTTCTCTGTAATAATAAAACAGTATCTTGTACTTGATGGTAACTAAGCCGCATGAATTTATATTGAAGGCAAAACACTCCTACTGGGTTTATTTAACATTTACATTTTTTAGCAGGCTTGAGTTAAAGTTAAATTACAGAAATATCTTTTATGCAGAAAACCTTAGGTCCCAACTATTTCTATACCTATATAAAAATACAATAATACAACTACAATAAAACTAAAAGAGGTGGAAAAGCTCAGGAGAGGTAGCCAAAGCAATAAAGATAAGTAATATCTCCTTGCTTATTTACCAGCTGTTAGTCCAAGCTATGGAGGTCTGGGCTGCTTTTCATTCTTTGGGTTAAGGCTAAGGGCAGACGGGCAGATTCGGGGAGATTTAGTCGCCTGGCGACTAATCGCCTCTTCTGCAGGGCAATGCTTGAATGAAAAAAAAACGCCAGTGCAATGCACTCACAGTGCTTCGATTTCCGAAATCGCCCGAAGTTGCCTCACGAGGAAACTTCGGGCGATTTCGTAAATCAAAGTGCCGCGAGTGCGTTTCGCTGGCGTTTTCTCATTCAAGCAGGCGGAAGGCAGGAAGAAGGCAGTTTGGGGAGATTGTCACCCCACAGAAGAGGCGATTAGTCGCCAGGTGACTAAACCCCCCCCCGAATCTGCCCCTACCCTAAGAGCAACAGAGTATGATAATCATTCATAAGTGATGAGCAAATTTTTCACCAGGCATTGATTTGAGGTGGAATGACGCACTTTGCTGCAACAATAAATTCACCAAGACAAAATTGTTGCAGAGTTAAAAAAAAGTTGCCATAAGAAATAATGACCATTGACTTTAATTCATTTGGTCAAAAAAAGTCGATGAGACAAGAAAGTAGCCAAGACAAAAAAAGTCCACCTTAGATATGAGCCAAAACAAAATCAAAGTACCACTAATCCGCAGGTTTGTACAACCAATGCAAATTACTACCAAAAAACACTGAAAAACCTTGGACTAGATGCTTCCCTAGCTTTGCATCTGTCCCTTACTTCAAGCAAACCAGTTCACATAGTGGAATTCAAGAAAGTAATAAAACGTAACCTTTAATAATAATTAAAATAGCAAAATGCGCTACCCTTAGACAAACTCACTGTTTTCACATTTTTCCGGCAGTGCAGGACCATGTTCTTAAAATTACAGATAATAAAAACTGCATTTATGGTGGATAGGTAGTGTTACGAGTGAAACACCTCTCCGTTTGCATTATAGTTATAGCCACAATGGCTCAATACACTGAATAGCCCGCTCCCTCCCTTCCATTTGTTCCCCCATGCCATTCCTGCTTATCTACGCAGGGCTGAGTGGGAGCAATTCACACCACTGTCCATCTATGTTGCCCTACACGTTTCACTGAAACGCCGGATTCCACTTATCCCTGAAGAAGGAGATGTTTGTTTGTTTCAGATATCAACTCCCCCATCATATGTTTCTTTATGTAAAAAGGTATTACAATTAATTTTATAAGACTTCAGAGAACCCCATTCTTGAAAGGGCACAGATGCCGCATGGCACAAACTACAAAAAGCAATTGCTGACGGACCTTACTGCCTTTGAACCAGTCCTAATAAATAAAACAGATATATTTAGTCAATAGATATTTACTCAACTACCCAACAATGAGATTGGACCCACCAGTTCCTTAATCTAATGATTTAGTTGTATGGTTTATGTATTGTTATAAAAATGTTCTTCTTAGGCCACCATACCCTTAATATGTGACCATTAGTAATACCAGGAGATGATCACTCTAGCTGCCATCTTCATAGTGTTCAAAGCTGGTACCTAGTGGGGTTTTGACGCCTGAGGCGACAGCCTCAACTCGCCTCATTGGCGAAGCACCCCTGATTGTTGGTAGGTATTACTTATACCCCAATCCTGGTCTATAAAGGCAGATCATAATTTACCTGTTTTGTACCTTTTATGCAAGTTTATATCTGTTTATGCGCAATCACCTCATGGCACTGCTACATCAGTCATTGCACTAGGCATTTAAGTCTTACATGGGTGCTTCTCTTCTTTTCCATCTTATACAGTGTTTAATGTATTTGTTTAGTGATGGGCGAATTTATCCCGTTTTGCTGAAAAATTTGCAAAATTCCTTTGAAAATCGCAAAACGGCGAAGAATTTGCAAAAATCAAATGTTGACACAAGCAGCAATTTTGACGCCCGCGAATATTCTGAAGTGCGCCTATTTTGTCCAAATGCATTTAAGTCAATGTCCGTTAGAATATTTTAGACGTGCGTCAGAATAGTAAACCGGCATCAGAATAGTCGTGGGCGAAACTTGGGAATTTGCCGCAAATTCTCAGCTGCTGAATTTATTTGCCCATCACTATATTTGTTATATGATATGACATACTGTACAGCTTCACTAAGCACTGCCATTTTCTGTCTTCCCTAGTTTTACACCTTCCCCTTTGTTAATAAAACTGAAGCTCAATAACCTGTGTCAGTGGATTAATGAAGGAAGGAGTTTAGCTGCATGTCGAGCTACACACTACCCCAGGGTAACACGTAGTGAGGACAGCGCCGAAAAATTAGCTTTTGTGCTTTTTTGTGCAAAATACATTGGGGTCTGTGGAAGTGTTGCCGTATTTTTTTCAGCAAAAGTTTGTGTTGTTTTTGCAATGAAATTCACTAATGGCGTAATTCAAAATTTCATTGCAATTTCATACCTGCCCAAAAATTTTGCTCATTACTAGCAGCCAGAATACCCCATTGAGTAGCAGGAGGGTTGTGGACAGATGATCACTAAGCATTGTTTTTACATTTGGGTAATTCAAGATAGTCATGCGAAGTATATGTGTAAAACTTTATCAAATTCTTTTGCTAAATTATTTGCCAGGTGAAATGTTTGAGCATCACTTAACTTTATACCAACACTTTTTTTTGCATCACAATCTTTTTATTTTTCTGGAAGAGACATAGGTATGCAATTTAATATGAATAATCAAATGAGACATTTCCTATGTTACTGAAACAATATGTTATGCAGCAGCACAAAATATTCACTATATATACTGTATATATATATACCGTATATATATATTTTATATATTTTATATATTTTATACAGCGGCACATTTTGCTGTGGGTGAACTGAAAGCAGAAAATAAAGAGTAACCTTTCCATAACGTATCTCTTTTCTTCTGCACGGCAATTTTCACTCCATAAATGATTTATTTTTCCGGCAACAGCCTCTGTCATTACCTATTAATTAATGTTTAATGGTGCTGAGGAGGAGTACAAACTTAAGATTTTGGGAAATGCCCGAAAAAAGTTTTTTTTTTACACATTTCATATGTGCAACACAGAAATTGAGTGTTTTAGCAGTATAATTCACCACAGAGTTAAGGCAGTGCACTATTTTTTGAGATAGTTTATGGTTTGGGTGGACTTGGCTGAACCATTTTTCAACCTCATCTGTTACAGATCAAATTTATTATGTTCAGTGATATAACTGCATTTTATAATTAAAGCAATACTGGGGCTCATTTACTAACAATGGGCAAATTAGCCTGTGGGCAGTAACCCATAGCAACCATTCAGTGATTATTATTTTTACAGCCAGCTGTAGAAAATACACAAATGCAACAATTTGATTGGTTGCAAATTTCGCCCAGTGTTGATAAATGAGCCCCACTGCTTTCCTAAGATTTATTAGATTAAGGAAAATTTACTTCTCTTTGAATTTGAATTTAATATTTTCAGGCTGAGCCTTATAAGACTGAACTGTACCTCACTCTTCATTTAAACTCTTACAGGGCTGTTTGACTGCAGTCATGGTGGCTCTCCAAGATGTTGTTATGGCGTACATCATTTTATTATAATCTAGCCTCAGATATGCTGAATGACAAATAATTGACTCAGCACTTATATTTGCACAGCACTGAATTAAACCTTTAACTTGGGAGAGAAATATGAACTTTTATCTAATCATAATCACAATATCTGAGAACAGGCTTCTGCAAGGTGTGGGCACAGCCTGACCGCAAATTCTCCCTGTGAGATATTCTCTGCTATTACAATAGTTTCCTGCATTCACTATACCACTTTATGGTGCAGAAAACATATTCTATATCTTAATTCCTTGAATTGTATTTTTGTTGAGAAATATTTAGATGAAGTATCAAAAGAAGAGGAGAAAGGGATTATAGAGAAGCAATACTATTATGGAAGGTTTACATCCCCTTTGACTTTGTTCCTCATTGTCTGTAGAGAGATATACTATAAAGCTAAGATAGATATCCCCCAGTACTGAGAATACAATTCTGCTGAATAATTTGTTTTAGAGAATAGTAGCCTTTCAATGCTTCATTTTTCTCCCCGCCTATTTTGATGATAAAACCACACTTTCACGGAACTGAATTATTGCAAAGATTTGTGTCGGTTTCTTGACACAATATCATATTTTTTTTCTTATGAAATAAAGCACTGCCAAAACACACATTTTATATTATAAAAATATACAAAACAACACATGTCTGGTAGTGGCAATATGTTAACCTAGTTCTGCAGGACTTGTTTTTGTATGATCCTTTCCCGGGCCATTCTAGCATTTGGTTATCCATGCCTACAGGTACCAAGATTCGGTACCGTCCCATTATTAACTTTCCTTTGTCATTAACTAAGAAGAAATACAGTGTTGAACAGCTACACAAAGAAGAAGAAGAGCAGAAGGGACGGAGCGGCGTGTTCCACAGAGAAGTGCACTTTAGGACAGATCTCTACTGATGAGAAAAAAGGATTAATTACAACCCCTGAGTAAATCTCTGCACCCTCCCTCTGTCTTTCCGATAAACTGGCAAAAAGAAATTCTGAGTACCTTTTTTAGAATCCCATTTACAGCCACTTTTAGGGTTATTGGCATCTGGCAATCAACGGTTGATGGTAATTTAGTTAATTAAATGGACTGTCATTTAGCGATATGTAAATAGCAGGCAGCCCTCGTTAGGAGGGTTGATGACTTTCCCCTCATTTAGAAATTCTGATGAAGTTTTCATTTTCAAAAGCCCTTCTCCTGTAATTAAATCCTAAGAGCAAAAGGCAGCCATACTGAAGAGGCACAGTCCCTGCTCCATTTTTCTGCTCATGACAATTCACACTCATATCTGCCTCTAAGGGTTTCTCCTCCAGTTGATCTCCCCAAGTTTATTATATATTTTTGACATGCCATTATATCTCTTCCCTCTCCGTGTAAATCACCAATGCTAGCATCCTATTGTACTGTCTGTTCTGCTACATTTCTATAGCTCACTTTCTGTATCTTTCAGGCACAGACGTTAATAGGTTTCTTCTCACTATTCTGTCTCTTCAGCTCACAGATATGTGTGTCTGCCATTCTGCCTTCCAGTTACAAAAACTCATGACATACCGTTACCTCAATTTTTCTATATTTGCAGTGTAAATGCGTATTTGTCTTTTCTTAGATATGAATCACTGAAGGTCAAATAGCTAAGTATATCTTTCTCTCTATTAAACATAGATATATCTGTTTCTTGCTAGCAGGTATGTATCTTTCTATTGTGGCACCATATCACTACTGCAGTGATACAAATATGATGTATGCTGACCAGGTTTAGTATATTGCTTTCTCAGTTCTATGAGTAAAAGGTATAGATCTCTCTTCTTTTCCCTAGCACAAAGATGAATGTGTCTCTCTATTGCAGCTGCATCCAGGAAGGATGTACATTGTTTTCAGATATTGGATTTCCAAGGAGGTTTTCGCAATGCTGATTATGTGCTGGACAGGTTCTCCATCACACCAGCTTAGATAGGGAGTTCAAGATGGAATACGTGGAAGATGACAGAGTGCAGGTGAATATTCAAATGCAACAATGCAATGCATGAATCATCATGTGGGGGGCCTATTTATCAAAAGTCCAATTTTAGTGGTTTTAGAGAAAGCACAACTAAACTCACAAACTACAAATGTCATGACATTTATTAAAAAATCCAAATAAAAAAAGGAAGAACGGAACATATATGAATATCTCGACAACCTCTAAAAATGTTAGCCTTTTGGGCTGAAAAAATTTGAAAACCTCAAAAAGTCAGAATTTATTTCAAATGGTCCAAAAGGATCACTTCAGCTCCAATTGACTTCTATAGGACCTCGAAAACTTTTACTTGGCAAAGTTTTGTATTGGTGGTTTTTGTGGTTTTTACACTTAACAAATCTCACATTTTTAGAGCTTGTTAGAATTAGAAATTAGAAAACCACAATTTTTTAGAGATTTGTGGAATAAAAAATTTAAATAAATTGTTAGTAAATGGGCCCCAAATATGATATCATATCTATCACTATTAGTTACAATATAAAGAGTTATATGCAAAGTAAGAGGGGTTTCTTAATTGAGAGGAGCAAAGCAAACAATACTTCCCTACCTTTGCCAGAGTTATTAAACCTGCTCCTGGTTAGAACTTTTGTAATGCCTAAAAAGGGTTCATGGAATTCTTGCAGGGCTTCTCAATCTAAATGAAGTTGGTCTACAGCTCCTAGCAATATATAACACATAATCAGTGGTTAAGGCATTCTGGGAATAGTGGTCCAACAACATTAAGGTTAGATTCTCAAATGTAAGGGAATCATTCAATGAGAATGTTGCCCACTGTTTGTATATATTTGCACACATTTTTTTATCATGCTTCTAAAATTAACAATTTTCTAATTAAGCAGATGGTTGTATATGCCTAAAATTAAGGGGGTTATTTATCAAAGGTCGAATGTTAGAGTTTTTATACATCGAATGAACTAGAATAAACTCACAACTCAAATGGTTTCTTATTTGAAGGAGAATTCAACCCTAAACTTAAAAAAACCCTACCCCCTACCCTACATAGACCCCCTCCCTTCATCTATATATAGATGGATATAGATATATACTGTATTTGTGTGTTTACCCATATGCCTGTATTATGGACATCTCAAGACAAAGAATTAAAGAGTTAGCCTAATCTGCTGGCTGGTTTCTAGATAGGGAAGAGTTTGGCTGAGAGTCCAATCTATTCTATTTTATCAACCAAAAATGCTTTGCAACCATTTGTTATGAGCCCTTGTACCACACTGGCAAAGTAGGCAGTCATATCATGTGGCCAGATGAGTTAATGTATAGTACCTTTTCACCATTCCCCATTTTGTACAATTATCTTTGGTGGCCCACCATTCCTAACAGTTATCCATATTCTATATCTAATCGCTGGCTCATGCCAATGCACCATGTAGAGTCCTGCGCAGAACAAATTTTTGAAACTCAGACCGACCCGGAACTTCAACCTGCTTGGAATCGCTACCTAACCCAACCTGTAACTGCCTTATCTGCAGCCCGTTGTCCATCAACAAACCGAAAGTGCTGTTGTAAAACGGAAGTTACATCAGAGGTGGGCGGGGCAGGACAAAATGTAAAATTGTGTAAAATAAAACTAGCTATAGTTAAGACCTGTGACATGCAGTCCGGCCAACTTGCATCTATACCCACACCATAAAATCCTACCCGAAACCCGCAGGTTGCCCACTTTTTTGCAGGTAACCCACATTACTAGACTCACTACCGGACCAACCAGTACATGGTGTGTCAACAGATGTGGAAATGAAGTTCTACTATACTTCCAGCTGTTCTGATTGCTTGCCGTCTTTGCATGAACATTTAGAGCAAACCATTCTGCTAATATTCTGAATGTTGCCGTCATACAAATATACAGGAACTGTATCTCTGTTTGCAAAAAATTATTTAGATATCATGTCTTCTCTGTAGCACAAATCAGGCTTTGGCATTTCTCTTTTCTATCCCTAGGAAAAAAATGCTATTAACTAATAATGGTGAGTAAGAGAAACAAACTGTTGTTTAGAATTGACCATTCTATAACTGTCAGGGAACCGGGAGTTCCCTCTGGGGAGTTGTCCGGATATAGGAGGAAGCCCCTCAGGAGGGATCAGGATCGTGGTATCCAGGGATTCAGCAGAAGGGGTAATAAAGTTCAGGCAACAGGTCAAAAGGCAGGCAGAATATAAACAGAGTCCAAAGTCCAGGCAGGGGGTCAACAACAAGAGATCAATCAATAGAATACACAGGAATAACAGCAACAGGGAACCCAGGTATCTAATCAGGAACAAGATCCTATTTTCGGGCGCCATCTTGACGCCTCAGGCGTCCTTTTAAAGGGGTTTTTTGGCGCCCTTGCGTCGGCGTCAGCACGTCTGCGACCGACGCGCTGTGCCTGCGTCCGTCGCGCCGTTGTGACGTTTTCGCGCCTGCGCACTTGCGCGCAGGCGTCTCTGCGCCGGCGCCGCTACCCACGTGGCGGCCATGGGCGCCGCCATTTTGGGAGCGGCGTCGGAAGGAATAGCTGCGCCGCCCGGAGCTCCTGGTCCTGCTCCGGGCGGCGATCGTGACAGTACCCCCCCCCTCACGGAGGGCCTCAGGACCACCAGGACAAGGCTTCTGGGGAAACTTGGCGTGAAAATCCCTCACCAGATGAGGAGCGTGAACATCACGGTGTCCTTCCCAGGAGCATTCTTCAGGACCAAAGCCCCTCCACTGAATGAGGTACTGAAGGGACCCTCTGGAGATCCTGGAGTCTAAGATTTTCTCCACCTCGTATTCGAGTTGACCCTCCACAGAGATGGCAGGAGGAGGAGATTGACCGCCAGAGAACCGGTTGGTGATGGCGGGTTTCACCAGAGACACGTGGAACACGTTGGGGATTCTCATCTCTGGTGGAAGCTGAAGTCTGACAGCCACAGGGTTGATTATCTCCAAGATGGGAAATGGACCCACGAATTTTGGACCCAACTTGGGAGATGGTATCTTCAACCGGATATTCCTGGAAGAGAGCCAGACATTATCACCCACCTTGTAGGGAGGAGAGGATCTTCGACGACGATCCGCGAAAGTCTTATGAACAAGAGCGCTCTTCTCTAGGTTCAACTTGGTAGCAGCCCAAATAGCAGACATATGGGCTGCGGAATCGTCAGCAGCCGGGACGTCAGATAGTACAAAGTCTTGGGGAAAAGCTTGAGGATGCTGCCCATACACCGACATGAACGGAGATCTTCCTGTAGAGGAATGACAAGCATTATTATGAGCGAATTCCGCCCATGGGAGGAGATCTGACCAGTCATCCTGGCAGAGGGATACGTGGTTCCTCAGGAACTGTTCCAGGGCTTGGTTGACACGTTCAGCTGCCCCATTCGTCTGCGGATGGTATGCAGAAGAAAACTGAAGAACAATTCCCAGGTTCTTGCATAGGGAACGCCAGAATTTGGCAGTAAACTGGGTGCCTCTATCGGAGACGATCTCCACCGGGAAACCATGCAGGCGGAAGATGTACTGGATAAATAACTGGGACAACTCCACCGCAGAGGGCAACTTCTTCAAAGGGATGAAATGGGCCATTTTGGAGAATCGATTAATGACAACCCAGATCACAGTGTTCCCACAAGAGGGAGGAAGTTCGACAATGAAGTCCATGGACAGGTGGGTCCAGGGACGGGAAGGAACCGGCAAAGGCTGTAGTAACCCACTGGGGCGAGAGTGGCTTGACTTAGACGTGGCACAAACATTACAAGCAGCAACGAAGTCCTTCACATCTTGCGGATATCAGGCCACCAAACCAGGCGTCGTAAGAGTTCAAGAGTCTTAGCTGGGCCAGGATGTCCGGCTTGCCTGGAGCAATGGGTCTGTTGCAGGATAGGCAGACGCAGCTCAGGAGGAACAAATGCCATTCCAATGGGTGTATCAGAAGGAGCAGAAGACTGACCAGCCAGGATTTGGTCGGCAAACTGTGGATACAGGGAGGCAATAATCTTGATTGGAGGAATGATTGGCTCTTGTCTCTCAGGAGAGCGGTCCACCGGAGTGAAGCTACGAGACAAGGCATCGGCCTTCTGATTCTTGGAGCCTGGGCGATAAGACAAGATAAAATTAAATCGAGAGAAGAAGAGAGCCCACCTTGCTTGTCTGGGGTTTAGCCTCTTGAGGGACTGGATGAACTCGAGATTCTTATGATCGGTGTAGATCTGAACAGGAATCAGAGAACCCTCCAGGAGGTGACGCCACTCTTCAAGGGCAAGTTTGACAGCCAAGAGTTCTCGGTTCCCGACATCGTAGTTCTGCTCTGCGGACGAGAACTTCTTGGAAAAATAAGCACAGGGATGCAACTTCCCATCAGCGGGGTGTCTCTGGGACAAGATGGCTCCAGCTCCGACTTCAGAAGCATCAACTTCGATGCAGAAGGGTAGTTCAGGATTGGGGTGTCGGAGGACAGAAGCGGACGTGAAGGCCTCTTTCAATGACTGAAAAGCTTCAATGGCAGATGGAGGCCACAAGCTGGGTTTACCCCCTTTCCGAATGAGGGCCAGGATAGGTGCAATGCGGGAAGAGAACCCCCGGATGAACTGCCGATAATAGTTAGCAAATCCGATAAATCTCTGGATTGCCTTGGTACTCAGCGGGATAGGCCACTCCTGGATGGCAGACACTTTCACGGGATCCATCTCAAATCCCTCAGGAGAGATAATGTATCCTAGGAAGGGGATCTTGGACACTTCGAAGACGCACTTCTCCAACTTGGCGAAGAGAGAGTTCTTCCTCAGACGAGAGAGTACCTCCTTCACCTGGGAGCGATGGCTTTCTAGGTCTTTAGAAAAGATCAGGATGTCGTCCAGGTACACGACTACGAACCTTCCTAGGAGATCCCGGAACACATCGTTAACAAACTCCTGGAAGACGGCAGGGGCATTGCAAAGGCCGAAGGGCATAACGATATATTCATAGTGCCCGTCACGAGTGTTGAAAGCCGTCTTCCATTCATCACCCTCACGGATGCGAATGAGGTTGTACGCCCCCCGGAGATCCAACTTAGAGAATATCTTCGCCCCCTTCAGCTGGTCGAAGAGCTCTACGATCAAGGGCAGAGGGTACCTGTTTTTTACAGTGATTTTATTCAGGCCCCGGTAATCTATACATGGCCGAAGACCTCCGTCCTTCTTCTCCACGAAGAAGAACCCTGCCCCTGCAGGAGAGGTAGAAGGGCGGATAAACCCCCGCTGGAGATTTTCTTGGATGTATTCCTTCATTGCGGTAGTCTCAGCAGGAGAAAGAGGGTAAGTGCGGCCTCTGGGGGGCATGGCTCCTGGCAGGAGTTCGACAGGACAGTCGTAGGAGCGATGTGGAGGAAGGAATTCCGCAGACTTCTTACAGAACACATCGGAGAATTCCTTATAACAGGAGGGAAGAGACTTTAACTCGGTTGAGGAGATAGTTACCTTCTTGAGGGGTTTAGCAGGAAGGCACTGCTGTAAGCAGAATGGGCTCCAACGAGAAACCTGCCCTGTGGACCAGTCTATGGTGGGATTGTGCAGGCGCAGCCAGGGGAGACCCAAAACAACAGGAACATCGGGACAAGAGATGATAAGAAACGAAAGTCTCTCTTTATGCAGGGTCCCAACCTGCACAAGTAGTTCGCCAGTGGTCATCGTGAGTACAGACTCCAGGGGTTTATCATCTATGGCGAAAATCCTCATGGGAGAAGGCAAAGGAAATAGGGGGATTCCCATGTACTTAGCAAAGAGAGCGTCCATGAAGTTACCCCCGGCTCCGGAATCGAGGAAAGCATTCCCGAAGATGGTCTTATCAGTCAGACGAATCTGGAAGGGAAGGAGAAACCTGTGTGAGTTTCCTTGGGTCTTCCCCTGAGACCAATCTCGAGACTTTTGAGTCGTGCCCCCTACATGAGTTACCATAGACATACCTCGGGGTACAAAACTCTTAGCCTTTGCAGGACAGGCATTAGCGAAGTGGGAATGTCCGCCACAATACAGACACAGGCCTGACGTCCGTCTGCGGAGTCTCTCTTGTTCAGTGAGGCGAGTTCTTCCCACTTGCATGGGTTCCTCCTGGAGAGAAATGGATGCTTGGGCAGGCGGGGTGACAGGAGCCTGCAGGAGAGGCCTCTGGAAGTGGGGTGCCAACGTGGGTTGAAACTTCCTGACACGATCTATCAGGGTTTGATGCTCTCTCAGAAGAGTGTCCACCTTAACAGCCAAGGCGATAAGGTCCTCAACTTGCGTGGGTAATTCCCGGGAGACCAGGTCATCTTTGATGCGGAGGGAGAGACCATTATAAAATGCAGTATGGTATGCGTCGTTGTTCCAATGAGTCTCAGCAGCAAGTGTACGGAATTCAATAGCATACTCCGCTACACTGCGACTCCCTTGGCGGATTTGGAACAGACGGGAAGCAGCGGATGTCACCCGGCCGGGAGCATCGAAAACGATCCGAAATTCTTTGAGGAATGCTTCCGCGTCATCCATCAGTGGGGACTGCTTCTCCCAGTGTGGAGATGCCCACTCGAGAGCTTTCCCTGCCAGACGAGTAATCACAAACCCCACCTTGGCACGTTCAGAGTCAAATTCAGTGGGGTGTAGGGCAAATCGAATCTGGCACTGATTCACGAATCCTCGACAGGCTTGAGGATCGCCATCGTAGAGAGGCGGAGCAGGAATATGTGGACCAGAGGTGGGGGGCTGGGTAGCCTTGGCAGCAGCCGCTTGCGGAGGAGGTGCCGGCAGGGGGGTCGCTGGTGTCAACAAGGAGAGCTTTTCCAAGATCGCCTCCAGCGTGTGTCCCACATAATTCTGCCGGGCTTCATACGCCTCCATGCGGGAATGCAGGCCCCGAAAGGCCCTGCCGAAATCTGGCTGAGCTTCCTCAGAGGAATCCATGGCCCGAAAATAATGTCAGGGAACCGGGAGTTCCCTCTGGGGAGTTGTCCGGATATAGGAGGAAGCCCCTCAGGAGGGATCAGGATCGTGGTATCCAGGGATTCAGCAGAAGGGGTAATAAAGTTCAGGCAACAGGTCAAAAGGCAGGCAGAATATAAACAGAGTCCAAAGTCCAGGCAGGGGGTCAACAACAAGAGATCAATCAATAGAATACACAGGAATAACAGCAACAGGGAACCCAGGTATCTAATCAGGAACAAGATCCTATTTTCGGGCGCCATCTTGACGCCTCAGGCGTCCTTTTAAAGGGGTTTTTTGGCGCCCTTGCGTCGGCGTCAGCACGTCTGCGACCGACGCGCTGCGCCTGCGTCCGTCGCGCCGTTGTGACGTTTTCGCGCCTGCGCACTTGCGCGCAGGCGTCTCTGCGCCGGCACCACTACCCACGTGGCGGCCATGGGCGCCGCCATTTTGGGAGCGGCGTCGGAAGGAATAGCTGCGCCGCCCGGAGCTCCTGGTCCTGCTCCGGGCGGCGATCGTGACAATAACATACTAAAAGTTAAACTGAAGGTGAACCACCCCTTTAAGCTACTAAAAAATGCCTTACCCTTTAAACAAAACAGGGATTGTTTGTCCATATATTGCAATATATTTAAGCTGGCCAACTACGTCAAAGTCATCCCTGGTATGGCCAGTTCTACACTAAACTCTAATCTGATTTATTAAGAATTCTATTGCTTCATTATACATTTTACACAGGGTCTAAGTTTTACCTGCAACTTACTTGCTGCTTTCAAGGTTAAAACTCCTTAACTTGGTTGCCCTATTATTGGCCACCAGTGGGATCACCTGACTATAGCTGGAAAGGGTGGGAGCTACAACATGGAGCTGTAAAAACTCCTCATCACTACTCACCGTTTATAACTGATGACATCACTAGTCACCGTTTAGAAGGATATAATTTACAGGATATTTCATGGCTTTTGTGTAATATATATATATATATATATATATATATATATATATATATATATATATATATATATATATATATATATATATATATATATAATCCAAAAAATGAAGGAAGCACTCACGGCAGATTTTTCTTAAAAAACTTTTTACTGGATCATGCAAACATCAACGCGTTTCGGTACTTCAAGGGACCGTCATCAGGATGTGAGGTACCGAAACGCGTTGATGTTTGCATGATCCAGTAAAAAGTTTTTTAAGAAAAATCTGCCGTGAGTGCTTCCTTCATTTTTTGGATTGTATGCTTTACCTGGCTAGCACCCGGCCTCAGTGACTATTGGTGAAGGTGAGTGCCGGCTTCACATGCTGTTATATATATATATGCATTTTGATGCAAGTACCTTTAATGAAAGTGGTGTTATATGCAACTGACTGCGGGAAATGTATGGGGACCATAACTTTACCGATGTTGCACTTTACATCAATAAACCAACAGTAAACCAACACACCATGACACTATGGTGTCAGCACTATAATAAAAAAAGGTTCTCATCACCACTCCTCCTTCTTCAAACTCCTTCCTTTGTCATTCCTGAACAAGGGAGGGTTCTCCCCCATGAAAACATTACATTTACTACATAAGGGCAAGGAGCCTAAAGGAGAAATGCCAGCCCTATGGTACCTTTATGCGAATGCTGCAGATTCTGAAAACATGATGTCAGATGCCCAATATCTACGGCCCTCTACTATTTTATCCACTCAGTTGTTGAATAACATAATGGAATAGAAATAGGACAATTAATATAAAACTGAAAAAGTATTCAAAAGAAGAATTCAAATGTAAAATGCATGTGGTGTTTGGTTGTCAGGCATCACAGACCTTTGTAATTGGACAGTATCTGAAACCTCACTTAGAATAGAAAGGTAAAAACTTAATAAAAACATTAAAACAACAAAGGAAAACAAACTACAGACTGACTCAGAACATTAATCTCTAAAACTCTATGCCAACATTTAATATAAATTAATGTTTAATACATCAATATGTGTAAGTCACAAGGTCAGTTTTTGACTGTTTTAATTATGTGGCTACACCTATTGTTTTTTATTATTTAAAGGGAATGATGGGGGATGCTAAATGTTAGGGCACCCCTAATGATTGTAGTAAATTACCTTATACCTGGTAATGTGGGAAATGGTAATGCAGGGAGGCGCTAACTGAAGCTCTTGCCTAGGGTGCCAAACTACCTTGGCCCGGACCTGATATTAACATTTCCATGACAGTTAACTATCCAATAACACGACAACCCCTTTCTAACATGAAGAATAAGCACCTAGCCTACTACTGCATATGATCCATACACATCTTCCTAGCTTCAAAAAGGCTTTTTACACTGATTAGCGTTAATTCAAACAGTTCTTGTGGTGATTCCTTGGGTGCTCCGCCTCTGGCATCCCTTATATATTCGATTTATAGTAGCAGTTGGAAACACTCACAAAAGCAGAGTAACTGCAATTAGGCTTTTTATTCCATTACCACACAACATGTTTCGGGCACCTGGCCCTTTCTGAGAAAGGGCCAGGTGCCCGAAACATGTTGTGTGGTAATGGAATAAAAAGCCTAATTGCAGTTACTCTGCTTTTGTGAGTGTTTCCAACTGCTACTATAAATCGAACATCTTCCTAGCTTCACTTACCTATGCCTTAGAGCTGTACGGCGATTAGAAGATTCATTATTTACAAAAATTTTGTAAATATTACATAACGTGAAAATGTAGTTAACATTTTATATGGGGATAATTAACATAAATAAGAACAAAAATTTATATTTTGCAGTTTAATACTCGTCATTATACAGTTATTACAGTTATTAAAAACCTTTTAATTGGGGATAGATAATTTTTAAGTCCTGCTCTATGGTGGTGCAGTACAGAAAGGACTTCAAGTAAAAACTACATACACAGCATCCTGGAACAAACTTTAAATTTGTAATCTGCTTTTCACTGTTGGGTTGACGTTTCTAAATAGTGTCTGGCCCATGCAAGCTATATTACATTTACACAAAGGAATAATTGCTCACATTTTTTGCAGTACAAATATTTTTTCTGTTTTATTACAGTTTAGGGTTCAAAAAACAAGCCAGAGTTTAAGGAAGAAATCAATGATCATTGTTAGTAAGAGACAAGAATATATCAGTGTGTACAATGTATTATTTCGTAAATGAATATGTAATTCACTGTGTAGGTAAATTCCACTGCCTGGGATAGAGAGCACCATCTTTTCACCATGGAAGCAAAATTCTCTATGCTATGTAAGACCTCCGTAATACATTGATGACATTACAGATAATTTAGGGTTAAACCAATTGCTTTAATATGTGAGAAGGTATGTGCTAATCTGAATTATAACTACAGATAAAGATAGAATGGAAATTACATTACAGCTAATTATCACAGAGCAAGATCTAGAACAGGAGATTTCTGAAGAGCAATAACAGCTGTATACGTTTTCAATAGATATGGCTAATCTGAGCAAATAAATTATTATTATGGTTTGCTTATATAATGGCAGCACATCCACTAGTACTGTGCAATATTGAAAAAAAAGTGTACTGGGTCCATGAATATTGCAATTATAGAAGTATTTATAGGACAGATATTGCCAACTTCACTCACTGAGTAGCCTATAAATCAGAGGTTTTGAATTGATCACTGGCACCACACAAAACACAGTTTCATAGAGATTTGTGAAAAGCTACAGCACCTTAAAAATACTTCATTCCAAACACATGGCCAGTGGAGCCCTGAAACATTACTGATGTCCACGGACTGAGCCAAGTTTTTAGAATAAAGTCTTCTTACCATGAAACAGTGCTGTATGTTTGCTATTTACAGTCCTTGAGATGGGTCATGGCCATTAAAGTACATGCACCGTACAGATACAAAGAGGGAATATAGAAGCTGACTGAAGTGTGTGACAGTTTTATAAAGTTTTGCCAGAAAATGGTTCTTTGCAAACAATATATTTTAAGATGTGAATGTACATTATTGGTGCCCCAAAAATATAGCTTTTTAAGAATAAAATAAGCTTTGAGAATACTCTTATTGGTCCATTTATGATTGTATAACTATACCTGGTAGTCTAGAGGAGTAGTCTAGAGGAGTAGTCTAGAGGAGCGGCGGTAACCCCCCCACTCTGCTCACGGAGACGCAACATTCTTCTGTTTAGTCACTTTTCAGCCCTTTATCCGTCGTCTGCAGTCACCATGCTTGATATGAAATCCAAAAATTTAACGGCGCCTTATCCGTTTTTCATTGCCCAACGTAGGTCTATTGTGAGGTAGTTCCTGGGTTCTGTTCTTGACCCTTGCCTGTCCCTGATCTCTGATGATTTGCTGCCTGTTACTGACTATTGTTCCGTGTCCTGACTTTGTACTGTGGTTACTGATTGGTTTGAATCCGACCTTTGTCCTTGACTATGCTTCTGGTTCCAAATTCCATACTGCACCATCTGATTGGTATTGAACCTGGCTTGTTCCACAACTACGCTTACTCTTTTCCCGTCCTTCTGGTTCCCTTGCCTGCCCAGAAACCTTGCCTTGGTTCTCTCATTATAACACATGGATGCATCCAAGTAACTAAGGCAGGGGTGTCCAAAAGATAGATCAGGTGATCAGTAGATACTGTCAACAAACAGCTCAACTAAATTACCCTTCTGTTTTATTCATTTCATTCAGATATTTATTATATTACATAAGAAATAGTTGTTTTTTCAATATAGCAATATAAATTCTCCTATAAATCAATATAATATTTAAGTAATATTTTCTATGAAACAGAATACTATCAGTGATATTATGGATGTAGATCATAATGGGACAACATCACTAAAAGTAGACCCTGTATTAGTAAAGTATGGGCACTCCTGAGCTAAGGGCTCCGCCTGACATGAAAGGCAGCTGTTATAGGCAGATGCCTGAGCCGTGACTGGAACCTTGACGTTTGTTCTGGGTTTGGGATTCCAGACGTTATGGAGATTTCAAGCTCAGGCAATCATAAAGGATACCCCGTGTGAGTTTACTAATCTAGGGATCTGATTGTTATAAATTGGATCAAATTAATTGAGATGTCAATTCTGGGCCATATGACAGAGAGCTGAAAGTTTGCTGGTCCCTTGGAAGGAAATTACATTACATATACATTACATAGAATAAGGACTGAATCATTATATACTTATAGATCAGACAGTGAGAACAAATAATACATTGTATGAAAATAAAAACTGTGTAAATAGATAGGCTGTGCAAAATAAAAAATGTTTCTAATATAGTTAGTTAGCCAAAAATCTTATGTATAAAGGCTGGAGTTACTGGATGTCTAATATAATAGCGAGAACACTACTGCTTTTCAGCTCTCTAACTCTGAGTTAGTCAGCGACTTGAAGGGGGGCCACATGGTACATTTCTGTCCAGTGAGTTTGAAATTGATCCTCAGAATTCAGCTCAGATTCAAATGCAACAGATATGACCCATGTGGCCCTCAGGTCTCTGAGGGCCACATGGGGAAGTAGTGTTCTGGGGAAGTAGTGTTCTGGCTATTATGTTAGACATCCAGTCACTCCAGCCTTTATACATTACATATTTGCCTAACTAACTATATTAGATACATATTTTGCACAGCCTATCTATTTACCCAGTTTTTATTTTTACACTGAACAATTCCTTTAAACATTTAATATGAAATAGGCTGTGTACTGAAGTTTACTGTTCTACAACTTCTTTTAGTAGCCGTTATAATACAACCAAGAACAACAAACTGGATTGAATAAAAATCCGAGTTATGTTGCAAGTTCCTGAAATCTCATCACCTGTACACTGAGAGGACATATAAATCAAAAGTGAACAATACCATGAAATGGATAAGAGTGATTAAAAAACAGCTAAACAATGTCCCAATGCTAAAGTAAAGGCAAAGCTAGACAAAACTCTTCATAAATCCACTGTTCCCCCTAGGGTCTGACATTTCTGGACCTTCAAACATTCAAATATAATAATTTGATTGATTTACAAAGCACAGCATGAACTCTCTGCTTGGCAGGAGTTTAAAGTACAATGTAAAATCATATTAAGTAAATAGTATTCTAGCAAGTAGCAGCTTTGTCGAAGTGAGCAAAGCTATAAAAGCTCAGAGAGAGAAAAAGTGATTGGCAAACCAGGGGTGGCAATCTCACGGAGAGACACGGATAGCTTGCAGACTGCATGCACCAAAAAAAATATCACTTGAGATTAAAGGGGTGGTAAACCTCCATAAAACTGTACTACTGTGCCATCAACACAGGTAGCCCAAAACTTAACTACAGATGTAAGAAGATCCACCAATGAGAATGCTGTCACTATGTCAGCCATCTTGCATATGGAGATTATTGTCTTATGTTAACTTCATGATAATACACCATTAGGAGGGAGGACATTCTTTAGTATTCTATGACAGAAAAGCTGTTAAACAATATAGCTGTGGTTTTAAGAAAGAACAGGAACATGATTTATACTGATTATGTGAGATTCTCAATGGATAATTATTTTGCATTTCAATTCAGCCATGGTCCTATGAGATATTTGGAAAAGTTGTATTACGTGATATTGCTTTATTCACACTACCCTGATGTTGCAGGACTACAGGTTGAGGAATTTGTAGTGCAACAATAGTGTTTACAACCACCTACAGTATGTGAAATACTTTGTTTTGCAGTTCTGCGGATCCATTCTGAGAACATGTTGGGAAGGGATAGCCATTACCAAGACAATTTGTATTGGCACTCCAAAAAGGGTCCAACATGTAGGCTGTCAATGTAAAAACAAAGTATTCTTATTGATGTACTGGCCATACACTGTAAGATTCACTTGTTTGGCTAAGTCGCCAAACAAGCAAATCTTCCCTCCAACAGGGTAGGCGATATCGTGGTAATGCGATTGTTTGGCTCTAGGACCAATCACATTACAATGAAAGGGATAGGAAAAGTCGGAGTGAGGACCGCATCAATGAGCTGATGTAGTCATTGATCCTACAGAAAAAACAATCCTCCTAGAGATTGAGATCTGGTTGATTTATGGTCTAAAGGACCTGAATTGGCAGCTCAAATCTGCCCATGTATGGCCACCTTTACGCGTTTCCTGCTGCAAGGCACTTAATCATAGGCCTTGCTGCATGAAACACATAAGGCTGGTTATGGACATGTAAATGTCTCAGTCCACATTGTCTTGGTAATGGCTATATGCTCCCTCTGTAGGTTTGGGGCAGACAACCAAAGCCAACGTTTTTACTGGTGAGTGATTCACTATACTGTTTTGCAGTTCTGGGGACCCATTCTGATAACATGTTGGCAAGGGATAGCCATTACCAAGACAATATACACCCCAAAAAGGAACCAACATGTTGGCTATTGATAGAAAAACAAGGTATCCTTATTTATATATATTTGTCCAAAATCAGCCTTATGCATTTCATGCCATAAGGCACTTAATCATAGGCCTTACAGCCCAAAAGGCATAAGGCTGGTTATGGACATGCCAGCCCACATTGTCTTGGTGATGGCTATCTGCTCCCTCTGGCTGTAGATTTGAGACTTTCACCCCAAACTCAGAGTTTTTACTGGTAAGTGATTCACTATACCGCATCTTTGGGCATTATTTCTTTAGTATAAACATGTTGGGAAGAGCAAGGTTAAAGTGTGGATTTAGTCGTACTCCTGACAGTTGATTTCTGAGCTTAGTGTATCAGACACTCCATACAGGTAGCGTACTGTAATCCCACCATCGATCTCCAGCTTCTCGCCTTTCCAGGCCAAGTAGATAGTTCTTCCTGACAGGTGAACAGAGCTGCAACGCTCTGCTGCTGACAGATATTGATCAAAGATATTTGTTAGGCTTTGTCAATAGGGCAGTGACAATGAGGACGTCCCTTGCCTGCAGAGAGATGGCTGCACACACGATAAAGTTAGACGGCAGCTTTGGGCATGAAGCCGAGTCTTTAAAGACTTGAAAAGACATTCTATGAGCGGAATACACACCGCATGAAATGATGCAGCAGCAGATTTTGGCCCTGCTTCCTCCATCTCACTGCCTGATTAATGACATCTAATGAAAAGCAACATGGAGATAAATTATTTACTGTTCTTCACAGGGAGGCCTCGAAGTAGTGATGAGGCTGGGTGATTTCCTGAAGGATTTTAATTCCATGCGCGTCTTTCTTACTGACACCCAACATTAGCCAAGGTTTTGGGTGTCAATAAACAGGACATGATTGCTTAGCTACAGCAGGGGGCAAGATTTAATCTTTATGCACTCCAGCTGAAGGCAAACCTAAAATCTACCCTTCAAGATTTTCTACGAACATATAATAAAGGTTAGAGTTCACTCAACTGGTTGCAAAATGATTTTTTTCTTATATTATGGTTTTGTTTCTGCAACTATTTATGACTATTGCTTCAGAGAATATGTTTTTTACTTTGCAAGAATTGCTACAGCCATACAGAAAGACTAACATAATCTAAAGTGCACAAGCTGACAAGAGCTCTGTGATTTCTTGTAGCAAATTACTACATATAGCAATCGGATGAGCAATAATAGTCTCAGCTTTGGGAGATAATGAAAAATTGTTGGCTAAAATGTTTTGCAAAAATAATTAAGCAACTACAAGAGCCATTTCGATCTGTATTTAGCCAAATAGATAAAGTGGGTTCATGAAGGTAAGTTAGTAACAGCACGGATCTTTCAACAAAACTTTGTAGCATATTCCTAAATATCCCCAGGGGTATAACAGCCAAGGGAAAATTTTTCAGAGAAAGGATACCTCTTTCCAAAAATAGAGGTATCAGTGGGACTCATTAAAATATGGAATGTGATCAAACAGATAAGCTTATTGACTCCATCTGCCCATCTCCTACATGCACCAACACAGACACAAGCACTTTGTGAGCCAACTTTTGCAGAACTACAACTCCCAGAGATACAAATTACTGAAAGATTCATTATCTGGAAAAGCCCAGGTCCCATACCTGTATTATATTTCATAATTGTCCCATATCTGGTTATGTTAATACTTTTCAAACAATGTTGTGGGTGCAATTATATCCTGGCACAGATAATACAACTTTAATGTTCCAAGATTTTGGCATACATAATAAGGTCACTTGCAGCGTAAGGGTAAATAAGTCTGAGGGTTTCTTCCTTTTTTCACTAAATATGCTAATTATCCCTTTAGCTTTTAGCTGCACTAAACAATCTGTATGCTTGACAAAGGGGTGTTACCCCGAAATGTTGCACTCCCATAAGAAACCTTGCAAGGGCTTACTTTGCTTGCACCTGTCTTGTATGCCAGTGAATTTTCCTTGGACAGAAGTACATGCAATTGCTCTCTGCGATGTGACAGACGTTATCCCAGTGGCAATTAAACACTGCTAGTGAGACAGAAAAGTGCTGTAGGAATTAACCTATTACTTGTAAAGGACAGGAGGCAATTATATGTGTTCTGGTAGTACTTGCTGCTTATGATACAATCCCTTTTGCATCAACTTTCTGACAAACAGAAACAACTGCAAGACAGGGTTATTTTTATGGCAGGTATCTGTTGCTTATATATATACAGAGGCAAAGTACACTAAAAGACTGAGGGCTGATTCCTTCTCTGATGATTTGGGCACAATTATGTGCAATGTAGTGGGTTACTGGATGCAAGGGAGGCATCTACACATGCATACACATAGTCCTTGTTTCCACATTCTTCAACAATATTGACTATTCCAGCCTATGGTACTGAGGCAGCAGAACAAAGGAAGGTGAGTTTATCCAACTACCAGTATCTGTTATACATATTGCATCTACACATGCACTGAACTGCATACAATGAATGACATGATAGCACCATTTCTGGAAACACACAAAATGATGAACCAAAAATGGCATAATTTACACCTACAATGACTATGACAAAATTGCCTTGGAGCACATGATTTACCAAAATGTACAGTAATTATTATCTGGATTGCTAAAATGCATACAAGTTGTGAGCTATACTATTATGCTGAAATTCTGGAGGAAAATACTGTATTGTGTATAAAAAAACAGCAGTTTCCATAGTTCACTAAAAAATTTACTTCTGCACTCAGAAAACATTTGGAAGCATTTAAAACACATATAGTTTATTATTAGACTTACATATTTGCAAGAAAATACATCTGCTAATGAAATAGAGGATTTGTAACAAACACAATATACTGATTTTAAAATTAGATCCTATTCTCAGTACAGTGGCAAGGAAAGGCGAACATCAGGTTTATGATATAAAATGACAGATTTGTATCCCGGGAATGAGAGGTGGTTTTGTAAATCTAGCAGATACGGAATGCTGTCACGCCCCGCTTTATCCATCCTGCTTAGTACCAGCGCTTCACTAATAAGAACAGGGGAGGGGGATGCAATTTGTCTAATCCCTTGAGGCAGAAAGTGTGCGTCCACTTCCATCCCTCATATGGCTGGCTAAGCTCACGTTGCCCCCCCCCCTCCAAAAGAGCTCACAGTGGACCTCATATGGTATCTTATTATTAAAATAAGCAAGAGAAAGTGTATCGGCCAGATTACAAAATGAATTGTGTGTCAGGGACTGAGACCAATTTTTTAACCCTGTGGATAGCAAGGAGTTAAAGGTTTGCCACCTAACTTGATCTCACAGCATTTTTGCTGTGATGTTTGCACAGACTACTGGCAGTGAAACAGTGGCTTATTCATTGGGATATGCCTTAGGACTCATGTGACAAAAGTATTGATTAGCTATCAAGATCACAGTCCATTGCTATCCAGGTATTTGTTTAGTCTTAAGTAAAGTGTGCATTTTTCACTTTGACCTATGAGATACCAAACTCACAAACTGGGCTTATGACATGTTTTAAGAGCTTGTATAACAGGGCAATATGAATTGTGTTAATCTTGTTCATGCTGAGGTTACAATACATTTTCCAATAATCACTGTTCTAACATTCAGCAGGTATGCTTTCCTAAGGACAAGGGCACATGGAGCATTGGTTCTGCTGCTCTCAGCCTGTATTTTCTCTGTAGGTGGAGAGAAGATAATTCACTTTCTTCCAATGAAAAGTACAGCTCCCGTCTGAGTGCAGGTACATGAAGACAAAGGAGATCAGCCCTAAAAACACCGATCTCTGCTCTATTCCATATACCTTAACTCAGACAGTAGCTTACTTTTCAGTGCACATACACAGAGATGCCGAAGAGAGTGGATCCCCTTCTCTCCGCTTGCATAAAAATGCAAACTGAAAGCAGCCGAGCCAACACTCCGTGTGCTCTTGCCTTAAACATACTTTTGTGTGATTGCAGGGAAAAGAAGGTGTACATGTTCCTAAAACAAGAAATTGTTGTCTAATTTGTCTACCCAGGCAGGAATGCTGCGCCAATGAGGCGCTATGAGAAACTTTCCTCAGATGGCAGCGCCCAACAAGTTACCTGGGGATGTAAAAAGCTGCTCCAAGTAAAATTAAAAGCTGAATTTCCATTTATCAAAACAAAATTCATCTCTTCTAGTGCAAGGTGGACCACCTGGGCCCCATTCATGACATTTCTGAAAATTGGCACAAAGCTTGCATTTTACCCCATTATATATCAAGAAAAACATCCTATATATGGATGCAAGGGGTCTACTGGTCAGTTCAATGCTCAATGTCCAATATGCATAGATTTACCAAACTATGTGGCTTACTGAGAACCCCAAAGGGATCAGGCCCAGATTTGTGGAAAGGCCACCTTTCCCATTGCTCCAGTGCAGATGATGAAAATTTGCACAAATAAAGGGGAGAGGACAGGGGCGACAAACGGCAGTGGGCCTAGGGGCACCCACTATGTAAATCCGACCCTGAAAGGGCTATATAGTGTTATGTTTTGGGTAGCCGAGGATGAGTAGAGTATAACAGTGCTTTAATAGCAGGCTCTCATGCAGCCATTATACAACAGTCACTTTCACTTTTAAGCTGACAGGAAGTATGCACAGTATAAGTCTGAGCACAGTGACATCTACAGGCCTTTTGTATAAACACCACATATCCCCCCTATATACAAAAAACACAATTTGTTCTTACGCTCAGCCGTGCAGGGGTTAATTCCTCAATGCTTCGATCCTCAGCAAAGGATTACCGCGATCCTATGTAGACTCAAAATTCTGCAGTATAGAGGAGAGCACTCAAATAGCAGTTACTGCTAGAAAAGTAATTTTATTGACTACAAATCACACAACATGTTTCGGGCTTAGCCCTTTCTCAAGTGTGATCCCCCCTATACAGGCCCGGACTGGCAATCTGTGGGTTCTGGCAAATGCCAGAGGGGCTGCTATAAGGTGCCATAGAAAGTCAGTATTTTGTGGGCTGGTAGGGGCTGTTTGGGCCTCTGTGTGGGCTGATTGGGCCTCTGTGTACCTGAAATGCCAGGGCCCATTTTAATTCTCAGTCCAGCCCTGCCCCTATAGTAGGAAAGCATTTGGACAACTATAATAAACAGAAAGAATTAAACAGTATGCATTTTAAAACAATATTATACATTCTTCACATCACAAAGTCCTTGGTCTATGCAGGTAGTTTTCTGATTCTCTCAGTACGCCTTATAGGTTCACTTCAGGCCTATTGCAGTTGACATCAGGAGTAGGAAAATGTCCTTCATCAAATGGAGCTTCTCCAAAGTCATATCTAACATGAGCAAGACGACTTGCATTCCATATGCGTCCATCAGACAGTTCATATGTGTATGGTCCTCGCTGGCGTCTAACTTCAAGTGGTGTAGTAAATTTAGATTTGTCCTTGTTTCAGTATTCCTGGTTTCTTAATTCTGACTAAAGATCCAGGTTGAAAGTGCACTTCTCTTGCACCACATTTTCTGTCAGTATAAGCCTTGCATTTGGCTTGGTGACGTTTCAACATCCGCAGTAGATGATTTTGTAGGCACAGTATTTTGCGGAAGTTTGATGTCTGCAACATGTACAGTAACTTAGTGCGCATCTGCCATGTAATAATTCAGCAAGAGATGATTGGGTTGTTGCATGGCACGTTGCTCTGTAGTTATGTAGGAACTCTGTTGTAAATACTTTCCAAGATTTCCCGGTAAGATTTGCTGTCTGTAGTGCTTCTTTCAGACTTCTGTTGAATCGCTCGAATACACCGAAGATTTCCTATGCACATTATTCCTCTCTCTCAGAAAGGATTCAAACTCAGATGAGACAAACTGTGATCTGTTGTCTGATATCTCCTTTGGATTACCTTCTCTGCTGAAGACTGTAGACAGAAATGTTATTACTGTAGCTGATGTGATATGAGAAACAAATGCAATTTCAGGCCATTTACTGTAATAGTCTATCAAGGTTATAGCAAATCTACAGTCTATAGGAGCATCTTTAAAAGGACCGACAATATCCATAGCAAGTTTTTCCCATGCTGAATCAGGAAATGGTATTGGTTTTACATCTGGTCTCAACTTAACTTTGTATACAAAGTTCTTTGCAAAGCCCAGTTAAGTGTTGCTTTGTGGTGACATTTTAGACACTGGCTGTGTGGCAGACACTGGTGCTGTAGCAATGAGACCATCAACTAATTGTAGGTTTAATGCAGCAAAGAGATCCCTTCCAAGTATAGCAGTACCCTTATTCACAATGTAAAAGTCACATTTTGCAGTATTTGATTCAAATTGTACAGTCGCTGGCAAGCAACCAAGCACAGGGATTGGATCCTTTAAGTAACTGACCAGTTTCAGTGCAGGTGCAACAAGCGGATCTTTTGCAAAGTATTTCAAGAAAATATCCTTTGGTAGTATAGAAACAGCTGAACCTGTATCAAGCATCAGGTTAATGGAGTGTCCCTTGTCAGCAGAAGCTGTACTGACACTGACATATACAGTAAACTTGTCTGGAATAAATGTACCAGCTTTATCCACACTAAATACTGTGACATTTGTAGTAGTGACTTCATGAACATCTTTAGCAGAACCATGTCAGATCTTAGCAAAATGTCCTACTTTTGTGCAGTTGCGGCACCGTACAGCTTTTGCAGGACACGTAACATGATTTGCAGTGTGTTGTGTTGAACCACAGCGAAAGCAGTATTTTCTCTTTGTATTTGCTGCACGGTTTTGCAGTGTAGGTGAATCCTTTTCCTTAGCACTGTATTTTGCCTGTGACTGTGCATTATTAGGCCACAGTGTTGAATTCACAATCTGTACATTCCCAGCAGTTCCCTGACTGAGAGTTTTAGCCTCTGCCACTGCTGCTTCAATTTTGGCTAGCAACTGTAATAGCCTTTGCAAGGGTTAAATCCTGCTCTAGGAGCAGTCTCTCTCTCTCTCTAATGCGTGGTGAGTTTGTTTTTTCCACTATTTGGTCTCTCAGCATTTCATCTGTTAGAGTCCCAAACTCACAGGCAACAACCAGCTCTCTGCAAATCGGTCTGGAGGGGTCCCAAAAGACCCCCTAGGCCACTGGGTCCTAGTGTATGGGCATATGTGTCCCCAGTGCTCCTTAGGTTGCAGCTGGGTGGCATGCTGCCCCTAAGATCTTGCCGCCCTATGCCCAGGCCTTTGTGGCCTCGCCACAAATCGGGGCCTGCTTGGGGCCCCTGGGTGATCGCCCAGGGACCCCAAGATTTGTTTTGGCCTGCCTGACTTTGATTATTAACCCATGTATGGCCCCAGCTACATTGTTTTCACTAAACCTTTTGCTGCTGCATCCTTGAATTGTGCAAAACCACACATTCTGATTCTACCTTCCATCTCACAACTCCTCGCGTTCTAGAACTGCTGGCTCTTTGTAAGAATGGCTTACTAGTATCACAGTTCCCACTGCTTGTATACATTCTGTAAGGGGATAATGCAGTTCAACTTGTCGTTCAGACTGGTAACGGTAGCCTGCAGGCTAGTTTAATTAACAACACAGTCTTGTACCCTAATATTTTGCTCAGGAATGGATCCTGCTGGGTCTGAACAGATCCTTACTATCCTCATCCAAAAAGGATAGTGGCCCAGGCCATGTAAGTTCAGCAACTACCAGGACAAGTAGTCAAGGGTGTGGCAGGCCCTCAAGTTGCTACTAGTGTCCCCTCTTCTGTTCCTAAGATGTCTCTTCCTGACAAATTTCATGGCAATATGGGCAAATAAAAAGTGTTTATTACCAGTGCAAATTGCATTTCCTTGTCCAACAAAACATTTTCAAAATTACACCACTAAGAATGTATTCATACTAACTCTGCTCTAGTCGGGCCCAGTATACTCTGAAGTCACGGATGTATTACATGCATTATCTGGAAGCCCGTTATCCAGAAAGTTCCAAATTACTGAAAGGTCATCTTCCATAGACTTCATTTTATCCAAACAATTCAAATTTTGAAAAATTTGCTGTTTCTCTGTAAAAATAAAACAGTACCTTGTACTTGATCCAAACCATCATATAATTACTCCTTTTTATTTAATGTTTACATGATTTTCTGGTAGACTTAACGTATGAATATCCAAATGAAAGAAACATCTATTATCCAGAAATTCACTCCTTCGAAGACAAGGGGATAAGGGTCTGCTCTATCCTTGTGCATTTCTTTCATACAAACTTAGACATGCAGAAAGAAATGATGACAGTTGCAATAAAGAACTTCTTGCCATTAAAGTTGCTTTTTACAAGGAGCAAGTCCTGACAGACCATAAAAATCTAGAATTTCTGAAAAGTGTCAAAAGAGTAAATGCTTGTTAGGCTATATGGGCTTTTTATATTTACTTTTATCACTAACCATCTAGGAACTAAGTTCCATCACTCCATACAGGTGACAGGCTTTTTTGTAAGATTATAAGCCTCGTGATCCGGACTCTGTCAGGATATCACAGTTTTTGTTAACGGTCCCCAAAGCACCACCTTTAGGATTTCTTCTGCTTCTTAAGTACTCACAGTTTAGAAGCCAAATATTCACCTCCTACAATGGAACATTGCCTGGGTTGGCAACAGGACTTGGCCACGTTGAGGAGTGGTAGAAGTGCTGCATTGAAGAAACATGAGAAGGTATCCAAATGTCAGGCAGACAGGTAGACTTGATGAACAAGCAGGCGTCAAATCAGTACAAGTGAAATAACTGGAAATCAAAGGAACAGGCTGGGTCAGCAACAATCATGAAACAGGAGGAAGGCTCAATGTCTTGCAATAAACTGGGATCACTTTGCAATGAGTATCTCTACTAAGGGTCTTTTTAAGCCTAGTGCACATGCATGTTGGAACACTTTCATGTACTGCATGAGTATCTTGATGTAAGCATGTATGTGCACCTAATATGATGTGATCATGATGCTGGGAACCAGAGTGTATGTATCACATTCATTTCTGCAGATGCATCTTACATTGCCCCCTCCAAGGTGAGCACTTTGGGCGTGTTTTCAGGGTGGGAAACATAGAAATGTCTACAAACTATGAGCATGAATATTGATTGCAGGTTCTCTTCAGGAGGATAGCCTTTCCAGATGATTCAATTTTGAAGTTGACCTCCTCATTGTGGCATCCAGAATTTCTTGAACTCTTCAGAGTCCTCTGTCGATTTAACAGGTAAATGGATTTGGAGTCTAGAGAGTCTTCTTTAAATGAATATGATGTTTCTCCAAAGAGGAAGAAAAGAAAGGTAAGCCATTGACCGTTTTGCTTGCTTATCTTGTGTAACTTGAGGAATGAAATGTCCATGAAACTGGTACAGACTCCAGAATTACAGAATGTACACTGAGCAGCTTGTATCAATGTGGAAATCTGCTGGGAGAAGGCATTGATAGGAGAGGGAGACCCTGTAGGCGCCATACTGGCGAATTTATACTGTCAAGTACTCATGGTTTAGAAGCCAAAGATGAGATGCCTCTCCTGCACCTCTGACAATTGAATGGTGCCTTGGTTTGGCAACAGGACTGGCTATGCGGAGGAGTGGCAAGCAAAAGTGCTTGATTGAAGAAACACACTTCAGTACCAAAGTATTCAAATGTCAGACAGAATCAGGGTTGGGTGTACAGTTTTGAAATCAATTAACTGAACAAGGACCTGACAATTTCTTCAACCTTAACCACTATGTAAATGATACTAGTTCTTATCTTTATGGAAAGAAAAAAGTTGTCATAAGCTGGGCATACCTGTACATGGTAAGATCCTTTCCATCCACATGAATTGAAATCACCACATGTAAAACACTTTGCATGTGTAAGCTATGTACGGTAACTGTGTATAAAAATCCCTTCTTCCTCATTCTCCCACAATTACAGCAGTTCCCTGCTTATAAGGTGTTTCTCATGATTTCTATTCATGCAGATAGAAATGTGCTTTTGAGCACTTTGTTGCTCATGGGAGAGATGATTTCCTGCAGGTGACAAAACACCCCGTATGCCATCAGCCTTTCTCAGCCCCTGTATCTCTTTTAGAGATAAGGAAATGACTCAACCACATTTTCTGTACATGAAATAAAAGAGCAAAGAGTGCCAAAGTATTAACTAAATAGATTATGTCCTGTGCCTCTTACTAGATTGCAATATCAAATACACTGTAGCACAGGAGAAGCAGGGATCTGTTCAAATCTAAAAATGTGATCTATTCCTGCATTCTATATATATAGGACAGATGGTGGGGCCTCGCACCACGTGGTTCTTCTTCCATTGGTGCCAGTCTCCTCTATGGCGCACGCGGCACGCACTTTGGGTTGTATACGCCGGCATGATGATGTCATAGCGATTTGCCGAGAAATTCAAAGGTAGTTAAAGGGGCTTTGGATTTGAATGAGTTGCCCCTAGTTTAGGTCTAACTTATTTAGTTCCTGGGTGATTATTTCTATGTAAATCCTTTTATGTATCCTAGTTTTGACCCTGGCCTGTCTGCCTGACTATTCTGAACTCTGCAATCCTGACCCTAGCCTGCCTGACTATTCCAATCCTGATCCTTGCCTGTCTGACATTGCTTGAACTCTGCCTGTACCGACCCGGCCTGTCTGACCTTGCTTAAACTCTACCTGTACCGACCTGGCCTGTCTGACTGCGCTATTCTGTTGGTTCCTCCTGAGTTGAGTTGCCTTCCGTCCTAAATCCTTGGTAAACAATCGTGCCCCTTTGCTCGTCCAGAAATCTTGCTTGGCTCCTCTCTTATTAAGACTTGGCGGCATCTGATTAGCGGTGGGCTCCTCCCAAGTGAAAGCCGATGCTAAGGCGGATGCTACAGGCGGAAGCAGAGCCGAGACCAGACAGCCGAGCACTTGTACTGGATTTAGGGTGCCGATTGTGACAACTGAATTATCACCAAACTGAATATTTGCACTCCATCATAAGCAAAATAAGACACTAAGTTTGCCCACAGCAACTAATAAGACGTTTGCTTTTACATGGTTGATTGGTAAATGCCACTTGCTGAATGGTTGCACCTGTTATATGTATAAACCTCTGTTGCCAAAGTAAGAAATGCATTTTGCTCACTTATAACTTACTACATTCTGATATCCATGGAACTATAATGTCCTAGGCCTTATAAGTAATACATGGATACAGGCAGTATTCTGGACATTGATAAATGTATATCAACCCAGATGTAAGGGAGAGGGATTCTACAAATCATTTCTTGAGGCTGGAAACTTCATACACGCAATGTGTTGACTTAAGAATCAATCCTCAATGTATCCACGGTTAAAAGAAGACATATTGGAGGTGCTAAGTAATATAATTGATATGTGTTTAATGTTTCTGGCTTTGGTCACGTGAACAAGAAAAGTGAGTGGAGCATTTAGAAACCTAACAGGGTTCTAATTGGGTAATCCTCTTTTGTTAAGATGATTGCTGCCAATGGACATCTTTATTTATTAAGCAGTATTGCTTTAAGAATACCACTCTTATATTGCTATAATAAAACTCCCAGAGTTCTATGTTGGCATATACTGAAGTTCAGCATTATTTCAGTAAAACATGCACCCCTTTAAAGGGGAAGGAAACCTCCTCGGCGCTAACCCCCACCCCCCCCGTGTATTGCCCCCCCTCCCTCCTCCCCCCTGGCCTACCCCTCCCGCTGGGCAAATGCCCCTAACTTGTTACTTACCCTTCTGCGCAGGTCCAGTCCAGGGAGTTCACAGGCGACATCTTCTTCCACGCGATCTTCTTCCTCCTTTGACCGGCGTTTTGGCGCATGCGCAGTAGGATCGTTTCGCCGGTACGATCTACTGCGCATGCGCGTGACTTTTGGCGCATGCGCAGTAGATCCGTACCGGCGAAACGAACGAAGATGTTGCCTGTGAACTCCCTCGACTGGACCTGCGCAAAAGGGTAAGTAACAAGTTAGGGGCATTTGCCCAGCGGGAGGGGTAGGCCAGGGGGGAGGAGGGAGGGGGGGCAATACACGGGAGGGGGGGAGGGGGGTTAGCGCCGACGAGGTTTCCTTCCCCTTTAATGGCAGTTACTGGGCTAAAGGTGTGTGAGCAAAAAAAGAAGTTTGCCAGTAGCCAATTGGTCTGGCCCTGAAATTTTCTGGCAATTTTCTGGCCTTGATAAAAACACAGAAAGAAAATAGCCAGTGAGCCATTGCCCATTTACTGAGGCAACTGACTATTTATTCAGTGCTAGTAAAGGGTGTATGAGTGGGCTAGAGAGAATGAAGAGAGATTCTTACCATGCCTGGCATGTTGTGAGCATAAACAACTAATGAAATATGCACCTTTAGCACTGAAATCCTTGTTTCTCAGTTATGACACCAAATCCTTTAGAGTTGGACAGGTTGTGTGACAATGGATTAAGACAGACACCTTATTAAACATCTTCCAGCAGGTTAGAAAACAAGGACATGAAGGAAGGTCAAATCTGTGCTGACAGCCACTACTTCTGTACATCAAATTAAACCCAGTGACTCACAGTCTCAATTACTGTCCACGGATTGCACCAACTTCTTGGGGAAAGAGTCATTTATTGGCAATTTTGCATAGCAAAAAGATCAAACGATAACAATGTGAAGGTCAGGAGATCTAGTCTGCAAATATATTCTAAAATGGCAGGATGCTGGATCTGAAAAGTAATTACTAGTAAAAGAGAAAGGTGGAGAGACTGGTGAAAGTAAAGCTTTCAGATGCAACATAATTACCTTACACAAACACTGCTCAGTTTGGCAACATATAGACATTTTGTAATTGCACTGAAAACAGACAACTACAGTATATTCAGTGACAAGTTTACAATTAAAGGAGAAACTCTACATTTGTACCTCCTTCAGTGCTCGTTCTGGGACATATGCCCCAGGCAATAATTTAAAAGAAGAGGCTATAAAATAGCATTTTAATAAACCAGCAAAGGCAGAGCAATGTATAGGTCGTTCAGAGCTTGAAAAATTATGTTTAAAGTGTCAGTAAATCCTCTTGTTCAACTCAAGTTCAATTAATAGGACTTGTGCTGTACATACTTTTTGCTATTTTATTTATTAATAATTTGTAGTATGTTGCTTGGAGTTGAAGTGCAGCAACATGTGGGAGGAGCACAAAACTATGTTCGAAGGTCAATGTTCCCTTGTGAAACACTAGTGCCAATATTATTAATTAGCTAATAATAAACAAATAAAGTGTTGAAAGTGAGTATGTATATTTTTCAGTGGGGAAAATTTGGTGATTTTTTTTTTTATTTTGAATCAAATAGAAACAAACATATCTAAACTTGTATTGCCTAGAACTGCACAGTCCCTCACAAAAGCTAAACACTATGAAATGTCATACTGTAGCTTACGTAACCTTGAGTATAAGTATGTATGAACTAGTGCAGCAACTACTTGTTAGTTTGGATAGTGCTGATATAGCCATGTTGCAATCTATTGTTCAGAAATAGTGTTTGTCCATAATGAGAGTTTAAGATAAGCCCCACTGTCCTGATTAAGTGGATGTCGTAGATGGGCATAGGGTAGATCTGGAGGAAAAAATATGTATGGCATATTCAACAGGCAGGTTGCTCTAGTCTCTAGTCTAGCATCTTCTGCTGGAAATATGAACAACTCCTACCTCTATATCCCAGTGGCCAGACCTGATGGCTCTAATTCACCTTCTTTCACTGTGTAAATTTCTACTTGTGCAAAACTGTGAATATGCACAGTGTATCAAGAGCACAAGAATAAATATTCTTCAGGAGAAATCTCTTCAGGTTCAGCCTGACCATTATAAAGATAGAGCTTTTGCATCTCCTTATCTACGTCACCTTCTCCGTGCTAATATCTCATACTTAATTTGTTTATTGCATAAATTCTAATGAATATATTCTATATGGGCCAAATTTGCTAGAGAATTTTTGCAGAAAATGTACTTAAGCTAAATGTTAACGTAATCTTCTTGCAATGACATACTAATCATTTTTACAAAATTCACCCTTTAATAAATATGGATCATGGGGTTTCCTACCAGTTATCTGCTGTTAAAATATAGAGATAAATTCACATATAAACTATACAAAGAATAATCTGTGTTGTGCTTGTAAGACTTGAGGGCTACTTGCAATGTTAAACATGAATCAATGTTTTCTACCACATTTATTAAAGTAAGTGATGTCAGATTTGCCTGGGAGTGACGTTACTCCTGTGCTGAAGCTTTCTAGATAACGGCTTTCCGGATAATGGATACCATACCTGTATTAAAAAATGGTCACAAACAAAAAATAGAAAGTCGCTGAAAAAAGTTTTATTTCTAGTGGACTATCTGAAAACAACTTGAACTGATCAAAATGTTGAATGGTGAAAACCCCTTTGAAAGTCAGGAATGTATTGGGTGATCTGTGCACATAACATGTAACATTAATTTTGGCTCTTTAACAGCAATGCAAGGCATATGGCTAGATATAAGAAGCAGCAAATTAAAAGTTTAAGCTTGTTACAGATCAGTTTAGTGTCACAAATATCTGTGAGTTCAGTAGAGTGACATGTGGGAAATCCTGTTTGTAACTTATTTCTGGCAGATTTTTCATAATCTATGACAATGTACAACCAAGGAAAAGCAACATATAAAAAAATACACACCTAAAGACTATAGACTATGCCAAAGAGCCGAAGCCTCTGGCTCCCCAGCTGTTACTAACACCTACTAGCTGCTGGAGGATGCTGGGAACTGGAACTGAGCAGCAGCTGGGAAGCCACAGGTTGCTTATCTGTGACTCCATCTCTAATTATAGACGGTAGGATTTGTTTTTCTCCTCCAAGGTAAATGTGCATTAATGTTTAAAAAGTTTAAGGTGACATTTCTGTTCAGTAGAACACAAAGGACTTTGCAAATACAGTAATAAAGATAATATACAGTAGCTCTTTTATGAAAGCATCACCAAGGGCAAATTGCAATATTTGGAAGCAAAGTGTTATAGTTTTACCCACAATGCAGCATTCCCCCTCCTTAGATTTCCAGCATCACTTGCAATTAGGGATGCACCGAATCCATTATTTTGGATTTGGCTGAACCCCCGAATCCTTCGCGAAAGATTTGGCCGAATACCGAACATAATCTGAATACATTTAGGGTGGGAAGGGGGAAATTTTTTAACTTCCTTATTTTGTGACAAAAAGTCACAAGATTTCCATCCCCACCCCTAATTTGCATATGTAAATTAGGATTCAGATTCAGTTCGGCCGGGCAGAAGTATTCAGCCGAATCCTGCTGAAAAAGACCAAATCCTGGCCAAATCCGGGACCGAATCCTGGATTCAGTGCATCCGAACTTGCTATACACGTTGCATGAGATATGACACTGTGGACACAAGTTAGCATTGGCTTTGGTAAATCACACACAAGTTGTGTCACACATTTTTCTTACTGCAGTTGTGCTTAAAGGAACAGTATCTAATGTAATTTCTGAAACTGTGGCCAGAGTAACATCAAATAATGAAAAAGTAATGAAAATATCATGTAGTGTTGCCCTGCACTGGTAAAACTGGTCTGTTTGCTTCAGAAACACTACTATAGTCATTGTCAGACTGGCCCACGGAGATACCAGGAAAACTCCCGGTGGGCCCAGGTGTCAGTGGGCCTCTTGCTTCTAACCGTTTGGCCTATTTCATGGTCATTCCCTATTTCTTTATGGGAACAAAGAGGCTTAATAATGAATAGAGTATAGTATGTAGAGAAAAGAGACTAGGAGAATAAAGAGGTTGAGTGAGGAGAGGAGGTATAATAGTTTGGAAAGCAGGCCCTCAACCTAAGTTTTCTGGTGGATCAGAGGCACTCGCAAGATTCTATAGAATGTGTATAGACAAAAGTACCTGCAGGGAAGTGTTACTTACCCTTTCTGTAAATGCATACCCTGTGACTTTAAATCTGGTACAACCAAAAACATGGCCGCTGCTTGTACTGCGGTGAGACAATTTTCAGTCACAGGCTTACCAATCAGCAAGAAGGATTTCCTGCTGACCTTGTGATCTCTTTGAAGGAGGTTTGGAGCCAAAATGAAAGTGAGGCAGAGCTTTACTTGGAAGATGAGAAATAAGGAAAGTATGGAATCTGCACAGAACTACTTAGAGCAACCTAAGATTCCTCCTTCTCTCCTGTGAGTGTTCCTGCTGATCTATTTGAGTAGGAAACTAGGGGTGTTACCTGTAGAACATTTATCCATATAAGGAACCCCCATAGTTCCATTCAGCCACCACAGTGACTGGAAATAGTACAGCTGTCTGAGCTATTGCAAAGGAAGTAACCCCTGAAGGATAGATAGGACTGATCTGTGGATTACCCATCAGCCTCCATGACACATGCAGTGGATCTCCTCAGGATTTCAGGAAGCCTTCATCTGCTCTGCCTCATAGGATTTATTCCATTTTCATTACCACTTGGAGTTGGTGAGACTTTAACTTTACACACCCCGGGTGCATCAATCTAGTGTTGCAACACACACCTCCGATCATACTACTTTGGAATTACTAATATATTCCTGCAGACTATAGTGTGCACACTCACCATTCTTTTAGGTACAGTGGACATTTTCAAGGGGTGAAATGTTTCAAATTCTTTGTCTATGGTTCTTATTCTGTAGTGTTCTCTGTATCAGTTCCTTTTTTTGCTCAACAATGAAGACATGCACGGCCCACCTCTTATCCACCTGGATTTCTGCAACAATCTAACTGGTGGTAATGTCTTCTCTTGCCCACAGCATTCCATCCCCCCAAATGAGGTCAGTCATTAACTGTTCAATTTTTTCCCTTCTCCATTAACAAAATATTGATACCAGGGCTGGAACTAGGGTAGGCAGAAGCAGCATGTGCCCAAGCACAACTGCTACTTTTTCTGGTCATGTGAAAATTGTATACCTCGCATTAGATTGAAGCTACACTTCAACAATTATGACTGCAGCAGTAGCAGTGTGGGAAGGGGGGGGGGGGGTGTACAGGGCCTCTCCTGCCATAAGGCAAGGTGAGAATGTCAATGGGTGCTGGGCGGTTAAGCAGGTGCTTTTGCCTGGGGCCCTGTTTTCTCTGACCTGAATCTGATTGCGACCTAGCATTTTTTTTCATTTCTTATCCCCGACCAAAGGTGCGGGCTAATAGAGCCCACATTCCAGTTGGGGATAACAGAAGTTAAAAAAATGCCCCCCACCAGCTCTATGCTACCCACACCGGGAGGGAGCTCCCGGTGCTAGCATAGCAGCCATGTTGTGTCACAGGTACCCTTTAAAATCCTTGCTGCACAACACAGGTTTCTTAATTTCTGTCACCTTATTCTCCTGCATTGAACCATAATACTTCCACAGACTTATAACAGTAAGATGCAGAAAGTGCTAAACGTTAAATGTAAAAAGGGCTGATGTGAATTGACCTAGGCTGGGGCCACTAGGACCCGGACCTATTGGCATACCCTCTGATGGCACATCCTCGTGGTATTACAGAAATATAAACATATACATACTATTTAAATTTTTTCCAAACCATTTACCATCTGATAAAATCAAATATTAACTCAGATTTGCAACTTAATGGGCTTCCGATGCAAAAAAATGAAGTAACCAAAGAATATGTAAGCAACGTATCCATATAATACTAAGGTTTTCCAATGATTATAATGTAATTTGTAAATGTAATTGTTATTGAGAGCAGTTTACTCTGTCACTTTGTACTCTTTGAATGGTTGTGACTAGTGAAACAATTTAGCAGATGTCATCCAGCTGATTAACAAGCCTGTAGAAATATAAAAGAATAATTGTGGTTGGATGAAAGCTAAGTATTGCAACTTTGTTTTAAAGGGCAAGTCAACTCCAAAATAAAAATTTGCCTTGCAAAAGAAAACATAATTTTAAGCAACTTTACAATATACATTCATTACAAATGTTCTTTTATTTGTATATACTGTATATGGCTATTAAAAGCACCGTTAGTCTGTACCTGTCTATTGTCTGCCCTGATGGATCAAACTGTTGATACAATGTAAGACAAGGCAGCTGATTAAAACATACCTGTCTGCTGGGGAACCAAAACTTTTGCAACATTGTTTAAAAAGAAACCAACAGGAGTTACAAAAATGCTGCTTTCAATAGCAACTGTTTTTACAAATAACTTTAAAAACACTGAACATTTTTAATAAATGTATATTGGAAAATTATGTTTCATTTAATGAGGCACATTTTTATTTCAGGGTTGACTTGCCCTTTAAGAATCAATCCAGCAGTGCAGATAGGCACAGCAGATAAGCAGATTTAAATAGCAATTATATTGACAAATATCTTTAATATCACTGAAATACACATGGAAACTTGCATACATAGCTGGTGTTAAGGTGCAAACTGCAAAAGGCTGGATGCTTTGAATTTGCTTTTGTACTTTGTCCCTTGCCCCACTTTGGAAAATGAACCCATTAGGTGTTAATATGCACTCCATTTATATGGTTTGTATTGAGACCTGCTTCCCTGGAAAGCCACATCTTCAGATATTGTGCCACACAGCATGCGATGGGGAATGGAATTTCATTCCCACAGGCAGTTCACCTTGCTAAGCGACACATGCAGCCAACTGGGTTTCAGAGTGAGGTGATGTACAGGTCAGGAAAGCTGGCTGCTTGTTTCTGCTGATTGGACAAAATGTAATAATTAAACTGGCACCCTGCAATGAATTCTATATGCTATATTAATTCTCAACCCACAGTGCTTAGCTTACCATTTACAGTGTAATTACACACACACACACTATGCTTAGTGTCACCAGGCAGCTAGAATAAACTATACATGAATGAAAGGTTACACCTTAATTAATTTACTCGTGTCCTAATTAGCGTTTTGGCTTGTCTGCAGTATGACATACCGTCACTATTTCTATCCACAAATGAGTTTATGTGGGAAAAGTGAATGGAGTACATTTTCCTTTGTTTTTATCATACGTGCAAAATCAGAGATCATTTTACTCTATCCTAAATTAACACTTACCTATATGATCTTTATTATATCCCCTTTAAAAAGTAAAACTATGAATCTTTTCTAACTGTAGGCGTTGCTGCTCCTCAGTTTATGTGCAGTACCAGTGTTACACAGAGGGTGGCGTTAAACAGTTGCATACACTGATGTTGCCATTGAGCTTCTTTGCTGGGATCTATGGAAAAAATATATTGAATTGCCAGACCATGATTGCTGAGAAAATGTTGTTTATAGTATATACTCATATAATAAAAGTTATGCGTGTTTTTTTAAATAGGCCTGAAACTATTTTTCTATACACATATTTGACGAAGCACCCCGCTTTTTTAATCTGAGGACTATATATATATATATATATATATATATATATATATATATATATATATATATATATATATATATATATATATTTATATATATGCGCCAATGTGGCATTACCTTCTGCACTGCTTTCCTCTTTTATGAATTTCAGTCTTTTCATAAGTAAATGCTACCAAACATCCTTTAAGGAGTCAGGCTTATGAACAGTGCCATAACTAGAGGGGGGTGGACCCTGGTGCATGACGCGCAGCCTGGCCCCGCCCCCCTCCGTACATGACGGATTTCACTGGCGAGTGGCCTGCCAGGGGGCCCTGAGGGGGTGTGGGCCCTGGTCCGCTCGCACCCCCTGCTCCCCCGGTAGTTCCGCCACTGCTTATGAATAAGTAGTAGCGTAAAAATCTATGTCCAAAGCCGAACCAAGTACAGGTTATGGAAAGACTGTCTTCCATAGACATTTCATCTAAAATTTTTGAGAACGATTTCCTTTTTCTCTGTAATAATAAAACAGTACCTTACACTTGATCCAAACTGAGATATAATTAATCTTTATTGGATGCAAACCTATTGGGTTTATTTCATGTTTACTTGATTTTCTAGTACACTTAAGGTATGAAGATCCAAATTATGGAAAGATCCATTATCCAGAAAACTCCAGGTCCTGAGCATTCTGAATAACAGGTCCCATACTTGTAGTATTAGGCCCAGGATAATACTAATTGACCCAGTGGCCTACCTGCTTAGCCCCCACACCACTTCTTCTCCCATTGATTGTTCCCCAAACTATTCATTCCCCCTCCACCAATTGCACCCTAGACACATGGCTCTCCTGCCTACCACTAGTGCCATTTATTATTTACTAGCGGGTAATGGCAATTTGTTAGTGACCCCACAGTGACTCTAGTTGCTACTCCAGGGCTGGTGCTCCTGTTTAAAAAAATGCCATGTCCCCAAGTCTCAAATCTTGGAAATGCAGCCTAAAAGACAGAATATGCTGCATGCTTCCTGAATAAAACTAAATTCATGTTTGCAGCACATCAAAAAATAATGCTTTACAAAAGCAGCCAGCTGACTGTCATGATAGAATCTCCTCACCTGCATCCTTTGCTTGCTGAATTTTGGCAGCAGAATAGACAAGAAAATAGACAAACAGAGCACATTCAAATACTGGGCAAACTCTCAACAGGGAAGAGAGATAAGAGCAAAATAAATATAACACATGGGAACAGTAGGAAAAACATACAGGACCCTATCCAAAAAGCCACGTCACAAAAGATTGAATTATTACTCTTCAGTATTTGTCAGGAATTAGTCATTTAACAATATAGGCGTTTGCCAGGTGTTAAAGGGGTAGTCCCCTACATTTAAAGTTGAAGTATTGCTTTAAATAAAGGACAGGCTTGTGTCTGTATTTGAAGCATGTATTGGCCCATATGGACATAATTTTGCACCCCTTAATTCTTTAGCAATTGTGTTTGTACCAGTCAAAAATGATCCCTGACATCTCATAAGATTTTACTTTTGATGTATTATATTTTAGATAATAGGATCCCTTGCATGTACATTCTTGGATCCACAGGAAACAAGCAAATGAGGAACCGGCACACAGAGATGAATGCAAAAGGGGATAAACCCCTATGTGTTTATTGTGTCAAACAAGCACAACGTTTCGGGGGCTGGCCCCTTCGTCAGGTGATGTCACGAAGGGGCCAGCCCCCATAGGGGTCTATTCCCTTTTGCATTCATCTCTGTGTGCCGGTTCCTCATTTGCTTGTTTCCTGTGGATCCAGGTGAGTGCTGTCTCCTTAGAGGACTGAGCACCAGACAATTGCATCACAGAAAGTCTTCTTGGATCCATTCATAGAAAAAAGGAGGGACATTTATTAAGCAGATACTGCAAGGTATACTGGTGTAATTTCAATAATTCAACCCAGTGGAATAACTATGACTGAATGGGCTCCCCAAAAAAATCATCAGCCATGCACATTAACTCACCTCCTGCATCTCCCTGTTGGGCACTTGTCCAGGCCAGCCCCTGCTTGTTTACTTGCAACAGGAGGCACATTTTACTTCACTTCTTAGGGGGGCTACCATACAGCAGACCCCAACACCCCAGTGGCCACAGGGTCTGCTGTATGGTAGTTACACCACTGATTCAACCAACCCATTATCCCCATTATCCTGGGGATGGCACATGCACCTATTGGTATTTGGGTTACTGAGTTTGTTTATATGGGAGTACAATCTGACTGCCTAAAGCACTTCTTAAGGGGCAGATTTGCAAAGGTTGAGGTGAATTTTCAAATGAAAAAAATTCGAATTTTGAGCAATTTTTTTGTGTACTTCGACTAGATAATAGTCCAAATTTGATTCGAATTTGAAAAAAATTCAAAAATTTGAATATCGAAATTAATCATGTACTGTCGTTTTAAAAATTCGACTTCAACCATTCGCCATCTAAAACCTGCCGAATTGCTGTTTTAGCTTATGGGGGACCTCTTAGAACCTATTTGGAGTCAATTGGTGGACTTTGAAAAATCGAATTCAGCTGAATATGGACCTATTCGATCAAAAATGGACCTATTCAACCAAAAAAAACTTATGCCCCTAAGTGTTAATAGGGGATGTTTTTGGGAAAAAACGCTGTCTTCAGGATGCCTGGTCCTGGGAATGGCACTACTGAAATAATAAATAGTGTCAGTATCCTTTACCATATCTCATATGGGCAAGGCTCTTTGACCTCATATCTTCTTTGTTTTTATTTGTTCCTTTGCAATTTCTTTTTGTCACATTGTATTCTCACCCAAACTATTGTTCAGCACTGTGGGATAATCTTGCACTTCATAAACAGTAGTGATAATTAATATAAGGACCTCTTTATAGTAGTACCCCAGCAGCAAAGCTACTGCATTTTTCTTACAATATGACATTATTTCCATTGGGCAGGGCACATGTTTCTAGTACACAGTAGATTAGATGTAGTGTAAAGCATATATAGTATATACTGATTACACAATTAGGGGTATAGCCCATATTGGGAAATACAAAAACGGATATGGCACCCAGTAACAAGAAACATATGGTTGTTTTGCGAACTCTGAAAACTGAGTCAAGGAATGGAAAGGGTTGGGATACATGAGCCCAAAAGCCCTTGAAAGATTTAGGTAGCCTGTAGAAGTGAGCGCAGACCTAATTAGGAATGTTGGAAGGGTGGATAGATACAATCCTAGCACCTCTTTGCACTGTACTTTTACATTTTACTAGCGGGATGCAATCCTTTTATCTTTGTAAGAGGATGGACCTAGTTCTCCTCTGCATTCGAAAAACATTTATGAGTTTGGACTCCTAAATGAACCATACCACTTCATATACTATTTTCTTGTTGTATGTAGAGAAAATAAGAATGTAAAGGTATGGGACCTGTTATCCAGAATGCTCAGGACCTGGGGTTTTCCAGATAATGGACCTTTCTGTAATTTAGATCTTCGTACCTTAAGTCTACTACAAAATCATGTAAACACTAAATAACCCCAATAGACCGGTTTTGCTTCCAATAAGGATTAATTATGTCTTAGTTGGGATCAAGTCCAAGGTACTGTTTTATTATTACAGAGAAAAAGGAAACATAACATGTTTAAAAAATGTAATTATTTGGCTAAAATTTAGTCTATGGCAGACATCCTTTCCATAATTATTAACATGTATTTATTTAATTCAGAGCTTTCTGGATAATGGGTTTCTGGATAACGGATCCCATACCTGTACATATATTTTTGGTGAGGTACAATGATCATTGTCATAAGCGATTTAATATTTCATGGTTTAGAAACGTGTTTAATTGTGTGTTATGAACTTGTGCCAAAGGCATAGAAATAAAACAAGCCAAGTGCTGGGAGAAGAGTAAGAATGGCTGATTTCTTATTATCCTTAATTGTTATAGCATGAACAAATTTTACACTTTACAGAGTGTTGATCATTCACACTAGTCCTTGCCCCAGTGACACTTCTCACATTCACACTTTAGGGTCAGTTTCTTCAGGAGTTGATTAATCTATATGTATGTTTTTTGAGTGTAGGAGGAATCCCACGCAGACATGTAGAGAATATACACACCCTACTTGCAGATTGTGCCAAGGTCAGAATAAAACACACGACTCCGATGTTGCAAGGCAGAAGTGTTAACCATTGCTTTTTAACTTTATTTCTCTATCACTGTAGTGGAATGGTCATAACCGCCTGTGCACTACAAGTTTGCCTTTGATCATGAAATCACAATCAATCTGTTTCTGGAGCATTAATAAAAAATTTTTACAGACTACTAAGCACATTTTTCCAATTATATAGATATTTTGGAACAAATGATCAACTGTATTTTTAATGGGCAATGAATGCTGTTGCGTGTCGACAATTCAGAACTGAATAAAAGGCTAATTCAGTCATCTCAGGCTGGTGAATACAGTCAGAGCACTATTCTGTGCAGGAGAAATAAAGAAAAATCCTTGGAAGTACATGATGTTATGAGATTGCACAGAGGAAACAATTGTAGCATCAGCAGTGATTAACAAGTGAGTAACCTAGGGAGTTCCCGTTTTTTAATTTGCTGGGGATATATAGGTTGAATCTAGGAATGTACCAAATCCAGGGCTTGGTTTCTGACATGGTCTTTTTCAGCAGGATTCAGATTTGGATAAATCCAAGTTCGGAATTGTTAAAATCAAGTGGCTTTTCATCATGAAAATAAGGAAATTCCAATTTGTTTTTTATGTGCTTAGTGAGCAGTTCTTTTTAGCTCTTACATATGTAGGGCCCTATAGGGATACAGGCCCTATAGAGTTAATCTTTTCACCATTTCCTTGGGTTATTGGGTAGAATCCCTGTTACAGAATAACCTTTACAGTGATAGGCTGAGAGATTTGATGACACTGCTCTGACTCACTCCTATATAGTGTGTGCAGGGAGTGGCCTCTTCCTCTTTTGCCTCTGGATGTGATTCCAGCTGGATGTGCTCAGGGGGACTGAGTGCAATAGGCCCAGAAGAAGGCATGTGTCCAAGTCGGGGACCAGGAAACCCCGTGAATGAGGAACAGATATACTAGGGCAGACTTGTCATAGTCTCTCTAGGAGAGAAAGGCAGATAGGATAGAGAGAAAGAGCAGCTGAAGCTCCAACAAGGATTTGCAGTAAGGGAGTAGCTTCCCAGAGGCTCTGTGTTGCCTCCAGTCAGGGACCTCAGTGAAGAGGGACTGTAGGGTAGAAACTGCTTCCTGACAACTTCCAGGAGGGAAAGGTTGTACTGCATTTGCTGTTTTCCTCAACTCCTGCGTGAGTACTGAAACCTGTGGCCATTTGCCCTTTTTGGCATAATAAACCGTTCCTGATTGTTAAGAACCTCCTGGCGCCCAAGTTGTTTTTGTATGCACAGTAGCCTGGGGGGGATGTAGTTGCACTACACCATAGAGGGAACACTTCCACTTAGCGAAGGCCCTGCCCTGGGTGTAAGTCGTGTGTAACCCATGCTCTAGTGTTCTAGCTGGTGAATTAACCCCGAGTGGCCCAAATAGGTGTTACACATATGCTAATTTACATAGGCAAATTAGGTTTTGGATTCAGTCTGGAATTTGCCTCCACCCTTGAAAGATTTGTGATTCAACCATATCCCAAAATAGTGGATTTGGTGCATCCCTAGTTGAATCATTCATAAAGTGCATGTTATACAAGTAGTTTACTAAAGATTTTTTTTTATATTGCAGGAAACCTGCCCCACTGGCAAGTGGAAGGTCCTTGATCCCTTTAACAACCCCCATACATCTGGGCTTTCTACAGGATCACAGGATGGAGTAAATGAAATCATTACAAGGCATTCTGTAGCAGATGTAATATCATTCTTAAATATTCTCAGTTACATTCTAGGAAGTGCCCTTTGGCAAGATACACATTTAAAGCAAGAAGTAGGAGAGCTACAGAGACCACTTTAGATGGCTTCATCTATAGGTAGCACAAATGGAGGAGATGCTGGAGATGCTTTCCAACGATAAAAGGGTAATTATGGCCATTGTTCAACAATAAATATGTATTTTGTAAAAAAATAAAGGGGTAAACCTCTGTTGCAACTTTTGGCACAGTCTTTTTTCCATTCTTTAACGGTATTTGCTTTCAAAACGATTCCTTATACTTCTACAGTATATAGTTGCATTTGGTGCTCCTGTCTGCAGCCTGCCCCCTGTTCCAAATTCACACAACTTCATCAATTGATGAGGAGGAACCTTAAAGCTACTACGACTTTCAAGGTGTTAGTAGCTCCAGGGTTTTGGAATTGTACCCAGGTGCCATTTTGACAGACATCCCAACAATGAGGGATTTCAGATGCAGTTGCATCAGGCTCAGTTCTTCCTTATTGTTGAAATTACATTGGAATTATGGGGAAAATGCTGGATTCTGGGAAAATAAACATGGTGACTTGCGTCCAAAATCACACTTTCACACTGCACTAGTGTTTGTAAATGACTTAAATGTTCTGCCTATTATTTTTTAATAATCCAGATGTTCCTCGATTAGATATTGTTTTACCGCGAAGCATAAATAATATAATACCTTCTCTCATGATAGCTCAGAAGAATTATGGAGGTTGTGCTGAATGTAAAATAGTCAAATTTTCTGTTCTGCACTGTTTAGAACAAATAAACACACACATATACACTACTTTGCAAAAATGCACACTTCACTTAGCAATTCTGTCATTCCACTGAATATCCTATGCTGCGGTATTTTAATTTTTAAACTTTACAACAAAAAATAGGTTTGTTTTAATATATAATAGTTTTTCTTAACTGAAATGTGTTCAGAACCAAACTTTTATATTTTGTATAGCCACCAATTGGTGCAATAACAGCTTTTGGAATAAGTTTGTACCAGCTTTGCACACTATTGGAAGTGATTTTGACCCATGCTATCAAGAAGTTGCTCATGTTAGTCAGCTGGCGCTAGGTCAGTCATTTACAATTTATTCTGGAGCACCGTGTTTCTTTAAACTATCGCTAGATTGCAGAGCCAGGTCGAGAAGGTCAGGTGCCCTAGGAAACCTGGATGGCCACCTCACCCCCTCCTGCGTGCACTTGGTAATGCAGTGATGTTGTGTGCACGGATGCTCCTTTGTGTGGTGACGTTACATGGGTGCGTCAGAGAGGGCAAACAAACTCTTAAGTGTTATGAAGGGGGCCCAGACTAGGGGTAAGTGAATATATGGGTAAGTGAAGAGGAATGTGCCTTGCGTTCCCTTCACCTTTGTGCCCTAGGTACAACTTCCTACACCTAGTTCCGGCACTGCTTGATTGTAATTCATTTTCAAATAGTGCCACAGATTCTCAGTTTGACAGAGATCATCACACCTAATAGACTTTTAGTAGTTTAAAGATGGTCCTATGTGACTTTGAAACCAGGTACTGAATCAGGTCTGTAGTGGGGAAATTTCCCTTATTCAGATATTTGGCCCTCCATTTGAATTACCCATTAATGGAGCTACCTGGACACCCAATTTAAGGTAGGGTGGCCTTGACCAGAGAAGGAAGGCATTAAGGAGTAGTTAAAGTTAGGGTTATAAGGCAAAGGTGTTAGTCTGTACCTTAACCATGGTATTAATAGCGAAGTCAGAGGTTTGTTCTTTCTGACGTGCAACATGGAAGCAGCATCCCGCTCTCCCGCACTATTAAGTTTAAGAGTTATGAGGGTTTTCTGAGGTTTATGTTTTCTTATTGGGTAAAGTTATATTGTTACAGTAGTGGGATAAGAGATTGGAATCACAAGTGAGACTTACCTTGCCATCACTTGCCTACACTTGCCCAGCTGTAATGGGTGGCTGGAATGGCAAGTCTGTCAAGCATGTCTGTGTTGCTGGTTAACAGTATTGGTTTTGTGTTACTAAGAGTTTATTGATCAATATGTTAATAAAGCTGTGCCCTTTATATACTGTATCCAATCTAGGTTGTCCATATGCTTCTTTCCTTGGGGGGAATGCCTGGGTAGGAGGTACCTGGATCATTGGGGAAACATTTAGGATGGTGCCACCTTCTGTCTCTGACAGCATCATTATAGTACTCAAGAAGTAAAGCCAACCAAAACTTTATTTCCTAATGATAAACAAAAGTTATTACATGTTGAGTTTGAATTTAAGTTAGTCATACAGTTCACCTTATACTTGAACTCTATAAAGATATTCTGAGATAATTTGTAGTTGGTATTACTTTATCTTTTGTGGTTTTTACATTATTTACATAATTCGTTCTGCCACTGCCAGGCTTTTACTCTTATATAGTTGCTAGGGCTTAATTGCTATGTCAACCAGGCAGCAGGTCATGACAATGGAAAATGAAAAGTAAAGGTTCTAAAAATAAATCTATGTATTTTGGTTGTCCGGGTCAGTGTGCACAGCTTTTTCAGTTCCAAGACAGAAAGGCTACTAATCTGAAAACCTAAATAAAAAATAGTTGTTAGATAGACTAGTTGATACATAAGTTTATTACTGTCCATCTATAACATACTAAAAATGTATTTAAAGGTGAATTTCCCCATGAAATTAACTATGGCAATAATAATTATAATTCAATTTCAAAGCTAGTAATTGTCTAAAGAATTGTAAATTCATTCTGGCATGCTGATGTAAATTTAGAATCTGAATAGAAAATGACACTGTGATTTTCCTACATATTCATGTTTTTATGTGTATGTGTATGTGTATTATGTGTATTCAGGACAAATTGCCTAGAAATCTGAGCACACTGTATGAAAGAGGTTTATGTGCATTAGGCCTTGGTAGTGTTCACCTCAGTGGAAGCTAGATTTTTTCATTTATACATATTATTTTGTCTGTATATGAATGTCTACCGTTCATTTCATTATAGAAACACTGGATTACCTTTGCTCTTGCTAAGTGGGTTATGCAATATTGCATGATAAATACACAAGTAATATTCTTAGACTACGTTTATTAAATGTCAGATCAGTCTTGGGTGAATAGGAATACAAATTTACTATTATCCATGATATTTTTTGCAGTGTGTGCTTGAATGTGTGTATATATATATATATATATATATATATATATATATATATATATATATATATATATATATATATATATATATATATATATATATATATATATATATATATATATATATATATATATATAAGTCTGAAAGCCGGCACTGCACGTTTACAGGTAAACGTTGCCTGGGTGCGAAAAGCCCAAAAGTTTAGTAAAGAAATGAAAAAGCTCGCACTCACAGGGCTTATCAAGTCAAAAAAAGTGTTTATTTGGATCAAAAATCGACTAACGTTTCGGCTTGCACTCAAGCCTTTCTCAAAGTGAATATACAAACAATCACCAAACATTTAAACCCAAAAGTGGCGGGAATCAGTGTGGTGTGACGTCACAATGACGTTGATTGGGGATTTTCCATTAGGGAGAACAGGTAAACACATCTACACAACAATGAGACAGTGTAACAGTTACATATATAAAGTGATCTGTTCAAAAAAACATAGTTGTAATAGCAGCGTAACATCGGTAAACAAGTTTGCAACAATGTATAGCTATGACCCGGGTTCGTTCTAAGTATAACTCCGGATATGCGTCTACGTAGTACACTCAAATGACAACAGTTTAAGTAAAATCAAATTATTTTAGCAGCGGAGCCAAGTAAAAATAACGGTTACCCGCCTGCTGAAGGGGTTACTCGCTGGTGGCTCCATGTACCTCAACGTGCGCAGTCGAAGCCCGTGCTCCCAAAGGTCTCCTGCTCTGTTGGAGTGACTGCGCAGTCATGTGTTTACCTGTTCTCCCTAATGGAAAATCCCCAATCAACGTCATTGTGACGTCACACCACACTGATTCCCGCCACTTTTGGGTTTAAATGTTTGGTGATTGTTTGTATATTCACTTTGAGAAAGGCTTGAGTGCAAGCCGAAACGTTAGTCGATTTTTGATCCAAATAAACACTTTTTTTGACTTGATAAGCCCTGTGAGTGCGAGCTTTTTCATTTCTTTACTATATATATATATATATATATATATATATATATATATATATATATATATATATATATATATATATATATATATATATATATATATATATATATATATATAAAGGAAATGTACATGCTCATAGCCTTCTTTCAAAACTCAATAGGGCTAGAAATGCTGGATTTACTATTCAAGCACAGATGTTAAGCAGCTCTATAACATTAATGATCCATGCATTCAAATTGTCCACTGGAGCTCTCCATTAGTGTAACTAGAGATGACCATGCATGGGGCAGGATGTGCAACTGAGCTCCGCTGGGCCCCCTTCAGTGTGCTCAGAAGAACCCCCTGCCTGCCATATGTTTTATTTTGCACCCCATGTACCCCTAGTAGACTGGCTTTCGCATGATACTGCAACTGCTGACAAACTAAGCTTAGAGGTTTTTGTAATTTATCAAAACATCAGCAGAAAGTAAGGTTAAATCTGTTCAAATAGCTACATTTTTATTCATTCAGATGCAGAAAGCACTGGCTTGTACACTGTCATATGAATGAGAATTTTGTAATGTGTGTGTGTGTGTGTGTATATATATATATATATATATATATATATATATATATATGTATATGTATATGTATATGTATATATATATATATATATCATTTGCAACAGAATATTATTAAATGACAAATAAATTATCAATGACCTGAATACCAGTTTTTTTTTAAAATTTACACCACCCGTGGCAATTTTTTTAACGTCAAAAAACTTTGACTAAAGCTACCTCACCAGTTTAACCTTAATCTTGTTAAGAAAGCCAAAATAACTTCAAACACCAACTTCAGATTGATGAAATTGTTCTTCCATGTGCCATCCAGAAAAACTGCTGTATTCATGAAATGGAGTAAATGAATGTTGTCATAGGTATTATACATATTAGCACTGAGTTGTGTCATGGGGAGGCCTGGAGAAATAACAAGTATTGAGCTGTCTCATAGGGGGAATCTGTCAAATTTTGTGCAAGCTAAGTTACCCTCAATTACAAGTTACTGCATTTTAACCCTTTATGTGCTACTCACATTAGAATGTAGGGCACCAATATATATAAGCAGCATTTCAACGCTGCTGTATATTTTACTTGTTTGTGTTTTACGTTGATCCGTGCTGCATCATGTGTTACCAGTAAACATATAAATAAGAAAAGGGTTAAAGAGTTGGGAAATATCATTGCCGTATATGGGAACTTTCTCCCAGATAACAGATCCATTTCCTACACAAAATTGGCAATGAAGCGATATGCGATTTCACAGATTACAGCACAGCGACATTATGGTTGTGACTGCGTAATGTATACTATTATGGAACTGTCATTGGGAGAGATTGCCATGCTTGGGAATATGCTATATCATCAGGTGCTAAACTGACATGGGGAGAGAATTTCCATCACACTCCTCAATATGCAGTATATATTAGTACTAATCTGTCAGAGGTAGAAAATCTTGCAAGAACTGAGGGTGAACTCAACCTGTTTGATATGCAGCAGTTGGAGTATTTTTGTTGGGTATACATGTCAGTGCTGTTTATTAGTACTACAGTGGATTACTTTACCCTAATATATGGATTAGATTGAAGTATGAGCTCTTCTCCAGTGAGTTGGGATAGTTCATTATCTCGCTTCCAGGTGATGTAATGGTACATGCTTGGTATATGTTATATAGAAACCCTTTATCAACTATGGAAAGTCTTTCTCTGATTGCCATCTCCCATGTTATTCCATTTTATCCAAATAATCCAAATGTTTAAAAATGATTTCCTTTTTTTGTAATAATAAAACAGTACCTTGTACTTGATCCAAACTAAGATATACAGGTATGGGACCTGTTATCCAAAATGCTCAGGACCTCTTTGCTGCTGCAACGGTAATACTTAGAGGTACTCAGGACTTTATGTACTAAGTACTGAGCACTTTGGACTGCACCCTTTTATATTCATAATCTATTCATTACATACACTGAATGAGACTTTGGAGCTCTGTGATGACACACAGACAGAGCACCTTTGTCATGTCCCCTGTTCTTTGATATGGCTGGACACATGTCCTCCTCTCTGTAGAGAGACCCAGCACTGTATGTTCACTTTTCAGTCCTCCACTCAAAACCTCCTCATCTGAGCCTGAAACCACCCTGAGGGATGGATTTCTGGCACCTGCCAAACTCTGGATGGGCTCTGACCTTTGTAACTCGCTGCGTGAAGCTTCATCAACAGGGCCCCCTTCCCATCTCCTCTGCTCTCCTTTGCCAGCTCTTTCAGGGAAAAAGAAAGTGGAGGGGTGAAAGCCTTTCAAAGGTACAATCGGTGAGGTTAATAAGAGGGATCCCGCAGGGGAAGCATGCCGGGGGGAGAGCCAGCAATAACCTTTTCTATGGAAATATGTGTCAATCAAACCCAGCCATTGGAAGGTAGATGTGTCCCTGCACTGCAGCCGCTGTTTTTTTGTTTCCTCTACCCACAGAGAGACAAACATTCAGTGTTTAAAATAGCTTGTCTCAGGCAACATGTAACCCTTATAATACCAAAATCTCTGCATTACTACGGAACCCAACAATACTTTCAGCTAAAGGTCTTAAAAAAAGGGATGAATGATGGTCGTTGGAAAAAAACATACAGTACCTTCAGAGTGGAATATCGGGCAAGGTATTTACCACACAATTGTCCAGCTTTATTATATATGTAGTCATTTGCTGTTAGTTTAGGGTATGTGATAGTGTAATGACTTAAGAAATATATATGCTAGGGGCTTAAATAGATCAGAAAGGCTATTAGCAAGCTGCTGCTGACTTTGTATCTTTGTGCATGAACACTAAAATATGTTTAAAAAGCAGTTCTACTTGTGTTTTTTGAAAACAAGTGTGAAGGAAATTGAGTAAAAAAATATATAGAATCAAGCAGTCCTGTATTGAGTCTAATCCATAACTACTTGAAGTCACTACTTAGTGACTTGTTGGTCTTAAAAGTTCATTGTTCTGATTAATTAGAAATTTAATAAACTGTATGAAACAAGACTGTACAAGGTCCCTGGCCATAGGATCCAAGAGCTAAAAGTTCTGGGCCCCAGTACAAAACCATTCACTTTAATTCATAAAAAAAGGCTGGGGTGGGATGATTCATAGTTCCTCATGGTGACAATGTTGATGTCCCACCCTTGCTTTTCTAGACGAATAAAAAACAAAGATATTTCCACGTCAGAAGGTAGAACAACTGGATTAACCACTGTGCTTTAGTGTGTCAAAGCAAACTCCACCCTATGGTGCCGATTTAGATTGCTTGTGCTTTTTGGCAAATATATGCAGGAAGAAAAGCCATATTATGACTCTTACTTCTATAACTGATTAATATAATGTCTTAAATGGAGATTTTCTTTATAAAAGCAGTGACTGAAAAAAATATTAAACTACATGGATAGCTAAAGTAGGTGGTGGGGGTTAAGACTCACCCATTACCTAATATTTTGAAATAACAAAATGTTGAGTAACTAAGTGTAGATTGTCAATGACACACTCAGACAGTGCTCTGTGTCATGGCTGAGAGGGGCCTTCCTGCTGTAAATTAGCAGCGACAGCTTTGGACAGTGCTGGTTCTCTTGTTAATGTAGAATAATTTGACTGCAGATAACTGGGGACAGATTTGGAATGTGATGCCCTAAATGCAGATTATCAAGGACAAGATCAAGTTTATGAATTCTATAACATGGTCTGTACGGTAACACCCTGGCAGCAGAAAATAAGGATTGTTTGGAGATCTGTCTTTCTGTTTAATGTAGCATAGCCATAAACTGTGTATTGCTTGGGTAGACTCATTCAGTGCTGGGCTTTTAGGACAAATTAATTCAAAGTCAAGTTGCAACAGTATGTAATATGAGGAGATATCATCAATGCAGATTATCAAGAATACAATCAGTGTTGTATATTTATTGAATGATTGTCTTGTCAAAAAAACCAGAGGAGAAATATACTGTGCTGCACTTGTACTTTATAATGTCACATCCATGTGACTAAAGGTCATCAGATTACTGTGAAATTCTCTCATCCAAAATGAAGATCATTATGAACAACAATGGACAGTGAAGGATGTCTCTGACACACAAATGTAAAAGGTTATTAAGGGTGTGTAGGTTTGATCTAACTCATTTGCAATAAGGTTCTGGCTAGATGCGTAAAATTTTCCATCAAGGGAATCTTTGTGGTTTTCACCCCTGTGTGTGTCATGCAAATGCTCCCTTGTATATAGCATGCAAAGGTGGAAGTATGAATGGAGTCCTTAGAATTCATTCATACAGGATTATTTATATAAAATGATGCTTTCCCTCCAGATGGAGATAATGAGGTATTAAATAAACTAGTGCTGTTTTATGTAACCGACTCTATGACTCATCATTCTGGAATGTTTTTAGAAAATCACTTTACAAGAGATCCCCCACTTAATAAACTTTATATAGTTAATGTAACGCTAACTTGGGCTATACAGGCCAAACGGGGTTAATGTCCAGCTAGTGCTTAGAGCATGGGTTACATGTGACTCAAACACTTCGGGCTAGGGCCTTCGCCAAGTGAAAGATTTCAGATGTGGTGTATCTACAACTCCCACTGGCTGCTGTGCAGTAAAACAGGAAACAAATGGGCGCCAGGAGGTTCTTGCAGTCAAACAGAATAACTTTTATTTGTCAGAGACAAATGATCCACAGGGTTGTACTAACATGGGTACAGAGGCATTTGCAGAATATATATGCACACCCCGCTCACACAGAGCTGACAGAGGTAGATGCAGAATATATAGGCACACACACACCACACAACTCACACAGAGCTGGCAAGCTCACAAATAGCTCATGGTTAGAGGCAGAATAAATATAGGCACGTAACTCACACAGAGCTTCAGAGGCAAAAGCTAGTTCATTTTCCCGAGGCTGTAGCCAAGGCAGAAATATCTCACACGTGGTCTGGATCTCACCCAGTGGAGTGGTCAGGGAGGAGAACCTAAAGCCTGACACCCTATCCACTGTGGTCCCTTCACTGTAGGCAAATCTTACAGCCTGTGAATCTACTCCCAGCTACAATCCTTGGTGGAGCACAAAGCTGTTCTTTCACTCTTCCCTCTCTGTCTTATAACATTATATTCCTGCCACTCATTAGCCTCATTCACGGGGTCCCTGCTCCCAAAATTATCTCTCTAGAGGTACTGGTCCGTCTAGAGCACATGCTGTACCCAGGCTCCCTTGGGCACACCCAGCTGGATCAGCATCCAGAAGCCAAAGAGGAAGATCCACCCGTTCACACTCACTATACCAGAGTGTGTCAGGACGTGTCAGCCTCCTGGCCAATAATATAACTATGCAAATTACATCTAGCTACATGGACATCTGCTCAGCAACTAGGGAGATCAGGAAGTGTAGGGATTTAAAGCCATAGGGGCACATTAATCCTGTGGGTCCCTACATTAAGATAACCTTTGGCCAAGTTTCCAGGGGAAAATCCAAAAAAGACTCCCCACTCAATAGCTCACTTGCCATGGAATACAGTATGTATACAGTATAAGTATAGCTGTATTTAAATGACATACTCATACCTATCTGGCAATGTTTGGGCATACTAAGACCCATTTATGAAGCCATGGCCAATACAAACAGTGTTCATGCATTACAAAAGCCCATGCTTACTGATCAGGCTCTAATCGAGGCCCATGTAAGCAGAGAATACAGTTGGAACACATCAAGTTGTTCCTGCAGGAAGGATTAACCAGAGGGGGCCGCAGAAACAACAGCCCAGTTTGTAAAGGTCCTAAACCTGTCTAGTCATATGGGTGCATGAGCTTACCTTATGTAACATGTATCTCCAATTTGTTTAAGCCTGTCCTGATCATAAGGACGCATGAGCTCACCTTATTTATAATTAAAATCCTGCACTAATTAAGCCAATTCTAATTATGTGTTGCCAAGTCGTTACTTTAGGTAGAGACACAAGACTGCACAGGCCTGTCCTGGTGAAATGCAGTCAGAAGACCATCATACATTCAACAAAAAATATCTTTTACTATGCTTCATTTTCGTTAGATATTAAAGAAATGGAGATAAAGCATTTTTTCTTTCCGTCCACTGCCTCACTCCCTCACGCCTCAGTCAGTCGGATATCTAACTCGCTGCTCGGAGAATTTCCTTCTGATTTATTATACCCAAAGTGAAGTGATGTGTAAACCTGACACATTTGATAACCTCCTGTGAAGTATTCTCACTCACCAGCAGATTGAAAAATAAATGAAAAATACGCAGGAATCTGAAAAGTGTCGGATTCCCGTCCCCAGAATTGGCTCTGCTCATTCTAAGGGTTTAGATTGTTCCAAACAACCTGAATTTAAAGATACAGCAAATACAGTATGAGGAAGAATGGAACTACATATAAATATGCCTCAATTTATTGCCATTAAACGCTCACACTGTGGCTCTGCTGAAAACATAAGGTTTATATTTAACGCTTAATATTCTTGCTCTAAAGTCTAAAAATGCTGCTGACACTCAGGCAGATGAAGGATGTTTCTTTGGTGAACTTAAAATACTCAAAGATAGGGAGACAGACATTTGGCTTTAGTAACAGTTGGTTTTATATGGTAGGAACTACATTATTTGGTTCATATAAAACTGAAAGTAATCTATTAGTAGAGGTGACTTAATGAGAAGCTTAGGGAAAGACAATGGTATAAATGCTATGAATCTGAAGGCCTGTCAAATGGACCTACACTAGACCCCATGGCTGTGGCCAGGTATTAGACATCAAAATAAGACTTTTTTTAAATAATTAAACATAACAGCAATCCTACAAGTTGTGCCAACTGCTGAACAGGTCAACAGACATGAAATTAAAATAGAACCCAAAAGTCTCTTGCTGCAAAGGGGGGCAAGCTGTAGGATAGTGCTCCTCCCCTGTGTCTTAACTCGCCAAGTTTGTATGCAACAAAAACTACTGTTAGGGGCAGATTTATCAACGGTCGAATTTCAAAGTAATGGGAGTTTTTTTGAACTCCCATAACTTCAAAAGTCGTATAAAAAAAAGACCAACCGAAATTTATTAAAAAAAAATCTAGGCTGTTTTCGATCGTTCAAATCGAAGTGAGATCTAATTCGATTCAAAGTATTCTCAAAAAAAACGGCAGGTTTAAGATAGCCAAAGTCGAAGTTTTAAAGAGGCAGTACATGAAACATTTCGATATTCAAATTTTTTTGAAATTCGAATCGGATTTGGACTATTTCCTAGTCGAAGTACACAAAAAGAGTTCAAAATTCTAATTTTTTTACTTCAAATTTTCAATTCGACCCTTGATAAATCTACCCTTTAGTGTGAAACCCCCAAAGCTGTGGCACTACAACACAATGTGCAATTAATAACAATACAAATTAATAAATGCCTGAAGACATGCAAAAAATAAAACATATGTATGTCTGCTTAAAAAGACAGAGGAAAGATGTCTTTCATAAAATCATCTGTGAGTACAATTAATCCAAGTTCAAGGATTCCTATCTCTCCTGCCTACAGCCATTGGCCAATGCCAACCAATAAGCCATCAGCCAACCAATAAGTTCAAAACAAAACTATTCCCAGGTTGGCCCAGCAGCCAAGGCCCACTTTAGGCCCCACTAGGGAAGGCTGTTGGGTGAGCATATTAAAGAAATTATAGTCATACGTAATCATAGCAGTTTTTGCTTGATGGGTAGGGATAGTTGTAGTGTTTCCCATTTCTACAGGGAGGGAATTATCTAGGGAGCCCCCATGCATTAAACTGTATTATGAATGTGGGGGAAATGTATTATGTGCGAAAATGGCAAAAAGTCAATATTAATTTCAAATCACCAAGGGTGATATATGTGATATATGTGAAAATATATTGATTTAGTGTTATTGCTCATTAATTTGTGTGAGCAGATATTGTTGCAGAGGTGCTCCAGAATACTACTGCATAGGTCATAAATCTTAGATTCCATGAGAGGAAATGAAGGGAATTACATCAACAAGAGCTCTCTTTAGAAATGACAAAGTATCCGAAAAAGGACAATTCTAACAAGATTTAGATTAACAGCACCTGATTTTGCCGATGCAAATGGGTCCATTGAGGTCTTAGGTTATAGCTGGAGCAGACTAGCAGGTAACAGACACCATCCCAACACATGTGGCAAATTTATTTTTATTTAGACAGTAGGCTATGGAGGCATTAAGGCCACATTATAGGGTATAGTAAATGTGTATCTATGTTGAAGAAACATTTTACTACCTTCTGCTTTGGTATTTTTAAATACTGCATATACTCGAGTATAAGCCGAGTTTTTCAGCTCACAAAATATGCTGAAAAACTCTACCTCGGCTTATACTCGGGTCAAGCGCAAAAAATGTCGCCAGCGTCTAAGAATAGTCACCGGCATCCAAGAATAGTCTCCAAGAATATTTGCCGGCGTCCAAGAATGGTTGCCGGCATCCAAAAACGAGACACCGGCACCTCCAATGGGAGCAGAAACCCTCAATTTTTTGATTGAAACTTACCAGAAGCTGCTGCATTTCTCACCCTAGGCTTATACTCAAGTCAATAAGCTTTCCAGTTTTTGGAGGTAAAATTAGGTACCTCGGCTTATACTCGGGACGGCTTATACTCGAGTATATACGGTACCTCCTGATTCATCTACTGTATGTGGCAACGGCATTGTTTACCTGCTGATACATTACTGACCAGATTTCTTTTACTTTTAAATTGATTCTACTGGAGGGTACAGAACTCAGTAGGGATGTAGTGAACTCTGTCTCAGCATGGCAGCTGTACCTGTGACAGTAATGTATTGATCTGCTTAGTGCTACTTTATTCTGATAGAAATGCAGAGATTGTCAACAGCAAGACATTTCCAGCTATTAGTCATGTAAGACGACCTCTTTAAATGTTAATAAAAATTACAGCAGCCAAATTATACTGGTCTAGGTTAGAGATGGGCAGAATCACATGTAGCTGTGTTTAGGTGAGAAGGAATTAATTAAAGCAGGAGATGGCCAGGCCCAGGGGCAGAGTCAGAGAGGGAAGTGATGTCAGGAGAGGAAACAGTTCACTTCTTTATCATCTGAGCAGGTAGAAACACCCCACCAACCCTCCCCCATTTTGCATATTTTGTGAAATGTAAGGAGTTTTCTTCTTTATGTTCTCATATTATCTATTAATAACTGAATATGGATGTTTTCCTGAATGCGCTGTTATATTGTGGTTTCTGTATCTTTATACGGTATAATTGTGAGAGTCTGCATTGTATTCATTTATGTTAAATTAATATGAAATGATTGAACCCTGGAATGTTTCAGATCACCATTGAGGTTAGGAAGAAATGTTTTCCCTCTTGAAGCATAATTAGCACTGACTTCAGGGTGGGTTTTTTGCCTTCCTCTGGATCAAAACAGTGCACATATGATATTATATGTTAAGTTTTATTTGTCACAGCAGCTGTAGGACCTTGCCTGAGTACTGCACAGGTAAGTTTAGATGAATGAGAAAGGAGGTTCTCTCCTGTGACTGCACGGTGGATTGATTTGATTGATTGATACATTTTAAACCCATCTCTGTCTTCTAGTATCATTATAAGGTATATAATAATGGGGTTCTGTGGGATGGATCAAGGCGAAGGGTCAAATTGAGGAGTCCCCTTGTCATGAATGTTAAATACAGAATTTATATATATCATATTTGTGAGTTTCTTGACTTTATTTTTTCTGCTGAAATTTATCTGGAACTATAACTAGATTTCTGTATTAAAAAGCCATTTGGAATGCCTACAGGGCCGGATTTACATAGTGGGCGCCCCTAGGCCCACTGCCGTTCATCGCCCTTTATTTGTGTAAATTTTCATCATCTGGACTGGAGCAATGGGGACTGGTGCACGGGAAATTTAAAAATGATTCTATCTTCTGCGCATCCCCAGTGTTTTTTAAACCAATGTGGGTGTGGTTGGGCAGCATGCCACCCCCCTAAAATCCTGCCGCCCTAGACCCGGGCCTAGGTGGCCTTTCAACTAATCCGGGCCTGAATGCCTATCTGCCAAACACCATGACTGATCTGTTTGCAGCAGAAAAAATTATCTCAAATGGAAATAATAATGAATAAAAACAATGCTCACTAGATGCAACCACGACAGTTTAATGGTGGTTATAACTATAACAGTTCCAACTATGATAGTAGTCAGACAAAACATTGCTCTTCTTTGATAAGATGTATTCTTCTTTTACCTGCTAGAAAAATAGATTCCTATTTTTTTCATTATAATTCTTATATATATTTCTGTTATAACATTCCTAATACTTGGAGCAAAATGGGGAGATTGGTAGCTGGATTAAAATAAAGATGGATATACATTCACCAGATTAGGGGATATTAGCCCAATTCAGCCAAACAAAGGCTGATTTGATCATCCATGAATCAATGATTAAATCATACATATGTGTGTGTGTGAAGGGGAGGAGTCATTCAGACACCCCTCCCCCAGCTAAATACTGCAATGATTGACTTATTTACTGTAAATTTTTTATCCAGCTCAGCCGATATCTAACTGGAATGTGTCAGGCTGGTGGAAAGTCTAAATTCTCAATGTCTTAGCCCAAACTGCTAACTGGGTCAGAACAGTTCCCATTAAAAATCTGCCAATGTATGCTGTTTTATGCCACTTTATATTTTACTCAAAGTCCATTCTTTTAAAGCCCTAATAGGGGACAGGCAAAGACGTATGTGTGATCAGCTACAACTCCCAAGTCAACTCAGTGTCAAATCTAAAAAAGGACATATTTACTAAGGCCCTGATATTTCACTTACTTTCACAGGGACAACATAGTGGGAACCTGAACATTGAATCTAAGGTCTGCAAGTCACCCCTACAGGGCTAATAAATATAACACTGTCAAAATGTGTACAGGGCAATCTCCAGCTCAGGGGAATCTCTCTCTGAATTAGAATAAAGCTCCAGTCTGAGCTTGTCCCTGATAATCTGCAGTAAGGAGCCTACCCTATATTGCATTGCCATCTGTAACTGTCTGAGCATGTCCTGATAATAAGTAGAGAAGCCAAGAGGTCCCACCACATTAGATGAAACATAACTGTTTGTACTTTTAATCTAAAATAAGAAGGTGGCACTTGTTTAGAAAGGAACTCAACTTTATATTAGAGAGCAAAACCCCCACATTGGATAGCAATTCAGCACTGTCCGAGACTGTCCTTGATAATTTGTAGTCAAGTGGTCACGCTACATTGGATAAATCCTAGCAGCATCAGAACCAGTCCCTCATAATGTCTCCGATACATGCACATATCTCGGGGTCTCCCTAGTTACAGACCCATTGTGAATGCAGAGGGAGTCCAGGCAGCTGCAAGAGCAGTAATTAGGGTCTATACATCCTTCACAAGCACTAACTAGGTCAGTATTTCTGGTGGCAGACAGTGACTAAGTGCCAATCTGCTTAATATGAGCATTGTTTATAAATGCTGAGGGTTGAAAACAGGAACTATAAGTCATTCCTACTGGTGCGCCTGCAACAGAATAACAAGAAGTTGATAGAGGGGGTAGAGGGATAATAGGGAGAGAATGAGAGAGGAGTGAGGAAAAGGGTGAGCCAAAAAAAGGCTATAACAAGCAATGGCACCATGATGTGTTCAGGCTTCAACCCCAGTAGTAGGTTATGCTCAATGTTTTATATAAACCTATATTCTACATAGTACTATATACAATACCAACCCCTCTGTCTATCATTATTATTATTATGAAAAACTTGATTCACATCAAGTTCTGCCAAGTTAAGTTCACTCCCCTGCATTTCAGCTCACATTGTCGCAAACACCATGCCAGTCATGGGAGCATACATAGCTACATTCATTATATAGTACAGTATATTTATCAGTTTATATATTCTCAGCACTATTGTTGGAGAAGGATTTGATATACTATAGATGGTATACTGTATACTGTATATTGTTATTTTATATGCAGTATCCTTTTGCAGGTCTGTGAATTCATCAGTAGCTTGGCGTGAAGAATAGAGGCATATGGCTGTTCTTTTTTATTGTCAAGACCAGTGTAAAGTGTTGAATGCACTCAGATCAGGTCATCAAAACAAGAAGAGGATGTGCAGTTTGGACCACAGTGAGAACGAGATATCTTATGGTTAGATGAGTGACGGAAGTGTTAGCTATTAATCCCACTGGGAATTCATTTGCTTGAGTGTTGATTTGTTCTGTGCTGGACACACTCAAGCCTGGCAGCCGCAGTAATAAACAAAGTGAGAAGAGACTGCTACAGTATTCACATATTTGGTGTGTGCAGTGCTGAGCAGACTAGGGTCTTGCTGCCATAGTAATAAGAAAGCAGCATTTTGCGCAGGCGTCTGGGAACTTGGCAATATCCCAAACACAGAGGACTGAATATACCACAAATCAGAGAGAAAGAACGGGATGGAACAGAGAGAGGGGAGGTCAGGTTTTAGAAAGTAGAAAGCCAGCAGAGAGAAGAGGAGGGGCAGAGGACAAAGAAAAGAGAGATATAAAATTGACACATGGCAAGGGACACATATGGGACAAGCAGTCAAAACATTTTAGGGGAGAAACATTCGAGGAAAGAAGAGAATGGCAGAAACACAAAATATATCTATAACACAAAATGGGCAGACAATCAAGCAAAACAAACATAGGCAAAAAAACAGTCATTAAAAGGAATAGGCAAGAAAAGACAAATGGGCTAGGAAAAGATAACACAAGAACATGAACATGAAAGAAAGAGAAAGATGAGAGCAGCACGGTCATAGATTGAAGAGACAGGTATAAAGGAGAGGAAGATTGTGACACATGCAGAGGAGCCTGTCATACATTGGTATGTACAAAGAATTGAGATTTAAACTAATGCTTACACACTTAGTATAAACTGACTCTTGTGCATTACAGGCACCATTTGTCAACATTTCATTTTTAGAACACGCTTTGATACGGTAACTAAAACTAGGCAAGACATATCACAAAGTCAATTTAGTGAGCCCAGTAAAGAGATCACAGACAGGCTCGGGTTTTGTGTGGCTGAATGGCAGTGCAGATAAAATAATAAAACTACAAGGAGATCGTGTTAGCTGCTGTACATTCAGTAATGCAGCCTTCTTTAGTCTAAACCAATTTTCTATTTTTTTTCTTTTTGAAATATAGGAGCAGTACTATTAGAGATTTTTTTAATTGCAGGAGAAAAGTTCCTTTTTTATTTGTGATGTAGCTTTTGATCAATACTAATAATCAAGCACTTAGCATAAAAAAGGAATGGATGGAATACTGTTTGTTAGGCATCTCAAGGTATGCAGTAATGAGGACAGCGCTGTGTTCTTCCCCAAGACATGATTACCTTAACTCATCATATACCAATGATAAACCTGACTATACAACACAAACCTAGAGAGAAAAGAGACAAGAAAAGCAATACTTTCAGGCAGCCATTCATTTCACATAAAATTATCCAAAAATGAAGTGTAGCTGAAGAAGAAGAATTAGCCTTGAGACAGGGGGCAATCATAAGGCTTTTATCTGTATCATGCCCCCCAGTAATATAGCCTTAATATATGGATCAGCCCTATGCAACATGTATTGATCTATTTTGGAAATATGACCCACACCATCAAGATCACAAGGTCAAGGGCATTTAACATTCTTGGTTTTGTATGTGATATATTGTTCACTATAGTAGGATCAGTAGCTAGCATATATAATCAATATATTATAATAAATATTTTTTAACTTGACCTGCTATGTGCAGTGCTTACACTGTGCATATACATATATGCTTCTAGTCTGTTCTTGGAGTCTTGGATACATCATAATAATATAAAAAATATTGGAAACTGTGTGCTGATCTTTTGTAAATGCCTTATTAAAAAAACCCTACCCCCTATCTTACATAGACCCCCTCCCTCCTCCCCCAGCCTAGCTGCTACCCTGGGTAAATGCCCCTAACTTTTTACTTACCGTATATACTCGCGTATAAGCCGAGTTTTTCAGCACCCAAAATGTGCTGAAAAACTTTACCTCGGCTTATACGCGGGTCAGCTAAATCCCTGCACATACCGTAGCCAGTCCCTCACCGGCCGCAGATACGAGGCTCCTTCCGCGGCCCCAACACACCTCCCTCTCCCATAGCGCATCGGGAGACGTAGAGCAGCTCCTCCGTCTGGTGACGTAGGAGGTTATCGCTAGAGGTGTCATGGCTGCTCAGAAGATCAATGAGGCGCTGCACCTAGCAAAAGCAGAAAAAAGGTACCGTATCGACATACAAAGCTCTGTGTTTATTGTCTTGAGCCTGTCAGCAGCAAAAATTCCCAAGCCATGCGATCGTTACCAAGGAATTAGTAGTAAACATGACTCAGACTCTGCATTATTCTGTGCAACTATTATGCACTCAATACACCAGCGTATGTGATGTACAATTTTCCATTCTATAAGGTTGCCTCTGATGCAGCTTATTGTAATAAATATAAAAACAAATATAGTCACTTACACTAAATAAGAGGAATGTCCAAAAAGGTGGGAGGTCACAGGGAAAACAAGTGGCAATTGTCCAGCTAATAGTTCTGACTCTTTTAAATCGTTTTAGATAGATTTCTATGCCATAAAACATGATTACACATTTACCGGTACCGTATATTCAATTTTGAAATCTGACATGGGGCCCCTAGGCTTATACACGAGTCAATAAATTTTTCCAGTTTTCTTAGGTAAATTAGGTACCTCGGCTTATACACGGGTCGGCTTATACACGAGTATATACGGTACCCTGGGGTGCAGATTCAGGGCATTGGAGTTCACAGCAGCCATATTCTTCTTCTTCTTCAGTAATCTTTGGGTCTTCTTCTGGGGCTTAAACAATTTCAGTGACTTTTGGAGCATGTGCAATTGTTCAGGACCGGCAGACTGCTCCAACTGCGCATGTGTCGAAACGGCACTTACTTCCAGAAGATTACAAAGAGAAGAAGATGACTGCCGTGAACTTCACTGGACAGAATCTGCACCAAGGAATAAGTAAAAAGTTAGGGGCATTTTCCGGGGGTAGCAGCTAGCCAGGGGGGAGGAGGGAGGGGGTCGATGTAGAGTACAGGGGTAGGGTCTTTTTTAATAAGGGGTTGAATTTTCCTTAAAGCCTTTCTTTGATGCTGCTAAGACTTTTCAATGATGCCGAGACACATGGGCTCATTTATAAACACTGGGCATATTTGCCCATGGGCGGTATCCCATAGCAACCAGTCAGTGACTGGCTTTTTACTGCCAGCTGCAGGTTGAACAATGAAAACAAATATTTGATTGGTTGTTATGATCTACTGGTACAGTATCTACCCCAATGCCTTAGATTGGATTAGATGCCTTAGGTCATTACATGTACCTCTCATTCACATGTATAAATATATATATATATATATATATATATATATATATATATATATATATATATATATATATATATATATATATATATAGACAAATACAAGATTCCTCTGCACTCAACCCATTATCAATATATTTAAGACAGAGACATTTTGTGCATACTGCTACTGAAAAATGCCTTACCCTTTAAACAAAACAGGGATATGTATAATTAAACCATAGAATTCTTAATGAATCAGATGAAAATTGAGCATAGGACTGGCCAGATATGGGATGACTTTGACGTAGTTGGCCAGCTTAAATATATTGCAATATATGGACAAACAATCCCTGTTTTGTTTAAAGGGTAAGGCATTTTTCAGTAGCAGTATGCACAAAATGTCTCTGTCTTAAATATATTGATAATGGGTTGAGTGCAGAGGAATCTTGTATTTGTCTATATGTATTTTGTGGTCACACCCTCATTGCACCCCCGCCTAATGATTTTAAAAACTAGTGGTGAGCACAACTTTCCCTTGTTTGTTATAGTTCTACAAGAGCAGTGACCAGCTCCATGTTGTAGCTCCCACCCTCTCCAACTATAGTCAGGTGATCCCACTGGTGTCCTATAAAAGGGCAGCCAAGTTTGGGAGTTTTACTTTGAAAGCAGCTAGTAAGTTGCAGGTAAAACGTATTCGTCCCTTTTATAAAATGTATAATTAAACCATAGAATTCTTAATGAATCAGATGAAAATTGAGCATAGGACTGGCCAGATATGGGATGACTTTGACGTAGTTGGCCAGCTTAAATATATTGCAATATATGGACAAACAATCCCTGTTTTGTTTAAAGGGTAAGGCATTTTTCAGTAGCAGTATGCACAAAATGTCTCTGTCTGAAATATATTGATAATGGGTTGAGTGCAGAGGAATCTTGTATTTGTCTATATGTATTTTGTGGTCACACCCTCATTGCACCCCCGCCTAATGATTTTAAAAACTAGTGGTGAGCACAACTTTCCCTTGTTTTTTATATATATATATATATATATATATATATATATAGTTCGTCGTGAAGCCGGCACTCTCGACACATAGTTTCAGATGCCTGGGTGCAGTATCAACAATTTAAATCTCTAATGCACAAGTAAGATCCAAACTCACAGGACTTATGAAAATAATGAAAAATGTATTGCAAGAGTCTAACGTTTCGGCCTCCTCCGTTGAAAAAGGCCGAAACGTTAGACTCTTGCAATAAATTTTTCATTATTTTCATAAGTCCTGTGAGTGCGGAGCTTACTTGTGCAATATATATATATATATATATATATATATATATATATATATATATATATATATATATATATATATATATATATATATATATATATATATATATATATATATATATATATTGAAACAGTCCATGTAAAAGTTTTATATATAGACAAGATTAGTCTAAAACAAATCAATAATAAACACATAGCTATACTCAGCGGACATGTCAACACTCTGAGAAAAAAAAAAACAAGCAGAACATCTAGTTCTCATCCTTACATAGTCAGTAGGTAATATTACATTTTTTTCAGGGGCTGCAGAAGGCTTTTCTGTCATTGCTTATTTATATAAATTGGACTGATACAGATGTGCAGTTCATCTAGCACTACAAGCTTTGGAGAAGTCTGTTCCATTGAAGGAACAATTAGATTGTGTTTCATAACAGATATATTGAGTAGAACCTAAGCCTTTGTCCACATGACCATCTGCTGTCTCTATCCATCCACCCCCCCACACCCACTTATAAACTATGGCTTGTTGTATTTGATCCAGGCACATCTTGAAAGTAAAATCAATGTTTAGTGCTCTGAGGGGCAAACACTGTAATATTCCTACTGTAAACAAATAGAAAAAACATGCATTTCCCTATTAAGGAAACAGTACGTTTTAGCCTATATTTTGTGATTATTTTTACATTATCTTTGAAATTATCTCCATTTTGTGTGCTGTACCCTCTATTTATTAAAGATCTCCTGATGGATGTTATCTCAGTTATCTTCCTAGTGGAGAATCTCACGTGGGTGCGTATTGTACCTTGAATATAATAGCAAGTGACTCATAGTAATTAGCCTTCTTTTATTGCCATGAGTTTTTCCCAAAGATGCAGCAATCAAAACGCACAGAGAACTGATTTGTGTGCCAAGCCTAATTTCTAACTCTGCAGATTTCCGATGGTATTAAATTCCAAGGGTAGACACCCAACAGTCTGACTTGCTGCTCAAAAGAACAAGTGTCAGCCACAACATTCTTTTGTAAATGCTACTCAAGCCAAAATGTGAGCGCTCTCAAGTGATTCTCGCTTAAATCTGTGGTAAACAAAGTCATTTAAGCTTGAAAGAAGAGTTTCTTATTTACTTTTCTGCCAAAAATAGAAAACAAACAAACAGGAGACCAGTCATGTTTTTTGACTAGGGGAAACATTCTTATAGAAAATTACTTGGCTGGGCCCTCTATTGCTGTTCCCTGCAGTGTTAATCAGTAGAAAACTTTTTGAGAGCTGCAGTGAGTGTTTCTCTGATGTCCTTTTTTATGGGTAAACTCAGAACTGAGATAGTTACTGATGCCCATTCGTTACACAGAGCAATACACATCTCAGCTGCTACAGCATTCAAGACTAACAAGGACATTAGCTTTGAGACTGAAGCTTGGATGCTGATGCCTCTGTCATGCCTTTGTTGCACACACATCTATTAATCCAGGCTTGGATAACACAATATTAATGGCAAATCCAGTTTTCAGATATATATTAGGAATACGATTCAGGCATTCATTTTACACCCATGCATAGACATGCAAAGGCTGACTGGGAAGCACAGAGAATTGAGTACCTTGTGCAAAGAGATTGTTTTGGTCACCCTGATAGTATAAGAAAAGCAAAACAAGTTGTACGCATGCCCTCTTAAACAGGGTTTCATTATTTTATAAGCTAAACTGGTGGCATAAGTGAATAAAAATACTTTAGTGTAATTAAATCGATGGCATTATCAAGCAGAAGTGCCTTGTGTGCTGCATATGGGCTGCAGGCCACCTGCTGAACAAGTCTGCTTTAAAGTGTCACTCATTTTCCATCCAGATGAAACATTGCACATGATTCACTGGAGTGAGATTGGCAGTGGAATGGATAATTTTGAGTCTACAAATAAAACATCCGGGATTGCAAATCTCCCACTTTTGACTGAGCTAATCATGTCATTATATTTAATTATCAGTAGCATCACAGTCCCAGCAAGGAAAAAGTCTGACATGCAGTAGCTTTGCCAGACAACTCAGAAAATGGGAAAAAAATGTGTCACAGAGCACACTAATGACCAATGAGGCCATGGGAGGGAGAGAAGTACAGATGTAGGGGCATTACAAAGCACAATAGATTATATCCTGTGTACTATAGTTGTACCCCAAGGGCCCCACTGTTGCTAGGAACCCAAGACAAAGTCCTTTCTGCCCTGCTCTAAAAGCAGCTTTGCCTCCTAAAGCAGGAGTGCTAAAAACTAATACTCCTTTTTCTGAAAAGTAAATTGTGTTGTACAAGTATGGGATATGTTATCAGGAAACACAATATCCAGAAAGTTCCAAATTATGGAAGTCCTTTTGCCATAGGCTCCATTTTAATCAAATAATTCAGATTTGTAAAAATTATTTCCTTTTTCTTCTAATAATAAAACAGTACCTTCGCTGACGGAGTTTCGTTACTGTTAATTCGTCAGTCCGAGCATTTCATAGCAAACTTTCGCTAGCATTCATTTCTGCCTAGCGAAACTTCATTAGTACTCTTATGCGGTCAATTTGAATAAGATGGGTGCATCATCATCATCATCATCATTTATTTATATAGCGCTGTCAAGATACGCAGTGCTTTATCGGTAGTATAGACATCTTTATTAGAGATGTTGGTGCAAATGCTTAAAGTGGCCACTTATTCCAAATGTCCAAGGACACATAATAAAGACATCCTCTAATGCCCAAGATATGAGCCCACCCTAAAACAAATGTGGCATGCCCATCAAATATTTGGAAAAAAAACGTTAACACAAAAATCTTTAATAGTTAGAACTTTTGAAGCAATCCAGCTTTATAATTAAATTAGAACTTTGATAACTTTCTGGCATACAGGATATGAAGTCATTGACATAAGATTAAGGAGGATGTAGCTTCATCTTATCAGTTCTCCATGTCTAAGGTGGCGAAGGAAACTCTGGGGAAAGTGGTAATGTTCTGTAAAATTCGCACTTCAGTAAATGTAGCGACCCTTAGGGTTAATTCCCCCCCGTCTGATCCACATGGTGTGGAAACCCCTGTTTGGAATTTAGCTACCGGGTTTCCAAGGGGCTGGGCAGAGCCCTTGTGCTGGTGCTGCATGGCAGATACCGGAGGATGCCACAAGGTGTCTAGATGCCAAGTGCTCAGACAGGCATTACAGATTTCTGCCATCTTAATGCTGGATGCTACTTCACAGAGGAAATAGTGATTTGAGCCAAGAAGATGTAGAGGCAGGAGGCCACTGAGGCTGGGGTGGCAGCCCCATGCCTGGGAGCTAGACCAGGAGGGTCTGAAGCTCCTGAGTTCCAAAGCTGGATGTGGAATGCTTGTGCTATAGACAGTACTGGGAGCTGCAGTTCAGCTATGGATTCAGCAAAGCTGCATTTGCTTGGATAAAGAATCTCATTGTTGTGGATGCCTTTTTCCGCTCTGTGTGAGCCTGCCAGCTCTGTGTGTGAGCAGGGTTTCTATTGTGTCACAGGCTGTTTGTGTGCCTGCCACATGGGAGCCAGTACCTTGTCCATTGGAAAAGATATTTGGTAAAGCAGCGCTACCTGGGACCATTTGTGCTCTTGTTGGGAAAAGGGACAGAGACTCTTTGTCACCAACGGAGTAGTGCGGGACTTTGCCTGGTAGGGAATTACCAGGATAGGACTGGCACAGGTTCACCAGGGTAGTGGGTCATGCTATTGAATGCATATTTGTACCTTTTACAATTTTACTTACCCTTTAATCTGCACTTTCTTTGTATAAAGTTGATATTGTTATAAAGCAAATTGTGTGCTGAATGTTTTTCCTAATGGGGCCACCCACAGGTGTATTCCCAGATCCCATTAGGTGGAGGCACTGCCATGAGAAGAATTCCCAGTACCCTTTCACCTTGCAAAGGGGACTCAGGACCCAAGTTGGTAAGATGGTACAGCCTTTGTTACCAGGGGGTTGCCAAGAGGGTGTTACATAAATTAGCGGAGTAAAGATCATTGTTCTGAGCGATAGGGCGCTAAACTACGCTAGCAAATTGCCCTCTACACCTGTTAGTAAATTGGCGATGTCCCTGCGGATGGGATTTCTGGTGAATTTTTGCTGGTGACGGCCACTTTGCCCTTTAGTAAACCTGGCCCTTGGTCTTCAGGAAAAACAAAGGTTTATTTTGGCAAACTATTCCCAACATAAATGTTACAGGAACACAGTTCAATATCTTTTTAACACGCATCCAAGATGTTTCTCCTCTCTGGGGTTTTCACCATACAGGTTGGCTTCCACACACTGTAATATTCTGGGTTTCTCCCAAAGCCCTGCTGACTCTCCCCTTCTGAGATATCAACTCACCAGCCTGTGGCCTGGCTCATCTTCTGGCTTGCTTCAATCTCTTTAGACTCTCAGACACCTGGTTACGTCTCCCTCTGCTCCTTGCAGTGGCAGGAAGTACATCCACCCCCTCTGGGAGTTCTTAAAACAGACAGATAACCTTCCTGTTCTGGTCCTGCGCTGAGAGACCTTCCTAATACTCTCACTACAATTAAATATCTTTCCACAGGACAGCCTTCCTGAGGAAAGTGAGGTCCAATATGATAACTTGACCACTGGAGTGGATTGTCTGGCTTGCCTGTTCCTTTCAGAATACTATAGCTTCTACGGCAAGACAGCAAAATCAGTGAAACTATTCATTGTTTAGTACCATCTCTTTGAAGCTTACATATCCAATTGGGGAGATATAAAAGGCAAAATTTCAACACCTTTCTTTGATCCTTCTACCACAGTATGTACAGTATACATACAGTATATGCTGTGAATAATTTGTAAGGGTTGATTTTGATGGACTAATTTTTCAACCCAAATTAACCGTCCAACTGTACTTTTTCTACTCTCAACCCCTTGACCATTATTATTACCATTTAATCATGTAGTAAACATTTATCATGCCAAACTACATCCAGCACAACTGCAAAGAATTATATATGTTTGGTTAAAAGTGGAAGTAATTCTAAAACAACTGGACTTGCTGAGTAATCATTGAAGACATTTCACTACTCATCCGAGCAGTTTATTCAGTTCAACTGATTGGTGTGGGAAATCCTTGGCATATAAACTCTTTCACTAATCCAATCACAATGGTATATTGTGAGAGGTGACATCTGAAACTCACAGAGGTGTGATTCTGTGTAGTTACTGTGATAGGATTACCAAGGTATCATGCAATTCCTAGAAACAGGTGTTACTTGTGAGAGTTGCATGAATGGATGTATGAAGTATTCTGAAACCACCAGGGTACAGATGCTAGAACAGTATTGTATGTAGCATACAGGTGTTGTCGAAGTCCCTCGTCTCTGTTCAGGGATGGTTTCTCAACCTTGATGTAGGGACCCAAAGGGTCAATTTCCCCTTCGGTAGGAGTGGGGTTTCCTAGAGTTTCCAGGGGCAGAGCTCCTGGATTGGTGCAGCATGGCTGATCCCAAAGGAAGCCACAAAGTGTCGCTGTGCACCATTATAAAAGGAGAATGCCATGTGCTCACACAGTCATCTCGATTTGGATGCAGGATTGAGTGATCGTCGGCTGGGGTGCTGCAGTGGCAGACCTCAGGCTATGGAGACACACCACATGGCTGCTATGCCCTGTGTGGGCTCAGGGATAACTAGACCCTGATATTTTTGAAGATGGTTGCCAGACACTCGACTTTACTATAGACAGTGCTATAGACAGTACTGGGAGCTACAGTTCAGGAAATGGATCAAGCAAGTGATATGCTCGGCTAGGAGAGCCTGGAGTTAAAGATTTCATCGCTGTGGATGCCTGTCAGCTCTGTGTGAGACTACCCGTCTATGTGACTCCTTTTAGGTGAGTGTTACCTGAGGGAAGGGGTAGGAAAGGATGAAGATCCAGCAATCTCCTGTTTGTGTGCCTGCCACGTGGGAGCAAATACTTTCTACTGGGAAAGTATGTGAGCAGGTAGCGCTAACTAGAACTGGTACTCTTTTGGGGATAAGGGATTGTGACTCTAGGGCTACCGAAATGGAGTAGTGTGGGACTTTTCCTGGCAGGGAATTACCAGGACTTTACTGCTACAGGTTCAGAGGGTAGTGGGAATTTTTATAAATGAGAATGTAAAAACTACTTCCCCTTTAAATTTGCATAAAAGTTATATTTGTTATATAATAAAGTATGTGATTGATTTGTTGTCCTAATGGGGCCACCGCAGGTGTATTCCTGGATCCCATTAGGTGGAGGCACTGCCAGAGAAACATTGGCAGTACCCTTGCAAAGGGGACTCAGGACTCGAGTTGGTAAGCAGGTACGACCTTGACACCAGGGGGGTTGGCCAAGTGGGCGTTACATTGACATGAATCGCTTCTTTCACGCCAAAGGAGTGTCCCTTGTCTTTTAGTTGTAGAAAGACAGCTAAGTCTTGCCCTGTAGAGTTCACCCTCCTATGTTGAGCCATTCGCTTGGTGAGCAGTCGTTTTGTACTTTGTACTTAATCCTAACTAAGATATAATTAATACTCATTGGAGGCAAAACCAGCCATTTGGGGTTATTTAATGTTTACATTATTTTCTAGTAGACTTAAGGTATGAAGATCCAAATCACTGAAAGACCCCTTATCCAGAAAACTCCAGGTCCTAAGCATTCTGGATAAAAGGATCCATACCTGTACTATTTTGATTATACTTGAGCACCTTTGTCAGTAGTGATGCCTTTGAAACCCTTTATGAAGGCAATGGATGCCTTTTCCCCCCTGATAACCTGTGATTGGACAACAATCACATGTCAGAGATTGGTGCTCTTTTGGCAGTGAATGGGTGCTGGAAGTTAAATGGATTTGATTTTCTTTGAAAGACAAAATTGCAGATTTAAGCTTGAAGATTTAATGTGTAATTAGCAGTGTATCACAGACGGGTTCATGAGAAGAATGGCAGCATTACATTTGTGAAATTTCATTTTTAAGTAAATCTTTCATGGGAGAATTAATTGCAGCACTATGTGAGGCGGCTGCTGGATGAATCAGCTGCAGGGAAGACAGGCATTAAAGCACACAAGATTCACTGGAGCCCAGGCTCGGGTGCTACTGAAGAGATTACATTGAGTCTTTCAGTTCAGAATTCTCCTACAAAAAGCTGGAGATACATCTGTGTGTTGAACGGCAAGATAAATGAATTAGTCTTTAATTATATGACAGGGTCTGAAAAGGGTTGAGGCATACAGTATTCTAGTGATGGTAAGCCTCACAGTCCTGCCGCATTTAATGCTGAGTACAGCCCTGCCGCATTTAATGCTGAGTGTCTGGAGTATTTTGGGAGGAGCAGATTCCTATTTGTTTTTTTGTTTCCCTGAGAGGGGTTCTGGTTAAAAAGCAGTACACTGTTCAATGTGGACTACAGTATGTTTTTAAGAGTGTGCCTCGCCATAAATATTATTTTTGATGCAGTTGCCTCCCTTCCATACACAACACATCTTTATATTGTATATGTGAACAAATGCACAGCTGTAGGCTGCATTGGTTTTCTAAGTGGCAACACCAGGAAAAGCTAAACTAATTACTGAACATTCATTACACTACAGGTCTCACATTTCACAGGGAAATTCAATTTGTTCTTTGATATTTAAAGCATGTCTGTATATGTTAATTACTGGCGTTGGCATTGGCACTGGCAGTACATCCTTCATGTGGGGGTGAGCAGAGCAACGCTCTAACAAGCTAAATACACAAGGGCTCATTTACCAACACTGGGCAAACGATTGGCTTAATTCTTCTTCCTGCAGTTGACTGAATAGAGCTAATTACTGATTGGTTTACCAGTGCACAGGTACAGGTACAGGTACTGAAGGCATTAGAAATAGGCATCCGTATATAAAGCAACCATACAAAAGATACCTCATAAATGCACAACAAGTAGCACCGGATTTCAATATGTTGTAGTTTTTTTTTTTGCACCTGTGCATTGGTGATAGGTAGGACCCGAAAATCTCCCTAAATCACTTATTGGCAATTGCCACTTTGAAGCCCAGTACCAGAGACCTCCAACTATGTATTAATCACAACCTACCACTTGAGGGAGATAAAGAGCCGTATATCAAAGTTCATTTTTTATATATTTTTTAACTATTATATAATAGCTCTGTCAAAAATGTTTAATTAACATAGACATATGTTATGACAAGATCGCAATTTCACTTGTGACCTTCTTCATCTAAGGACAGGAAAGAATTTTGGTAAGGGGTTGTCTGCCTGTTTTGTTTCTGACCTGCACTACATAAAAGGGTAGGTTTTTGATATAAAGTATATGTCAAGTATATTCATTTACAGTAATTATTAAACTGATTCACATTGCAAATAGCAGGGCTGTAGCTATGGGGGGGGGGGGGGCAATGTCACCTGTTATCTTAGGGCATATTTTCAACATTCTAAAACTGCATATTTGGATGTATAAGAACCTAGTTTGATATAGCCCTATTTAGTCTTTTAAATCAGAATATTCTACAGACACTTGAAAGGTGTCTTAGGATCCCAATGGACACCCTACATTATTATTCCCAGCTGTATAATATAGCAGAAGCCGACAGCAGCACCAAATTTTCCCTGGCGGGCGCCCCTATAGCATGCGGCCCTATTGCCCGACCACACGGTCCTAGCGTCCACCCGTACTACCCCCCACGGATGCATGCACGAATGCTCGCAAGTGCCGGAGCACTAGGGACTTGCGCGTCCCCAGTGCTCCCCGTAGAGCAGCTGGGCGGCATGTCGCCCCAAACAATTTGCTGCCCTAGGCCTGGGCCTTTGTGGCCTTGACACAAATCCGGGCCTGGCCAACAGCTGAGTGACAGTACATCTATTATCTATGACATACTTCCACATTCCAAAAATTTAAATGTATTAGCAATGCTGAGCCACCCTAGCCATGCCTTGTTATACCTAGACAAGCCCATGATCCATGCAAAACTATAGGTAAGACCTATGGGGGTATTTACAACTAGCTAGCTAAGTGGTTGAAGGACCATTTAGTTAAAGATGAGAAGAAGAACACTCCCAATACTGGTATGGGACCTGTTATCCAGAATGCTTAGGACCTGGCTTTTCTGGAATACAGGTATTTCCGTAATTTGGATCTTCATACCTTTAGGAATTGTTCAGTGTAAAAATAAAAACTGGGTAAACAGATAGGCTGTGCAAAATAAAAAATGTTTCTAATATAGTTAGTTAGCCAAAAATGTAAAGTATGAAGGCTGGAGTGACTGGATGTGTAACATAATAGCCAGAACACTACTTCCTGCATTTCAGCTCTCTTGGTTTATACTGACTGGTTACCCTGGTTATCAGGCAATAACCAATGAGAGACTTGAGGGGAGGGGGGCACATGGGTCATATCTGTTGCTTTTGAATCTGAGCTGAATGCTAAGGATCAATTGTAAACTCACTGAACAGTTATGTACCATGTTGCCCCCCTTCAAGTCACTGACTAACTCAGAGTTATAGAGCTGCAAAGCAGGAAGTAGTGTTCTGTTCTGTTCTGTTAGACATCCAGTCACTCCAGCCTTTATACATTACATTTTTGGTGAACTAACTATATTAGAAACATTTTTTAATTTGCACAGTTTATCTATTTACACAGTTTTTATTTTCACACTGAATTGTTCCTTCAAGTCTACAAGAAAATCATTTAATAAACCCAAGAGGTTAGTTTTGCCTCCTGAAAAGGCTTTATTATATCTTGCGTTGGATCAAGTACAAGGTACTGTTTTAATATTACAGAGAAAAAGGAAATCATTTTAATAAAATTGGATTATTTGGATAAAATGAAGTCTATGTGAGATGGGCTTCCTCTAATTCGGAACTTTAGGATTACGGGGTTTCTGTGAGAAAACAGTTTAAAGACGTGTTTACTAATACTTTCAATTTCAATTTACAAAACTTTCAATTTCATTGAACTCAATGGACTTTTGAACCTACACTGCTATGTTACAAATAAAAATACTGCTGTTTCAGTTAAAAACACACATTTCACAAGCAAGAGATATTATTTCACAACTGGTGGCTAACATACATATGACGTGAGATTGCATTACGTTCACAATGCCTGTTTTAAACATTTTATAGACAGATTTTTTCTTTCCCAATATCAAAAGGTGCAGAAAGTCTAATGTGCAGAGATAAGAGAATTTTCAGAACATGTTCATCACTTTTTTACGGAGCTTGAATGCAGGTAATTTTGCATACGCCAAGGCATACGCAGAACTTTGAGTAGTGAAGATACTCTTCTTTTTTAGGTTTGTCCTGTGTCCTGTGTAAAATATTCTGAGCCTTGCCCAGTTCTCTCATTTTAATGAATAACAAATCTTATACTGAAATTTTGTTCTCTGTGATATTTTTATTTCAAAGCACTGAAGCTCGAAATTATTTTTTTTAATGTGACATTGCTTTATGTTAGAAAAAGATCTTAAGAGAAATAAAAAAAAAAAAATACGGACTATGCTGTTTGCATGAGTATTCAGTCTCCACACTTTAATATTTTATATAGCTACTCTTTAGCAATACCAGCATTTGGGGGTAAGTAAGTAGCAGCTTTGTATACTGTTCGGGATAAATTTTGGTCTATTTTTTTCCTGACAGATTTACTCCATGTTGTTCGGGTAAAATTAATGAGGTTTTTGTACCTTAACTTACTATTAGTGCTACAGATTTGCTGCTCGATTGAAACTGGGGCTTTGCCTGGCCCACTGCAGTATTTTGTCCTTGGTTTTGGGATAATTTTTCTGATAAATAACTGTTGCTAAACCACATGTTTTTATCTTATTGAAACAGGGTTTCTTAAGTTATTTTTTTGTACTTTTTGGGCCATTGTACCTATTTTGACAAATAGGAACTCTACATAGGCAGTACTGTTTATGGGTTAGAAGTTAGTGACTGAGCTAGGAAGTGTGGAAGCAACATCAAATCCTGGTTTAAGTGGGGCAGAGTGAGCTTAGAAGGGCAGGAGGGGAGGCTGAGCACCATTTTTCAGATCTGGAGAAATATCCTACCTACCTGCCAGTGGATTGGTCTAGGTACTGTAACTGCACCTAGGTGTTATTGGTTGCGTATGTCTGGCAAACAGTTCTATCACATTTGGTGGTGACATGCTTGCCATGGTGGACCTATGGCCAGTGCAAAGGTATTAGGGGTACAAGGTTGGGTAAGTGGCAATTCTAAGGGGCATTCCTTTGCCACAGGACTTGATATTGACTTTGTCAATGCCCATTTTCTGCTGATGAAAACCAGCAGATGCTACCACCACCCCAAACGTCACTGTATGTATTATTCAATCATATCAACATAGCATTCTCAAAATAAACCAACCCTCAAAAGCATACGAGGAATTTGGATAAAATCAAACCAGCAAAAGCATTTATGGTCAAATGACACCAGGACAAGGCTTTTGGCTAATTTTCAAAGTAATACTGTATGTGAGGTACACATTTAACACTGCCCACACTTCAGAAACACCAGTGACTTGTGGTGGTGGTATCATAATGCTGTGAATCATTGAAGAATTTATCAACTGGGTAAATTAAAACATTGGTCTAGAGTTTAAATCATTTATTAAGGCACAGTACAATATATAGAAAATAAAGCAGTATAATCATCCCTGTGAATATTTACTTGTGTCTGCACAATAAATTGTGGTCACTGCTCCTTGGAACCAATAAATCTTCGAAGGTACTATTATGTCTCTATGGGATTTATTTACGATGAGCAAGACCCAAGCACTGGAACATTAAGAGACATTAATTTGCATCCCGAAAAGCCTGTACATTTATCATTATCACCCCTGATCATTCCTTTTTCTTAAAACATCTTTTATTTAAATGTTTCCAAAACAAAATTAGATACAATTAGAGAAGAAGTAGAAGAAGAAGAAGCAGATAAAGAAGAAAAGAAGAAAGAGGCAAAGACCCCCGACCATTCTTAATGCAAGATTCATCTTAGGTGCAGAGTATAGCTGTTTTTGGAGTCCTGCACATAAAGTTATATATGTTACACTTTGCACTCTATTTTGTGAGGCCATATTCAATGAGGGAATAAAAAATGCACAAGATTCCAAGTGTAAAAAATAATTTAGGGGTAATTCACCTATGGAAAAGCATTGTGCTATGGGAAAACCAGGTACCCATCCATTTTGTTGCACTTTGCATACTGTGTTCAGATTTGCTGCACATATTTGCTCTCAGTTTGAGATCACAGAGATCTTTGGTGTCCCCATAAATACATTGCTGCCTGCATTCAGTGGCTCAGACACACAGGCTAGGGAGTGGCCCCGCCCAGCACTGCACTCTGCACCTTGCACCAGACTTTTTATTCTTCGTAAGTTGCTGAGCACAGCCAGAAGTACTGACAATTAAGGAGCATGCTCTTGAGACCCTTAGTACTCTTCCCTGGGTCTTTGTAAGAGACCCCTTTTGTGTTTTGACCCCATTAGTTTTTGATTAAACTCTATGTGTGAGTAAGCTATAATTATCCAGCACTCTCAGCACTTCATTCAATGGCATTTAGTAGGTGATATGCGGTGTATTCATTCACTGTTTTTTTTACATTGCTTGATAAATGTCCCTTAGTGTGAATTATGCAGAAGTAAGAAGTAACTGCTTTTTAATGAGCAAGTAAAAAGCCTAGATTTGCAATACTAAGCAGTTGATTGTATCTGGCCATCCGCTTTCTGCAGCTATAGTCTTGTGAACTTCATTAGCCACCACTTGAAGGGATTCTGTCATGGGAAAACACACCAGTTAATAGTGCTGCTCCAGCAGACTTCTGCACTGAAATCTGTTTTTCAAAAGAGCAAACTGATTTTTTTACATTTAATTTTGAAATCTTACATGGGGCAAGACACGTGTCACGTTTGACACCCTAAATCCAGAACCAGTGCTAGGCTCCCTGTTCTCGGCTCTTGCTTCTGCCTTTAACAGCCGCCTTTCACCTCAGGAGGAGCCCTCAGCTAATTGGTTGCCACCAAGTAGTATTAAGAGAGGAGCAAAGCTAAAGGTTATGGACGAGCGAAGGGGCATGATCATTTCACTAAGCATACTGGATGGAAGACAACACAGCTTGGAAGACAGGCCAGACAATATAATGTGGACGGGCAGACTGGGCCAGCACAAGCAGAGTAGAGAATAGTCAGACAGGCCGGGTCGGTGCAGGCAGAGTTCAAGGAATGGTCAGATCGGCTAGGATCAGAATTGGAGAGTGTAGAAAGTCAGGCAGGCAAGGTTCAACTTGGAGAGGTCAGAATAATCAGGCAGGCAGGCAATGGTCAAATTGGAGAGTTCAGAATAAACAGGCAGGCAAGAGTCAGGATACAGAGTTCAGAATAGTCAGGTAACAGGCAAGGGTCAATAACCAGAAGCACAAGCAGGATTCAATTAGAATAATAGAATAAGCACCAGGAACTAACAAATAGAAACTAACAATGGGCAGTGTCTATAACACTGAAATCCCCTTAAATACTATCTATATTTTTGCGCCATTGCGTGATGACGTCATCATGCCGGCGCATAAATCCGGAAGCACATGGCCACACGTACCGTAGGGGAACCGGCACTGAGAGGTTAAGGACGCCCACAGGGTAAACCACTAGACCACCAGGGTAAAGTATTGTTAAAACATGTTAGTTTCCCAGGAGCCCCTAGTCATGTGACTTGCTCTGATAAACTTCAGTCACTCTTTACTGCTGCACTGCAAGTTGGAGGGATATCACCCCCTCACAGCCTATTAACAGACCAATAGGAATGCAACAAAATAACAGCTTCCTGAAATGAGATTCTTTGGTAGATATGAGAATACCACTCAATAGTAAAAATCCAAGTCCCACTGCAACTCCTTCAGTTACACTGAGTTGGAGAAACAATAGCTTATCTGAAAACAGTTCCATAGTGCAGAACTGGCTCTTTCTGAAAGCACATGACCAGGCAAAATGACCTGAGATGGCTACACACCAATAATACAACCAAAAAAATACACTTGTTGGTTCAGGAATACGATTTTATATGGTAGAGTGAATTATTTGCAGTGTAAACAGTGTAATGTAGAAATAAAGACTACGCCATAAAAATCATGAAGGAATCCCTTTAAGATTTCTGTCCCTGTTTATTGACATCACTGACTCTGCTACTTCTTGGTAACCAGCACATGTGCAATATTTCTGCTGGTTTGACTACCTGTGTACATACTGTACTGTATATCATTCCAGAGGCAGGGATAAGGACCAGTGTAAATCAATGGTGAGCACATACTGTATATCTCAAGAAAGTCAGCCCAGAATGCAAAATCTGCATATGATACCAGTATAAATATGATTGTTTTTTCAGGCTGCCCTATGACATTTGCAGTCATATTTAGCATTAGCAAAACTGACCTACATTTTTACCATGTACAGTATGAAATGTCTGGTCACAGAGTTTTGGCTGATTATCAATAAAATAAAGTTGGCAATATAATTAATGTTAGTTTTCTAAAAACCTGTGGAGATTTTTATTGAGACGCTTGGTGGCTCTTATTGTAGTACAGCATGTGTGTAGAATTCACAAAATAAAAAGTGTTAAATTGTGCGTGAAAACCTTGTGCAATATTGTAAATGACAATAGTATACAGTTGTAAAAATGTTATTTACTTTATTTTTTAATTAAGCATTACAGGTTTCCTAGGATAAAAGTGCTGTATAAATAAAACATTGCTATTATGATGATAAAATTATAGCCACTTTCCTCTCTGCATGGATACGTTTATTTAATGGCAACAGACAACTGAAACTTAACTCTCCTCCTTTCAGAAACAAGTTTTATGTAAGAACCATCCCACAGACTAATTGCAGAGAGAATATGTTCTTTGAAAAGCAAGTCATGCTGTTATTTATGGTGCTGTATTGAAGAACAGCATTTAGCTAATGGCATGATAGTCTGGGTTATCCCTGATAACAAGTCTATGTTCTTCTGTAAACTGTAAGCCAAGAGCTTGTCACCTCGGACCATGCTTGTCACTAGGGACTAAAGGGAAACAATCTCTCCTTCTTCATTGGGTTGAATAAACTTTTGTGGTCTGGGTCATACTTAGGAATAAATGTTACTTGGCTAGGGGTGTGGAAAGTTTTTCTTTCTTCTATGAACACACACACAGTACATATTTATTATGTATACTGGGAATCATAACTATATATTGATTATCATTGGAATTATTTCAAAAAAGATATTCAGTTTGCCTAATTACTTTGATCTCATGAATTCTGATCTCTCTAGGTGTTACAGGAGACCTAAACCATAGAAACTAATATGGGTAGAAATGCTGTATTGTTGTATTTTATATACTGAATGCAATGCACCAGCCTTAAGGTTCAGCATCTCTATAACAGTAATGATCCTGGTCTTCAATGTTTATCACAGGAGCTCCTTCTTAGATTTTGTTAGGAGTGTCAGTGACACTGCACATGCTCAGTGAGCTCTGGGCAGTAGTTGAAAAGATAAACTTAGGGGTCGTCTTAAATGATCAAGCAGAAAATGAGCTTCACTTATTATATGACCTGATGCTACAGGGCTGATTACTAATTTCTGGTGCAGAATGTACTAGTTTCTGAGCTGCCATGTAACTAGAATCTGTAATGAGAATCTGAATCTTGTATTGTGACCTTTATATTCTTGTAAATTGTATATTGTGAGTCTCTAAGCTCAGGTAACTAACATCACAGAGAATCGATAAATAAGATGATGGGGAGCTACTTGGAGCATCTTCTGAAGCACAAATCTTCCTTGCTAAAGATCTGTGGCCTACTTGGGTTGGTACAGAACTACAAAACACATTTTTAGCATATCTAGCCTATTAAGTTTTAGTTTTCCAGTAAAGGAGAACTAAACCCTAAAAATTAATAAGGCTAAAAATGCCATGTTTTATATACTGAACTTATAGCACCAGCCTATTGTTTCAGCTTGTTAATAGCAGCAATGATCCAGGACTTTAAACTTGTCACAGGGGGTAACCATCTTGGAAAGTGTCTGCGACACTCACATGATCAGTGGGCTCTGAGCAGCTGTTGAGAAGCTAAGCTTAGGGGTCGTCACAAATTATCAAGCAGAAAATGAGGTTGGCCTGTCATATAAGCTGGTGCCACAGGGCTGATTATTAAATTCTGATGCTAGTTGCACTGGTTTCTGGGCTGCCATGTAGTAATTATCTGTATTAATTAATATCAGCCTTATATTGTGACATTTATATTCTATGTGTACTGTATATTTTAAACCCCTAAGCTCAGTAAGTGACAGCAGAACAGCATGTGCAGTAAATCAGCAGAAAAGAAGATGGGGAGCTACTGGGGTATCTTTGGAGACACAGATCTTTACTGTTAAAGGGCTTTGGTTGCCTGGGGCTGATACAGAAGCCCAAAACACAATGTACAGCATTTCAGGTCTACTTCTTTAGTTAAGCTTTCCTTGTCCTTTAAGGTGAGAAAATGACAGTGAAAAAATATTAGCAATCATTTGCATCCACAAGTGCAGTAAGCAAGATGCAATTGCTGTGTTTTTTCCTCACACTGCAGCATTTTTCACCACACTGCAACATTTTTCCAGAGTCATTAAAGGAGAACTAAAGCATAATTAAAGATGTAGGCTACAAATGTTGCACATTATGTTTTAGAGCTTCTATACCAGCCCAAGGCAACCATGGCCCTTTAGTATGGACGATCTGTGCCTCCAAAGATGCCACCTAAACTCTATCTTATTTTCTGCTGATGCACTCCACTGCACCAACTCACGTTGGCTAAGGCTGATTTGTAAATAATTCAGATTATAGGTACATGGCAGCACAGAAACCAGTGCAAATATCATCAGAATTTAATAATCAGCCCTGTAGCATCAGCTTAGGGTATATTACAGATACACTGTAATATACTCTTAATAGACCCTTAAGCTTAGTTTCTCAACAGCTGTTTAGAGGCCACTGAGCATGTGAGTGTCACAGACACTTTCCAAGATGGTGACCCCCTGTGACAAGTTTGAAGTCCTGGATCATTGCTGCTATTGACAATTTGAAACTTTACACTCAGAAGACAGGAAGGACTAAGTAGCACTGAGTGCAAGTCTAAAGTACAAGGAGTGCATTTTGATGCAAGTACCCTGTGGTGTAACCATAGAGAAAGCAGACCTGGCAGTCGTGGGGGGCCCGGGAAACAGGGGGCCCAGACTGTGGGGTCTGGTTCCAACTACAATCACAAGTACAAACAATATGGAGCTACTGTACATTTACACAGATCAGGTGGGATTCTCATTGGATGATTATTTTCCATTTTAAGGCAGCCGTTGGCCAAGGAGACTTAAGGAAAAGTTTTATTGTTATTTAATAGTACTGAATATGAATATATGTAGGGGGTTTTTAGTCCACCAACAAATGAGTACTTGAAATTCCCTTTAAATTTGTCACTGTTATAGTTTGTATTAAGTATAATAATGCAGCTTTAATTGCAGCTACTACATTTCAAACTACGGCTGTAATTTTGTATTGCTAAATGAGTCTTGGTTGCGTGGGCAATTTTACAATGTAAATGCAAATCATGAGAGATCATGTTACAATACTTATATGAACATATAATTGGCATTGTTATGAAACAATAAGAACAGCATTGTATAAAATATAATTTAAAATGATGATTATTTTGTCCTTTGCTGAAAAGAACTGAAATGGATTAATGGTAACCTTTGTAGGAACAGTTATTTTTCATATTAGTTAAATAAACAAAAGGGGGTTTACCTTTTGTTTGTGTCTCTCATCTCTGGGGGGGGGGCAGAAAATCACTCTTTCTTACTAACAAGTTGAGAAGTCCACATCTACTCTCAAACCAGGAGGGATAAGGCTCAATTTAGAGAAAATAAACTATACAGGAAGGCCAGGCTGCTGTCTGAAAATAAATTATGATTTATGACTGATTAAGTGTCAAGTTGTAGCAGTTGCCAATAGCAACTACTCAGATCATTCTCTAAATTGTGGTAGAATTTGTGTAATGTTAGGGGTTTTTGTACTTTAATAATATACTCTAATTTTTAAAAAAATATATTTATTATGATTTTATTATCATTTTCGATGGGTTGATGAAAATCTAAAAACTCCCACTGAAAAAACATTTAAGATCTGCCATAGACAGCTCCCATTTAATTCACATGAACTCTGGAGCTTTTAGATGCCGACGTTTTAAATTTAATTTTTTTTAAATAAATATTGTACATTGTAAAATTTGAATTCAGGAGATTTATCGCAATACAATTTAAATTGCAGCAAAAATCCAAATTTGAACATTCCCCCTTTTCATAAATATTGTACATTTATAAAAGCATAATTTGAATTCAGACGTTTTGTCGCACAAAAAATGTAAATTGCAGCAAAAATCCGAATTTAAATACTGATAAATAACCATCTAAAAGTGTTTTGTGTATTTTTCATTTATGACACAGAAATGCAACTCACTCATTATAAAGCACATTCAACTTCAAATAAAGTGTGTTGTATAGAGTTGTAATATAAACTTTGCATGTAACTTTATCTGTCATCAAATGTGGAATTTTAGGCACATTTTTTCTTGTTCTAATTTGATCATAGCTGAATTTTAAAATGCTTTCTGGTTGCTTGAAAATAGGCCTCTAAATAAACTCAATAGGATTGATTTGCCACCAGTATGGATTAATGATTAGTTATAATCATGCACACGTTATTGTTTTATTATTACAGAAACAAGAAAATAATTAAAATTATTTACAATTATTTGCTTAAAATGGCCTCTATGTAAGTTGGCCTTACTTTAAATTCAGAACTTTCTGTATATTAGGTCATACCTCCCAACTGTCCCTTTTTCGGAGGGACAGTCCCTCTTTTGACAGCTCAACCCACAGTCCCTCATTTGTACTGGAAAGTCCCTCTTTTCTCTGCACTGAACAGCCAGAAAAAGAAACAAAGTTTCTCACCTAATTCGCTTTTAGCAGAGAGCCCAGAACAGCTAACAGGTGCAAATAAGATACTTTGTAACAATTTTGAGACACAAAAACACAGTTTAGATAAGGAGAAATATTTTCAAACTTTCATAACCTGCCAAATTTTGTAAAACGAACATGGTAATTAGGGGGTGTGGCCACAGAAAGGGGTGTGGTCAAAAATGTGTCCCTCTTTTTACTTCCAAAATGTTGGGAGTTATGTATTAGGTTTCCGGATTGGAGATTCCATATATGCATAGCAGTGTAAATGGCAAAATGGAGAGCTGAACAACATAGAATGTTTTAACTACATTTCCTCCCTTATGTTCCATCTAGGATTTAGTTGGATCTGGTCAGTAGAACTGGCTCAAGGGAAAATGCTTGTTTTGGCAAAAAAAGCTGCAATGTATTGGTCTTCCCTTGTAAGCCCCTTGTAAACCAATGAGGTGGTTCTGGCAAAGAGAGTTGCAGTTTGTCCGTCGTCCTCCAGCAAAGAGCTCCTGCATTGTGGAATCTAGCAAAGAGAGCTGCAACATGTCAATTCCAGCAAGAGTTACATTGTGCCGGCTTCTATAAAAGAGAGATGCACTGTGTCAGGTCCAGTAAAATGCAGTAAAATCCAGAAGAAAATGTAAGAAGTTACCAGGATATTTTATTGTCCCATTTTCTATCTTCTCTTCTTCTTTTTCAAAGAAATAAATAAAAACTGTTTTTTTCTATTTAGCTTTTTTGACTTTCAATCATTATATATGAAGCCAATGCACACATCCTTTTTTTTGTTTTTCAATTGAACAGGGAGAGAACATTGCTAAATATTTCCTTTCAGTGTTTATGTACTATGTAAAACATTTACTTCTTTGACTAAACACATTTCTATGTCAAGTTAAATCCAGCAAATGATAAACAAAAACAGGAAAATATGGGTTCTTGATATCAGAATGACTCAACTTCTTCAAGAGATATTAGCAATACGAATACAAATGCAAAAATATCGAAGCATTCCCATGCTAAAAGCTGCAGTTGTCTTGGTGCTTTGTCAAACTGATATCATACTAATCTTCATAGAACAGATGCACAAACATTTAATGAGTAAAAAACTCATGATGTTAAATCAAAAACAGGCCAACATTTCATTCCCCACCTAGGACCTTCTTTTAGAAATCATCTTTCATTAAAAACCAAGTGTATAAAACTTCAAACACTCATCATTAAGCATGCATCTTTAACCTGAGATGTAACATCAAAACATTCCATCTATCACCAGGAAAAATAGAACATCCCAATACCAAATGAGTTATGTGAACATATTTTTAAAAACAATCTAATATCTGCTGTTGTGTACCACTAGTTTCTGTACTGTTCCTGAAAACACTACAGAACTGTGAAATTAGCAATGACCTCTTAGCAGCCCATGGATGTTAACTCTGATAGTGTAATAGCATATTCTTATTCATTTGTTTCTGAAATAATGTATATGCCAGCATAGGGCCCTTCCTGAAAATTTGTACCTAAAGAAATTTTGCAAATTCATGAGGAATATTATAAGTGAATTTCACCGGGTGGAAATATTCCTTCTTTGTTGAAAAGATCTCAGTAGTGCCTCCCCAAATGATAATCATATTATTGTTGTAAACATAGTTTTGTCTCCATATGTGAAAATTAGGACTCAGATTGATGCATATAGAGATTAGAACAGTGATCTCCATCCAGTAGCTTGCGATCAACACTCGCCAACACCTTGGATGTTGCTCCCAGTGGCCCCAAGCAGGTGCTCATTTTTGAATTCCAGGCTTGAAGGCAAGATTTTGTTGCATAAAAACCATGTGGACTGCCAAACAGAACTAGTCCACATAGGGGCTACCAAATAGTCAATAGCAGCCCAAATGTGGTACGCCCAAGAAATCTTTGCATATTTATGTTGCTCTCCAATTTTTTTTTACATTTGAATGTGGCTCATGGGGTTTGGAACCCCTGGATTAGAAGATGACAGTACAAAGTGGTGCCCAGAACATGTAAGTAATTAAATTAAAAATGAAAACCATTCAGTGTAGGAATTGTCAAATACAAAGGATCCAATACAAAATGAATAGGGGGACAACTTTATGCATCAAATTCCTTTGATTAGCATTCAAATACCTTAATACCTTCCATATGTGGTTTTACAATGTAAATCATGCTGGTGAACACTATACTGAGTTCATCCTCGACAACCTTATCAATTGTGGAGTGTCCTTAAAGGGATCCTGTCATCGGAAAACATGTTTTTTTGCAAAACACATCAGTTAATAGTGCTACTCCAGCAGAATTCTGCACTGAAATCCATTTCACAAAAGAGCAAACAGATTTTTTTATATTCAATTTTAAAATCTGACATGGGGCTAGACATTTTGTCAATTTCCCAGCTGCCCCAGGTCTAGTGACTTGTGCCTGCACTTTAGGAGAGAAATGCTTTCTGGCAGGCTGCTGTTTTTCCTTCTCAATGTAACTGAATGTGTCTCAGTGGGACATGGGTTTTTACTATTGAGTGCTGTTCTTAGATCTACCAGTCAGCTGTTATCTTGTGTTAGGGAGCTGATATCTGGTTACCTTCCCATTGTTCTTTTGTTTGGCTGCTGGGGGGGGGGGAAAGGGAGGGGGGTGATATCACTCCAACTTGCAGTACAGCAGTAAAGAGTGATTGAAGTTTATCAGAGCACAAGTCACATGACTTGGGGCAGCTGGGAAATTAACAATATGTCTAGCCCCATGTCAGATTTCAAAATTGAATATAAAAAAATCTGTTTGCTCTTTTGAGAAATGGATTTCAGTGCTATTAACTGATTCATTTTAAAAAAATGGTTTTGTTTTGGACTAATGTGTATAAAACATATCCAGGTATTTGCCAGCATGTCCCAGCCCAATACAATGAGTTCACAAGGAGGTGATGTTATACTCTTGTGCCCCTTGGATAGTTTAAATAGAACTGGACATTTAGATGTTCACATTTAAAAAATCTCATATTTTAGATATTAGAATAATACCCAGGCCACAAGCTTTATTTACCACTTACACTGAAATACCTCATACTTATCTATACACAATATCTGATAATTGTGATACAAGTTCTGCATGGTATTTAGAATAATTCATAAGAACCACAACACCCCTCTTATCAGATAGACACATTATGAGTTAAGTATCATCAGATAAAGTTTAAATAGACTGTTGTACCTTTATTGCTCACAGTATAATTGAGAAGAATTAGTTTCCATTACCTCACTCTCCATGGATGGTTTTTCACTGGTGGTGTAAATTAACTCTTTTGTCTTAAAAATCTTTAGTCTTAAAAATGATATTCCAACAGATTCCAAATCTGACTGGTCCAAAAAATATGTAAGGCTAATGCAACGGCATTGTTTAAATAATTCCACTTCAAAATATAGCTGTTTAGGTTGATGCATCAGAACAGAGGACAGACCTTTTCCCAACATTACAAACTCTTCAGGGGTTAGAATATAATTGGACAAAATTAAAAATTGGAGCTTCTGCATCTCGGCCTCTTCTTTCCCCACCTTGTTGGATACCATTTGAGCTGGCTGTCCCTAAAGATGGATGGTCATTCACTGTATCTTCTAAAAAAAGGGACCCTGTTTGAGGAATTCATAGGTGACAGTTTAGCAATTGTGGTCTAAGAATCAATCTTCAAGGAATTATCATAACCTGACTCTATTGTTCTACCTGTCTAAGCCTACCCAAGCCCCAAGTAAATGCATTATGATAATCTTCTATCATCGTCAGTGGCTTATTTTCCTTTGCTCCAATGCCTTATAATTTATTGGGAAATAATAACCATGTCCGCAGAAAAAACAAACTCAACTTTAATACTCATAGTTCAGATTTTCCATTTCCTTTACCAGTTTACTGTATATAGTTTCATAGTTAAATCGGGTTGAAAAAAGACAAAGTCCATCAAGTTCAACCCCTCCAAATGAAAACCCAGCATCCATACACACACCCCTCCCTACTTTAACATAAATTCTATATACCCATATCCATACTAACTATAGAGTTTAGTATCACAATAGCCTTTGATAGGCTATTTACATAGGCATATTTACATAGGGTCGAATATCGAGGGTTAATTAACCCTCTATATATTCGAACATCGAAGTTAAATCCTTGTAATTCGAATATCGAAGTCGAAGGATTTAGCGCAAATAGTTCGATCTAACGATTAAATCCTTCGAATTGTTCAATTGTTCGATCAAACGATTTTTCTTCGACCCAAAAAAGCTACCAAAGCCTATGGGGACCTTCCCCATAGGCTAACATTGACTTCGGTAGCTTTTAGGTGGCGAACTAGGGGGTCGAAGTTTTTTCTTAAAGAGACAGTACTTCAACTATCGAATGGTCGAATAGTCGAACGATTTTTTTTGAATCGAAGTCGAAGGTTGAAGTCAAAGGTTGAAGTCGAAGGTCAAAGTAGCCCATTCGATGGTTGAAGTTTTTTTCCTCTATTCCTTCACTCGAACTAAGTAAATGGGCCCCTATGTCTGTCCAAGAAATTATACAAGCCACTCTTAAAAGCATTAACTGAATCAGCCATCACATCACCGGCAGTGCATTCCACAACCTCACTGTCCTGACTGTGAAGAACCCCCTACGCTGCTTCAAATGAAAGTTCTTTTCTTCTAGTCTGAAGGGGTGGCCTCTGGTATGGTGATCCTCTTTATGGGTAAAAAGGTCCCCTGCTATTTGTCTATAATGTCCTGTAATGTACTTGTAAAGTGTAATCATGTCCCCTCACAAGAGAAACAAATCTGAACCTTGACAGTCTACCCTCATAATTTAAGTCTTCCATCCCTCTAACCAGGTTAGTTGCACATCCCTGCACTCTCTCTAGCTCATTTATATCATATATATACCTAATTTTACCAGTAGTTATGTTTCTGTGCATTTGTGCAACTTATTCAAACGGACAAAAACCTTTCATAGCAGTGTTGCTTTCACTTTATATGACAACAACTTTCAGAGAAAACAAGACCTACAGAGCCAGCAGTGTGACAGTTGGGTCCTCCAGTGAGATTCCTTCTAGCTCTGTTTACACTTGACTCTTTTCTTGGTTTTATAAAGAAAATTGTGTTCTAAACTGCAATTAGTTGCCAATGAAACCCAGCAACTTTAATTTATTATAAGTATTCCTGATTTTTCATATGATTAGGGGACTCTGTTTTGGGGGCCTCTCTGGCGTTGGGGACACCGAATAAATAGGCTCTTTGCCCTGCCAATCAGCAAGTAACTTTAATCAGGCTTGTATTGGAATAATGATAAATAATAAAATGGAATAACAATAGCAAATTGTGAGGATTCGGGTCCGCGTTCTGTTCGGCGCGGGCGCGTTAATGCGCGTCGGCGCGTGACGCTGGACGCCGGCGACGGGCGCGAAGGCGCCGGTCGCTGGCGCAAGGACACGGGCGAAAACGCCTAAGACGGACGTGCTGACGTCAGTACTGCGACGCCGGCGAAAAGACGCCAGTTTGGTGCCAAACTAACAATATTTAAACCTGGTTCAGACTGAGATGCATTGCCTGGTTATTAGGTTGTTTAACTGAAACCCTAGCGTCTCTATACTCTTTGAATTCCTGTTATCGACCCTTGCCTGTACCCGGACTACGATTCCTGCTGCCTGTCTCGACTCTTCGGCCTGTCTCATCGTTTACGAATCTCGCTGCCTGCCTTCTGACCTCGGACCTCCTCACCACGACTTTGCCTAATCCCTTGTACTTTGTTGATCGTCTCATTGGCTACTCTCCACAACCCTGCTCCCTGTTCCACTCCAGGTGGGTAGCGGTTGTGTGAGGCGCTTGTGGGTTCACTATCTACGGCTCCAGCTCCTTCTACGACTGGATTATACTGGTAAGATTGACAGCAAATGGCTGTTTGGATTCTATGGGCTTTTGCACTTTTCACATTGGCGCCATTATTAACACAGAATTTTGGGTGTACGGTAGCACCACTGAGTATATGCTTTTTTCAGTGTCTGTAAAAAATGTTTAAGATGTACTAGCATACATTTTCCTGCCATTTAAGATATTTTTAGAGTTCTGGGATATTATAATGTAGGCCTAATAATGGGTTGGTTTTAATTAAACATCTCTTCTGAATCATGTAGTTACACAAATAGCATTCTTGAACTTTACAAATCTTAAGTGCTCTTTTCAAATTCTTTCTCGATTTTTTTTGTTTTCATGCTCATTTTGAATATGTAAAACATATTTAGAATTTTTTACTCCACTGAAGAGCATGTTATTTGTAGTAAAAAAAGCATCTCAGCTTTAACAAACAAAAGTGAACGATGTTATGGTCATATGCATTATATACTATATAGAGGGAAGTGTACCACCGATTGTAATTTATAATGCTATATAATGTCACCAAGGATTCTCTGATCATGAGGTGTGGTGCCAAAATGTTAGGTACCCAGTAATTAGAATCGCTTACCTGATACTGTGCTCCTTTTTGCTAAAAAACATTTTCTTTGTTTTCTTATGTCTTCCCTTTGATCAGGTTTGAGTAGGGGCATCTGCCATAAAGTAAAAAACTAACTTAGGGGCTTTTTTGCTCTATTGTAGGGAAGAAGACCAGGAGGATCTACGTTTATTTCTCCTTTAATCTGCTATCTCCCTACCTCTCTTTAATCATAAATACCTCCCATATTAAGGGGGGCTGCTTCGAGGGTCAGGTTGGGGGTCGCCTTTAGTGGGCTATTCACTTACTGTATGACCACTTACTGTTTAATATACAATAGGACATATTTAATGTGGCAGATAATGTAAGTAAAGAAGCTGTGGCTCCTTCATAAACTATGCATGGTGCAGAATGAGTTGTACAGTGAACATATCTGATAAAGGTTGGCACAGTTGGTGTATTTAATGTACAAGCACAATGGTGAATCTTTATTTGGGCTGTGATTGTCCTTAAAAGTTTTTTCAATATGGCAGGACTGCAAACTATGAAAATGTATGCGCACAACTTTGGCACGGGTAAAATATTTGCTAAACAGGTTTAACAAATTGCAAATTTATATTTGTACAACAAATAGCTGCACTCATATGAACACCCATGTCATTTGTGAATATTTGTGAGCAATGCAAGTTTCACAAAAAAAAAGAAAGATGGGCACAGCAGTGCAAAATGTAGAGGTTTTGGGGAAAAGGAGCAAAGCAACCATATCAAATAAATAAACTTAAAAAAATGACCCTAAGCAAGTTTAAAATTTGCTTCAGGTCTAGAAAGTCACAGCAACCAATTGCATGCTTTTAAACAGAACACCTGAAAAAGTTGACTCTTGATAGGCTCTTATGACTTAGTAGAGCTAAAGCAATCTTAGTATCCCCTTAATGTGTTTTTAAAGGGCTGGTTGCTAGGGTAATTTTGATCCATGCTACCAGAATACTGAAATTGCAAACTGGAGAACTGCTGAATAAAAAGCTCAATAACACAAACCCCACAAATCATAAGAAATGAAAACCAATTGCAAATTGTCTCAGAATATTACTCTCTATAACGTTCTAAAAGCTAACTCAAAGGTGAACAACCCCTTGAATAGAGAACTGTCACATGGCAACAAGTACCTAGCAGTCAGGGTTGGACTGTGCTGGTGGGACTCTGGGAAAACGATCCAGTGAGTACTCGCACACCCTGGCCCTCCCAACGATAGAGATCCCTGGTGCACAGCAAAATGAGGAAACGATCCAATGGCAGCAAGAATTCACCGGCACACAGGTAATGCAAGCAGGTTATACCTTGCTAAATGTTTATTGCAGAGGGACTCTGGGAAAAACCATGGGGGTGAACATTGGGAGGAGTACCCTGCTGGTTGCAAGGAGGGCCCTTGGTGTTGGAGCCCTGGTGGGCCCCCAATGCCCCAGTCTGACGCTGCTGCCAGTACAGGGGTAATGGCTGTGACCATGATTCAGAGATAACTGGGAGTCACAGACAGCTTCCCTGCTTTTAAAAAAACTGTATTTATTCTAGTTATTGTCCAGCAGATCCCTTTCAAGCAAGTAAACAAGAAACATGTGGGGTTTCAATGTATTTTTAGATTTAAATTAAATTAAGCATAGGAAAGGAAACTGATGTTCCTGTTACTTTAGCAACCTAAACTGAGCTCTTGCCAGCATGAAATATAATATTGACTGTTCTATTTATATTAGATAATATACAGATCTGTATATACTGCCATTAACAGATATTCAGACTTTCAGTTTGATGTCAGTGAGAAGTCAACTGATTTAATAATGGAGCAGGTTATTCGAAGTATAGTGAGATAATAATAGAAAAAAGTGAAGAAAGGGTAGAAATTATTAGGGATGCACCGAACCCTGCTTTTCAGTGTTTGGATGAATACCAAACCAAATCTTAACACTCGGGTCTGGTGGAAAATGATTGTGTACAGATTCCTTTCAGCCAGGCTCTCAGATCGGCTGAATCTGATTCTTGCTAATAATTGCTCGGATTTGTCTGAATTAGTGATGGGTAAATTCATTCGGCATGTGCGAATTTGCTGCGAATTTGCGCGATTCACTGCCAGCGAATAAATTTGCAAAATGGCCGCGAAAATTCACTGACGAAAGTTCGCCGGCATAAAAAAAAATGGACACCGCCGTTAAAAACGGGCGTTGGCATCAAAAACGGGCATCGGCGTCAAAAAAACGGACATCGGCTTCAAAAACGAGATGCCGGTGCAGTTTCGCGAATTTTTCACGGTTTCGATAATTTCCCGCCAATTTTTCGGCGAAACTGCGCAAATTTGCCCATCACTATTCTGAATTCCGAACCAAATCTGGGATTCGTTGCATGCCTAGAAATTATACACATTAAGGGGCTGTATGAAGGGTCGAATATCGAGGGTTAATTAACCCTCGATATTCGACTAGGAACTAAAATCGTTCGACTTCGAATATCGAAGTCGAACGATTTAGCGCAAATCTTGCGATCGAACGATCGAAGGATTTTAATACAACGATCGAAGGAATATCCTTCGATCAAAAAATCTCAGGCAAGCCTATGGGGACCTTCCCCATAGGCTAACATTGACTTCGGTAGCTTTTAGCTGCCGAAGTAGGGGGTTTAACAATCCAAATACTTGAATTGATCGAGTTTTGGAGCAAAACCCACCAAAAAGACTCGAACATCATGAAGGCTACTAACATCTTCAAACGGTTTAAAGGACCAGTAACATAAAAAAAAAATGTTTAAAAATTCGTTAGAGCACAACAAAAAATGAACACAGAGACAAATTAAACTTTTAAATAGCAAAGACTTTATTAAGAAATAACTTACAGAAAGTCCACTTCCTGTCCTCTTCAGAAACGGCGAAAAGGCGACCATCCACACTGCAGTGATCGATTTTTCCTCCCTGGCTATTCACTGACGTCTTCCTCCCGGTGTCCAGCATAAGCAGTGTCTGTCACAGGCTCTTCTCTCCTTCACCGTAGATCGGCTTCCCTCCTCCGCTCTCCTCACCTCCCTCCTGCTCTCCTACTCTCAGAGAGAGACATGCGGCGCCTGGTTACATTCCAGTTATAGGCAGAACAGAAAGCCGCAGGTTACTTACAGGCGTCCAGCAGCAGCATTGTCAGAGGCTCTCCTTTACCGTGCATCAGCTTCCCTCCTCCGTGACATGGGCAAGTTTTATAACTCGGGTAGACTCTTCAGCAAAGGCCTTTCATACGCAGGAATATTCCAAATGTGAGCAAGCAGCCCACGAGAGCAGTGAGCGATCCTTGTCTGTGCCCTCCACTCCCACGTGGGAACTGGCCTGGGATTAACCCTATCGCTGCTAACTGATCAGGATCCCTCAGCAGGCGCCACTTCTGATGGTTCTTCAGACGTCTTTTGTAAGAGGGAGGTGAGGAGAGCGGAGGAGGGAAGCCGATCTACGGTGAAGGAGAGAAGAGCCTGTGACAGACACTGCTGCTGCTGGATGCCGGTAGGAAGATGTCAGTGAATGGCCAGGGAGGATAAATCGATCGCTGCAGTGTGGATGGTCGCCTTTTCTGAAGAGGACAGGAAGTGGACTTTCTGTAAGTTATTTCTTAATAAAGTCTTTGCTATTTAAAAGTTTCATTTGTCTTGGTGTTAATTTTTTGTTGTGGTCTAACGAATTTTTAAACATTTTTTTTTTTATGTTACTGGTCCTTTAAGGGACCTCTGCAATTGACTCCTACATGACTTTGAGAGGTTTTAGATGGTGTATTTTCAAATTTGATCTATTTCCGGGGTCAGGGTATAATAAATTTCAAAAAATTCTAGTTTTTTAAAAAAATAATCAAAAGATTCTAGTTTTTTGACCCAAAAAAATAACCTTAAAAAATCTAATTTTCATGGAAAACACAACTTGACCCTTAATAAAAATATATTGGGGACAAACTCACAAAATACCTTGTATATGGAATATAAAAGTCAAAATATTGAAAATAAAAAGGCTAATTAAAAAAGTCTGATAAGTAATTAATGCGGATTCACATTACATGGCATTTGCTTCAGAATTTTAGCTGCCGAAGTAGGGGGGTCGAAGTTTTTCTTAAAGAGACAGTACTTCGACTATCGAATGGTCGAATAGTCGAACGATTTTTAGTTCGAATCGTTCGATTCGAAGTCGAAGTAGTAGTCGAAGGTCGAAGTAGCCCATTCGATGGTCGAAGCAGCCCAAAAAACACTTCGAAATTCGAAGTTTTTTTAATTCGAATCCTTCACTCGAGCTTTGTAAATGTGCCCCTAAGAGTGTTATTTATCAAAGGTTGGATTTTAGAGTTACAGCATGTGAGCTTTTTAAAACCTTGAACTAGAATGAATGGTTTCTAATTAAAAAAAAAACTTGAATGGAAACAAATTGATTTAGCGAATTGGGGGTTTAACAATCCAAATACTTGAATTGATCGAGTTTTGGAGCAAAACCCACCAAAAAGACTCGAACATCATGAAGGCTACTAACATCTTCAAACGGTTTAAGGGACCTCTGCAATTGACTCCTACATGACTTTGAGAGGTTTTAGATGGTGTATTTTCAAATTTGATCTATTTCCGGGGTCAGGGTATAATAAATTTCAAAAAATTCTAGTTTTTTAAAAAAATAATCAAAAGATTCTATTTTTTTGACCCAAAAAAATAACCTTAAAAAATCTAATTTTCATGGAAAACACAACTTGACCCTTAATAAAAATATATTGGGGACAAACTCACAAAATACCTTGTATATGGAATATAAAAGTCAAAATATTGAAAATAAAAAGGCTAATTAAAAAAGTCTGATAAGTAATTAATGCGGATTCACATTACATGGCATTTGCTTCAGAATTTACTGTAATTATAAGCCCTTTAGCATCAGCTTTTATAAAATTTTATGTTTGATAATTTGTGACAACTCCTAAGCTTAGATTCTCAACAACTGCCCAGAGCTCACTGAGCATGTGTCACAGACACTCCTAACAGAATCCAAGATGGTGAGCTCCTGCCCACAACTGTAAATACCTGGATCACGCCTCTCCAAGCCTTAAAGGACAACTAAAGCTTAACTAAATAAATAGCTAGAAATGTTGTACATTATGTTTTGTGCTTCTGTACCAGCCCAAGGCAACCACAGCCCTTTAGCACTAAAGAACTGTCTCCAAAGATGCCCCAGTAGCTCCCCATCTTCTTTTCTGCTGATTCACTGCACATACTCTGTGCTGCTGTAACTTACTGAGCTTGGGGACCCACTCACAATATACAGTACACATAGAATAGAAATGTCACAATATAAGACTAGATTACTAATCTTATAAAATAAGATTAGTAATAAATACAGATAATGACTACATGGCAGCACAGAAACCAGTGCAACTAGCATCAGAATTCAATAATCAGCCCTGTAGCATCAGCTTATATTACAAACCAACCTCATTTTCTACTGGATAATTTGTGACAACCCTTAAACTTAACTTCTCAACAGCTGCTCAGAGCCCACTGAGCATGTGAGTGTCACAGACACTTTCCAAGATGGTGACCCCCTGTGACAAGTTTGAAGCTCTGTATAATTGCTGCTATTGACAAGCTGAAACTTTAGGCTGGTGCAATAAGTTCAGTTTATAAAATATGGCATTTTGAGCCATATTCATTTTTAGGTTTTAGTTTTGATAATCCACCTATGAGCATTAGTGTTATATGGATGCTGAACCTTCAGGCTGATGTCTTCTTTTTATAGTATTTACTTCACCCCTGGCTAAGGTTTTTGCTGCGTTTGCACCCATCTGAAATAGCTTTATTAGGTGATTGCTGCACACTTGGATGATGCTTTCAAGCTGCTAATATAATTTGGAAGTAACACAATGCCAGGGGATGGAGCTTTTTGTATCAGTACCTGGAAGTACATTATCAGAGGTGATACTTTGCTTATTGTTATTTGTTATATATAGGAGCTACTCTAAGAGACATTGCTGCAAGAGCAAAGCTGTATAGTATAGACTATGGGGCACATTTACTATGGGTCGAATATCGAGGGTTAATTAACCCTCGATATTCGACCATCGAAGTCAAATCCTTTGACTTCGAACATCGAAGTCGAAGATTTACCGCAATTCGTTCGATTGAACGATCGAAGGAAAAATCGTTCGATCAAACGATTAAATCCTTCAAATCGAATGATTCTAAATATTTTAATACATCAATCGAACGATTTTCCTTCAATCACAAATTGCTAGGAAAGCCTATGGGGAACTTCCCCATAGGCTAACATTGGTGCTCGGTAGGTTTTAGGTGGCGAAGTAGGTGATCGAAGTTTTTTTTAAAGAGACAGTACTTAGACTATCGAATGGTCGAATAGTCAAACAATTTTTAGTTCAAATCGTTCGATTCGAAGTCGAAGTCGTAGTCGAAGGTCGAAGTAGCCAATTTGATGGTCGAAGTAGCCAAAAAAATACTTCGAAATTCAAAGTATTTTTCATTCTAATCCTTCACTCGAGCTAAATAAAGTAAATGTGCCCTACCGTAAAAGCAACTGAGTCAGCAAGAGCTCTACTTACTTAAATACTCTCCTGATGAACTTGCCCGTGATGGAGGTAGGAGCCACCACTACAGCTAGTATTGTAGGTACCAAAATTCTACCCACAAGCCAGGAGTAAAGTGCTGCAGTGTGCATAGTGTTAAGCTAGGCTTACACAATAATCACAGTCAGAATTTTATTTCAGATTGTAACGGGCAGATTTATCAAGGGTCGATTTTCAAATTCGAATTTAGAATTAGAATTTTCTTGTTTTTTTATGGCCAAAACTGTCAAATTCAACTAGGGAATTGTTAAAATATGATTTTAAGAACTCGAATTTGACATTTCCCCACCTAAAATTTGCAGAATTGCTGTTTAGTCAATGGGAGACGTCCTGGGATCAATTTGGAGTTGTTTGCTGCCTTCCTGACATTCAAGTTTTTTTCAGTGAAAAAGCTAGAGTTTTTAAAACTCGAATCAAATTCAATTCAAGTTTTTGGGCCCAACCTATTTTGAAAATTCAAATTTTTAATAAATTCGATTGGTTGAATTTCGAGTTCATGGGAGTTTCAAAAAAACTCCCATGAATTTGAAATTCAACCCTTGATAAATCTGCCCCTAAGTACTAAATCAATATGTATGTATGTATCTTGGTTAGGATCAAGTACAAGATCTATTTTTAACTAATATTATGCAAGATATAAACTTCTAGTGGATTATTGAACCATTCCATAAAGGACCAGTAACACCAAAAACTGAAAGTGTATTAAAGTAATTAAAATATAATGTACTAATGCTCTGCACTTGTAAAAGCTGTGTGTTTGCTTCATAAACTCTTCTATAGTTTATATAAATAAGCTGCTTTTTGGCCATGGGGGCAGCCATTCAAGCTGCTTACAGGAGTGTCATGACAACAGTAACAACAAAAAATTAAAGCATTTTAAAGTAATTAACATATAATATTTACTGTTAGCATGCACTGGTAAAAGCTGTGTGTTTGCTTCAGAAAGACTTCTATAGTTTATATAAACAAGCTGCTGTGTAGATATGGGGGCAGCCATTCAAGTTGGAAAAAATGAGAAAAGGCACAGGTTAACAGATAAAACACCATTGTATTGCATAGGGCTTATCTGTTATGTGTTATGTAACCTGCGCCTTTTCTCCTTTTTTCCAACTTGAATGGCTGCCCCCATGTCTACACAGCAGCTTGTTTATATAAACTATAGAAGTCTTTCTGAAGCAAACACACAGCTTTTACCAGTGCATGCTAACAGTAAATTATATGTTAATTACTTTAAAATGCTTTCATTTTTTGGTGTTACTGTTGTCATGACACTCCTGTAAGAGGAAAACGTCTGCTAGTACTGGTCTTAACCACTGTGCTACTGGGGTCACTGAACTTTCTGAAATGATAACAACAAGGAATCTCACTGAACTAACTAACCATAGTTCGTAAAGGGTCAAAGTAGGCAGCAAGAAATGAAACTGGGGTATAGACAGGGGTCAAAACCAGAACATCAGAGCAGTGTTAAAGGCTTGAGTGAAAAAGGAGACAATAAAATATGGGAAATATAAACACACTATTCTTATCCTATCCCGTTTAGACTATTGCAATCTCCTATTAACCGGTTTTCCTGACTCCCATCTCTCTCCCCTCTAAACCATCTTAAATTGTTCTACTAGGATCCTCCTGTTCTCTCCTAAGAGGGAACCTGTTCAACCCCAATTTAAATCCTTAGCATGGCTGCCTGTTAAAGGGATACTGTCATGGGAAATTTTTTTTTTTCCAAAATGAATCAGTTAATAGTGCTGCTCCAGCAGAATTCTGCATTTCTGAAAGAGCAAACAGATTTTTTTATATTCAATTTTGAAATCTGACATGGGGCTAGACATATTGTTAATTTCCCAGCTGCCCCAAGTCATGTGACTTGTGCTCTGATAAACTTCAGTCACTCTTTACTGCTGTACTGCAAGTTGGAGTGGTATCACCCCCTTCATTCCCCCCCCCCAAGCAGCCAAACAAAAGAACAATGGGAAGGTAACCAGATAACAGCTCCCTAACACAAGATAACAGCTGCCTGGTAGATCTAAGAACAAGACTCAAAAGTAAAAACCCATGTCCCACTGAGACACATTCAGTTAAATTGAGAAAGAAAAACAGTAGCCTGCCAGAAAGCATTTCTCTCCTAAAGTGCAGGCACATGACCAGGGGCAGCTGGGAAATTGACAAAATGTCTAGTCCCATGTCAGATTTCAAAATTGAATATAAAAAAATCTGTTTGCTCTTTTGAGAAATGGATTTCAGTGCAGAACTCTGCTGGAGTAGCACTATTAACTGATGCGTTTTGAAAAAAACATGTTTTCCGATGACAGGATCCCTTTAAGCAAAGGATAGCATATACAATCTTCTGTTTATATTCAAAGCTCTCCACTCCTCTGCTCCTCACTATATTTCTTCACTTGTCTCACTGTACATTACTGTCCAGTTTCAGGGATCTGCAAACCTGCCATCACTTTCACTGAGTCAAATTTCCTTCCAGCCTTGCTAACCCTGTATATACATTTCTGTATACATGCTTTGGTAAAGACTTGTCTCAGAAGGATTCAGGCCATGGGACCATCATTTAATTTTCATTTTATTTAATTGGTGTTTAGTTACTTCCAAATACAAGTCCATTTTTTATAGTTCCTTCCATCATTTATCTTCACCAGTTGTTACAGTTATACTGTACATTTCCATGTATTGTACACTTATATGTAAGGAAAAGTATAAAAATGACCCTATTTCAAAATATAACAATAGCTAAAAAATCTGTTAGTATTTTATTTTTCCCTGTTTGCCAGAATTTCTCTGGCTGCATATTCATTCCAATTACACTTTTTAATACCAGCTTTTATCTCTTGTGTACCAATAAAGCTATGTGGTGCTGTTTCTCTATGACTTACAAGAACTGTCTCTGTGGATTGCAAGCTTTTGGTTCCCTAACATCTTTCAAGTTGTGTATCATTAACTCTATGGATTGCACGTTCTGTTGTTCAAGCTTTATGGATTGCAAGCCATTAGTTCCTCTTTATATTGCTCTGTGGGACAGTTCATTCATAGATTATAGCTTTTTGTGTGAGTGATTTATTGGAGGAAGAGAAGTAATTGGGTTCTTTGTCTCCAAAGAGGTTTTCCAAAAAAAAAAAAAAAACCCCAAACAAACCACAATCTGTTATTTCTACTAATTGCCATCTTAGTATTGTCTCTTTAATTCTGTTGGAAACACATTTGAAGGGTTGTTTTACATGTAAGGCAAAGTTATTCCACTTTCCTGTTTGTAAGAGCATACTTGGAAGCAGATTGCCTGTTACAGCATTGCCTACAGTGCAGCAGGAACATCTGAGCAGCATGGCTGCTGCTTATTTATTGACATTGTATTTCAGCACTGGTGTCTAGATCTGCTTCTTAGCATGTACTGCATCTGCCATTTGATAAAAAATATACAAAACATATCAACGGTTTTGTTTCTTCAATCTAGCTGCACAAAAAGACTAAAAGGGAGGATTATAGAATTATCTGGGTTGAAAGCTTTGAATACCATCTGATCAAAAATAAATAAAGAGACATTTGGTACAAACATTTCAAAAGTTGCTTCTATGTATCTTCTTGGACATGAAGAACAAAAATACCTGAACCATGCAAACCTGGAGGGGAGTTGGAGGGGTGAATGAAACCACTGAAATGGTGGTAGACAAAAAACACAACATGTACATATTACATCTAGATGTAATATGCCCTTTTACAGAAAACCTTTGTGTTCTTCGGGCATCAAAGCAGGGATATTATATAAAAAGCTTTTTAACATGAAAATATACAAACAAACAATGTATCTTGGTGTTACCAGATTGTTAGAAAAGTAATATTTACAGTCCTCTACTCTTCGTACATGAATATTCTTTGTGTTTTTGGATGCATATAAATTCTGGGCAGGCCAGAAATAATAATAATAATAATAATAATAATAATAATAGAAATGTGTGTGTGCATGTCAACCTACATATACGGAGATGTGGAATTACCTACCTCAGAAGGAGAAACATGGAATAGCTTCAATTCCCCTGTTTGTCCTGTTGCATGCCAAACATAAATGCACAATAGATACAATAGACAAAAAGTATGTTTAGCACAAGTCATGTTTATTAAACCATGTTGGTCAAGGTGGTAAATTTCCTCTTTAAGCAGAGCTGCAACTGAATTTAGGAGGCAGGAGCTGGGTACGAGAGTGTTGGTGGTTGAGCCCTCTATAGAAGAGAGCTATAGAAAGGCTAAAGATAGTAGACTGCAGTGTGAATTCATGTGCTGTCAATCTCTTGTCTACCTAAACCCAAGATGGACATTTTTAATCATTCCTGTCATTATATCTCAAATGCCCATCACAGGTATCTTGAAATTCCATATGCAAATATTAAAATTATTATTACTGGCCAGGGCCGGATTTGCCCTGAGGGCGCCCAGAGGCCAGCGTCCTCCGTCGCCCCCTCTCACTCTCTAGATAGCGCGCATGCGCATCCACTAAGAGGTCGGCGTCCTCCGTCACCCCTTCCTTCTCTCAAGATAGCGCGCATGCGCATCCTCTTAGCTTGGTTTCGGAGCACTAGCCGATCTGCGCTAGTGCTCCGACAAAAAACTGCTTGTGCGGCTGGGCGGCATGCCGCCCTTTGATTGGTGACACCCTAGGCCCGGGCCTATGCGGCCTTGCCGCAAATCCGGGCCTGCTACCGGCTAGTAGATATCAAGAATTGGCTTTACAACTACTCCATAACTCATTCTTAACACCTGACAAACATTTCAAAGCGGGAAATCTCCTCTTGGACAGGTGTACCCGATGCTAAGCTCCCAAGGCAAATCGCTTACACTTGCTCTGGTTGTGCCCCAAAATACCAACTTTCTGTCTGGAAGTAACCTTCTATTGGATGCAGATGGCTAATAAACCACCTCAACTGACTGTGGACCTTATTTAGTAACGTAACATCCTACTCACAATAAAATAAAGCAGAAAAACATTTGGCAGGAAGCATCCATAAAATCTATACTGCATCAATGGCTTTCTATAGGAACTCCATGTAACGGGCCCGAAGGCACAGTAATAGTGTAGACCAAAGAGGAGACCAGACCAGGTTCGAGGTACAAGAGGGTTTATCCAAAGAATCGTCAAAATACAGGCAAATAGGTCAGACCAGGCAGAAGACAAGCAGAATCGAAGAACAGGCAGGAATCGGTACACAAGAATCAAATATAGATAATCACACCCAGGAACTCTGTAGCAGGAACCTATAGTTGGGCAAGGACTGGAAGGGGAAGTAGGTTTAAATAGTCTCTGGGTTGGCGCCAAATTTTGACACGCTGACGTCTTGACGCCGGCGCCCGATTCTGACGCCGGCGTCCGTTCCGTCGCCGACGACCAATCCGGGAGTGGGAAGAAGGTGAGGTCATAGAGCTGTGCCCAGCAGGAGCCATGTGGTGAGGCAGGTGGTCGCCATCTTGGACGCCATCTTGACGACCTGAGGTAGATTCCATTACAGTACCCCCCTCCTTAGGGGGGGCCTCAGGACCACCGAGTCTAGGGGAGAGAGGGAATAGTTTATGGAATCTACGAACCAAGATGGGCGCATGGACATCTGAGCTCCTGACCCAGGAGCACTCCTCGGGACCGAATCCCTTCCACTCGATGAGATATTGAAGAGTGCCCCTGGAAAAACGAGAGTCCAAGATCCTCTTCACCTCGAATTCCTGGTGATCGTCGACCAGGACTGGAGCTGGGGAAGAAGAAGAAGAAGAAAAGGACACAGCAGGCTTAAGGAGAGAGACATGGAAGGCATTCGGGATCCGCATCTCTGGAGGGAGTTGAAGACGAACCGCCACCGGATTGATGATTTCAATGACAGGAAAGGGACCGATGAATCTGGGACCAAGCTTTGGGGTAGGAATCTTCAGGCGGATGTTACGGGTGGAAAGCCAAACTTTGTCACCAGGAGTATAGGGTGGAGCGGAAACCTCTTCTTGTCGGCAAACCTCTTCTGGACCAGGGAGCTCTTCTGCAGATTAGAGGCAACAGCAGCCCAAATAGCCATCATGTGGGCAGCCTGATCGTTGGCAGCAGGAACATTAGTGAGGAGAAGATCCTGAGGGAACGCCAAAGGATTCTGACCGTAGACACAGAAGAAAGGGGACTGATGCGAGGAAGAATGCAAAGCATTGTTATGGGTGAACTCAGCCCAGGGAAGGAGATCCGACCAGTCGTCTTGGCACAGGGAAACATGGCAGCGAAGAAACTGTTCCAAAGCCTGGTTTACTCTCTCAGCAGCTCCATTGGACTGTGGGTGATAGGCAGAAGAAAATTGCAAAGAAATGTTGAGAGCTTTGCACAAGGATCTCCAGAATCTAGACACGAATTGTGAGCCACGGTCAGAGACGATCTCGGCAGGAAACCCATGGAGACGAAAAATATGTTGGATGAAAAGCTTGGAAAGTTCAGGAGCAGAGGGAAGTTTGTGGAGGGGAATGAAATGAGCCATTTTGCTGAACCTGTCAACGACAACCCAGATGACAGTGTGACCGGAGGAGACAGGCAGATCCACAATAAAATCCATGGCAAGATGAGTCCAAGGACGAGATGGAATGGGTAATGGAAGAAGGAGTCCTTTGGGAGGAGAATGTCCAGACTTGGAAATGGCACAGATGGTACAAGAAGAAACAAAATCTTTAACATCCTTTCTCATGGATGGCCACCACACCAGGCGAGAAAGGAGTTCGGTAGTCTTCTCCACTCCGGGATGACCGGCCTGTTTGGAACTGTGAGCCTGGGATAGGATAGACTGGCGACAATCAGGAGGGACAAAGGCAACCCCTAGAGGAATATTGTCAGGAGCAGAAGCTTGAGCGGAAAGGATTTGCGAAGCCAAGGAGGGAAATAGGGCAGCGACGATCTTGGAGGAAGGCACAATGGGTTCAGGATCTTCGGAGCAGGGAACTTCAGGAACAAAACTTCTTGACAAAGCATCAGCCTTTCTATTTCTAGAGCCAGGACAAAAGGTGATGACGAAGTTAAAACGGGAGAAGAACAGTGACCATCTGGCTTGTCGAGGATTCAAACGTTTGAGGGACTGGATAAATTCAAGGTTCTTATGGTCTGTAAAGATGGTCACGGGAATGGAGGATCCCTCCAATAAATGTCTCCACTCCTCCAGGGCGAGTTTCACTGCCAATAACTCACGATTCCCCACATCGTAGTTCTGCTCGGAGGAGGAAAATTTCTTAGAAAAGAATGCACAGGGATGTAGCTTCCCATCCAAGGATGATCTCTGTGACAAGACAGCTCCAACTCCCACATCTGAGGCGTCGACTTCGAGGAAGAAGGAAGAAGAAGTTCGGGGTGTCTAGAATAGGGTGCAGAGAAAAGGCAGTTTTCAAGCTTCAAAGGCTTCCAAGGCTAGAGGGCCAGTGCTGTGGTTTACCCCCTTTGCGGATAAGGGCCAGGATAGGAGAGATCTTGGAAGAGAACCTTTAATAAATTGTCTGTAATAGTTGGCAAAGCCAATAAACCTTTGGATAGCCTTGACACTTGTGGGGAGGGGCCAATCAAGAATTGCTGAAAACCTTGGCTGGATCCATCTTGAAACCCTGCTGGGAGATGATGTACCCAAGAAAAGGGATGGAAGACACTTCAAACGAACACTTTTCCAATTTAGCGAAGAGATTATTCTTTCTTAGGCGAAGAAGAACTTCCTTCACTTGGGAGCGATGCTCGAGGAGATTTTTGGAAAGATAAGAATGTCATCCAGATAGACGACGACACTTTGCCCCAACAGGTCTCTGAATATATCATTTACAAACTCCTGGAAGACCGCGGGGGCATTACATAGTCCAAACGGCATGACTAGATATTCATAATGCCCGTCTCGGGTATTGAAGGCGGTCTTCCATTCGTCCCCTTCACGAACTCTAATGAGGTTATAGGCACCCCGAAGATCCAGCTTAGTGAAGATCTTGGCCCCTCTTAACTGATCGAAGAGTTCGGATATTAGGGGAGAGGGTAACGGTTTTTAATGGTGATTTTGTTTAACCCCCTATAGTCGATGCATGGTCGCAGACCTCCGTCCTTCTTTTCGACAAAGAAAAATCCAGCACCAGCAGGGGAGGAAGAAGGGCGGATGAAGCCTCTTTGGAGATTTTCCTGAATGTAGGTCTTCATGGCAGCCGTCTCAGAGGGGGAAAGAGGATAGGTGCGACCCCGGGGAGGCATGGAACCAGGAAGAAGTTCGACCGGACAGTCATAGGGTCGATGAGGAGGAAGGGTCTCTGCAGAGCCCTTATTGAAGACATCAGCAAAATCTTGATAGACGAATGGAAGGGACAACTTGGAAGAAACAGAAGAAACCTTGATAAGGGGTACAGCAGGCAAACAGTTCCGTTGGCAATAGGGGCTCCAGCGGGAGACTTGAGAGGAGGACCAGTCAATGACTGGATTATGGGTGCACAACCAGGGAAGTCCCAAAACGAGTGGAGTTGAAGGGCAATCGATGAGTAGGAAGGCCAATCTCTCCAGATGCATGGTGCCCACTCTAAGAGAAAGTTCAGCGGTGGTTTGAGAAATAATGGCCGAAGACAGAGGGCGGTCATCAATAGCCAACACCCGCAGAGGAGAGGCCAAGGGTTGTAGGGGAACCGCATGACGAGCAGCAAAAACTCTGTCCATGAAATTTCCGGCAGCACCAGAGTCCAGGAAAGCTTGCACTGGGATCTTCTGGGAACCGAATTGGATCTGTGCTGGAAGAAGGAAGCGTTGAGTAGAGGGTTGGGGAGAATGACAAACACCACCCAGATAGGTCTCCCCAAACCTACCTAGGTGCTGGCGTTTCCCGGCTTCACAGGACACTCATGGGCGAAGTGCGATTTGCCCCCACAATACAGGCATAGGCCGGCAGCCCTTCTCCGTAGCTTCTCCTGTTCGGAAAGACGAGCCCGTCCGATCTGCATGGGTTCCTCAGTAGATGGAGCAGAGGAAGCAGAAACCGCAGGAGTAGGAGAGGAAAAAGCAGAAGCCGGATTGAAGAGTAGGGGTCTCTGGAAGCGAGGAGCCAGGGTGGATTGGAACCGGGGATACTTCTTCGAACGCTCTCTGTCGAGCTCGAGTTGAAATTCCCTCTGCCGGGTGTCAACCTTTATAGCCAACGCCACCAGATCCTCCCACCGAGAAGGAATTTCCCGGGAGACCAAGTCGTTTTTGATCCGCATGGCTAGGCCGTTGTAGAAGGCGGCATGGTACCCATCATTGTTCCAGGTGGTCTCCGCAACTAGGGTGCGGAACTCAATAGCGTACTCTGGAACAGAGCGAGTGCCTTGCTGGATCTGGAACAGACGAGCAGAGGATGCCATAGCTCGACCAGGGGCATCAAAGACGACCCGAAGTTCACGGATGAAGGCACTGGCGTTGTCAATCAAAGGGTCCCCCTTCTCCCACAGAGGTGATGCCCACTCCAAAGCCTTCCCCTGCAGGCGAGTAATCATGTACCCCACTTTAGCTCGTTCGGATACAAACTGACCTGGCAGCAGGGCGAACTGGATCTCGCACTGGTTGATGAAACCTCTGCATGCATCAGGATCGCCGCTGAAGAGGGGAGGCGCAGGAATGCGAGGTTCCGAAGGCTGAAGTGGGCTTGCAGGAACGGCCACAGGGACCGGGGCCACAGGTGACAATGCCGACAGTTTGTCCAGGATAGCTTCAAGAGCCTGAGCGAAGTGTGACTGCTGGGCTTCGTATGACTGCATGCGGGAAGCCAGACCGCGGATAGCGCCACCGACATCAGGTGGAGCTGGAGTCTCCTCCGAAGGGTCCATGGCCCAACTATACTGTAACGGGCCCGAAGGCACAGTAATAGTGTAGACCAAAGAGGAGACCAGACCAGGTTCGAGGTACAAGAGGGTTTATCCAAAGAATCGTCAAAATACAGGCAAATAGGTCAGACCAGGCAGAAGACAAGCAGAATCGAAGAACAGGCAGGAATCGGTACACAAGAATCAAATATAGATAATCACACCCAGGAACTCTGTAGCAGGAACCTATAGTTGGGCAAGGACTGGAAGGGGAAGTAGGTTTAAATAGTCTCTGGGTTGGCGCCAAATTTTGACGCGCTTGCGTCAGACGCAGACGCCAGCGTCCTCACGCTGACGTCTTGACGCCGGCGCCCGATTCTGACGCCGGCGTCCGTTCCGTCGCCGACGACCAATCCGGGAGTGGGAAGAAGGTGGGGTCATAGAGCTGTGCCCAGCAGGAGCCATGTGGTGAGGCAGGTGGTCGCCATCTTGGACGCCATCTTGACGACCTGAGGTAGATTCCATTACACTCCACCAATTACACTTAGTAAACAGAAACAAACTATGGGGCATATTCGTCAAGGGTCGAATTTCGAATTGAAAAAACTTTGAGTCAAAGGTTTTTTTTGGTTGAATAGGTCCGTTTTCGATCAAATAGGTCCGTATTCAGCCGAATTGTATGAATCGAAGGAATATCGAATTCGATCGATTTTTTTCCAAAAAAGATTTTTCAAAGTCTACCAATTAACTCCAAATAGGTTGTAGGAGGTCCCCCATAGGCTAAAACAGCAATTCTAAAGGGGGAAGATCCAGAAACTTTGGTTGTTTCTATTGAGCAATTTTCTAAAATAGCAATTCGGCAGGTTTTAGATGGCGAATGGTTGAAGTCTAATTTTTAAAGAGACAGTACATGAATTCTTTTCAAATTCAAATCGAATTTGGACTATTCCCTAGTTGAAGTACACAAAAAATAGCTCGAAATTCGATTTCTTTTCCATTTAGAAATTCACTTTTGATAAATCTGCCCCTATATGTTTCATACGGACTAGTATGAGCTGTGGCCAATAAAGAACAACAAGTTAAAATGAATTTCTCTATTTGGATCACATACATTACCAGTCTCCCACGACCACTTAGACATTTAACAGTATATACTTTTCAAAACACAACCTGTTATGACACGGGAATTCTGAAAGGTAGTCCGCTACTCCAAGAAACTAACCAGTTAATTCAAAACAAACTTCAGGAGACTAGTGGTGCCCAAATCCACCCCCAGGAGTCACCACATCAATAGGCTTTTGGCATCTTGTGCACGATAAACCAATTTTAACCTGTGAAGCTTTGAAGCTTTCGTAAATTTCTCATATGAATATATAATGTATAATTGTTTTCTTTTGTCCTTTAGCTTTTGTTTACATTTTAATGAATATTACTAGTCATTAACAGACACATACTACATTCTGAAACTGTTGTTCATGCTTTGACAAAAGTTAATAAAGACACATATAAAAAAAATGATTGTTATTCAGGAAAATGCTAATTGCAATATTAATTTATGAACGTCGAAGACACTTTCTCATGTGGCTCGTGACTGCAGATACAGGGTATGTATGGTGCCTAGATTCTGAAAACTGGGGGCTGTTCAGATTCCTAAAACTTTTTTTTAGTTTAGTTGTTTTTTAGATTGCCCACCAGAAATAGAGACTTTTTTCAGTTGCCTTCCTTGTTTTATTTTTTACTGTTTTTACAAAATTTTTAAGATTAATGTTCCTATCCCTGGTTTTTCACTTTGACAGTAGTGATGGGCAAATTTATTCGCCAGGCACAAATTCCCGCGAAACCACCGCAAAAATTCGCAAGGAAAAATTCGCCAGCAACCAGCGAATTTGCGCCAGCATCAAAAAAACGGACGTCAGTGTAAAAAAAGAGAAGCCAGCGCTGTTTTGCAAATTTTTTGCTGTTTCATGAATTTCGTGGGAAATTCGCAAATTTTTGGGCGAAGTGAAACGCCCCACATTCGCCCATCACTAGCAGCTTAGTGATCTGGGTGCAGATTCTGAACTGTTACAATTTGCTCCTTTCTCAGCAACATCAGTGGAATATTAGCAACTATTGCATCAATTCTAACCGTTGCCTTTAACTGAAACTCATGGTTCTGCTCAGCAGGACCAAATATAAGAAATGTAACAACTATTGTATCAATTCAGAATACTGTAGTTTACAGATTCAGTGACTCCACTCCCAGAGCTACTTTAGGAGAACACAAGAAGTTAAAAAATTGAACTTTAAACTTGGTCAAACATAGAAGGTAATCGAAAATATTTCTAGTAAACTAGTAAACTATCAAAAAACAACTGGCTAGATTAAAGTGTTGAAATATTAACAACCCCTTTAAAGCAGTAAGTCAGAGCTAAAGGCATGATTATTATTGACTTTATTTTATTATTTCACCAGGCATGGATTGTGGCAAAATGCTGCGTTTTGCATTTTTCTGCAGAAAATGCAGCGTCTGCTGACTCCAAAAGTTGCCGTTAAAAAAGGCCCACTCACTCCTAGGTATTTTGTTTTATAAAAGTCGCTATGAGACCCCTGGAGCTACCACTGCCTTCAGGGTTCCCCTCCATTAATAGATGCACTTGTGCATAATTCAGAACAGGAGGCAAGAAATGCAGTGGCACTGAGTGTACCTATTTGAAAATGCAAGGAATGGCTTTGGACACAAGTATCTTCAATTAATGGCACACTCTTTTCACAACTGCAGCCACGGTAAATGTGCCCTAATGTCTTCAGCATCCACTTAACCTACTTGTATGATTTTGGCATCTGCAAGGAACTGGATCACTGACCTAGAGGGACCTGATGCAGACATGGGTAGAACATACAACAGATTTGCTAAGCGTTCCTGCCCCTTGGTGGAGAACTTTCAGCAGAACATCTGACATGCTTTGACATACTAACCATGGGGCAGTAATTCCAAGCTGTGGTCTATATGCAACACAGTGATTCCTGCATTTTGTTGCTGTAGAAACAGTCAAAATATCTATGTAACTGGAGTGAACTACTTTGTCCCTAGTTCCAATTGTCCTCTCTATCAATCAGGCCGAGAAACAAAGAGCCAGGCATGGGTAATTCTGATAACTCAAGAGTTAACTTTTCCGCTGAATGGCAGCTCCACAGGGCTATAGCTATAGCAGCTTGGTGTCCCTTGCTCACAGTTTGTGTATGAACTGCGGATCAATAAGTCAATACACAGAAGAATTATTCTAAGAAAACACTGAGTAACAGTGCCAGGCAACAAAAGAAACAGATGTTCAAGGAGAAGAAACTCTGCACCATGTCTGGAGGAGTAATGGCCAGTGCACAAAATTGGATTCTATTGTGAGAGTGTACAAGTGTGTTGAAGGACACAATGTATTAGAATTTTGACCAACAATGTGTTCCTATGTAGAATGTTATTGTGCAGATAATTTAGAACCTCCAAATGATAAGGCATATCTCTGGAAATACAATGAAGAGATGCACTGTATTTGCTCATCATACGGGAGTGTTAGCCATCAGCCTTGTATAGCCTTTTACAGATACTGTATGTCTTCCATTTGACAAGCATTGTTCAGAAGGTTGGTGTGTAACACATATAAATCAATTAACAAGATCACACTTCTCCCTTTATAGTTTTTCAATCCACCAGGGAAGCATGCCTTCTAAAGCCGCTCTCACATTCTGGAGATCTCGCCCAGTAATGATACAGTTCCTTCATGTTCTATCTTTTACACAACATTCCCTCAAATTATTATCATTATATGGTTAAGCCTCTAGATATACAGCAATTATTTTAGTATTTCCTGTCTGGTGTTGTTACCTAGAACAGAAAACTCTAGCCATTATGATTGGATTCTAAGTAGTGAAATTTTTTTATCATCTCTCACTCCCATACAACTCTCATTAAATTGTTTAACCCCCTTTTAAACCCTCGTACATGCTTGGCACCATTGGACCCATCATTCTTTTCATGTTGTTTAATTCCATCTCTGTTAACACCTAGCAATGCATTTTTTTCAGACCAGGTTATAACACTGCTATGTTAAGAAATACTTTTAATATGTTATTATCTCATGCTTATGTTCCCCCTCAAAGCCATTTTACTTGTGGAGTAACAGGGGAACATGTATTTTTAATGTTCAATTCAATAACAAAATCCAAAAGGTTCCTGTAACAAAATCTCTGTCTGTCTGTCTATCTGGATTATCTATTATCTGGTGTATCTATCTATTATTCTATCTGTCTGTCTATCTATCTATCTATCATCTATCTCTCTCTGTCATCTATCTGTCTATCAATCTATCTATCATCTATTTGTCATCTATCTATCTATCTATCTATCTATCTATCTATCTATCTATCTATCTATCTATCTATCTGTCTATCAATCTATCTATCATCTATTTGTCATCTATCTATCTATCTATCTATCTATCTATCTATCTATCTAGCTATCTAGCTATCTATCTAGCGATCTAGCTATCTATCTAGCGATCTACCATCTATCTAGGAGGAAGCCCAGAGGTCAAGTTTGAAAGTCCAAGTTTGCAATACAAATAGGGTTCAAGAGTTTTCGTACTCAATATCCAGGCAGACATTCAAAAAGGCAGGCAGATAAACAGCAAAGTCGATAATCAGGCAGGGTCCAGAAATCAGTTCAACAGGAATAATAAAGCACCCAGGAATGTTCAAAACAAAACCTACGATCAGGCATTGAACCGGCGTCCTGGGCATCCCTTTATTTTGAATTTGGCTCCGGTTTGTGTGACGTCATCGCGCCAGCTGATGACGTCATGTCGCAGCGCTGGCGCCACCGCTACCCACGAGGTGGCTATGGGCACCGCCATCTTGGATTTTTCGCCGGGAAGGAAGGACGATCCGTTGGGAGCTCCTTACACTATCTATCAATCATCTATCTATATATCATCCATCTATCTATCTATCTATCTATCTATCTATCTATCTATCTGTCTATCTGTCTATCTATCAATCATCTATATATAATCTATCTATATGTCTATCTATCATTGACTTGTCTATCTATCTATCTATCTATCTATCTATCTATCTATCTATCATCTATCTATCCATCTATCTATCATCTATCTATCTATCTATCTATCTACTAAATCTAATTACAAGTCACAATTTCATCTTCTTGCTGCACACACATCTTGATTTCTTATTTCTTATAGCAACCAAAAAGATCTTCAATCCTCTTAGCTTACATGTGTTGGCTTGCCAAATAAACTCAGTCTACATCAATGAAATTGACTGCTAAGGCAATGTCTTTTATTTAAGCTTTAGCTGCACATTCCAGACTTGGCTGAATATGCACAGCACTTAATAGACAAGCATTTGATTTTTATAACCATAGTAAAAAGAAAAATACAGGGAATTACTTTTGATATCACAAACACAATCACTGTGAAATCTCTTTGCCCGAACTGGAGACATATCACCTATAAAAAAACCTTTTAGGATTTAAAATTCCAATAAACTGATTGGTATAAAAACAACATTTTCAGCACATCAGTATGTTAAAGTGGCAGAAATACATAATTATATCATTAATCCTATGTGCTTTTAACATTTAAAGGGACAGCTCACCTTAAAATTTCTTACTAAATTTCCATTTACTAAACTTCCATTTACTAAATTTCCATTTATGGCAATTCTTAAAGAATTTCCAGTTGGTCTCCATTTTTTCTCTTGTCTTCTCTGCATTTACTATTTTGCCATTCTTCAGTCTAAAATCTAAGGTGCTTTCTTGTTTCAGGTTTACCAACATTGCAACAAGAGAAATTTGTCAATATATTTTCTCACTTATTCTTCAGTTTAGATTATTTCCTATTCATCTTTCAGTCTCCTGTCTCCTACAGCTCTGAAGATAGAGTAAGGTAATACAAAGATATAGAGAAAAGAATGTAATATTTGATAAGGTTTTGTTATCTGTTGAGATTGTATATGAAACTGAAATTGTTCCATTCACATAAACACAATACTTTCTTACTTAAAGTTTATGTTAGGCATAGAGAGTTAGCTAATTATGTTGGCCACATGGTATTTATTAGTTATTAATTATTACTAGTTATTGCTAGTTATGGTTAATATATATTATGTTTAATTCTCATTTTGAAATAGTCCTGTCAATGTGTTGTATGAACTGTTTTTTAGTGATGGGCGAATTTGGGGCAAAAATTTGTGAAACTGCGCCGGCTTCTTGTTTTTGACGCCAACGGCAAAAACGGACGCCAGCGTCAAAAGCGAGACGCTGGCGCAGTTTCACAAATTTTCGCAAATTCTGACATTTTTTTTTTACACTGGCAAAATATTGCGGCGGTTTCGCAAATTTATTCGCCGGCGGCGAATCGCGGGAATTCCCCACAAATTTGCGTCTGGCGAATACTTCGCCCACCACTACTGTTTATTGCTGGATTATTATAAAATTCAATAAAAATAAATTGAAAATAAGGAACAAAGATATAGACATGAAATCTAAATAATAATGATAAGTAATGTAATATGTGTATAAGCTAAATATCCCCATCTATGAAGATGAGATAAATGTACTTGTATGCATTCTAATAAATAGGTTACTACCCTGCTTTTTAATTATTTTTAATTAATTCTTTAATAAATTATTTAATGTTGATTTGCAATAGATACAGGTTCAGAAACTAGTGCATTCAGCTTTTATGACAGACAAACCAAATTTTCTGCTTGATTTCAGTTTGTCCAGTATTTCAGGTAGACTTAAAAGATGGCCTAACAAGATCCAAGATGCAAAGCTCCTGTGGACAGATTTAAAGGCCTGTTATGGGACTGCGGAACCTCTCTGCTGGTGCAGTAAATTTAGTATATAGAATAAATGGGGTTTACAGAAATGTTCAAAGGGAGCAGAGGTGTACTTGAACATGAAATGAATGGATACAACACTATTAGCCAACCCACTGATGAAATAGACAGTTGTTATTTGTGTAAATAGTTCTCCAAGACATCTTCTCAGCCCAGAATATAATTAGAAAGTTACAACATTTCTGTTAATTTAATTTTGCTCTTACAATGAACAATCTTTATTCAATGGCACAAAGAAAGCAGATTTAGATGACATTCATTAATAAAAAAATAATTGTACATTTCAATAAAAAACACAGCCAACTATATCTAGAACCATTGCCTATGTAGATAGATGAAGATGAATAGATGAAGATGATAGATGAAGATGACCCAAAATTCATAGCATAATCAAACCAACAGGAATACAATAGGAAGTGCCAGATTCTTCAGTTATGAACTTAAAAACAAATACAGTTTGTGTCATGGTATGGAAAGCTGAGATCTGACCCTGAAAACAATTCATAGCAATGCCTCTCGTCATTTATGAATCACAAAAAGGTAGTGCCCACTTAGGAGTGCATTAACCTCCCTTTGCAACTTCAACTTGGTGCTGTGGTGTACTGTAGTTCTTATAGCTTTCCCTTGAAATGTTTACTGTGCTTTGGGGGACTGTTTTTTAAGAACCAGCCAACTAACAGAGCACAGTGGCTTAGAATGTGGGAAGAAAGTTGGTTGAGTGCTGGGTATTTTGGGAAACAAGCTCAGATTGAAGAGACCCTGTCTAGAGAGATCTTTCTTTAATCACACGGTGGTGGGAAAAAAAGAACAGTCTGCATGCCTGAAGAAGAAAGAGAGGGACTGGCATGTATGGAAATAAACACATCCAGGGCCAGCCCAGACCCGCTCCCTGCAGTGCCACTCCCTGACCCAATGCGTAGGTGGCCTGCTAGAGCACCAGAAATTCTCTTGGTTAGCCAAGGCCGTACTGGGCCCCAAGGCAGGACAATTTCCATAATCCATTCCCTATTTCAACCTATAAAATTAAGATGTATCCATTTCAAATTTTTATGAGAATGGAGGTTGTCTGTGGGTCCTAAGGTGTCCAGTCCAGTGAATGTTTCTTCAGCATGCCTCCCAGCTGTAGAAGTGCCAAAAAATCTCAATGTACTACCATATATGTATGTAATCCTCTTGGGAAGATATGTTTAAATTTACTGTTAGGGATATATGGTATTGTTTGTCAGCCTAGCTATCTGTTGATTATAAGTAATCTTATTGGACTTTTATTGGACACTAGGTTGGGGTACTACTATTTGGTATTGAGGTTGATCCTCTTGATATAAGTATAACGTATATATATATATATATATATATATATATATATATATATATATATATATATATATATATATATATATATATATATATATATATATATATATATATATATATATATATATATATAGTTTATATAAATATGTATATATAAATATAGTATATAAAATAGTTATTATATATGTATATAAAATAGTTATTATATATGTCCTTGCCTTGTGTGGGACCGAAACGTTGGATTAATAAACTTTTTTTATTTTTATCTTCAGTTTATCCTTTCTGCAAATCCTGTGAGTGCCATCACCTCTTACCTATAAATATAGTGGTAATGGATCAGCACACTCATTGTTACAATCACAATAAGTGTGCAGATCCATTACCACTGCATATTCTGAATATTGATCTTGCACCTCTACTCTACCTAAGATCGAGTGCAGACACCCAGAGCATTTATATATATATATGTTTAAAATCCTTGGAGTGCTGTCGCCTTGCATTACTATATATATATATATATATATATATATCGCGTCAAGATTAGCCGGCACTCACGTTACAAAAAAAACAAAATGCCTGGGTGCAGTTATAAAATAATCGAACAGCAATGTCCGCACTCACAGGTCTTAAAAAGTGAAAAAGTTATTTTGCTAACAAAACATCAGTTCTTTTTAATAAATAACTTTTTCACTTGTGAGTGAGGACATTGATGTTCATTGAGTGTGCGGACCCTCTCTTCTGAAGATATATATATATATATATATATATATATATATATTATATATATATATATATATATATATATATATATATATATATATATATATATATATATATATATATATATATATATATATATATATATATATATATATTAATAAAACTAAGTCTACTGTATGGCCTTCATGAGAACAAGGTGATGCTGTAGTAAACAATGGTCAGATCAAGTGACTAGTGTAAACTTACCCTTAAAGTGCTCCCTATTGGTAGATGTCTTTGTAAGTATCTTACTTTAGCTGTTAAATTTGGACAATAATCCGTCTAAATATTTTAATGGATAATAAATTAAAGCTTCCGGTTCTGATTACTCATCGAAAGGTGCTCACTGGGACGTGACATTGGTTATGAGATATGAATAGGAATTATTTATAGTATAGCATTTATAGTAATTAATTATAGTAATTTGTTTTCTACCATGAAAACCTTTATTTATGTGATATTATTCATGAGTTGCAAATTTAATGTACAGTAGATGCATCTGGCACAAGTAGCTGCTGCCTTGCACTTTATATAAATGTATGAATCAGGCTAAATATTACAGCTTTCCCCTCACAAGAGCAAAATAACTATCTGGGACTAAATATTTTTGTTTCTCCTGTACTTGTCTCTGGCATTGACATTTCCAATTTTCTAATGGTTTAAAACAGTGTATACATAGATCAAACATGATTTTGACTTTCACTCACATTCACACAGATTACAATGAAATGATAACAGGCTTATAATACATATCTCTCTGTGATAATTTCAGTTGTATGAGCAAGGTCTTCTAGACCTAAATGATGTAAGGGCCTTGTACAACCATAATGTGATATTTATTATATTGCTGTAAAGAGTGCAGAAATGAATGCATTCCATTGACGTTTTATAAAAGTGTAAAACTATTCTAAAAGTGTTATATACAAATACAGTAATTTTAAAAATATTCCAAATTCACTTACTTTCCCTGCTCTGCAATCAAAAGGTTTTATAGCACAAATGTATGCTGTGCTTGTATAGGAAAATTTTGCCACATTTCATCTTCTTTGTATAGGGACAGCGCCTGAATACATATATTAGAGTAGAATAATTTGGGATTGTAATTAATTATTTGATACCCTTCAAGCAATAAGAGTAAAAATATCATAACAAGGAGAAACTTGCGTTGCAATAATTTATGCAACTAAAAAAGACAGATATGCTATTTCATTCTGTGGAAAATGTAAGTACACCCTTGGCTCTAATGCCAGTATTGACGCCTTTGGCAAAAACAACCTAAAGTAGGAATTTCTTATAAATGTCTTTCAGTCCTGTTTTCAGCTGCGTGGTGTTGGGGGGTTGTTTTGCACATACAGACCATTTCAAATCCTTTGATTTAGTCATTTCAGAACCCAAGTCGTGTGATAAAATGTTGAGGTTCTAAGGGACTTATTTCAGCATCTTACATTCTGCTCTTTTGAACATGCTGGGGAGAACTGGTTTGGGCAAGTTTCATTGATTGAAAATCTTCTCCGCATGTAGATGATCTTCTGGACAGTGAAATGCTTGATGTACAATTGCTTGCTGTTTTTACAGGCCACAGAGAGGGCTTTCAATCTAGCCATGGTGATAGCACACCCTTCAACAACAAAAACCAAGCCAAAAAAAGGGGGTTATTTACGAAAACTCTAATTTTTCTGGCTGGGCTTTTTGAGGCAAAAACTCAAATTTTAAGTGGAAAAGTGGATCTATTAAACCCGATACTGACAAAAGCCCTAAGGTCATTTATAAATCAACAGGAGATGTCCCAATCCCAATTTGGAGATATTGTGGTATGTGCTGGGTTTAGCCCGATAATCTGAAAAATTCTGGGTTTTCTGCAAAAACCTGAAAAATCGGGAGAAAAGTCAGAAAAAAACTTAAAATTTTCATTTTCGCTTGATATTTTCCCAATCTGATTTATTCAAGTTATTTTAATTGTAAATAGGGCAAAATCATGGATGGGAGTTTGGTAGAGTTTTTTTTAAAAAAAAATAAATAAAAAAAAAAAAATCTGATTTTAGCAAATAACCCCCTTGATGTCTGTGTTTCAAACAAGACAGGTCATTCCAAGATCCTCTCTTATTATAACTTTTATTATTATAACACTTTTTGTTCCCAATCTGGTGCCCCTGATTCTATTTTTAGGCATTTGAGCATGTGATACGTGTAGGGAGGATATACTTACTTTTCCCACATGAGAAACTTGCATTTATATTTTTTTAAAGTACACAAGGGACTACAAGATGTAAATGCTGAACAATATTTGTTGTATTTTTAGAACTTTTATTGATCAATTTTCTTGGAAAAAGAGATCAAAAATCTGTATGTAGAAAAAGTAAAAAATTACCATGGGGTGAATTTATTTTAATGATAATTAAGTGGGGTTATTATTTCAGTTGATTCATTCAATATTTTGGCTCACACTACCACATTTCAGACCTGAGTTTTACCTTAACATAGTAACAGGTACAAAAGCTAATCAGACTCATTTTGTGCACACTTTGAGTATGGCATTTAAAGGGAATGTCCTGCAGAAATCCAAGAAGTATTCACCTATATAATTTCTGTCTCATTCTGTAGCACTATTTCGATCTTTTTGGCAGAAATAATGATTAATAGTTGTGTACATTGGGAAACCCATTTTAAATTTCCTGGTCTCCAAAATATGATTACAAATCCCAGAGAATGGTCTAGCAGCAAAGCAGATTTTGTTCTATATGCTTGAGTTTCTGGTTCTGAAACTGCCCTGCAGTATGTGCACATAATATTTACTTTATTTATCTAAAGGTAAGTGTAATGGGTTAAAAATTAATTGTTTGTAGCTCATCATCAAGTGGGAATACCAAAGTGAAACTTTTCGATACAGGTATGGGACCTGTTCTGCAGAATGCTTGAGACCTGCTGTTTTCCTGGATAATGGATTACATACTTTCTGTAACTTGGATCTTCATACCTTAAGTCTACTATAAAGTCAAGTAAACATTAAATAAGTCTAATAGGCTGGTTGTGCTTCCAATAAGGATTTAATACATCTTAGTTAGGATCAAGTACAAGGTACTGTTTTATTATTATAGAGAAAAGGGAGATAATTTTTTGAAAATGTAGATTATTTTGATAAAATTGAATCTAGGTGGCCTTTCCGTAATTCAGAGCTTTTAATAATGAGTTTCCAGATAACCGATACCTGTAGCATTAATTTCTATACATCACCAACACTGACATGTTAGTGTAAATATGGAGAATATATCAAACCTTATTTTGCTGTTTGATCAGTCATATGTGGTCTTGTTATGGTTAGTGTTTAGGGGTTTATGGCTGTTACTGGAAATCATCTCCCAGCATCATCTTATGTAGTATGTTGGTTATACATAGTGATGGGCGAATTTCTCCCATTTCGATTTGCCGCGAAAAAAATTGCGAAATGTGAATATTGACGCCGGTGTCAGAATATTTTTGACGACATTGACAATTCTGACGCTGGCAACAATTCTGACGTCCATTAAAGTCTATAATTGTCAACAGCGTCGGAATTGTCGCCGCCGTCGGAATTGTCACTGGCGTCAAAAAAATTTTGACGCCAGCGAATTTTCACGGCCCGCGGCGAAACTCGGGAATTTGCTGCGAATTTTTGCCTGGTGAATAAATTTGCCCATCACTGGTTATACATTATAGTTGAATGCTCTACTGTCCCTTAAAAAGTGTCTGTGAAGCTTATAGGCCTTGCTTAAATTATAATGAAAGCAAAAAACATTTTTCTGTAGTCGTATACAGAAAGAAGGTTCACAAGAAAATGTCAGTTAATTGCAAAGCAGAGAATATGAGCAGGTCTTGATTAAAAAGCTAAATAAACTTAATCCAGAGGAAAGATTTGTCTGTGAACAAAGAAATTATTTGATTAGGAACTGCAAGTATAACAAACGCTCAGCTAATTGAATTAATAGCAGACGCTGCAGACTGCAGAGGAATCTAATTAACACAATGCAGATTTATATCCAGTTTTCTTTCTAACATACAGTAGAATGCTGATCAAAGGCAGAACACAGCACAGTAGTTGGTGGGTCATTAGAGAACATTGAACAGCAGAGGTGGTCTGCAGAGATGGCCTGAATGGCTGCACAGTACACAACAGAAGGGAAAAAGTTAGATGTATTTTACTAAAAAAAACATTTATAACAGTGATGATGATAATTTGGAGTATGATGATAATTTGGAATATGATGATTTGGAATAATCTGACAAGATTGAAGGATAAAATAATCAAGAAATAGAATGGGTTTTCTGAAATCTTAGGATGTGTATGGGAGTTTTAAATTTGCATAGGAATGGATGTATGGAGTCATGGGAGTGTTTAAGTAGGATACATTATGAAAGTTCATTGGAGAACATTGAGAGGAGTTACGTTTGATAATTAAACAGTATGGAAACCAAGGCTAATGATTAAAAAAAGATCAAAGCAAAATAAAAAGATAAAAAAGAGAAATGACTGTTAATATGACTGACACTAGAGATGAGCAAAGGGATTCAGTAAGTTTTGAAATTCAATGAACTTTGAATAAAAGGATAAAAAGTTTGAAGGCATCTTGTGAAGAGTAATGACATGGCTTCAGATTTCAGGATATACTCTTTCCTCTGTTATTCTTAATTTGCTCTATGACATTAGTGAGTAGCGCAGGAAATGAGCAGTGGGTTCAAAATGGTTTATGGGGATAGAATAAGCTACAGAGACTGCAAGGTGGTTTATTGGGGTTTATAGGGATAGGATAAGCTACAAAGATAGCAAAATTGTGTATAGGGGTTTATAGAGATAGGATAAGCCACATGCACAGCAGAGGGCTGTAGAGCAAGGCAAATAGACTACAATGTTGGAAAGGTTGCCTTGTCTGGGGTATTTCCATTGAACATGATTGGTCACATTAAATACAGACCCAATGCATACTTGTGCTGCTGGTTGTTATTGTGATTTATACACTATAGGGGGCTTAAAGGGGTGCTTCACTTTTAAATTAACTTTGAGTTTAGATTGGCAGGATTAGAATGAATACAAGGTTAGTAGCCCATGAACTTTGCTACCGAGTATGGCCCTTACACAGTCAAACCCCTTTTCCATACACAGATGAGCAAAATGGCAAAGAGTAAAACGTGCAAATCTGACCAATATCCATAGTTCATAGATCCATAGGTTTTGTCAGGCCACCATACAAATACTGAAAATTATATGAAACTTCAAATCTCAATAAACTCAATCTAACAAGAACTTACATATATAGGTTAAATTTTTCGTTTAACCTTAAAAGAAGGGCACACTCCCATAAATTACAGTTGGACAGATTTCCACCTGTTGGTTAATATATGAATTATAGTTGAGATCTTTTCTGCTGCAATCCATATTATTATATAATGTAATTCTTAATTTAACCAATAGATGGTTAATAGAATGGTGGCAGTTTTATATAATTAATGCATGATAATTTATATTTATGGTGATTTTCTAGTAAGATTTTATTTGGAATTGCTTCCAAGTTTTCATTTAGGTCTGTTCTTGGTATATTTTTTTGTGGCTGTGATAGGGAGACTGGCATTTTTAATTTGCTATTGAGGTTACTTCTGTTGATCTTTTCATATGATGGCCCTCTCTCCATTTTTTTGGACTTATGGGTAGAGTAAGCTGAACCCCTGATGTTTCCATTTATGATGTCACTTCCTCATCTCATCTCTTTTTTACTTTCCCCAGGACTTTATTTATGTGCATTATTTGTTTTGACACAACTGCTTTAAACCATTTAGCTCCCCTTTTGTCTTATATGCCTCTTACATTTTCCATTTACTCCTTTCTAAAATCCCAGATTTTTGAGGAATGTGTTTCCTCCTAAAACCTATAAATATCAAGAAGTGGTATGAAGGATACTACAAAGCCCAGACTGTAGGTACGGTGATAGTCCCTAAGATTGCATTGATTCAGTCTGCCTGGACATAACCTTCCTCATTGAAGCCTATAACACTCCATACATGAAGTAGAACGTATAACAAGTAGAATGTAAAGTGTAAATTAATATGCAAGACCAACACATTCTCCATGAACAATTCCCTAAATTAGCTCATTATGCAGGAAGAACATTTTAAGGTATAGTAAATCGTAAAAATAATTAACAATTTTTTTACAGCAGCTGTGCTCAATGGTAGCTTTAAGTCTGTGAATACGTAGCCATATGCTTTTTCTCCAGTGAATACAGTGAAATGTTATTTCATACTTTTGTACAAGGTGTCAATTAGGGGCAGAGGGGTTAATGGAATATTCAGTAGTACTGTGTTTATTATTAAATAATAATAATAATATTTCTCTATTTTAAACGGGTGTTTCACCTTTAAGTTAGCTTTTAGTATGTTATAAAAAAGCTTATACTAAGCAACTTTTCAAGTAGCCTTCATTTTTTTTATTTTATAGTTTTTGAATTATTTACCTTCCTGTTCTGACTCTTTCCACTGACCCCATGTAAAAAATGTTCTGTAAGGCTACATATTTATTGGTATTGTACTTTTTATTACTCATCTTTCTATTAAAGCCCTCTCCTATTCATATGCCAGTCTCTTATTTAAATCAATGCTTTGTTGCTAGGTTAATATTGATAATATGCCGTACAGTTTTGGTCTCCATCACTCAAACAGGACATTATTGTATTAGAGAGGGTACAGAGAAGGGCAACTAAGCTGGTAAAAGGTATGGAAAATCTTAGCTATGAGGAAAGACTGGCCAAATTGGGGATGTTCACGCTGGAGAAGAGGCGCTTAAGGGGAGACTATGTATAAATATATAAGGTGATCATATAATAATCTCTCTAATGCTTTATTTACCAGTAGGTCTTTCCAGCTGACACAAGGTCACCCATTCCGATTAGAATATAAATATAATCGGAAGGGTTTTTTTTTACAGTGAGAGCTGTGAAGATGTGGAATTCTCTCCCTGAATCAGTTGTACAGGCTTATACATTAGATAGCTTTAAGAAAGGGTTGGATGGCTTTTTAGCAAGTGAGGGAATACAGGGTTATGGAAGATAGCTCATAGTACACGTTGATCCTGGGACTAGTCCAATTGCCATTTTGGAGTCAGGAAGGATTTTTTTCCCATCTGAGGCAAATTAGAGAGGCTTCAGATGGGCTTTTTGCCTTTCTCTGGATCAACTAGCAGTTAGGCAAATAAAAAAAAACTAAAAGATTGAACTTGAGGGAAGTGTGTCTTTTTTCAACCTTACTTACTATGTAACTATAATTCTAGCAAACATAATGCTGAAAATGACATGCTGAATAAAAAGCTAAAACCACAAATAATAAAAAATTGTCTCAGAATATCACTCTCTACATCATACTAAAAGTTAACTTAAAGGTAAAACCCCTTTAAGAGAGAAATTTCAGGCAGCATTGTAAACAAAGTGGGAATGGAAGGCTCAGAAACTGCAGACTACATTACAATGGATATTTCTTTACATACAAATTAGAATTGTTTTAAATCTGTTAAATCTAGTCATAAACTGAGGAAAAGTGCTTTCCCAAGATCATAACAATAGACTGCCTAGACAGGCCTGACTCCATCTAACTGTGTCAAAAAAGGACAACTAAAGCTGTTATAAAAAGCCTGCTTTCAGTAGTACACCTCTCTGTACAATATTAATAATGGTGCTTGCAATCATAGTGTCACCAATTCTGCTCCAGCTGAATATCTTTTTGATCCCCACTGCCCCTTGCATACCTTTAAACTCCTACCCACTTCTGAACCTGCCAAGACCTGGGCACGACGTTTACGGGACGCCCGCATGCACCCACCCACACCCACCCACAGCCTCCTAGTGCCTCTGCCGGACACGCTCCTTTTTATATATTCACGCCTCAGTGTGCCCTGCTCCCTTCTGTGATGTTACTACGGGGCAGGGACGCATATATAAATGGGAGCACACAGTGAGTTAGGGTCAGGTGCAGGTTCCTGGGTGGCGGGTTAGGGTTGGGTCGAGTTCTTCTTGACTCGCACATCACCATTGGGCACCAGCGCGCACAGTTTTAACTGGTATGAGTTGGAGAGAGAAAGCCATGTCTAGTTTCCAAATCATTAATTGATTCTACAAACATAATGAACAGAATTTGTTTTTTATTAATTAGATTTGGTTTATACATTTAAAAAGTTAATATATACTCCTACAGCATACGAGTGAAAATACTCATGTCTAGATCAAACATAATATATTTGATTCAATTTACCTTTCACTTACTATGTAAGAGTAATTTGCAAATGAGTCAACTGTGCATTTGTTATTAGCCTATTCTTATACTTTACCCCTCAGTTAAAAGACTATGTTGAATATTTTTTCTGTATTTAATATCTGGTAACTTTGAAATATTTAGTACTCTACTGCATTCCTTGAAGCCCTTACATTCGCTGCCTCTGCATAATTAACTCAGTACAGATGTTCAGCTTATCACTCAGGAAATCTCCAAGGAACTAAATTGATGTCTAAAATACCTTTTGTACTTTGTGAAGTCCTTCGAATTTAGTCTTAGAAACTGAAGAGTAAGAAGAGAGATAATCAACTGGTACTGATCAAACAGCAGCAACATGGGGCACTATGTTATTCTACATAAGGAAAGACACTCATAGCTGTACAGGGAAATAGTGAACAAAAGTGTAACTCTGAAACAGTTTGTCTGTGTGCGAAGGGGCAGAGTGGATTGTATATTTTTTACAGTAATATGACACAGCATAACTATACATATATTTATATATATATATATATATCTTCAAGTAACTGTCATGTATTTTTATAAAGCAAATATTAGATTTTGAAGAGTTAAAACTGTGCCAGGGATTCTTCTTGTTTGAATCCATGGTCCTCACACCACAAGCCTCAGTTGACCAAAACATATGACTTTCCATTCCCAAGTTCATTTAAAAAAAGAAATATACTGTAAACATTTTCTCTGGAACACCGCTGACAATGAGAAGGATACACATGTACATGATGTACCAGCATCCCCACCTCAACTTACTTAGTTATAAGTTGAAAAAAGGCAAAAGTCCTAAAGTTCAACCCACCCAAATAAACGCCAGTGCATATGCCGTATCGCCCCTTAGGACCTCAGGCGCATCACATGTCCTAAGGGGCGATACAGGGTTGGGTGAGCGCTAATTGGTTTTACTTATTTATTGGCAACATGTTTTATGGCGTGTTAATGGTCTTGATAAAGGTCTCAGGAACAGAACTAAACGTTGACCTATTTTAAGATATATTTAATAAAATGAACCTTTTAAACTAAACAAAAGTTCCCAGTGTGCACCTTACTTTTAGGATTTTATATATATATATATATATATATATATATATATATATATATATATATACACACACACGTACCAATACCTATACTAACTGTAGATCTTGTCATCACAATAGCTTTGGATATTATAGCTGTCCAAGAAGACGGCCAAGCCACTCACAAAGGCATTAATAGAATGTGCCATCACAATGTCAACCAGCAAGGCGTTCTACAACCACACTGCACTCATTGACTTCTTCTACCAATGAGTCCTAAAATTCCTTTGTACGCTCTTGCACAAGCTCCATCAAGACACCCTCCTAAATATCTAGGTGGGTGGAGGGGGGTTGTTGCTTTTAAATTCATGCACTGAATCATTTATAGACCCACACTCAGTGACCTGAAGCCAACGTTAATGCAGCTACACAAGAGTCTTATGGTTTATAGTATTCATAAAGTCATTTTTATATCTCTCCATAAACTTTACTGCCAGGCAATGAAATTCTAATCATTTTGCTCCCCCTTGATAGGATAATCTGATTATTTGGCGGATGAAATGAATATGCTGTTTACTGGATTGCTAATGTAGCTGTTAAATTTATGTAGCTGTCACTAAGCATTGCAGTTCTTAGAATCAAGTCCTAGGGACGAATGGTACAGTAGGAGCTGATCTGGCCTGCCACAGTAATAACAAAGGCATTGTAACAGGCAGCTTGTCAGTCTGTCTGTCTGCTCAGATTGCTTCTAACAGGAGATTTGTTGCATGAATTTGCTGCTTATGCATCTGCTGCTGAGTTATATTATTTCATTTCTAAGCAGCTTCTGTTTGCACAGCAGTTTGCAGATATATTATACAACACACAACGCAGAGACAGTTAAAGCCTCATTCGCCCCTCCTCTCTACTCTAGTAGAAGGAAACATACTCTTGCTTTGGTTTCATGGACACTGCCACCCCTATGATAATGTAAAACATTTATCAGTCTGCTGTATTTGTTCTCAGAAAGGATGTCTTGTTCTTCTGGCCCCATGTCACCTTCCTTTCCTGGCAGTTGCAGGTTCCGTGAGGCTCAGTGGCTCCAGATTTCTCTGGCTTCTTCATGATCAGTCTCATGTTCAGCTGTCTCCCTTGAACTTTTAACTTCCTCTCCACATGAGTGTTTGCTGTTGGTTTCTATAACATGCTGTTTATTGTGCACTAAACCCCAGCGCTGATCCAGCCGTCTACAGAACCCACCTAGGGAGCTCCGCATCCTGCAGACAAACACATCGATTTCTCAACTCAGCGGCTTTTTGCCTCAGACGATGCGGATCCCTTCAATTACTCTCAGAGCATCTTGATGGGAAATTGGCACCAGGAACGTTGAATGCATCCCATCAAGCCCATTGAAGCACAAATCTTTAACCACTGGGGACTCCTGAGGGTGTTTAAACACAAGGATCCAAAATCTTTGCAGGTATGAGTTGTCTGCATGAGCTCCAAGGAGGAGGAGGACAGCATTACCTACAGAAGGAATTCCCATCACACTGTATTATCTATGAAAACCTTAATGAAAAATAACATAATCTTACCTCTGGAGATATACATGCACTCTCGTGCAAAACCTCAGTGGCAGCTTTATCACAATAAAACATAACATAATTAATATTTCTTCATTTTCCATAAATACCTAGGATATACACTATATTAAATCTTCCAAGCTAGTACTTCACATTACAAATTGCCAGTTTTACGGGACTGAGATGGTTTTAAATATGACAATGTTTGGATTAGTAAAGATCCATCTGTATTTCTGGCACTAGGTGCCATTTATTCTCAGGAATGCCCACGGGTTGTCATACTGTGCAATTTTGCAGCATGTTGGTGTGCCCAGATAAATAACATACTACAATATATGCATCACCTGCTTCTCTGCAGGCCAGCAACATGGTTGGCGAGTATAAAGGCATTACCTATGCTCATCTCTCAACTGTCAGTACTGTTGGCTATTCTTATGGTGCAAAGCCAGATACAAACATCTACATAGTGAAACTTGCCATTTTCCCTGCCTATAACTTTGTCCTAACCAACAGATAACAGCCCTTGTTGCCAAACAGGACTTATGGTCAGACGCAACTATATCACAAGAAAGGAGGTATGTTCTTTTAGGGAACATATTAATACATGAACCCCAGGATCTATTACATGAAAGTCCTAATCATACTTATGCTCACAGCTATGCAGAAGGCAGGCAGACATATCACCATGTGTCAGGAAAATGCGGAGTCTAATAAAATGAAGAGTTCCAGGAATGATAGTCCGCCGCAGTGAAGATTAGAAGAGCAAGGAGCAGAGAACTATAAGTAAGCAGGCTGAGGTCAGAAGGCAGGCTGAGATTAACATAGTCAGGAACAGGCAGAGATCGGTAGGCAGGCTGAATTCAATCGTAGTCGGGGACAGGCAAAGGTCAATAGGCAGGCTGAAGATGAAGGAGAATCCGTGTCAATAACAAAAAGTCAGTTCAAGCCGTTCAGGATCACCAATAGCAAGGGAATAACCAAGCACTGTTTACTTCCTGTGACCTCAATTTAAGGGGACGAGTTTGGCACCAAACCTCAGGACACAGCGTGTTGATGCTGCTCATCACACGTATTGCATTCCCGGCAGACGTGACACGTGGGCCGCACGAACAAACGCACGCTGGCGCGCACAAAAAGATGCGCACACTAGCAACAAGCACAGAGGATGTGTATTAGCCTGCACACCCCTGTGCCTGAGCAAAAAAGTTTAATAAAACCTAGGTGTGCAAAATAATTATTAAGCATTCACTGCCGTTTAGTAGATTTTTTATTAACAGTGAGGGCTCCCCTTTAGGTGGAAGCTATGTGGATGCTAGGTCAATAGGAAGATCCAGTAAAATGAGTTTCACACCATGTAGTCGATCTGTCAAATATATAGAGTTTGTTCATTAATTCTATGGATCAATGTTTAATGTACCTTACAGTGGTTTCTATTCGGTTGACTTGTTACTTTTTCGTCTTTAGATAACACGACTAATATGTATTCAGTATATATCTATCTAACCTCATTAGTTGAGATGGATATTTCTGATACAGTTAAAGATATCCCAGTTTGGAGTAAGAGTTGTTGTTTGCTACTGTTTTGATAGGTCAGCCCCAAAAAGTGCTTATAGAGCCACAGAGCAGTCAGTGATCAAACAAATTGTCCAGCAAATTTCTACATTTTTCAAATATTATTGGTTAGTTAAGAGTTAAGAATGCAGGAAGCTGTTAAATTATGTAAGATTTCAAGAAATACTGTTTCCATTTAGTTCCTTTTATCATTCATTACACAATAGTAAATGGCAAGGAAACGTATTGCATTGGTTATAAAGACAATGTGAAACACTGGGACAAACAGAAGGGTCAGAGTAGGTCATCCGGGGCCCACTGGGACTGCAACAGAAGGACTCTTTTCCAACCTAGGCCCCCCCCACCTGCGTGTATGTGTCCCTTACCTCTCCTCCTTTGTCGCTATTGGCTACAGGGTGGGGGAGAGGCTACATTGGTCAGGATTTTTTCCCGGTGTCCTGGCAGCCCAAGTCAACACTGGGAACAAAGCCAAAGGTGGGAGAAAAGGAACATTTTTAAAGAATTATTCTGTTGGCTGTGCTTGGTTAATGTATGATTTCCTCATTTTAACTTATCCTCTTAGGTCTATTTTCCATGTTCAGTAGTGATGAGGGAAATTTTCACCAGGCATGGATTTGCTGTGAAATTCTGTGTTTTGCAATCATCGAATGGTTTTGAAAAACTTTGTTGAAAAAATTATCACCGCAAGAAAAATATGTCTATTGACATCAATGCGGTTCACAAATTTTCACGTTACACACATTTTTCTGTAAAGTGATTCGCTCACCGTTAGTGTCAAGTCTAATGGTCTATCACTAGTGTCACCTACAAATAAACAGGGACACAGAACTTTATTCAACTATTGAAGATCTGGCAAAAGATTCTGTTCATTTTATTGCCAGTGCATTAATATTTTGAAAATGTTGAGTGTACGAGAATTGTGTCAGTTCTGGGCAGGCACCATAACTGGTCTTAATGTGCATTACAACTAACATGAAAGTTAGTTGTAATATTCAAGCCAGGGCTCATGTGTATCCATGAGTAACTTTCCTTATTCACCACAAAGTATTATGCAATGTTTGGTGCAAGATACAAGTGTCAAGGATTAGGTAGGAGGCGCTGTAGAGACTAATGAAGGAAAGGTGAGTCCTTGTGGCAGGAGCTGTATGTGCCTAGAGAACACGTAAATGGAAGGCAGGAACAGGTTGAAGAGGGAGATGAGTCAGACTGGAACAGGTGCAGAGCAGAACAGGACGGAGAGGACGGAGAGGAGAGGAAGATCAGGACTAGACTAAACAGGATACGGTCGGGACAGGAACAGACTGGATTAGGACTGGACGGTGCCACGTAGATCAGGAGACAGGAGCAGACTGGATTAGGACTGGATGGTGCGGGCGTAGATCAGGAGACAGGTGCAGACTAGAGATCAGGCGGACTGGATAGTGAAAGGAGACTAGACCAGAATAGCGAGAGGACTGGAGCAGATAGCAGGAGAGGACTGGAGCAGATAGCAGGAGAGGACTGGAGCAGATAGCAGGAGAGGACTGGAGCGGATAGCAGGAGAGGACTGGAGCAGATAGCAGGAGAGGACTGGAGTGGATAGCAGGAGAGGACTGGAAAAGGCAGGGCAAGATGCAGAGCAAGACGAGGGAAGTTATAGACAGGGTACAGGTCAGAACAGAACAGGAAGCAGGAACCAGAAAGATAAGGTCAGGTCAAGGCAGAGTAAGGTTACAGCAAGATCAGGTTTGAGGTGAGGAGCAGAGCAAGATTCAGAATAGCAAGGAAATCTGGGCAGGGCAAGGTCACAGCAAGGTTAATGCAAGGAAAGGTTTAATCAGGACCGGAGCAGAACTGGAAGGGAAAGGTAAGGCAGATCAAGACAGGACAAGGTTCAGAGACAGGCAGGACAAGACAGGGAACGGTTCAGATAAGACAAGATAAGATAAGGCATGGCAGAATAGGAAGGAGGCTAGAACAGGAACCCGTGGCTAGGGACAATGGTGCACTGCTAAAATGGGAAACAATGCGCAGGCAAGGAGTGTTCGGAGGGCTGGCCTTAAATAGGGCAGAGTCAGCCCTGATTGGCTGACTGCAAACCAATCAGGCTACTGCTGGGCTGGGTCTGCAAAGGTAAGGTAACATATAATGAGCAACCCTACACGTTGCTCACCTGGCCACATGGTTAAGGCATCGAGCCAGAAACCCAAAGGTCCCTGGCTTGAATCTCAGCAGAGCCTGACAACAAGTGCAGAAGAGCATGTATTGTCACAAGGACCTTTGCTGATAGCATTTAGATGCAGCGATATTTGTGCTTTGCACTTGCATTTATCAGTGAGTCCAAATTCTTTTATAAATCGAATATTTCAGTACTACAGTGTTGCAATATACAGAAGATAACCAGATTATTTTCTCTGCAAAATTGTAATACAAAAGGTACGCAAGTCTACACAGGCCAACAGACGGCAAATAATCATACAAAAAAATGTACATTACCATAATAATTATTGTATTGTTGCATACTATGTTATATGACTTTTCCAATGGTATGAAAAGGTATACCAAGGTATTACCAGCCTCATTTTCTACTTGATAATATGCAACAACTCTTAAGCTTAGCTTCTCAACAGCTGTTCAGAGCCCCTGAGCATGTGAGTGTCGCAGATACTTTCCAAGATGGTGACCCCCTGTGACTGGATCATTGCTGCTATTGAGAAGCTGAAACGTTAGGCTGGTGGAAAAGATCTGTATATAAAATATGGCATTTTAGCCCTATCCATTTTTAGGGTAAAGTTCTTCTTTAACTGAACATATATATGTTTTTTACGTTCTATTGTATTTTTCATCAGTTTAGTAAAATTAGAGCATATTGTCTGTTTTTGTGCTGAGCAGCAAGCTATGTTCTCTTTTACAGGTATGACAGAGGGAGCCTGCTAGTACTTGTATAGTATCTGACAGAAGCTGTATATTGACTACACTAATGCAATCCCTTAAAATGATATAAATAGTGTAATCTAGCAGCTTCCATAATTGAATTAAGGATATACAAAAATGAATTAAATTATTAAAAAGAATGTCAGAATGAGTGTGTCATGTTGAAAGCATCAGACAAATCAATGTGATGTTGCACATTTCATCTCGCTGCACATTTGAAAGAGAAATGATTTTCAGGTGCTTGTCTCACTTTTCTGTTTACAGCTTCATTAACTGATATCACAAGTTTAATCAACACATACTGGAAAGGGGTAGAAAATCAGTACGATCTCATGTACTTAAACCCTACACGCACAGTTTGGGCATGATTCTGAAGCACAATGCTGAAAGGGTTTCTGTCATGATTTTTATGGTAAAGTTTTTATTACTAAATTACACTGTGTACATTGTACATTCATTCTACCATACAAAAATTGTATTCCTGAACCGACAAGTGTATTTTTTTTGTTGTAATATTGGTGTGTAGGCAGCCATCTCAGGTAATTTTGCCTGATCCTGTGCTTTCAGAAAGATCAAGCACTTCACTATGGAACTGCTTTCAGAACTGCTTTTCTCCCACTCAGTGTAACTGAAGGTGTCACAGTAGGACTTGGATTTTTAATATTGAGTGCTATTCTCAAATCTTCCAGGGAGCTGTTATCTGGTTATATTCTCATTGTTCTGCTGTCGGTTGGAAAGGGAGGGGGTGATATCACTCCAACTTGCAGTGCAACAGTAAAGAGTGACTGAAGTTTAGCAGAGTAAAAGTCACATGACTAGGGGCACCTGGACAATTGCCAATGTCTAGCCCCTTGTCAAATCTCAAAATTAAATATTAAAAACATCTGTTTACTCTTTTGAATGAAATGGATTTCAATGCAGAAGTCTGCTGGAGCAGTACTATTAAGTGATATGTTTAAGAATAAAAATGTCATCCCACAACAAAATAGATTCTGAAAACTCTTAACATGCAGGCAATTATAAATAATAAATGGTGTTTTGTTTAAATGTGTGGGGGGGAATGAATGGTAACAATTACACCTTTATTTGGATATCAACAGAGCAGCAAATTTGTTAATTACATTACAAATATTTAGTTGGGTTAATTTATACAGAATACAAAATTGTTGGTGAATTAAAATATGCTGTGAGTTTATCCCTGTTTGGTAATATAACCCAGTTTAAAATTACAGCTAGCTACTTGACTCTCGTATTAGCATCTTAAACTTGGCGTTAAACAGATGACATGCCTTACATTTCCTGATCATGTCTTGCCTTTAATTGTCATCTTAATTATGAAATTGTCACTCCAATAAATTCCTTCCTGGTCCTGGAGCAGTTGTGTAAATGTTAAGATGATGGTGTTATTTCCATATGGGGTGTGTCTGAGAGAGTATGTGGGTTTCGCATTCACTGTGGCTCCTAATTTTATTGAAAGGTTGCTAGGATTATCTGTAGATTCAGTAGCTGCTGTTTGGTCTCTTTGTCCTTTTTTTTTATAAGCCTTCAGATGGAGTAAACTTTGATGCATCTGGTGGAACCATTCACATGACATACCATTCATTTTAATTGGAAAAAAGGTGCGGTTGCACGTACCAGATGCATCTTTAAAACCTACTTCATCTGTGGGTGGAAGGAGCAGAAGCAGAAAAGTGTATATCCCTTAATGCCAGGAGCACTGATGAAGATTGGCATTGTCATTATTGGTAGATCAGTGAGTCGGACAGATGGCATATCATGGCAGATCTCACATCCCACTGAACACTGTAAACAATGGAGTGAAGGTATTGACAAGCTCGGCATGCATTTATATGAAATACCCCTCACTGCAGCTGTAAAAACCAGACCATTATATGGATTACCAGCATCACACAAAAGCACTGTATGTAAACTTTCAATCCACTATACTTAAATGCTTAACCTTGCCAAAAAATAAATATAGGAATAGACTATTGGGCCAAATGACATAGAGTTACACAGAGACAGAAACAGAGCTGCCATTTTTACATAATATTAAGTAGCACAAGTGGGAATGACCTTTCTCAGCAAGTATATATACAGTATGTATATTGCCTTAGCACACAGTGGTCAAAACTAATTTCTCAAACAGCATTTTCTTAGAGGTATGCATTTTGTGGCTGAAATCCATCCCATGTGCACAGCTCACTTATAGCTTGATCCCTTTAATGCCTTTCACTATATACATGGGGTGGTAGGGGGTTTTACTAATGTTTTCTTCTACACCAATAGAGACTGCTACAGCCATGTATGTGTAGTGACCTAAATGGTGTAAGTGGGATCTGTGGAATCAGTGCATACATGGCAATGTTTTGGCTCGGCACTACACATACACATGCATTTCACACTACAGGCTGAATTATCCTTTTTTGCTGCTGACAGTAAAAATGCCACATAGTTAATGTATATCCCTTTTAAGGACTGGAGTCCAAAACTGCACTGCATACTCCAGATGAGGCCTCACCAGGGACCTATAATGAGTCTATAGTATGTTTTCATCCCTTGAGTTAATGCCATTTTTATGCAAGACAGAACTTTATTTGCTTTAGTAGCCACTGAATGACAGTGCTAGTTCCACAGTTACACAGATTGTTGTCCACAAAAATCCCCAGATCCTTCTCAATTAAGGAAACCCCCAACTCACTACCATTGAGTGTATGCCTCACATTTACAGTATGTTATTTCTATCAGAAGTGTCCACTTAAACGCGCTGACATATGTGATATTAGCCTAAGGACTTTTAAAGCATAGAAACTCTATAGCACAGGGGTACCCAAAAGGTAGATTGGAATCTACAAGTAGACCTTTAGCTGGTGATCAGTAGATCAGCTTGTCTAAATCACCCTCCTATTTCATGCTTTTCATTCAGATATTTATTATATTAAGGTCACAGTAGAAATAGCTGTTTGTAAAAAATAACAATTTAAATTTTCTCATGTATCAATATTTAAGTAATATTTTCCATGAAACAGAATGCTAGCAATGCTTTTATGGATGTAGATCATAATGGGACAACATCACTACTAAGTATGGGCACTCCTGCTATAGCACAATCTCCAGTACTGGAAAATAAGAGTAAAATCATAACTATGACCTGAACTAGCCGACTAGTGCGCATATATATATATATATATATATATATATATAACAGCACCCGTTGTTCTACAGGACTATGGTTGTGGGAGCTGAGGTTGTAGACTACCTCCTCCTGGGGTAGTTTGGGGGTCTTGTGTCTACGCCCCCTGCCTTTTGTGGGGGCGTCCCTGGTTTTGGAGCGGGTGATGAAAAAAAGAGTGCTGGAGCTCACCGCCTGCACCACCTGCAGGCAGCTCTTGACAGGACCTTCATTCGCCCATCCACACTCAGGTAAACAAATTACAATCAAGCATAGAGTAACATGCACATCCAAGTACATCATTTACATCTTGAAGTGTCCCTGCGGCTTAGTATACATCCTCAAGACTATTACCTCCTTTCGAGACAGAATGGCTAACCATAGGTCAGCGATCCGGGCTGCCCTGGGCAAGGGCTCGGGTGATACACCAGTCTCACAACATTCTGTTGAACACAAACACCCTCTAGCCTCATTAAGGAGCATGATTATAGACTTCATTCCAGCGCCGATACGTGGTGGTGACCGTGAAAGACTGTTCTTACAGACTGAGTTAAAAAGGATCCACCGTCTGGACACCCTCAGCCCAAGGGGATTGAATGAACTGATATCTTATGCCCCTTTCTACTAAGATGATGGGAGGAGTAATACCTCTTCACGCAGCCAAGCCCAGCACTACTGGACATAGGGACTGTTTTATCTATTACAGCACATGTCCTATGTAACTGTCCCTTGCATTAATGCTCACAGTGTTCCTTGCGGCTTCACCTTACCACATCCCAATCTTGTCCCCCCGTTCTTTTCCTTTTCTGTTTATACCCCTTCTCTTTATCACTAACAAGGACCTCCAGAATGTGAGTCAGAACAAGTATGTTCCTTGTCTATCCTATGATTTCATACTTGACAATAATGATGAAATCCCCCCACAGTGCACCTACTTCAGAATGGGCACGCATACTTACTCCAAAGATTTCATGTGGTGATACACCATGCCCACTCTGGAGTAAATTATTTATGATGGGCACGTATTCTTTCATTCTAGATGATCTATTAGTGGCTCCTTAGTGCACCTATTCTGGAATGGACATGTGTATCTGTACCCTGGACCAAACAACGGTGGTTTACCAAGCCCTCTCTCCAGTGCAATAAATATTATCCACTATGAGCACCAAACCACTACAAACTCCTATAGATGAATTTAAATCGAGGCCAAAACGATGTACCTGTGGACTCACATCTTGGACGGGTTAATGTGGCATACCCCCAGGCAATGGGTGGTTCACTTAACCTAGTACCCTGTGTGTCTGATATAAATAATTACATACATGGATTTATGCCTGTGATACGCATCCTTATATATTTCCCCTACTATATGTGCCCAACAAGGGTATAAGTCGGTACACTAAGGACACTGACATTTTGGAAGGTCTCCTCGCCTTGATCCCTCCCTTCTGCTCTTTAACACAGTTCTTTTTTTTCTACCCTTTCCTTTTCTACCTCTTCTTTAGGGATGTAGCGAACGGCGGAAAAAATGTTCGCGAACATATTCGCGAACTTGCGACAAAACATGCGAATAGTTCGCGAACGTCGCGAACCCCATAGACTTCAATGGGAAGGCGAATTTTAAAAGCTAGAAAAGACATTTCTGGCCAGAAAAATGATTTTAAAGTTGTTTAAAGGGTGCAACGACCTGGACAGTGGCATGCCAGAGGGGGATCAAGGGCAAAAATGTATCTGAAAAATCCATTGTTGACACAGCGCTGCGTTTTGTGCTGTAAAGGGCAGAAATCACACTACGTCACTCAGGTGATGTTTCTGGACACGGAATGTGAAAAAGCTCACACAGCTAGGTGGCACTTGGTTAAAGACTGGGCAAATAATGCCTGCAAGGTCAACGTATACACTACAGCCGTTGGATACGGAATATATTATTGCTGCTTGAAAAACGTCACTCGGGTGGTGTTTCTGGAGACGGTATTATTATTGATATTTAGACAGCTAGGTGGCAGTTGTTTGAAGAACAGATGCAGATGAGAGATCAGCAGCAGGACAGCTGCCCACAGCAGCTACATACAGAGCACTGCAGTAGAAGGTAGATTACTAGCCAGCAAAGCTACCTAACCTAAAATGTCCCTCAAATCCCTGCAGAGTTCTGTCCCTACAATACAGAGCAGTATCAAGTAGATTACTAGCCAGCAAAGTTACTATCAACTGTCCCTCAAATCACTAACAGCTCTCTCCCTACACTAGCTCTTCCAAGCACACACAGGCAGAATGAAAAAACGCTGCAGGGCTTCAGTTTATATATGGAAGGGGAGTGGTCCAGGGGGTGTGGGGGTGGTCCAGGAGGGAGAGCTTCCTGATTGGCTGCCATGTATCTGCTGGTCTGGGGTGAGAGGGCAAAAATAAGCGCCAGCTAAGGCGAACCCAAATTGGCGAACGTCGCGCGACGTTCGCGAACATTCGCCGAACGCGAATAGTCGATGTTCGCGCGAATTAGTTCGCGGGCGAACAGTCCGCGACATCCCTACTCTTCTTCTTTTTCTACCTCTTCCCTGCTTGTTTCTCACAGCTGCCTAGTAATTAAATTCTAGTGATGGGCGAATTTGCGCCGTTTTGCTTTGCCGGCACCTGTTTTTTTGACGCCGGTGGCCGTTTTTGACGCCGGCATCCGTCTTTTCCGACGCTGGCGAAATTTTTTTTGACGCCGGCGAATTTTTGTGGCCCATCACTATTAATTTCGTATTAACATTCCAAGCTAAAGTGAGAATATTTCCAGTTTCATGAACTGCACAGGGTTGCTATGGACTGATACCCTGACAACAGCATGATTGAGGCACACATGTAACGTGAGACATGCCCCTCCTCTGGCAACCTCCGACACCATCCTTTGCAGGTGCATGCACTATGGGATGTTGCAGTCCACAAGCTTACTAATGGAGACGCATTGCAATTGACTTTACTGTAACTCATCGATACACGGACTTACAGATATTACAAGCCCATGAACTCTACACTGATTAACTGTAAGTGGACTCTGCGAACTTACTGTATTCATTGGTGGTTCTAGCGAGATAATGTTTATAGAATCTTGATTGAAGGTGCCTATCTGCAGCAATACACAATTGTGCTAGGCTCCTATGGACTTATTATATTGAAACATTTGTATCTACCCGGTGCCAGAGGGAACCAGCACTATTTGCTACAATGTTATTTATCGAGTTAAATGAATACTTCCTTGACTTTTTGCTTTGCTCATTATTAATGACACAGGTTGAGTTTCCTAATAGTACAGAGCATTTAGTTGTTTACATTGATTCATTTCTTTCCCTTTTTATATTACATTGGTAATTGATTATGTCACTATTGATTACACTATTTAAGATGTATTTCTTGGTTCTCTGATTATTGTTTTTTATTTTTTTTTTGTTTTTTCCATTGTATTTTTTGTTGCTTTTTCCAGTTTTTTTTCTTTTTTGCTCTGTTGCAACTTTATTAACACTCTAACCTACAATGACGCTCTATGACGTTATGACCCTCATTTTCCCGCCATTTTGTGTTTAAATGTTGGTTTTTTAATTGCGATATGCACTTTGTGAATGGCTAGAGGGCTAACCGAAATGTTAGCAGTTTTTTGCTGAATAAACACCATTTTTTCACCTTGGATAATACCTGTGAGTGCATGCCTTATTTGGGACAGTTATCTTTTTGTTTGCATTTTGCACCCAGGCACCCTTAACCTTTATACGTGCTGTGCAAGTTTTCGAGTGTGTGTGTGTATATACAGTATATATATATATATATATATATATAATCTACAATTTGGTCATGTTCCTACGGGTCCAAACTGTAAAATATATCCTTATCAACGATGCGTCGGAATGCGCCGTTTATAACTAAAGCGCCAGCAATTGTCATTGCAGAGCTTTCCCCGGAGTTCTTATCTGCAGCCTGTCTTCTCCAGTCTCTTACTTCTTACCCTTTTAATTCTTGGCCTTTCTCCCACCATGTGTCCCTCTCCAGTATTGCTCCGTCTTCCACTGCCACCCTCTATCCATCTCCGTCTCGCTCCCTTTGCACCTCTCTGATCTCATTTCACCTGCTGCCCTCAACCGTCCATTAATCTCCAGTCTCACTCCTTCTGCCCCTCCCACCCTTGCTCCCTCTCCAGTCTTGCTTTGTGTGTTGCCCCTATACAGAAACCATTTTAGGACATCATCAACAATCTCCTAAGCACACCGAATGCAGCCTCTCTTGATATGTTCATTACCCACCCAAACAGGCTCTATTTTCTCCTCCATCCTGGCCATATACCTATCTCAGATCAACCCCTGTCACATTAGTTAGCGTTCATGTCTCAGTCTCAGCATTCCTACTTTTAACACTCTCCCCCCTACCCTCTCAGCCCTCGTCTCTCATCCTTAACCCCTCACCTCTCATACAATCGTTTCTGTAACCCCACCATAAGTCAATCTTGCTCCCTCTGAGACTCTCTCATTCCCTTCCCACCCTCTATCCCTCTCCGGTCTAGCTTCCTCTCCCCCTCCCACCGGTCCTGCCCCTCCCACCCTTGGTGTCTCCTTTCCTCTTCCACTGCTCTTAGTCTGCAGCATTATGACATGGAGGGTCTGGATGTCACTGAAGAGTTATGTGACCTGTATAAAATATGGTCACGTAAATCCTCTGTGACTTCTAATATCTGTATAAATTACAGTAGGGGTGCATTATCCACTATATAATACACAAGAGCCATGTATATCCTGTAAATTATATCCTTATAAAGATAATTAGTGATATAATTTCTTTCACATGACTCGCTGAAACTATTATAGTAAATCAGGTACCCCCTGTTGGACAATATGACGATATTAGAAGTCACCTTCGAGTACCATGACCTATATAAACTTATAATATCCTTATATTTTACAAGAGGGTAATTTATTTTCAATATATATATATATATATATATATACTGTATACATATTTAAAAAACATATTAATCAATAGTTAGTACGCAGATCTAAGGTCAGGCCAGGGTAAGAGCAAATTTCCAAGTGGAAGTATTTACTGTATAGCATCTTGGTGCCTACATAAAAACAAATACACTTGCGAGAGATAATGCTGACGGGAGTGTGGTTAATGCACTTCGTTTTTTGTGCGTATACACAGAAGAATTGTTAGATTATTGCAACATCTGTCCAAGTCACTGGTTGAATTCTTGGGTTCAGAAAATGGATGAAAATTTCCATTAGGAAAATAACAAAAACATACTCTTTCTGCTGATTGCTTAGCAACTACAGGGATTTAGTCACTAGGATTAAAATGTTTATCACATTTCAGATCATGCAAAAAATGGAAATATGATATGATAAATTGAGTTCATTTTGAAATAAATGTCATATTCAACCATTAGAATGATATATTTTTTTAGAACTGTCGGGGTAACTATTTTTCATTCATGTGGCTACTGTCCAATACAGAGAAATCATTTATTTCCTCAACCTTACTTATAATCATCAATTTTAGTCTATATTCGTTTTGATGCAAATGAATAGGGCCATTTTTAGATAAATTCAATATATGATGAACGTCAACTGCTGCCTTTCCCCTACTATGATTGGCAGTTTTTTCTGTACATGGACAGCCATATAAATGAAAATACTTCAGTATTTGAGATGATGAGATATATAACTGTGAAAGGAACATCTCAAAAAAAGGTGCCCCCTATAGAAAGAGTCTGAGCAAATACACAGAGCAGGAAAAGAATTTGCTAAGTACTTTATCCACCTATCATTTCCTAGGATTGCTGTGTTTTGTTGAATTTTGACGCATTATTGCACCAATGCCCTATCTATACTTTCTACCTCCATTGTAATTGCTTGTGTTTAAAGCAGCTTTTCTTGTTCCCTCAAAAATGTTATTGACTTAATATTCTATAAGCTGTTGTAGCTGACTGAAAAAAACCCTCAAAAACCCAGCCTTCTATCCCGTACAGTGTTTTTTGAGCCAGCCCTGCAACTTCATACTCCATAGAAACCTATCCAGCCTCATAAATCAAACTCAATCAAGTGAAGATATTACGTAGACTTGTGACTACACTCCAAGTAGCCCTGTTCATACAGTATATAAAGATTCACTTTTCAACCTCCCAATCTATATGCTACACATTTGGAGCATTGTGTGCCATCTGATGTATGAAGGTGAAGGTTGCTCAGGGACTGTGGCAAGTAAAATGCGTTTCCTATAACGTTAAGTATTAAAAAGCTATACAAACCAAAATATGGTTGTAAATGAAAAATCATCATACAATGTAGGAAAGAAAACTTAGCATTTGCATGACTACAAACTAGTTTCAGTTGACATTGATTACTGAGGAGTAGTGATGGCGGATTGACCTGCAACCCCCGGGACCCCCAAGATTACATGCAGATTGGGTGGGTATGGTTGAAAATTAGCAACCATTTAGGTTGGGTGTAGGTTAGCAGTGATGGGCGAATTTGCGCCGTTTCGCTTCGCCGAAAAATTTGCGAAATTCGCGAAACGGCGAAAAATTTGCGAAACGGCGCCGGCGTCTCATTTTTGACGCCGGCGCCCGTTTTTGATGCCGGCGCCCGTTTTTGACGTCGTTTTTTCGAAAAAAAAATTTTGACGCCGGCGAATTTTTTTTGGCGAATTTATTCGCCTGCCGCGAATCGCGTAAATTCGCCGTGAATTCGCGCCTGGCGAATAAATTCGCCCATCACTACAGGTTAGACTAGAAAAGTACACTATAGCTCTGCTCCTGAAGATACTCTGGGGTCCGTTTACTAAAGTGCGTTAAATCTGACTTTAAGTTTCCGCATGTTATCGCTGAGAATATTTTTACGCCAGAATATTCGCAGCGACTAAGTTTACTAAACAGCGATACGCTCAGAAGTCATTGCGATCACTTGCGGTAACTACGTTAAGGAACCAGCTTACGTTAGCGGTAATTTTAGCAAGTTGCGAATTTTCTGGCGAAAAATTACGTTTTTGCGAATATTTATGCTATAAAATAGTCTTGTTTTAGGGCAGTTATTATGGCAATTTTTACTGTGACATTTATGGCCAGAAATGCATCTTCAAAACTCATAAACTTTATTAACTGATGATTATACCATCCAACAACATTACCAGAGTAACACCAATCAAACATGTCTGCATCATATAAACCCTTCTGCCAATAGAATCATATGAACAAGAAATCATACCAATCAATCTCTTTGCTTCATAGAAATGCACAGTTTAATGTAGCCAATCACAATGAAACCAAAAAAGTGTAGAGGCTGACGAATCCTTGGACTGTGATGCCGCTGCCAATAATACGACTCTGAGCTGAAACTGCTGCTGTTGTACCAGATAGAAGCAGAAGCCAAAACATCCTGTCAGCAATAGCTACAGATCTCTCTCCTGTCAGCAAAGAATGATTGGTAAAAAAAACAGTATTATGGGATATTTCCTGCCCCTTGAGAATTTTCTGGCTAAAAAAAAACTTTTACGCCACTACATAGGTGGCGGTAAAAGTTTGCGAATATTCTGGCGTTAATTTTGTCTTTAGCACATTTCGCAGTTTAGTAAACCATGCGTTAATGTGTACGTAGCGTTATTTTCAGCGAATGCGATAACTGGCGAACAATTATTCTTGCGCAAGAAAATTCGCAAATTTATATTTACCGCAGGTTAGTAAACTGGCGATAACATATTTGGCGAAAATTCTGTCTATATATTGTGCGAATATTTTTAACGCACTTTAGTAAACGGACCCCTCTGTCTTGGAACCTAAAGCGCACGCAGATAGAGTATGGAGTGGGAGGATGTGGGTATGGGTTGGGTGTTGGTCCTACAATAGCAATATTTTTTGTGTTAGTGTTGGGTGCAGATTAAGGTTTTGCGTGTTATGGTCAGATGTGGGTTGACTTTTTCCTAACCTGCACATCACTATTGAACAGTTTTTCCAGGAATTCCCTTGCACAACAAGTTAAACTTTTGGAAACTGACTGTAGAAGATAACACTTATTCCACTCTTTGAAGCATTGGGTGCAAGATATAAATGCATTTGCACAGGATGAATCAAGGCTTGATAAAGGCCTGGTGAAGCCCCAAATATAGCCTGGTTTGTGGCACGAAGAAAACTTTTTTCTTATGACACATTCCCTTCCCTCTGCCGGACTACGGTTAGAAAACTGACCAGCAGTAACTATTGGTAAAAAAAGCATTGTATACTTTTCTTAACTATTGTAAAGATGATTAATTTCAGTTGTAAAAGTGCTTAGAATGGATCTCTATTCAATGTGATATTCATTTATGTTAAAGGTTTACATTTCCTTTAAATGGGTGATTTAATTAACTTAGTATGTTTTAAAGTGGCTACTTAAGCAACTTTTTGATTGGCCTTAATTTTTTTGTGTAGTTTATGAATTATTTGCCTTCTTCTTCTGACACTTTCCAGATTTCAAACAGGAGTCACTGACCCCATCTAAAAACAAATGCTCTGTAAAGCTACAAATGTATTATTATTGCTACTTTTTTTTTCTTTCAGTTCAGGCCCTTTCCTATTCATATTCCAGTCTCTTATTCAAATCAATAAATGGCTGTTGAAATTGCAAACTGTAGACCTCCTGAATAAACCTAAATAGCTCAAAACCCAAAAATAATAAAAAATGAAATCCAATTGCAAATTGTCTTAGACTATCACTCTCTCCATCATACTAAAACTTAATTTAAATGTGAACAACCCCTTTAAGAGAGTTATCTGTTCAGACATAGGCATATCTCTGCAATTCTTTATAAATGAGTATATAATATAATCAGGTAAAGAAGAAATATGATAGATTTTACTAGCAAATGCATAGAATCTAATGTAAAATATGAAGGGAACAGGGAACCCTGCAAATGCTGATCTCGGCTATTAATCTCTGGAGGGATATTTGGCATGCCTAGTAAAGAAATCTCTTCATGGTTGCCTGACAGTTCATTAACAAATCTCTGGCACCAATCTTCCTTATTCAGCTGAGTCTTAGACATGGAGTCACTCAACAATGAATTGGTAAAAGAAGAGGCAGGGTGACTGATTGAGAGCGAAAGGCCTGGATAAATGGGGTCTAGAATTCTAGTGAAACTGTTATTGAAAAGTACTACTCATCAGCTAAAAAACTGATTTCACTTGGAGAAATCTTCAAGAAAACATTTCTGTTTAATATAAGAACTGTATAATATGTAAAGCGTGAATTACGGATTCATTGTAAAAAAAAAAAAAAACAAAGTAAAAAAGTACAGTGCAATAATTTCCAAAGTAGATCCAAGAACGAGGTGAAAGAGGGCCAATCCCAACACATCAAACTGCCAAAGACAGATACAAATCATTTTGTGCTGAATGGCAGCTCTTCAAGCAACTGACTTTTTACTGACATTATGATAAAGCCTGGGTGTTACTATGCAGAGCGCCTTGTTTTTGTTTATTCAATAGATGGTATGTAATGAAAAACATTAACACAATAGAAATGTGCAGAAATAATAATGGAAAATCCAATTTTGCAGTATAATAATGTTCATTAGACAGTTTATAACATTGTAAATTGAGAATGCCTGTGTGACGTCTCTTAAGGTGGCCATAGACAAAAAGATCCGCTCGTTTGGCGACATCGCCAAACGAGCCGATCTTTCCCCGATATGCCACTAACAGGCATGGCTATATCGGGGGTAATCTGAACTATCAGATTACGATGAGAGCGCAATGGGCTCCAGCGGGATTGGTCGGGACAAAATCAAACCTGTCCGATCGGCCAAACGAGCGATCTCCGCCTGACGAAAAATGTCGGGACTCTCCACACAAGGTCAGAAAATCGTGGATTTATACGATAGGATCTTTGCGTCTATGGCCACCTTTAGTGTGGCAGAGATTTGGAATATTTAGCTGTAAAACAAAAAATCTGGTTCCATAGTTGCCTGTTTCGACCATTTACAAACAGAATAAAGGTATGGACCATCTGTCTATCTGTTTATCTGCCTGAATAAGCAGTATGCCTTACAAATTGTATGAGTGGTCTCTCATTACCTCTTACCTACCTCTCCCACATTACTAGCTTCTTCTCCTATCCTATCAAAATTCACAGTAACTGTTAGAACTTGCAAAAATTATTAATTAAAAAAAAAAACCTGTGTGACTATGAGCATTTTTAAAGACCTGCGTAGCCCACTCGTGGTTGTGCTATGAAAGTGCAGTAAAAATAAACCAGTAGTTAGGGAACAACTTCCAGCAACTCACTGCAATGTACAGTATTACTTATGGTTCTCTGGGACACTGACAGTTTAGGCAAATACTAGGGGACTGGAGATTTCTTCAAAACCAATAAACGTCTTTTTTATCCCATGCATATTACTTCTGGTGACATCAGCATTGTTAATTTAAAGGGATACTGTCATGGGAAAAACATTTTTTTTCAAAATGAATCAGTTAATAGTGCTGCTCCAGCAGAATTCTGCACTGAAATCCATTTCTCAAAAGAGCAAACAGATTTTTTTATATTCAATTTTGAATTCTGACATGGGGCTAGACATATTGTCAATTTCCCAGCTGCCCCAAGTCATGTGACTTGTGCTCTGATAAACTTCAATCACTCTTTACTGCTGTACTGCAAGTTGGAGTGATATCACCCCTCCCTTCCCCCCCCCTCCAGCAGCCAAATAAAAGAACAATGGGAAGGTAACCAGATAACAGCTCCCTAACACAAGATAACAGCTGCCTGGTAGATCACTCAACACTCAATAGTAAAAACCCATGTCCCACTGAGACACATTCAGTTACATTGAGAAGGAAAAACAGCAGCCTGCCAGAAAGAATTTCTCTCCTAAAGTGCAAGCACAAGTCACATGACCAGGGGCAGCTGGGAAATTGACAAAATGTCTAGCCCCATGTCAGATTTCAAAATTGAATATAAAAAAATCTGTTTGCTCTTTTGAGAAATGGATTTCAGAGCAGAATTCTGCTGGAGTAGCACTATTAACTGATTCATTTTGAAAAATTTTTTTTTTACCCATGACAGTATTCCTTTAATGAACCAGCACATGTGGATTCCAGGCATGTTATTTCTGGTAAATGAGTAGAACATGAATGTAGCATGAGTATCTCTTTATCAGTCAGCATATACGTTCAAATTTGGGCTTGTGATCTGATCATGATCAGTAATTGGTAGTGTCTGCCTTTGTGCCAGTCTCCAGTGCAGCCTGGTACCACCGTGGTCCCTTGGAGGAATCTCTGTGTCTCCGATACTCAACTACCTGCATCCCTATACAGGTGGTCTGGTCACAGCAGGGTACTGTACGTCTGGCCTACTTCTATACCAACATACTGTATGTATTGGCATGAGCAGTGAATGCTAACATTATTCTGGGTAAATAACTCAGCCTTACTCAAGTATTGAGGTTGACCTTAAAGAAAAGTTGCATTTTCTTAATGAGACAGATTTTAACAATGAGTCTAACAATGAGGAATTGAAGGGGGAATTAAAGACTTTTTTTTTCCATAAAATATTCCCTCAGAATGATGTTTTTCCAACGAGCTCTTTCTGCTGTGTTAAGGATTGTGTCATGGGAAATCATGTTTTGTTTTTTGTTTTTACACGATTTAATAACACTAGTCCAGGTGAATCCTTTATTGAAATCTGTTCTTCAAAATAGCAACCTATTTTTTTATTTTGAAAATATACATGTCACTAGCCATTTTCTAACTTTCCCAATTGCCCTAAGCCATGTGACTTTAGGTATGCAAGTTGAAGCAATTTCACCCCCCCCCCTGGTTTCCCCAGCAGCCAGTAAACAGAAAAATGGTCAGGTAAGCAAGCAGTTTAAATTTACATTATATGGCGAGAGGCAGAGAGTAGCTTAAATTTAAATACATTAAACACAGGCTCATTTATCAACACTGGGCAAATTTGCCTATGGGCAATTACCTATAGCAACCAATCAGTGATTAGTTTTTTAAAGCCAGCTGCAAGTAGAACAATAAAAGCAGCAATCTGATTGGTTGACATGGGTTACTGCCCAGAAATCATTTGCATTGCTAACAAATGCTCCCAAGCACCACCTAGGAGAAATAGGAGCACAACTTGTCCAGATAACATTGAACAGGAGAAACAATAGTTGCCTCAAAGCATTTGCATTGAGCAGTGCTGGCTGTTTCTGGATTCACAGGATCAGTCAAAATGACCTGTGATGGCTGCCCAAACCAATATTTCAAATTAAAAAAAATATTTATTGGTTCAAGAAATGTAAAAGATAGAAGGGATTTTGTTTTAGAAAGCACACAGTGTAACTTAGTGATAAAAACGACACCATAATAATCATGACAGCATCACTTTAATTCTAATTAGTCAAGTATTAAATTCAGCCAATAGCACTGTATAGAGCTCAGTGGGGCAAGCAACCCACCTTCCACATCCCCAATGGTCCTCACCATTTCTGTGTGATCATTCTCAGTCATTCTTCTGTTTGCTAACTGCAGAATTACAAGCAGAGAACAAGAACATGACTTTGGACTTCCTCTCCTTACTTTGTGATCTATAATGTTAATATGGATTGGACTTTTTAAGGATACTAATCATTAGGAACAGTATTACCAGACTGGGAATGAAGCACATGACAAACATTATATTCCCATGTCCAAACTACAGGGAAGTCAGTAAAGGGTTTAAATTAATATGATACCCAGTACATATTCTCTTGTCCTGACCCTTATAATAACCGAGATTCCCATACTTACTTCATTATCATAGGCATCATACTCATTTAAAATACAGATCCCTGCTGATGTCTTTATTTCGATCATATATTGGGACTCTCTAACAATATATGAGAGGAACCTGTCACATTGCTCACTGATCATGTAAAGTCAAGATGATCTTGCAGCAATTCACAGACTTATCTTAGAAAATATCTAGCTAAATAAACAAACATGTAAATAAACAGTACAAGGGTTATTAGTCATTTAGCAGAATTTTATGGAAATAGTACTGGAAAAGCACCACTTCTCTCATCTTCTTTAGAGCTCTAGACCAGCACCCACTGCAATATCAGCACATGGCTTAATGCTTGAGTGGTTCATATATATAATAGTTTTTGCTTGGAATTCAAGTTGTTACTTAATAACTTTACTAAACTACCTTTAATATCATGCATAACGGCTACAGTATACTGTATATCTTATATAGAGCTATAAACTTCACATGAGCAGTGTTGTGTATAGATGATTGGACCTGACTGCCATTATTAAGCCAACTCGTCACCAATAATTATATCAGTAAAGGAGCTTGTATGGTAATGTAACTGGTTTTGAGAGCTAAGGGATCTCGCAGGAGAAACTGGCCGTCCAAAATACCTTGTTAGGCTAATTAAGCCCACAGCTTGTCAAGCTAATCAGAACTTTTCGTACCGCTGGGGTTAATTAGCACTAGCTAGTAATATTTACAGTCTGTGTATATAGGAATGTGTATATATATGTATAGCTATGTCTATATATATATATATATATATATATATATATATATATATATCTTCATTAGCATAGAATTATTATGGCTAAATTATGTGGCTAACAGTTTAATTTTTGAAAATCAATATGCAGCAAAAATATTTAAGCATATTTAGAATTCAGAAAAAAACATTATTACTGCCTTGGCACAATCAATTTGTAACATGTTTTCGGGCCATCCAGGCCTACGGGGTTAGCAAAAAGCTAGTGAACTAGAGCATGGGTTACACCGGACTCTAAAATTTAAGGCAGGGCCTTCGCAAAGTGGAAGAAATGAAGGTGCGGTGTAGTGCAACTACAACTCCCACAGGCTACTGTGCTTTAACCAATAAAGAATGGGTGTCAGGAGGTTCATGCAGACAAACTTGTATTTGTCAGAGACAAATGATCCACAGTGTACTTACATCAGTAAAGAGGCATTTGCAGAATATATAGGCACACAGCTCAAACAGAATATCAGAGGTAGATACAGGTGCATTCCCTGAGGATGCAGTCAAGACAGTACAGCATACCTCCAGGCAGAAATACCTCATACACAGGCCCGGACTGGCAATCTGTGGGTTCTGGCAAATGACAGAGGGGCTGCTATAAGGTCCCATAGAAAGTCAGTATTTAGTGGGCTGGTGGGGGCTGTTTGGGCCTCTGTGTGGGCTGATTGGGCTTCGCGGCTTAGTGAATTTGCCCCTATGTCCCTTCACTGTAGGCAAATCTTACAGCTTGGGAAGCTTCTCCCTGCTACAATCCTTGGTGGAGCACAAATCTGATCTTTATATCTTCCCTCACTGTCTTTCTCTCCTAGAGAGTACTATAACAATTATATTCCTGCCACTCACTAGACTCATTCACGGGGTCCCTGCTCCCAGACTTCCACACTAGAGGTTCAGGTCCCTCTAGGGCAAACTAACTTTACTTGGTCTTGGTATACCCAGACTCCCTGGAAACAACTGGATGGGTCAGACACCAGGAGCCAAAGAGGAAGATCCACCCCTTCTCATTCACTATAACAAAGTGTGACAGGAAGTGGTCACAACACCTCTTGGCCAATAATACAAAAAGACAAGGACACCAGGTCTTGGGATTGAAAAGACCACAACTTTAATAATAAATTTACGTGGTACAAGATAACAATAAAGTGCAATTTGACATATTATAACCTTAATATGTACAATATATGCCAAATAACATCACTAACCAGCCCTGGAATGCTTGCCACAGATTTACCACCATAAACAAACTACAGGCTAGCTGTCATGCTGGCCACCCAACAGGAGGAGTCAGGTGGGCAAGTGATAACAGTAAAATAGTTATCTACTTGTGGGGCCTATACCCACCCGAAACATACTCACTACCAGTCGGCTAGCTCACCGTAAATACACCTGGGCCTCAGCTCCCGTGGCAAGCTTTCCCTGATGCTGTGATGTATCAACTGCACACTTCAACCTGAAACAGAACATGCCACAAACTGTAACTTGAGGGTGGGACTATGCTGCAGCTGGATGAAAATGGTGCTGCATGGCCACCCGGGGGTGTTCTAATACATTACAGTTTCACTACTCAATACCAGATACATTGCTACACAAGAATCTTGAGGTATCATACCCCATACTCTGAAAATAAGACCTTTATGTTCCTTAAGTTTGGCTCTGAACCATTAGGCTGTTTTTGTGCTATAAACCAGCGGTTCTGAATGCATAGTTGGCCAAAGGGACATAAAGGAGTGATTTGCATGTCTCTGCCCATGATGCCTTATGGGAGAATTAAAACTCTTATTTTGGTATGCCTATGCCTATGATTAAGGCAGTTGCTCCCGAAACACGCCAGGCGATGTTGGTTTGTGACCTGTTGCAATATACCACCCTCTTCTTTTTTACCGGAGTGCCGCCTTTCTATCCTCTTACATCTCCACCCATGATGACATATGGGAGAATTAAAACTCTAATTTTTGGTATCTAGGCAGTGCTGTGTATGGCATGAGACAAGTAAATACCTTCTGATTCCAGAAGGCTTCACTTTGCATGTAAAATGCTAGTGAAGGGCTTTTTGACTCCTTTTAGCCCTTCTCACCCAAACCAGGTTTGGTTTCCCATTTCGCTACTCTCCAAGTCCTACCCCCTCAGAAGCCATGTTCCAATATGTTGCACTGATAAGATCTAGCAAGATCAAAACAGGCTGTCTGCAAGTTATATGGCTCTGAACCATTAGGCTGTATCTGTGCTATAAACCAGCGGTTCTGGATGCATAGTTGGCCAAAGGGACATAAAGGAGTGATTTGCATGTCTCCGCCCATGATGCCTTATGGGAGAATTAAAACTCTTATTTTAGTATCTAGGCAGTGCTGTGTGTACAGTATGAAACAAGTAAATACCTTCTGATTTCAGAAGGCTTCACTATGCATGCAAATTGCTAGTGAAGGGCTTTTTGGCTCCGTTTAGCCCTTCTCACCCTAACCAGGTTCAGTTACCTTTAATGTATAAATGATGTTTTACAATTAAGGTATGGAGTTCCAAATTACAGAGAGACTCCTTATCTGGAATACCCCATGTTCCAAACATTCTGGAGAACAAGTCTGATACCTGTACTAAGAAAATGTTTTACTCTTGTATGCAGCTGGGCAATTGCTGATATTCTAGGAATGTTTTCAATGGAAGAATAAAGTGTCTGTGTAACACCTATTTGGCTGTATTTAGTCAAATACCCACTAGCAGGGTAGAGCATTGGCTACATGCGACTTACACAACAGGGTCAGGGCCTTTGCCAAGTGGAAGCTATCCCTTTAAGATGTAGTATAACTACATAACACAGGCTATTGCATATAAAAATAGATTGATTGGACGCCAGGAGGTTTTTAGTGAAACAAAAGAGGTGTATTTATTGTAGACAATGCACAATAAAAGTGACCACAGGTTTACTCACGCAGGAGTTGTAGCAGGTATAGCATATCACAGAGGAGGAAGGATAGCAGAATGATGATGCAGCATGATAGAGACTGTCACTCCCATAGTCAAATAGTCAAGAAGAATACCTCTGTCCCAAATACCAATATACCAGTGAGGGGATCAGGATCAATCAGGTAGGGTACAGGCAGTCCACTGCTAACCTATATTCCCTATCACTGAGTTCCCTGCTATAAAGGCAAACAAGAAGCCTTTGGGAAGCTACACCCTGCTATTATCCTTGATGGAGCACACAGCTGCTCATGCTACATAAAGTTTACTATCTCTCCTAGAGAGACTATTACAGATCTGCCCTAATGATAGCTAACCTCAATCACGGGATTGCCTGGTTCCTGACTTCAGCACCAAAGGTACAGGTCCCTTTGGGGTAGATGGCTTTACTGGGGCCTTGGTGATCCCAGGCTCAATGGGAAACAAACTAGCAGCACAGACACCAGGAGCCACTCCCTGCACAACACTATATAGCAGTGTGGCAGGAAAGTGTCATTACACTCTTTGACCAATAGATGTAGTTGTTACACTTACATGTCATAAAGGCTTGTTCCCAATAACAAAAGCTATAAGAAACTACAAAGAATGGTAGGGGATTAACTCTATAGGGAATAGCAAAACCTATAGGTCCCTACAGATGGATTGACAAACTGTTGTTTTTATTTAACCAAATGCACCATATATAGTATATAGTACACTGCAACAAATGTCATCATTCTAACAGAAATAAGAGTCCCAAAATAAATATAGTTTCAAACCTGGTTTATAAGGTACAGAAAGTACAATAAAATCAGCATGCAGAATCCTTATCTTCCAAAGCATTTAGAACTCAGTCTTCCCAATATTCAATGTTTTAATCTATCATCTTTTTATAAACAGGCGATAGATTGGATCACTGTTAAAACCACAAGGCAGACACTGAGTAAGATAAGTCCCTTTCTCAAGATTGCTTTTTAAGCTTCTTACTAGAGATACTTGAAAGTCCTCCCCACCCCCCCCCCACACATATTAAAAGTAATACCATTTTATCTGCCTCGGTAAAGGATGACAAACTATAAAAACATTCCTTCTATGTTCCTTTATCTTAAATTTTCTCTTTCAAGTCCTTGCAAGCATTGAAATCGAGAAATATAAAAGTGGCGTTTAAAAGTTTGCAAGTGAAAACATCAAAAAGGATACACACTTATATGACTTTTTTAACAAGGTACTGTTTGGGTTTGTGCAACTGGTTTACATAGCTATAAAGAAGTATGCTGTATTTTCCATCTGGATTTATTTTATTCCCACTCGGTAGACATTACACAGGAGTGAATTATATAATGAAATTTTGTTAAAATACTCCATCTGTATCTTCCTGATCATATGTATATTCATACAATCGATTCAAAGACCTAAAGGAATACGATGCTTCTTCAGGCTCAGCTACAGTATTGTTGCCAGTTCTTCTATTATGGAAGATGATGTGCTTTCAGTTTTGGTTCACCCCCTTTTCAATATGCTTGTTCATTTAAAGGGGATTTGTGTCATTTGAGAATGTTGTAAATGTGACTGATTTATGCATTCATTGGGGCAAATTCACGAATTTTCGCCAGCGTACAATCCACCACACTTTGCACCACTTCCTCACGTGCAAATTCATTACCACTATGCTAAAATGCGAAGCTGCGTCTCAGACAAGCCGAACACTGAAGTTTCACTAGCGTTAATTCATCAGCGTGAGCATTTCAGTGCGATCTTTCACTAGCATTCATCTCTGCCTAGCGAAACTTCGTTAGAACTCTTACGCTTAGGTCAATTTGAATAGGGCAGGTACATATATGTCATATATAAGTCTTTATTAGGGATATATGTCTTTATTAGTGCTTGACATGAGCCCACCCAAAAACAAATGTGGTATAAAATCTTTAATAGTTAGGAATTTTGAAGGCAATCCCGTGTTAAAATACGAAAAAAACTCAAACGTTTCAGTTATCAGTTCGCAAGGTCTAAGCTGGCAAAGGAAACTCTGGAGTAAGAGGTAACGTTCTGTAAAGTACTTTAGTGAATTTGGGGAATAACAATAATTTGTCTGAGTATAAATTCACCTGGCGATAGGGCATGAAACGATGCTAGCGACAGTCTCTTTTGCTAGCAAATTGTCCTCTATGCCTGTTAGTAAATTGACGATGTCCCTGCGGATGGGATTTCTGGCGAATTTTCGCTAGCCTCAGCTACTTCGCCCTTTAGTAAATCTGCCCCGTAGTGTGCACTGCTTTAGGTACATTAAAGGGCTTATTTATTAAAACTCTAATTAATTCACAGTACATGTTCTGTGCTGCTGTCATTTACTGTACCTGAGCTTAGGGACCAACTGACAATATACTGTGTATAAAATAAAAAAAGTATAGAAAATTAGTTCTGCACACTCAATAGAAATTTCCAACTCAGGTGGTAAGATTTGAAAAATGCTTTACTTGATAAAAAGACAGGAACAGTGACATCATCATCACAATAAACAACAAACAATTTGCATAGTCATAGTATACATACCACCCTTAGGTACAGAATAAAGGCAGACAAGAAATTACAAGTGGCGGATACACCTGCAAAAATGAGAATAACCCCAACGTTTCGGCAAAATAGCCTTTGTCAAGTATGTATACTATGACTATGCAAAATGTTTGTTGTTTATTGTGATGATGATGTCACTGTTCCTGTCTTTTTATCAAGTAAAGCATTTTTCAAATCTTACCACCTGAGTTGGAAATTTCTATTGAGTGTGCAGAACTAATTTTCTATACTTGTTATATTGTGTCGCTCAGTAGGGGCGACTTTTGGTTTATTTGCACCTCGTTTTGAATATTTGCCTGCATATTGTCTAATTAGGTGTGCTCCTCATTTACCTATATTTGTATAAAATAAAAAAGTCAGGTTATAAGGCGGATTAGTTAATTCAGATTCTCATTACAAGGCAGCTCTGAAAACAGTGCAATTTGCATTAGAAAGCTATGATCAGCCCTATAGCATCAGCTCCTATGACACGTGAACCTCATTTTCTACTTGATGATTTGCGTTGACTTTTATGCTGAGCGATAGGCGAATTTATTCTCCAGCCGCGAATTCACAGCGAATTTCCGTGTTTCGCCACCGTCGAATAAATTTGCAAATTTGCCACAGAAATTCGCCAGGGGAAATTCTGATGCCAGCGACAATTCTAGGTGCACATTGACTTTAATGGGCGTCAGAATTATCGCCAGCATTTCGTGTTTCACCAATATTTCACCGTTTTGCGAATTTTGCAGGATATTCGCAAATTTTTCATCCAAGCAAAACGGGAGAAATTTGCCCATGACTATCATTAACCCAACAGTGACTTAAAGGGAGGGCCATTTGGGACATACTTGCTCAGTTAGTTTGCTTTTGATCCTTAGGAAATATATAACGTGTAGCCTTGGACCTATGAGCACCAAAGTTGTCTGCAGATATGGTTAATAGAATACAAGACATACAAGGCAATTTTTTCAAAGGGGTGGTTCACCTTCAAGTTAACTTTTAGTATGTTATAGAATGGCTACTTCTAAGCAACTTTTCAATTAGTCTTCATTTTTTCTTTATTCTAATTTTCCAGTTTTTAAATGGGGGTCACTGAACCCATCTGAAAACATATGCTCTTTAAGGCTACAGATTTGTTTGTTACTGCTACTAATTTGAACCCTGGCAAACAGACGGTGGGAATTGCAAACTGGAGAGCTGCTTAATAAAAAGTTAAATAACTTAAAAACCAAAAATAACAAAAAAAAATTAAACCAATTGAATATCATTCGCTACATCATGATAAAAGTTAACACCCCTTTAAATGACCAATAAAGGTAGCTTGAACTAAATGGCTATCAAGAACTAGAATTAAACACAGAGGAAGGGCTGTTGAAAAGTGCATGTGGAAAGTATTGTCACAAATAGTATTTTGCCTATACCTAGTTGCATTTTTAACTCCAATGAGGTAGTGGGGATACCTGATAAAACTAAGGTATATCACACTAGCTATACTTGTTTATTGTTGCACCCCACAATGAAACTGAGGCTTTTTGTGCTCAGTGGATGGCATGATTTATCAATTAATCAATTAATTTAATAACAAGAGCAATATGTGGCAACATTTTAAAGCTCGCCCTGTGTAAAAACTCAATAACCTTCATAGAGATGCCTAAAAACCCTTTATGTACAATGATGATTTATTTATAACAGGCTCTGAACTTGGCAATATCAGAATCCCTAAGCAATTAACTGTGTGGCATGGCCTATTCTCTTTAAGCAGAAAAATTATCTGTAATACATGTGTATTAGAGAGACTGGGATCGCGAGCAATAAATCATCTCATCTAATTGGCTTAGGGTTTTAAAATGATGATGCATTCACTTATATTAGTAAATGAAGTGACTGTTTAAACCCCCAGCCAGTTAAAGAATTGAATAATCAGTTTCTCATTTCCAGTAGATTTACAATTATTTTTAATGACTGATCTTAACATATTCTTAATAAACTTAAAGGACAAGGCAGCCTCCAAAACAAAAACTGGGGCAAACAAGGATACACCACGGTTTCTTGCCAAATGCTTTATTGATTCTTACTTTGGCTGCAGTGATCTGGGGAATTTTACCAATTCTGGGAGAATTGTAGCCCCCTTGTTGCCTCTGTCAATGTCATCCACTGGGCCAGTTTGTTTAAAGGAGAATTCAACCCTAACGTTAAAAAACCCTACCCCTCTACCATACATAGACCCCCCTCCTTCCTCCCCCCAGCCTAAGTGTTACCCTATCATTTTACTTACCCCTAGGTGCAGATTCAGGCATCAGAGCTCAGGGGCCCCATCTTCAGCTGCTTCGGTAATCTTCGGAATGAAACCAGCGCTTCTGCAATTTTTGGGAGTTTCGGCGCATGCGCAGTTGTCGCAAAACAGAAAATTGCTCCAACTGCACATGCACCGCCCAGCTGATCTCATTCAGAAGATTTCCAAAGAGAAGAAGATGGTGCCCGTGAACTCCGATGCCTGAATCTACACTGAGGGGTAAGTAAAACATTAGGGGCATTTGCCCGGGGTAACACTTGGGGGAGGAGGGGTCTGTGTAGGGTAGGGGGGTAGGGTATTTTTAACATTAGGGTTGAAATCGCCTTTAAGCTATTAATATTCATAGCAATGTCAGTGCTACTGCCAGGAAACACATTTAGCTATTCCAGTTTACTGGTGAATATGGGGTTAAAGCACATCTTCTACCACTCTATGGACATCGTTTCATATACAATGCTAGTACTGTATCAAACAACTTGATGTTAATTTGATGTCTACAAAACAAAATCACATAGTAAAACAAATTTCACATACTAACTAACATGAACATGTAACTGAATCAGCTGATAACAGCAAGTTTTAGATCTCTGGTTAAATATTATTTGTAATTTCGCTCTATGATATTGCACATTCCATCACTATTGTGGTAACAAAGGGTATCATTTCTTACTCACACACCTATACAAACTGCAAAATCTAAACATGAAAACATAGCAGCATGTTTATATAGGCTTGGGATCCAGTAAATAATTAAAACATTTTTATCCTTACTATCCATACTGGTGGCAGAAAAATCCTATTGGATTAATGTTTATTTTTGTTTATTTTTTTAAAGGACCAGTAACACCAAAAAATTAAAGTGTTTTAAAGTAATGAAAATATCATGCACTGTTGCACTAGTAAAACTGATGTGTTTGCTTCAGAAACACTACTATAGTTTATATAAACATAGAAACATAGTAACATAGTAAGTAAGGTTAAAAAAAGACATGTCCATCGAGTTCAACCTTTTTTTTTTTATTAACTACCTATCTGCCAGTTGATCCAGAGGAAGGCAAAAAAAACCCATCTGAAGCCTCTCCAATTTGCCTCAGAGGGGGAAAAATTCCTTCCTGACTCCAAAATGGCAATCAGACTAATCCCTGGATCAACTTGGTCTATGAGCTATTACCCTATATTCCCTCACTTGCTAAAAAGCTATCCAACCCCTTCTTAAAGCTATCTAATGTATCAGCCTGTACAACTGATTCATGGAGAGAATTCCACATCTTTACAGCTCTCACTGTAAAAAAACCCTTCCGAATATTTAGGCGGAACCTCTATTCTTCTAATCGGAATGGGTGACCTCGTGTCAGCTGGAAAAACAAGCTGCTGTGTAGCAATGGCAGAAATTTAAAAAAGGCTATATGGCACCGGTTAAATAGCGGGTAACAGAGAACACCATTATGTTCTACAGAGCTTATCTGATATCTGTTGTGAAACCTGAGACTTTTATCCTTTGAATGGTTTCTAAAGCAAAGAAATCAGTTTTACCAGTGCAGGGCAAAACTGCATTATATTTTTATTACTTTAAAACACTTTAATTTTTTGATGTTACTGTCCCTTTAAGCATACCTGAGATGGAGATCCAAATTAAGGGAAAAACTCCTTTATCCAGAAAACCCCATGGCCCAAGCATTGGACTGGGTTAACAATTTATTTTTCATGAGTTCTTTTTTTTACTTAAATCTTCTTTCTTGGCAAACAGAAACATTTTGAACTACTGAAAGACATCACAAACTATGACATGTTTTCTGTGTCCTTTAATTGCTTTACCATACCAGGATTAGTAGTAGGGTAAAATGGGGTTTTGAAAGTTAATGAAATGCAGCTTGTATTACGGCAGAGAGGCAGTATTTATATGTTTGTAAAGTTGACTTGAAAAATCTTTCTGTGGACTCTAAAAAGGGCCATTCTACACCACACCCACCATTTATATTCTGAATTGAAAACACATTAATATAATGGTGTGATTTAAGCTCCTTAGCAAAATAGCCAAGGCAATGGGCCGCTTTGTGTTGCCTTAATGCATGCTCCTATGGTTACAATTGGAAATTTTCACCACTAAACATGACCCACTGTTGATTGTACTATATGGAGTGCAGGGACTCATTCTTGAAACCGTTTGCCATAAGCTTTCAGAAGCATTAAAGAGGGACCAATTACTAGATTTGTGACCTATGTGACTTGTGGAAAAATCTCAATTGTATTTTTTTAATCTGCAATCATTTTTTTTCTTTTTAAAAGTAAAAACCTCACCGTTGCAAGTTTTGATGTTTGTAGTTTTGCAAATACATTTACAAATAACTTAAACACCATCAAAAAAATTAAATGTGCAGATATTGTAAAATTGCTTTATTTAGAATTAGATTTAATGATGAACTACCACTAGGATGATGCCTATCCCACTAGTGTCACTATCAATCCACAAAAAAAGTCCATTGGCCCTGTACTCTTTAGGTGCTCCATGGGGGGAGCTCTCGTGGGCAAAGTTTTCTTCTGTAAACAGAAAAGAACAAGCAGTGACAGCCTCCCTCATCCTGGGCCAAAAGAACTGATCTTGCATTAGGTTTTCTCAGCCCCTGAGTGTTCTTGCTGATCATGCACTAATGGGGTGATCATGAAACATATGAATCTGATAAAGAAGCCCATTAATCATCTTCAATTTATTCCACACCTTTAGGAAAAAGGTGCTCTCCTTTGGGGTAGTCCTCCTCATAGAAGGCAATCTTACACCAGACAGTAAATATAAGTAAAATTATTTATGTCAATTACAGTCTTACATGTTTCGTGTTAACAACACTTAGTCATAGGCTATGACTAAATGTTGTTAACACAAAACGCGTAAGGCTGTTATTGAGATAATAAATAATAATTTTACTTATATTAACTGCTGTCAGGGCCCGAAGGCACAATTTGGCGGTAATCTTGTTAAGACCCCGGAAGTCGATACAAGGTCGAAGGCTACCATCTTTTTTCTCTACGAAGAAAAACCCCGCCCCAGCCGGAGAAGAAGAAGGGCGTATAAATCCACGCTGGAGATTTTCTTGTACGTATTCCGTCATGGCCTTAGTCTCTGAAGGGAAAAGAGGGTAAGGTCTACCTCGAGGAGGCATGGTGCTGAGAAGAAGATAAATGGGGCAGTCGTAGGATCAGTGTGGGGGAAGGATTTCTGCTGACTTTTTACAAAAGACATCACCAAAGTCCTGATATGCCTGAGGTAAAGAATGAAGATTTATTGAAGAACAAGACAATTTCGAGACTGCATTACGGGGCAAACACTTTAGTCGACAATATGGACTCCACTGGGAAATCTGATTTGCAGACCAATCAATGAGGGAATTGTGGAGTTGGAGCCAGGGTAAGCCCAGGACTACAGGTGTAGAAGGGAAATTTATAATAAGAAAAGAAAGTCTCTCCACATGCAGTGCCCCAATCATAACGGAAAGTTCTGGTGTGGTATGTGAAATGAAGGCTGTAGATAATGGTCTGTCATCAATTGCCAGGACTCGAAGAAGAGCCATCAAAGGAAGTAGAGGAATGTTGTGCCGAGCAGCAAACGCCTTGTCCAGGAAGTTTCCTGCAGCCCCAGAATCCAGAAATGCTTGCGTTGAAATTTGCTTAGCCGAAACTTGAAGCTGCAGTGGAAGCAAAAAGCGACGAGAAGGTTGATGAGGGAAAGGATCAATTCCGCCCAGGTGAGTCTCCTCAGACTTACCTAGGCGCGAAAATTTCCCTGCTTCATAGGACAATTAAAGGCAATGTGAGCCTTGCCACCGCAGTAGAGACATAAGCCGGCAGTACGTCTGCGTAACTTTTCCTCTTCTGATAAGCGAGCTCCCCCGATCTGCATGGGTTCCTCAGAAGAAGCAGGAGTTGGAGCAGTAACAGGGGTAGTAGGAATTTACTGTCTCTGGAATCGGGGAGCCAGGGGAGGAAGAAATCTCTTGCTTCTCTCTCTGTCGGACAGATGTCCACGCATCCTGGTATCAACTTTGATGGCAAGAGCAATGAGGTCTTCCAATTGCTCTGGAAGATCCTGGGATACCAGGTCGTCCTTTAGGCGAGTAGAGAGACCCTGGTAAAAAACCACATGGTAGGAATCATTATTCCAATTTGTCTCTGCTGCTAAAGTGCGAAAGTCTATAGCATACTCGCTGACGCTGTGACTCCCTTGGCGAATCTGCAGCAAACGGGAAGCAGTGGTGGACACCCGGCCAGGTGCATCAAAGAACTTGCGAAAAGACTGGAGAAACAACTCGACATCGTGAGTAAGGGGTGAGTTCTTCTCCCACAAGGGGGACACCCACTCCAAAGCCTTCCCTTGGAGATGAGTAATCACGAACCCCACTTTAGCCCTCTCGGAAGGATATTGCGAAGGCTGGAGCTCGAACTGGATTTGGCATTGGTTGACAAACCCACGACAGGACTGTGGGTCTCCATGGTAGAGTGGAGGAGCTGGAACCTTAGGCTCGGAAGCATGAGAAGAAGAGATGCTGACCACCGTAATAGGAGCTGCTGCGGCAGCTGGAGGATTAATAGATAATTTCTCTAGGATGGCCTCCAGCGCTTGACCAAAATGGTCCTGCTGAGCTTCGTAGGATTCCATACGCGTAGCCAGTCCACGGAATGCTCTTCTGAAATCTGGAGGAGGCGGAGCTTCCTCAGAAGGGTCCATGGCCCGAGTATACTGTCAGGGCTTGAAGGCACAATTTGGAGTGCGGACCAAGGAGGAAGCAAGTAGGCAAACACAGTTCGTGGTACAATGGATTAGGCAGAAGAATCGTCAGTTCAGGCAAAGGTCGGTCCAGGCAGCAAGATATCGTGGTTCGAGGTTTCAGGCAAAGGTAGGTCCAGGCAGCGAAAGTATCAAGGTCGAGGTTTCAGGCAAGGTAGAGAATCAAGAATCAATATTTAGAAGACACCCAGTAACTCTAGATAGAAGAACCTATACTCGGGCGCTGAGAGAACCTTCTGGCATCCTTAAATAGGTGGGTTTTCGCGCCAAACCATGCTAGGAGACGTCACAGGACGTGCGCCAGAATGTGCGTCAGCACGTTTAGGACGCCAGAGTCACGCTGGCGTCTGACGGCCGCATGGCCTCTTCTGGGCGCCGCCATCTTGGACGTGCGGAGGACGGCCAGGACACCTTACAACTGCCTGGTGGAAGATTGCCTTCATTCGAGTGCCTGCTCTACAAATATTTGGTTTGAACTGCTCCCTTTGCTGAAGGCTCAGGGCAGTGCACCTGGGCCTCCTCCTTAATCTAATGAGTTACCTAGTGATATAGGACTACCATTTGTTGTATAGTCCTTCTTATAGAGTCAGGATCCTTGTTTTTTACAGAGTATACCACATGGTGATCAGACCATATGAGTCATCCCCCAAAGTAGTGGATCAACAGTACATAGCGGCAGGCAACCTTTCTCCCCTCCGAGGGAGTCAGCCAGTCTTAATTCGGAGAATTGAACTTCTTTTATCAAATCATCAGTTGTGCCATAGTCTGAAGAGCCTATTTGTTTGTTTGTTTCTAAGTAGTCAAGCAACTATACTTGCTGCCTCAACAAGGTCTTTGGATATTGGCACAGAAAATTCAATGAATAAAGTCACACGACTTGACTTCCATAAGAAACAAGATAATCAAAAGGTATAAATAAAGTTAAAGCAAAGTTGGAACAAATTTAGCAAAAATAGTAGATAACAGGCTTCTTAGCTTCACTCCATTCAAGATAACTGCTCTCAGCATGTCATCATGTTTTTTTGTAAAAGCAATGAGAAAACTTAGGGCTTTGTCCCTCCTACAAATCATTTTATTTATGACCTTTTGTGGATGGTCAAGTTCCCTAATGAAATCTGTGGGAGGTGATAAGGTTTTGTCCGACTGCTGGATTAGGATATGCACACACACACACACAAAAATGTCCATGAAAGCTAGTTGGGATTGAAAGTCAGGGCTCATGATGAGCGAATTTTATTTCACATGCATTTGGAGTGACAAACAACTTAAAAAAAAAAACACCCACTGACTTTAATTCAATTGGAGTGACAAAAAATGTCACCCTTAGACTCTAATATATTTTACTACAAACAAAGTTGCCACAACAAAAAAGTCGCCCATAGATTTTAATGCATTTCAATATTTTTTTTTGCTGTTTCATCAATTTTTCTGCAAAGAGAAATAGGGCAGATTTGCCCATCACTAGTCAAGGCACTGACAGGACTGAAAGTCATTAGAGATCAATTCCTTATTATAAAACTTTTACAATATGGTCAAGGATGAATCGAAAATAGATGCTTTTATTTGAATAAGCTATTATTATTATTTTATTATTATTATTATTATTATTAACATGTATTTATATAGCGCCAACATATTGCGTAGCACTGTAAAGTAAATGTGATTATACAACTACATCACATGAATTACATATATAGAATATATGGAGTAACAAACATCACAATCAATACAGGTACAAAGAGGTGAGGAAGGCCCTATGCATAGGCATACAGTCTAAAGGGAAGGGAGTAATACACAAGGTGTGGGAGTGGGCAAAATCGAAGTAAGTGGGTGAGAAATGTGGTACTGTATGTGGTGTTGCGTTTGGTAGTTAAGCAGAGTGAGGGTAGGCTTCTCGAAAGAAGTGCGTTTTCAGAGATTTTTTGAAAGCAGAAAGGTTGGGAGAAAGTCGGACAGAACGTGGGAGAGCGTTCCAGAGGAGGAGTGCAGCCCTTCCAAAGTCTTGAATGCGAGCATGTGAGGAGGTAATGAGAGAAGAGTTGAGTAGCAGGTCAGTAGAGGAGCGTAGTAAGCGAGTGGGTGAGTATACAGAGATGAGTTCAGAGATGTAGGGTGGAGCAGAGTTGTGAAGTGCTTTGAAAGTCAGTGTCATTAATTTGAATTTGATTCTGAAAGGTAACGGAAGCCAGTGCAGGGATTGACAGAATGGTGAGGCAGAGGAGGAGCGGTTGCTGAGGTGTATGAGCCTCGCAGCAGTGTTCATTATGGACTGGAGAGGTGACAGTCTCTGGAGGGGGAGGCCAATTAAAAGAGAGTTGCAGTAGTCTAGACACGATATGATGAGAGAGTGAATAAGAATTTTGGCAGCGTCTTGGGTGATAAATGATCATATTTTGGATATGTTCCTTAGGTGGAAGTGACATGATTTAATAAGTGACTGGATATGAGGAGTGAATGACAGGGCAGAATCTAGGATAACCCCAAGGCACCGGGCTACAAAAAAAACATGAATAAAAGTGCCAACGTAGCCACAATAAAATAGAAAAAACGATTATACGATTAAACTAGAAAATGTAAATAATAAATAATAAATTTCTATTTATAAATATTCTCTTTCCACAAATATCAAATTTTTAACACTTTGGGGCAGATTTATCAATGGTCGAGGTGTAGTTTCGAAGTTAAAAACTTCGAAATTCGAGCTATTTTTTGTGTACTTCGACTAGGGAATAGTCATACTTCAATTCGAATTTGAAAAAACTTCGAAAGGTAGAATTTTTTTTGAAGTACTGTCTCTTTAAAACTTCGACTTCGACCATTTGCCACCTAAAAGCTGCCGAAGTTCTGTTTTAGCCTATGGGGAACCTCCTACAACCTGTATGGAGGCAATTGGGGGAGTTTGGGAGATTGAAAGTCGAAGTTAAAAAAACTTTGAATCGAAGTACGATCGTACGATTCAAAGTATGATCGTACGATTCGAAGTAGGCCGAATTCGGGCCACTTCGACCCCTTCAACATCCATTTGATCGGCCTTTTTGAATTTGAAGTTCGAAGTTGTTTTTAATTTCGACCTTCGACCTTTGATAAGTATGCCCCTTTTTGTATCTCTATTCCAATTCATTTTCCCATTTGCTTCTATTTATAAGAATCTTCATTATAGAGAGTCAGACGTTCTTTTCAATGAAAGCTTTTATTAAGCTTTAAACATTCTTTTCTCCACCCTAAACCTGAGAAATCCTTTATTTCCAGTGAAAAAAAAACCCACCAAAATGGTATCAAAGGAACTGAAGTGATATATATGTAAAAATATCACAATTCAGCTTTTAATCATGACTTTATAAATAGAATATTCCTACTTTGAGCAAAACTTTGAAATGCATTGAAGTTGGAGACACTGCAACTTCAATGGTTTATATCCTTTAAAGTGATGCGGACACCTTTCTATCAAAATTGACATGAGGCAAGCATGACTTTAAAAACCGCCATCCCATCTTTACCTCCAGATACATCCTGCACTAAAAGCTGAAGGAGAGGGACACTTTCTTCCCTCATTCTGGGCTGTGATGATGCTATCCTTTAATGCTCTAAAGTACAAATATTAGTAGTACTCCAGCCTATTGAAGCACGATATTTCCTTCAGCCCAACATGAGTGTAAGTACCATTGACTAAGCCTGGGGGCAACTTGGGTGTAGATTTGGGGCACTTCTAGAAGAAAGATGTTAATGACCATTATTACATGGCATTACTGACATGTCCCTATTAGTTTTATAAACATGTTTGTATCACTTTAATTTCTATAACATTCAATCAAACTCAGAAACCAAACTAAGCCTTGTGCACACCTGAGCAACCAGGCAGTAAGGTCATTTCCCTGTCTCATACAGCATATACTGTATTATTTAAAGTTCATCTAAACCTACGATAAATTAGGTGGTGCAAAGTTTGGGCTTCCGAATAGGCAGCGGTGTGTGCACAGGGCTAGAAGAAAGAAGAGGTTAGGTTCCAGGATGTGGGTTACCTTCAGAGGCAGGAAGTTGTGGGGTCTTGCCTAAGTATCTATCTGGTTCTGAAGCTAGCTTGAGGAGGTTGTGGGTTTGCGAAGTTGTGACAATTGGTTGCTGGACTTCATTGGAATTCCAGGGCTGGCACCTCAGGTAGGCTGGGAATGTGTGTGATGGTTACTTTTGGGCAAACATTCCAAAGGGGAGTAGCAGGAAGTAAAAGACAATGGCTCTCATTTCCAATTGAATAGTTGTTGCCACCTCAACACGCTGCCCATGTCAGCAAGAATATAAACAATATTTAAAATGTTTGCATTATCCTTACCAGCACATCAGTCATTGTGCTGTTATCTAACATATAGGGGTATATTTATCAAAGAGTGAAGTTAATAGTGAAGTTCCGCCACTAGAGTGAAATTGCGCCACTCTCCATTCATTTCTATGGGATTTTTATAGGCGAACTTTCACTTTCACCCATTGATAAATACGCCTTTCAAAATCCCATAGAAATGAATTGAGAGCTGCGGAATTTCACTCTAGTGGCGGAACTTCACTCTTTGATAAATTTACCCCATAGAGAGAACTGTGCACATTCTGGTTTTCCAATATTACTCAGTAATCAATTGTGAGAAAGAGAAACACATTGTTGCTGGTTGTTCAATGGTACTGTGTTTAATGCTTCCCCATTGGCATGAACAAAGAACATGGAGCCAGATTTACACTGATCAGGTAAAATTCTTATTGGAGGGTTCTTTTGATGTCACAGTTCTATATGGTCTGCGCATGGAAGCAATGCATGTATTGATGCTACTCATTGTGGCCAAACACTCTCTTTGCTCTTCCACATAGTTGTGATGACCACCTGTCCTGCTTCTGCTTTTGGACATTGGGGAACCTTGAAGATACCACAACACTAGTGAGTTGCCACATCGAGTTGTTTTATAGGCCCAGCGATTTGGATGCTAATTCAGCAAGATGCTAATCACAAACTGTGTTGTACTGGAGGATCACATTATTTCCCTTATAATGGGATTAAAGACAGGTGCCTAGGTGCAGTAACCTATAGCAACCAACATAGGGATATGTTGGGGATATGTATTAAAATGTGCAACTTTGCTAATGTTCCTTTTTTATGTTGCTACAGTATGTTAGCATCTTTCATCACATAACCTAAACCTACAGTAGTTGTATGAATAAAGCCATTGACTTTACAGAAAAAAAACTTTTTTCAGATAAATCAGAAAAATGAATGAGCATAAAGCAACATAAACTGTAAATATATATGTCTATTTCTTTCATTATACCAGCTGACATACTTTCCACGCAAGCAGCTCTGCCTGTGCAGAAGTGCCCCCTAAGGTGCAGCTCATAAATTATCTCATGGTAGAAATACCCCTGGTTGTAGGAAAGCCTTCAAATACTATACGTTTTTAGAAAGTAAAGGCAAATTGTAATGCCTTAATTGTCATCTATCTCAAAAAATTAAAAAGATCTGTGCTAATATTTTTACAGAAATGTACTTAGATTAGATGGGTAATGATGAAAGAACTGAAAATGTTTTAAAAACCAATCCAAACTAATACACAAAATGGGAAACCCTAGGAAAAAATTCACAGTGATCTCTCACTACTGATTTTATGGTTTGCAAAAACTCCCCATCTTCCTGTTCTTATGGTGAAATGTCTGATCTTTCCGTCATGCTGTTTGATCCGCTGCTGACATCTTAGTACTGACATATTCCACTGGATACAGATGTCTCCATAAATGTAAATCTCTGTGTCTGACTTTGCATAAGCACTTGATCATAGCACAGAATCCTACTGGTTATCCCACTGATGAAAATCCATCACAGTATACATAATAAACAAAACATAGACTGATAATTGTGACATATAAAAGTCTAAATGCTTTTGAAGCCTTCCTGTAGAGGCCTCGGTTAGCACTGAACTGTAATCCTTCAAATGCATCACAGGTGTAGGCCTAAGGGTTATAAAACACCGCTCAGTAGAATTAAAGCCGTAATTCTACTTATAAGCAAGTCAGCATTGTACAACGTTGTGGGAAATGTAACAGCTTTCTTAGCAAAGGCTAATAATAACCAGAATAGCATTAGGAAAGAATACCCAGCTGCTAAGTGAACCTGCGCATTCCTCAACTACTACCTGGCAGGAGTTCATTTAAGGAAATATTCCTACACCTTATGATGCTAAAAGCAACCTAAAGATATAAGTTTATAGTATGTGTGGTTAGAAAAAGCTATTATATTAAATACACAGTGGGTGTTACAGAAAATGAATCTGCGTGGGTAAAAAAAACCTTTATGAAAAAATAGAAGGATAAACATTTGAATATAAAAAAAAACTGCTGAAATGTTCATATTTACTCTTAAAAATGAAAAATATACTATTGTTGCAGTATTGTTATTAGGGATGCACCAGATCCAGGATTCGGTTCGGGATTCGGCCAGGATTCTGCCTTTTTCAGCAGGATTCAAATCCTTCTGCCTGGCCGAACCGAATCCTAATTTGCATATGCAAATTAGGGGCGGGATGGAAAGCGCGTGCCTTTTTGTCAGAAAACAAGGAAGTAAAAAATGTTTTCCCCTTCCAACCTCTATTTTGCATATGCAAATTAGGGTTCGGATTCGGTTCGGTATTCGGCCTATCTAAAATAGTGGATTCGGTGCATCCCTGATTGTTATAGTATTACCGAGACTATCATAGAGCATTCTATAATTCTGTCTAGATGACCTTGGAATCTGTATTATCAGCGCAGTGGTAGGTGTGTAACATTAAGACCAAAAATAAGATCATCTTATATCTAGAAGGTTAAGAAAGAAATTGTAAAAGATAAGCTTATCACAGACTGTTCCTAGCATAATATTCACTGTAAAAACAAAGAAAGGTCTGTAATGCTCTTATGCCAATTAACACACACACACTCCAATACACAACACAATGCCATATGCAATAGTCTCCATTGGTTTTCTAACCCTTGTTAAAGCCAGGTATCTTAATTATCTTAAAGTCTCTTAGTTGCCTTAAAGTACTCAACATACTAGATTTATGAGGAATAACATGTCTCCATTTGTAGACCTAGAGACTTGAAATACAGTACATTTAAAAAGAAAGAAACTACATTTTGTAGTGAGTAAATATTTCATTTTTTAAGTATGGCCTCTGTAAATTATATTAACCCCTAAGTATTTAAATGACCATCTTATTGGTCAGAGCAGAAAGCAAACTTGTATTCAATAGCTTGCATAAAACTTGCCTCATAGGAAACTTCATTTTACAAAAAAATAGTTAAATGAAAGGTCTAGCCTCTTCTATATACTTCCCAAACCATAAAAATGACCAAAACCCCTTTGCCATCTAGTGATCATGAAGCCGACATAGTAACATAGTTTAATATACCTATATGCTATAAAACATACAAAAGTACATAATAATGCAGAGAAATTTACAAATGCATATGTAGATCAATTAATGCTTATTGAGAAAACATGTAAGGCCAAGAATGGTATCCAGCCCCTTGGGAACCAAAAAGTCCAGGATATTAATCCAGAAGACTTTCCCCTCTGCAAAATCAATTTAAAGTATTTCTGTCATCCTCTCATCAAAGCAGTTCTATGTGCTCTATAATCATTATTTAAAGGTTTCTGTGAATGTCTCTAAACACTTACAGGCAACTATAGGATAGAGTTTATGTTAGATAACACATTATACACTTCTGCAGGAATACAGAAACACTAAAATAATGTGAGTTGAGATATTTATGTATTTTCAAGTGGTGATATATAGAACTAGCCACTAGTGAGAAACCTACCTACCGTATATACTCGAGTATAAGCCGTCCCGAGTATAAGCCGAGGTACCCAATTTTAACTCCAAAAACTGGGAAAGCTTATTGACTCGAGTAAAAGCCTAGGGTGAGAAATGCAGCAGCTTCTGGTAAGTTTCAATCAAAAAATTCTGCTCGCATTGGAGGTGCCGGCGACCATTCTTGGACACTGGCGAATATTCTTGGAGACTATTCTTGGACGCCGGCGACTATTCTTGGACACCGGCGACTATTCTTAGGCGCATGCGACTATTCTTACACGCCGGTGACTATTCTTAGACGCCGACGACGGGTTTTGCACTTGACCCGAGTATAAGCCGAGGTAGGGTTTTTCAGCATATTTTGGGGGCTGAAAAACTCTGCTTATACTCGAGTATATACGGTTTACACTGAACTAGAAGTTTACCTCTTCAAGATGCTGAATATTAACAATGGAATCACTATACTCTATGCCTTTGTAAATGTGATCCCTAAGCCTTATCATTTATTTGTTTTTACCCTTAGGAGGTTATTTATTAAAGTCTGAATGCCAAAATTTGAGCTGTTTTTTTGATAAATTCATGGATGGGAGTTAGGTCAACTTTGTTTTAATAAAGAATTAGATCCATTTTATAGGGGACCCAGACATAAAAAGCTGTATAATTAAAGTCCTTTTCAAATTCAACATAAACCCAAAATTATTTTATTAAATAAGATACCCATACCTGTTATAAATATATTTAAAAATGTTATCTGTCAATCATAAATTGCCTGCCCTGCCTCTATGCCTTAGGCATAGAGGCAGGGCAGGCAATTGCTTCCACTTTCCATTCTGCACTTCCTAGTTGTTGCTGCACACTTCACATTCCCACTCCCTTCTCACCCTAAATTATGCAGCCAGTTCATGGGCATGTGCATCAGATCCACAATTCCGGCGCATAAATAAGATTTCGTAAAGATACAATGCTTTTCTTAATAACACTGTTCACAATATGTCTGCTGCCTGCTTGCTGTGATTGTGTAAATCCAAGCTTGAAGGAGACAAAATTTAGAGAATTTATATAGTGTAAGTAAGTTATTTTGTTTGTCTAACCATATAGAAAAGAATTTGGAATTATTTCTTAGAGTGACAGATCCACTTTAAGTTTTAGTAAATGAGAGAATGAGCACTTATTTGTATAAAATTAAAGTGTATTAACACTGCTAATTGAGTATACAGATTCAATTGCCATAGAGTACTGAATATTGCATTACAAGTAAATCTATCAGAATTTTATTCATTTCCATGGGTTGCTTCTATCATTTTAAATAGCAAACAAACACAAACACTTGCCTGTTCTTGCAGCCTTCTACACAATATTATATAGTGTTTTAGTTGGGGAAGAACTGAAGTTCAGTATTATATTAGTTGGTACGAAATCTCTTTGGAGACAACAAAAGCTGAAAAACAGCCTTTAAACAACAGTAACAAAGGAATTTTGCTGCAGCAGCATCATATTTTTTTATTATGGCTGGATTTCAGTTTTACCTTCATTCCTTGGTAAATAAAATACCTATATTAGAACAGGACAGGTATGTCTTTTGTTCTAGGGCACCCTCCTTGGCTTTTGAAGAGGCCCCTGGCCAGCAAATGTTCATGATAATAGTCAACATGAAATATTACATTGTACAATAACAGTAAATTATTTACAATATTTATCATGGATGTCCAAGTTGTCCCACTGACAGATAAAGGCAACATTAGCTAGAATCTATTTACCAATGTTTCCTCTTGACAAATATCTGTGCTACAATAACTCAAAGAGTGGCAATCTGCCAAGGATTGGAAAGGTTGAGATACTCGGAGGCTGGAAGTCCCATTTTAGTATTTATACAGTATTGAACCCACAGAATGGAATAAGTTCAGTGTGCCAAAATACTACTGTTATAATTGAGAGTACATATTATGCTTTTTCTGAAAGGAGATGTATTTATAGAGAGACTAGTACTGAACATGTGCTGTTATTCTGTATTACTTTTCATACATTACCGATTCTTTTCAAACACAAGATGTTTAACATGCCATCACATTTCCATAAAAGCAGCAAGGTGCCAGTGCGTCTCCCGTCTATAATTATCTGCAGCATTGTTCCCAAATTGGCGATGATTACTCGGTTTCTGATTCTGCTCTCATAGCACTCTCATTCATGTTTGCTACTTTGGTTTTTGTTAATAATAAATAATACCGAACGGCTCACTGAAAGAACCCCTTTTTTTTTCTAAGATGAAGAGCTGGATCTGAGGTTAGTGAGGATCGCCAGTTAAGACTCAGCTTGCCGATGCCTCTGTCAGCAGATAATGTTTTTTAGTCTTAAATTCAGCTCCCTGGAAAGATTGTGTTCTTTTTTTCCCAGACATTGATATCTGTCGCATTTAAAAATAAGTTTTCTTTTCGGTGGTTTATGTAATGAACAAAAGCTTAGTCATTATACTATTCTTACAACTGAAGATATTCTAACAACAATAGTTTCCCCCTGTGACGCCACTCATGGGTTATTAGGAATAGCATATCCCATACAAAAATATTTATTTATAAGAAAAGGGTGTCAGCTTTTATATTTACAGTTAAAAATTTAATCTATCGAGTTCATATATATGTGGGACATGTTTTCATAGCAACTGATTGATATTTTAGTGGAGTAAAAAGGCTGATTATTTACATTTCTTTCTGAAATGTTGTTTTCCCAGAATTCAAAGTAAAAAGGTCAGTAACACTCTTTTTGGTTCAGTTAGCATAGAATAGTATAGAACCCCCATAATAATACATAAATAGTAAAACACCACCCTTTCCCCTGTCAAAATCAAAAGCTAATTGTCAGAACTGAGCTGGACAGATTCCTTTGTCACCCAAAAGCAACTCACACTGACCAGAGGGTTTTGAACAGGAAGCTCAGTAGTGGAGAGAGGCTGGAGGGCCAAAATGTAGAAGTACAGGGAATAGGCAGAAGAATCATCAAACAGGTCCAGGTCTGGGGCAGGCAGCAGAGGTTCACAAACAAAGGTCAAGCAGAAAGTCACAACAGATAGCAATAGTAAAAGAATGCCAGGCGCAAGGAGTAAGCTTGATAACCGAGCACTGTAGTGTTATCGTTCAGGTCTATTAAAGCACCAGAATAGCTCCAAACGTGATGATGCAACTGCCTCCGACGCAATAAGTGGAACAGGATTAAAATCTGCGTTCCATACCATGTGGCCATGTGCGCCGGAACTGTGGGGAGATCAGTGTGTAGCCTAAAGCTGGCCATAGATGTTGAGATTTTTAATAGATCAGATCCTGATCGTGAGACCACGATCTTCTCAGAACGATCGTACGATCGTACAAATTTACCATCAACTAAAAAGACCAATTTGCCAGGAAAACAAAGGGGAGCTGCCTGTTTGGCCCTGCAAACATAGATTGATTGCACTGGGACTGACAAAGATTTTTTGACCTGGCCGATCAATTTCCCGACAGATGTCGGCCGAAAGATCGTAAGATGTACGATCGTTCGAATACCACTAGCCGCACAATAATTTCAAAGGATTGGTCGGGCTTCCCTAAAATCGGTCGTTCGGCAAGAAGAATCGTCGCGTCTATGGGGAGCTTAAAGCTAATGTTTATGAACAAGTTAACTTGGAAAACCAAATCTCTGGAGGTCTCCAGTCTTCAGGGTTAGAGGGGTTCAGTTAGACTAGACTAGGGTTCGTCTGAGCTCAGGTCACCCCTAATAAACTATTGAGAATAAGGGATATCGATGGTCACTGGATAGTCATAAAAACTAAATTGTGGTGTTAACATCATGCATTGTGGAGGAAGGGACAGTAGGGGGCAGATTTACTAAGCTCGAGTGAATAGTTCGAATGCAAAATATTCGAATTTTGAAGTATTTTTTTGGGTACTTCGACCATCGAATTGGTCGAATTAGATCAAATTTGATCGAATCGAATGATTCGAATGATTCGAAGTAAAAATCGTTCGACTATTTGACTATTAGATAATTGAAGTACTGTCTCTTTAAAAAAAACTCTGACTTCCTACTTCGCCACATTAAAGCTACCGAAGTACAATGTTAGCCTATGGGGACCTTCCAGAGCCCTTTATTAAGTTTTTTTTGATCGAATAAAAATCATTCGATTGATTAAAATTGTTCAAATCAAAGGATTTTATCGTTTGATTGAACGATTTTTATTCGATCGTTCGATCTTACGTTTTGCGCTAAAATCCTTTGAATTCGATATTCGAATTCGAAGGATTTTACTTCGAGGGTTTTTTAACCCTCGAAATTCAACCCTTGATAAATCTGCCCGTAGATGTGAGAACAAAGAGTGCGAAGCTTGAAAACTCTTGCTAAAGATGTAATAGCAAAAGAAGTATATCTTCAAAGGGCCCACTATGAACAAAAGCCAGTCTCAAGTTTATTATGGGTAGTAGTCCTAAAGAAGCTTTAGATGAGAAGCTCATTAGCTAGTGGGATTAGACTATAAGCAGAAATGTGTATGTTTGGAGCAACACATCTCAAAGCTTTGAAAGTAACCCGATTAAAGGAAGTCCTAGAATTATTTACTGCACCACTTTCAAATGCAATAATGCAAAGGTATTCCTCATATCTGTGGAATAAAGCCAAATACCCTCTTCTATAATTACAAATTATTGGATTCAAAAATGATGGATCTTTAGAAGCTTGTTGACTCTGGGTCACAGGATTGGATAGTAATCACTCAGTGGCTCATAGATTATGAAGAAGGATGAATAAATTCCTTCCTCAAATTGAAGAGGTACATCATTTATTCTCCTGTCTTCCATTATACTGAGAAACACTACATTAATAAAGAAAAAAGAAACACCTTATTTTACCCAACTGTTTCACCCAAACAATAGTTTGTTCCCCATATACATTTATTAAAATATAACTTTTATTTCATTAGAAAAACATGTATGGGAATGGGATATTTGCATGGGAAAACATCTATTTCCTACCATTAGTTAATATTGCTTTGATAGATAGTGTAATCTATAGGGATGTAGCGAACCGCCGAGTATGTGTTCGCGAACGCCGGCAAAAAATGCGAACAGTTCGCGAACAGTTCGCGAACTTCGAACATCCGAAAATCGTTCGATTTTAGCGACCGAATGGTCGAATGGTCGAACGATTTTGACGCGAACGCCTATTGGCGAACGTCGCGCGACGTTCGCGAACTTGCGGCGGACGCGAACAGCCGATGTTCGCGCGAACAAGTTCGCCGCAGAACAGTTCGCTACATCCCTAGTAATCTAGCAACACTTTATTCCAACTTTGGCCCCCAGGAGCCAGCTACCAGCACGTCTGTGGAGATAACAGAGAAAATCTCTGTATTGCTGTTGATTTTAATATCTCCATTATCAAACTGCTTTTGCCTCTTTTTGCTAACATTCTCAATTGGTTTATCCCCCACTCACCCCAGTTGTAACTCCCTTGATCATTTATTATCTGGAATCTGCTTTCACCAGCATCATCATTTTTTTCCAACATTATCTGTTCACATTTCAGCTCACATTATCTTACTCTATCCCATCTATAATTACCATGTATGCACCTGTCTAGATTTCCAAATGTCCACATTTTCACCATCTCGTGTCCTAATTTAGCTACCTTTGTATATTATAACACACTCACTGCTGCCTGGCATGCTTCTACCCATGATTCACAAGAACTAAACAACTCCAGCCTTGGCAGACAACTGAAACCAAAACTCTCCAAAGGTGGTCACTAGTGATAAGCAAATTTTTTTGCCAGCTATCAATTTGTGGCAAAATTCATTTTGCCATCTGAGAAATTTTTCTCGAAACTGCTGCAAAAATTTGCCATTAGAAAAAAACAGCATTGACTGTAATGCATTTGCTCAGCATCATCCTCCCAACTGTCCCTTCCCTAAAACTACTATGCAGTTCTCCTCTCTCTCCTGTGACTAAAGGAATATGTTTTTGTTTTTGCTTACATCTTGGAACCTTTCAATGTTATTCAGACCAAGTCAGTAGCTTATTAGCCAGTGTATCGGGCCCTCTGATGGGTTTCCAATACTGATATCTGGCCAGATGTACATCAAGCAGGTTTAAAAGTTGGATCTACTGCCTGCATTCCTGACATTGTGATCCGATCCTAGGGCCCAAGATTGGATCAACCCAATATTGCCCTCTCAAGGTGGGCATTTCAGGCAAGATCTGCTCGCTTTGTGATTTCTCCAAACGAGCGTATTTGCCTATGTATAGCCACTTAAAGACAGATATATTCTCCCTCCCCCCTCCAACACCAATTTTTGCCCCACCCTGTGTCGTGGAACTTTTCCTCTACATAGCATTTTTTATGATACACTATAATACACTTCTGCCATATGCAATAAAGGTATGGGACCTATTACCCAAAATGTTCGTGACCTGGGGGTTTCCAGATAAGGGCTCTTTCCCTAGTATGGATCTGCATAACTTAAGTCTAGCAACGAGCGAAAAATTTGTGAAACACATTGACGTCAATGGGCATCAACATTTTTTTTACATGCAACAATTTTTATCGCTCCAAATGCATTAAAGTCAATGGGAGTTTTTCTCTTATGGCGACTTTTTTGTTGCTGCAAGTTTTTCTGCGGCCACAATTTCGTAAAAAGATTTGCAGATTGCAAATTTTTTTTGCCGTGAATCCATAGCTGGCAAAAAAAAAATCGCTCAGTACTATTAGTCTACTAAAAAAATAATTTAAACATTAATGAAAGCCAATGTGATTGTTTTGCCTCCAGTATGGATTACTCATATCTTAGTTGGGATCAAGTAAAAGATACTGTTTTATTATTACAGAGAAAAAGTAAATTATTTTTACAATTTTTAATTATTTCATTATACTTTAGTCTATGGGAGATGGCCTTTCCATGATTCTGAACTTTCTGCAGAACGGGTTCCAGATATCGGATCCTGTACTCAATGCCTCATCTCTCACTTTGCTGACTCCTGATCTTGCCCAACTCCACACCTTGGGGCAGATTTACTAAAGGGCAAATGCTGGTGACAATTTGCCAGCGTTATTGCCCACAGAGACATTGCCAGTTTACTAACGGGCGCAGGCGCTAGAGAAAGAGAAAGGCGCTACCGCTCATTCACACTCTATCTCCAGGTGATTTGCTCTGGCGAATGGACGTTACTCTGCAAATTCACTAAAATGCAGATTTTACTGAATGTTACCTCTTTTGCAAGACTTGCCTTTGCCAGCTCAGACCAGGTAAAGTGCACTGGAGTGCATAGATCTACCTCAATCTTCTGTTAATTACATCATATTCTTTAGTGGAAAAAGCATCAACGTTCAAAAAACGCTAGCATTATTATTATTATTATTATTAACATGTATTTATATAGCGCCAACATATTGCGTAGCACTGTAAAGTAAATGTGATTATACAACTACATCACATGAATTACATACATAGAACATATGGAGTAACAAACATCACAATCAATACAGGTACAAAAAGGTGAGGAAGGCCCTATGCATAGGCATACAGTCTAAAGGGAAGGGAGTAATACACAAGGCATCTTTTCCTTTTTTCAGGGTGATAGCCTGCAAAAGTCCTTAAAAAAATGTTTTGGGTAACCGGTTACCCCCATACATTTTCAAACATATGGAATATTAATTATACATTGTGCTCATGCGTAGGGCATTATAACAACTCTATTGTCTTTATTAAGGTTCCCTAGACATGTAAATAAATGATGAGGGTGATGATGTGTAATTAACAGTGGAAATGTAATGTATTTGCTGTAACTATAAAATCGATGTTAAATTCAACTTTAAATTTCCCGCCGTATGCAAATTAACCTGAGTACAAGACCTCTAGTGAATTTACGCTAGGCAGAAATGAACGCTAGCGCATCTTTGTTTTGAATTGCTCACATTGGCAAAGTAACGCTATTGAAAAGTTGCCAGCACTCTGTGCCCATAACAAAACCGCATGAGCGATGGGTGCGAATCGGTCACTGGCGACTTTACGCCGGTTAGTGAATCTGCCCCCTTGTGCCTCATACCCTTTCCCCTTTTAGATTGTTCTAATTAGCAGAGCACTCTACTTCTGTATCAGTCAATATTTGAATGTAATCTGTATGCTTGAGGCGTATACTCATCTATTGTACCATGCTGCAGAATATGTTGGTGCTTTGCAAATACTTGGTAATAATAATGAATAATAACATTCCCGTTACAGATACAAATAATGCATTCTGAGGGACTACTCCTGCAGAATCTCTCAACCAGGGAAGACTGATTATGAATTCGCAGTATGACTAAAGAATGAAGATACACCAAGCTGCTTGCGACATAGCACAAAATACAGCATTGCAATTTTATTCTAATTTATTGAAGTGATCGGTAAATTTCATTTAATGAATTCATGAATGAAACAAACAGAAGATCTATTCATTTTAATCAGGAATACCAACATATTTGAAGGCACTGTTGTGTTTTGGTTTAGAATGTTTAAATGGAAAGAGGAAAGATTAAAAAGACAATGTAATGCACAGAGCTGCATGCTCCCCTTGCATCAAATAAATGGTTCAGTTTGTCAACAAGATGTGCTTTCTGTGACAAACATATTCTGTTTAGATGACAATAATGTTTGCCGGGTAAAGAACAAAGTTGTATGGTGTAATGTTGATGCTCATACAGTATTGCAAATTCAATATATGGGTCGCTTAGACGATCTTTAAAAAAAACAAAGTCGAATAAACTGAAGTTTTGTCTGCTGGTAAAAATTACAAAAAAATCTAAAATAAATACATTATACATATACTTGTACTTTGATTTCTTGTATATGAGATGTCCTCTTTAAAGCCTGCTTGATGTTTTTCCCAGAATAAAAACATGTATTAAGGGATTGAGTTTTGGAGTAAGCAACTGATTTTTATTGTGTTAAGAGATGATGTGGATTTTCCCCTCTTTTCGTTTAACATTTTTATTATCCAGTGTAGTCTGCTAAATCAGGGCTATAGATCAAAGAGTCACATAGCCCAAAAAGCCATTTCTTTCTTCTTGCAAAAACAGCTTCACTTCTAAATCACTCTGATATTTAAAAAGAAATATATTGAAAAAGATACAGCAAGGACACATGATTTAGGATGTCTAATATAGGATCCAGCCCTCGTACCTATGCTTCCATTTTTCTCTGCATGTCATTAAGTGTAGATATTATTTATCTTACACTAACATTCTTTGCAGCACATTAACGATGACACCTTCCAAAAAATGCCAAAATGAAGGAGACAGATGGAAAGGAATATGGGAGCTAGACAGAAAAGCTGGCTGTGCTAATGGCACGTGTGACTTTGGACATAGACAGGCAACCTTTGGCACTCCAGCTGTTAAAAAACTATCCTATCCCACTACTGGCTGGTTCAACAGATGGTGCCTCAGAGGATACTTAGCCATAACTTTGGGTGCTGTGATGTGTTCTAAATTAACCTTTGCAATTATGAACAGAAGACACTTAAGAGGCTTGTCTCCTACAACATTTATAGAAAACTATATCCCCCATTAGTATGCTTTATTATATAATATTATAACACCTACAAATATTTTTTTTCTTTTGATCACCTTGGTTTTTACACACAGGGGGTTATTTATTAAAGGTCGCGTTGTTACATCTCGAAAAATTTGAGTTTATTTTTTTCATTAGAAAACTTGAATTTTTAGAGGGAAAAAGAAAACTGCGGTGCAGATTCAGTGATGCCTGAATCTGCACCGAGGGGTAAGTAAAACGTTAGGGGCATTTGCCCGGGGTAACACTTAGGCTGGGGGAGGAGGGAGGGGGTCTATGTAGTTTAGTGGATAGGGTTTTTTTTAACTTTATGGTTGAATTCTCCTTTAACCATCACTGGGGCTGCCTACGTTCGTTTCTAGACTATTCTTGAGCTGTTAAGTTTGAAACCCACAGGAACTCTTTTTTTCCTGAAAGCCCCCCCCCCGCAAACAGTTCCCTGTCTACTTACCATTTGGACTCCTCAGCCTCCTGAAAAGAAAAAAAGGGGCGGGAAGGGTGGTTCTGCTTCAGACCTGTGTGTCTCCTCTGAGAGTAGGAAAAGGAAGTGGCTTTTTCTCCCGCACTTTTTCTTTTATCCCCCAACCCCCTCCAATCACATCCACTGCCATCCCATAATCAAGGTCCCTGCTTACCTTCTCATAAAAAGAAATAAAGTTAGTCTGGCAAGATCTATTACGTATAAAACCATGCTGGCACACACTCATAGTATTATGATTTGCTATAAAGTCCAGTATCTTATCCCTTTGAAAAGCTTTCCTACCACTGACGTCAGACTAACTGGCCTATAGTTTTGAGGCTGAGAACGGGATCCTTTTTTGAATAGAGGCACCACATTAGCAATTTATCAGTCTCTCGGGACTATGCCAGACCTCAATGAATAAAGGCTCCATCTATATATTTTTATAGAGACCTACATTGTTCGGGGGGTATAGTTTTCCTTTAAGCTGCCAATTAAGAATAAGTGGGGGAATTCATGTAGTCAACTTCCTTTTATTTATTGTTATACAAGGAGTCAACCAGGCTGATTGCAGCACTTGTATTTTTGTTTATTAGTGAAATAAAAGGTGGGTGAGCCTTATTCTATTTCATACAATATGTGCTTGGTTGTTGCTCGTTGCTTTCAGTAATTTACAGCAAGCCTTTTTGCAGAAGGAAAATCCTGTTCCTGCTTGTAACAAATCCACCTGCATCTGATCAATATTTTATTGATGTTTTTTGGAGATGTAAGTGCTAATTGTTGCATTCTCCACTAACTGAATTGGTCCATATGGTTTTATCTTGTCCTTCACGTTGGATGCTGCACACTGTCTTTATTTCAAATCTGTTTTATAGAAAAAAAAAACATAGTACATCATTTTGGCTGATGTAACAAAATACAGGTTTCAGTTTTCTATGTAAAAGCATGTAAAATGAATGATTTATAGTTATTTTACACTTCGGTTCTCTCCCAAACAGATACACCATATATGCAGTAAACTTGTATATCTATGATATATAACCATCAAGCAGATGCTCTGTTGTTGCATCTTACAAATCCAGCTTCAGCTCTAAAAATCCAGTCAATGGTTTATTGATGTTTTTTGCAGGATACAAGTGTCCAATTGCAGGATTTACAGTATCTCTTCTAAACGAAACTCTATAATTCATGTACCTCTGCATGTAATATGTATATATTAGAAGCAGTAAACTATAAGACATTATACTACTGTATGTATGATTTTCTCTAATATTGCTTTTTTCCTTCTTATATCTAAGACAATTAGATATACTCTTGCTTATTCAGTTTAATAATGTACTGTACAACATGCTCCTACTGTGTGTGTGTATATATATATATATATATATATATATATATATATATATATATATACAAATACACAAATACAAGAGGTCCTCTGCACTCATTAGCAATATATTAAGGACATTGAAACATTATGGGGCAGATTTACTAAAGGGCGAAGTGACAAACACTGGCAACTATTCGCCAGTGTAACCACCTGCAAGGATATTGGCAAGTTACTAACGGGCGCAGGCGCCAATTTGTTTGGTTCCATAATAAAAGGGGTCCTCTCCCCGAATGCATAAACTCGAGTGTGTGCGGATCCGTTTCTATACGTGTACGTTTAAGGTTCCCTGGACATGTGTAATTAAAAGTGGAAATGCAACATATAACATAAAAACGTCCATTCAACTTTAAATTTCCCACCGTAGGCAAATTAACCTGAGCGCAAGACCTCTACCAAATTGCGCTAGGCAGAAATGAACACTAGCGCATCTTCGCTTTAAATTGCTTGCATTGCCAAAGTAACTCTACATTTTAGTGAAATGGCGTTGTCTGAGCGTATTTTCGCCTGGCGAAATGTAGCGATGGGTGCGAAGCAGTCGCTGGCGACTTTTCCCCGGTTAGTGAATCCGCCCCTTTGTGCCTTAAGCTACTTAAAATGCCTTACCCTTTCAACAAATTAGGGATTGTTTGCCCATATATTGCAAAAAATATTTTAAGCTGGCAAACTACGTCAAAGTCATCCCCGGTGTGGCCAGTTCCTACACTCAACTTGCATCTGATTCATTAAGAATTCAATTGCTTAATTATGCATTTTACAAAGGGACTATGTTTTACCTGCAACTTACTTGCTGCTTTCAAAGTAAATCTCCCAAACTTGGCTGCCCTTTTATTGGCCACCAGTGGGATCACCTGACTTTAGCTGGAAAAGTGTTTCAATGTCCTTAATATATTGATAATGTGTTTAGTACAGATGACCTCTTGTATTTGTCTATGTGAATTTTGTGGTCACAACCTCATTGCACCCCCGCTTAATGTTTAGCTATGTTTAACCTGGAGTTTTCTGGATAAGGGATCTTTCCATAGTTTGGATCAGCATATTTTTAAGTCTACTTAAAAAAAATCTAAACATTACATAAACCAATAGGATTGTGTTTGCTTCCAATAAGGATTCATACATCTTTTTTTACAGCTTTTATAAATGTAGTGCACATAAAACCTCTGACTTGACTCCAACAATTACAGTTCAGTACCATTTCTCTTCTAAATGTAATTATATTTCTGTATTATTTTTAACCTTGGCAAGACTTGAATTTAATTAGCATTTGTCAGATATACTTGTGAGGCTGGAAAAGCCCAGAGTTACAGAGTCTGCCCTAGACTTTTGCAGATTATGGTGATTGAACAGTAGTGGAACTAAAACAAAAGCACCAGGGTCCCAGCATCATTAAGGGGTCTGTGAAACTGATTAAATAAATGACTAGGGAATCTGTTGTTTAAATGACGTGCAAAAAAATGGTAGGCCACACAAGTGTACAAGTTACATGTTATACATCACATCATGCCTCTCTGGGGTAATAATTCGGTGAAGTACCTCCTGCTACCATAGTAGACACATCCAACCAGTCTAAATTATGTTCCCCTTAAAACACATGCGTTATTTCCCCTATATGTAATTTTCATATTAAAAGACCACCTGTAAACCAACTAAACTTTTTGAATCCATGAAGTCATGTATAAAACATAACCTTGTGTAAATGATAACTCTCAAATCCTTGGTAGGTAACAAAGACAAGCCACAATTGGTATGCCTGGCATCACTCTAGCAGTTATAGCCAGTGTCACACTGGGGCTCGCCACAAAACCTAGGGCCCACTTTTCAAACTATTATACCTCCTCTCCTCACTCAACCTCTTTATTCTCCTAGTCTCTTTTCTCTATATACTATACTCTATTCTTCCATTATTAAGCCTCTTTGTTACCATAAAGAAATAGGGAATGATCATGAAATAGGCCAAATGGATTGAAGCAAGAGGCCCACTGACACCTGGTCGCACCGGGAGTTTTCCTGGTAACCCTATGGGCGAGTCCGACACAGGTTATAGCTAGTAGTGATATGTGGGACTGGCCCGATACCCACGGGTCGGGTTCGGGTCGACCTCACACCCCCCTGTGCGGGTTTTGGGTGGGTGCGGGTTGAGCTCTTCTTCCTGCTCTGCTTGCAGCCACCTTCAACTGCCGGCTTCCGACTTCTGGCTTTATAGCCGTGCACCTGCTCACCCCACCCCTTTTTGTGATGTCATCGGCGGGTCGGCGCAGGGCTGCACTATTACTATTCAGGCAGATGCTAAGGGGCAGACTTATTATCGAGTTTTTTGATCAAAACTCACATTTTTGGGTGAAAAAATGTATTATATCCCGACCCTGGAAATACCGTCAAGTCCAAAAATACACCACGTAGAACTGGTTCTGTAGAAGTCAATGGCAGGGGTCCCTTGAACCATTTGAGTTCGAGTTTTTTTCGGAGGGTTTTGGCTGAAAACTCTAATCGAGAACTCGATTTGATCGATTTGAGTTTTCTTCTGCTGAATACTCTATCAATTCCATTTTTTTGTTGCAGGACTTGAACGCATACATTTGGGTTTGTGCCATTCAAGTTTTTTCTTAAATAAGATACCATTCGAGTTTCAAAGTCATTCCAGTTCATTGATAAATAACAACCTAAGGGGGAATGTAATAAAACTCACAAAGATCAAAACTTTGCAAATAAAAATTCACCTATCGGAATGTAATATTCTTTGTTAGGCTTTTATTGAATTGCAAATCTAAATTGTGCATTGCGAACCTTAAACACCTGCTTTGCAGTTTTGTATTTTGTCTTTTGTCACAAAAAGTATTTTGTTGCAAAAAATTATTTGTGATTGGGAAATATTATTACATACACTGCGAACGTTCGCAAAAGTCAGTTGTTGCAAACTTTGCGAGTAAGTCATTGATGTCTTTAATCAGTCAAAATGGTGCAATCAGGGTCACTAACGTTAGCAAGCGCCTTTGCGAAAGTTTTTTGTGCTAGCGAAACATATTACATTCCCCCTTAAGTGTCATCCTTTGCCTGCCGTCAGTATACTACCCATTCTCCATCATAGTACTCCGAGGAACCAAATAAATGGAAGAAGAGCTCAGAAGCCTGGGTACATATCCTGTAGGACAGAGCTAGTTTACCATTTCTCATACTTACCGTAAGTGCTACTAAATTAAAGTGGTGCTATTTAAATAAAAACAGACATGCACACACACACACATATTCATGGAATGCTAACACACAAATAAACGGAACAACGCTTGGTGCTTTATATAAATGATAATATATAGTGATGGCATGTCAGACGGAGAGAGACAGTAACTGGAGCCCAGAAAATGAAAGCATACAGATCTCCGAATGAAGCTGCCCTCACTATACGTGAGTTTAGATGAGCTGCTCCAGTGTGGTGCATTTTTATTGTTCTGATAGCGCAGATGCAGTATTCAGTGGTTTAGCTGGCAGTGAGATGCCGTCATTTATCCCGAAACAGACAGCCAGGGGACCACCGATCAATTTGTAATTTTTCTCTCTGCTGCCAGTTGAGCGAACGCCGACATTAAATCCTTGGGAAGCCGAAGCAGCTCAGCTCAGAGTCTTAAATTATTCAATTAATGTGAGGAGGTCTCTTTTTTTGGTAATAAACGAGCTTTTGATGTGACGGGTTTGATTTTTGAAGAGAAGGACAGAGGGTCAGATGAGATGTATAAATCATATCAAACACGCCACTGAATGCAGAGAGCTGGCAGGACAGTAGCAATCAGCAACACAGAGAGAGCCATCAGCCACAGAACACTCCTCTACCACTTGTAACAGCATCCCAGAAATCAATATCTAGGTAATTGTCAAATATAAAAGTAACTAAAGCAGCATAGGGGAATGGGAACATTTGAGGCGCAGAGTGTGAAAAACGACCAAACAGCAAAAGAACATTCACTTGTTGCATTACAGACATAAGCTGCCCTTGCTTTTCTCTATTGAGTAGGTTTAATCAAATACCAAGTAATACAGATTCCGTGTTAACAAATAAAAAGAGGCGTGCAACGTCATAATCAGGACCAACATTAATATATATTTCAAATAAGGTAAATGTATTTTATACTGTACAGTTTGGGATTTGATAACCGGAAACCTGTTATCCAGAAACCTCTGCATTACGGGAAGGCCATCTCCCATAGACTCCATTTATTCCAAATAATAAAATGTTTTAAAAATGACTTTTTTCTCCTCTGTAATAATTATAATACCTTGTACTAAGATATAATGAATTCTTACTGAAAGCAAAACAATCTTGTTGGGTTTATTTAATATTTACATTGATTTTTAGTAGACTTAATATATAAAGATCCAAATTATGGAAAGATCCATTATCTTAAAAACCCCAGGTCCCAAGCATTCTGGATAACAAATCCCATATCTGTATATAGTGTTTCTGCTTTGGGACTCAAAGTACAGAAACCCATGACTATAAATATATTTTTTGTATATTCTTGGGCAGTACTGCTCTGTGAAGGAGGATATTATTTGGGCCTATGTCTCAGGTTCGCAGTGTGTTTCACTGGGGTAGGAGGTGATATAAATGCTGGTGCTAATAAAAATGCAGTTTTTCATGGATATCATACAAGAAAAGACCTTAGTTACTTTGGCAGAGGTCTACATTTTCAGTAAATACAGTTAAAGATGGTTAAACTCGTTGAAGTAAAATGTCAAAAGGGATGCTTAGGACATGAGCCAATTGCAGATGAAAATATATATATAATTATTGAATATTATAACCATGCATTGGTATGACTTGTAACATCCATGCAACTCATAGCTGATTGCAAGTAAGAGTCCTGCATTGGGTCGGGTACACATGGGTACCGGCAGAATACCCACAAAGTCGTCCCACAAAGTTTTGAGCAAAAAGGTCCTTGATTCCTTGGCTGTACTGGCAGTCCCCGGGTAGCCTGGCTGGGTACTCAACAAAGGTGCAAGATTGCCAGCCTTGTGGTTCTTCCAGTTTTTACATTTTTTGGGAATATTTGGCACAGGTGTGACGGCACTTTCGGGCAAATGTGATGTCACTTACTGTTTTTCGTGTCCCCTAGTTCAGAAGGTTAGCTGGCCTATTGCTGGTCGAGTAGCAGGAACATGAGAGTCGTATTGCAGGTTGCAGGTTTGCATTGCGGGTACGGGTCAGGTACGGGTTTCAAAAAAATGGACCCGCGCAGGACTATTGCAAGTATAAATCTAGGCTCTAGTAGCAGTACCAATGAAGGACACCAGATCCAGTGCATAAACTTGTTTACGTAAAGTTGTATAGCAAGCACAGGCAGCTAAACTTTGGGAAGAGTAAAACAGGCTAGCCTGGTCAGAGTCAGTCTCTAATGCTGGTAACTATATTACAGATAGACACATGATCCTCCACTTAGGATCCTATATGATTTGCTTTTGCGTATGATGCTCTTTCCCCTCACGTGGTTTGTTGAACTGCAGATAGCATGTCTCATTATACAGCATACTTGCAAATCTGGTCCTGCCATACATGGCTGAATTTATATAGTACATTCCAGAAAATAATTACATTTTCAAATTGCAGAGTCAAAGAGAGAATATTTACTGGCAATGGCTATTATATACAGTAAATATGTGAACAGATGTAAATGCTTTCTTGATTGACGCAGAATGTATCTTAATCAATCCACCGAGAAACACGGAATTGCATATAAACAAATATAAAAAATGCTTTTAATCCCATGCATACACACGCAAAATTATTTAGGGTCTTTGGAGCTTTCATTTCCATTGCCAAGAACCACGGGTTTGCTTTGTGAGAGGAATCCTAATGATTAGTAAGAGAAAGCCCTTGAACAGATGATTACAGAAAGTATCTCTTGTAGGTGTAATTAGAAAAGCAACTTGTCAGTATGAATGAGTGTGAGACCTCAGTTACACAGGGAGGGCTGGATGTGCTCCATAGAGACCAAATGAGTGAACTCCAATAACATGAACTCCAATAACTCTATTGCAGGGCTGACCTATTAAGATTTCCTTTTTTCGGTTTCATCTGTGTTTAAACATTGTCTGCACTTCTAAAGGTAACACAATTGCCATATCTGTTTTTCATTTTTTTTCTGCTCTGGGAACTATGAACATATAGATGATTGTCTGCTAGCTGTCCAAGTTTACATAAGCTTACACTGTAGCAGTTTGCATCTATTTTTTTTTTCTTTTGCATGTCGAAAGTCAAATCGTTAATGGCTTCATTCAATGTGCAATTAAATCTGGATTATGACCTATAGAAAAAAAAAACTTTATTATTTGCGATTGTTTTCAGATATTTAGGGGTTTTGTAAGTTCCAAAAATTTAAATTACAGGCATGGGACCAGATTGCTTGGGACCTGGGGTTTTCCGGCTAATGAATCCTTCCTTAATTTGGGTCTTCATACGTTAAGTCTCCTTGAAAATCTTGTAAACATTAAATAAACCCAATAGGCGGGTTTTGCTTCCAAAAAGGAAGTACAAGGTACTGTTTTATTATTACAGAGAAAAAGGAAATAATTTTCATTTGAAGCAACATAGGTGGTGCTTTACAGTGAGGACAGTGTGGAATGCACTGCCGGGTGATGTTGTGATGGCTGATTCAGTTAATGCCTTTAAGAGTGGCTTGGATGATTTATTGGACAGACATAATATCAAAGGCTACTGTGATACTAAATTCCATAGTTAGTATAGGTATGGGTATATAGAATTTAATTAAAAGTAGGGAGGGGTGTGTGTATGGATGCTGGGTTTTCATTTGGAGGGGTTGAACTTGATGGACTTTGTCTTTTTTCAACCTGATTTAACTGTGGAACTACCGTATATACTCTAGTATAAGACATCCAGAGTATAAGCCGAGGTACCTAATTTTACCTCCAAAAACTGGGAAAGCTTATTGACTCGAGTATAAGCCGAGGGTGAGAAATGCAGCAGCTTCTGGTAAGTTTCAATCAAAAAATTGAGGGTTTCTGCTCCCATTGGAGGTGCCAGCGTCTCGTTTTTGGATGCCGGCGAATATTCTTGGAGACTATTCTTGGACGCCGGCGACTATTCTTGGATGCCGGAGACTATTCTTAGGCGTCGGAGACTATTCTTAGGCGCCGGCAACTGTTTTTGTGCTTGACCCGAGTATAAGCCGAGGTAGAGTTTTTCAGCATATTTTGGGGGCTGAAAAACTCGGCTTATACTCGAGTATATAGGGTGTGTAATTATCGTGATAATGAAAATTTAATATTAGCTTCAGCATACTGAAATAACAAACTTTCTAAATACAAACAATCAAAAATTCTTTACTGTTTCTGAAATAATCAAGTTCATCTTCACTATCCCTCTCTGCATCTGTCTCTCTTCATTCTGTCTTCATTCAGGAGTTGGGTGTCAAATGAATGATCCAATATTTTATAGGGGGGCTCCTTTTGCCTAGAATATGTATTAGAGCTCACTGTATTAAAATCACCAGAATCCTGTCTCTCTACATGCAGGATTTGTGCAAAAGGCAGTTATTTTGTTAGATTTTATTTGTACTCTAATCAGTTATTTGAATGAGCTCTAATTCATCTGCTAGGAAAGGAAACCCCCCTCCTATAAGATATATTGGATCATTCATCTGACACCCAACTGCTGCAATGAAGACAGAATGAAGAGAAACACATGCTGAGAGAGGAATAGCGAATATAAAGGTGATTGTTTCAGAAACAATGCAGAATATTTAATTGATTGTAAAGAAAGTTACTTACTTTATTATGAGGAAGCTTATATTAAATTTTCATTTTTGCGATAGTTCCGTTTTTAAAAACTTGAGGTTATTTGGATAAAATTTGGAGCTTTCTAGATAAGGGGTTTCCAAATAATAGATCCCATACCTGTACAACATTTTTCTGCCAGTAGATGCAACTTTAGACAGTAGGCAGACAGTAGGACTGAAATTAGCCAAACAGATTATGAATGTCGGTCCTTGGTTGCCACCTTTAGACTGCATTACCCTAAATGATTACTAATAAATGTTGATTATCAATCAAGCACACTGTTGTTTTATCTAACACCGTGTTAAACACTGCATTGACAGGCCACTGGCGTATTTTAAAATGCTTGTAGGGTTGTTGCAGAATGTAGCAACAAAGAGAAGGTTTTTCCCAGCCCAGTAACTTTTAAATGGCCTATCCTGTGCCATGACATTACTGATGAATGATCTATAACAGCTCTCACAGATAAAGGATATGTCTCAGCAATAGACAGCTACCCAAGGCTCCAGTATTCAGCTTTACTGTGCTCATATAGTTTACAAACATCTCATAAGATACAGTAAACAACCCCTGTAGCTTCATGGTATACCAGTGTCTTGTCATCCACACAACTAAATCACAGAGCCCATGTTATCACCAAGTACAGAGTCCTAGCCTCCCATAGCATACTGTATATTCTGAGGACACTGCTACATTGCTGTTTGCCTGCAGTAGTTGTTAAATATCCAGTGTTTTCAGAACTTTTAAACCCAGAAAATCTTTATAGAAGCAGCCAGCTAAAACTGGACTGTCTGCTTGAAAACCAACAGGTGGCCATTAACAGTTTATCATGGAAACCTGAATGTTATGTTATACAAGTATATCCGGAATGCTTGGGACCTGAGGCTTTCCGGATAACAGATCTTTCCGTAATCTGGGTCTTCATACCTTACGTCTACTAGAAAATCATGTAGACATTAAAAAAAATAATTTGGATGGTTTTCCCTCTTATAAGCATTAATTATATCTTAGTTTGAATCAAGTACAAGGTACTGATTTATTATTACTGAGAAAAAGGATTATTATTATTATTATTATTATTATTATTTAGATAAAATGGAGTCTATGGGAGATTGACTAACAGTAATTCTGAGCTTTCTGAATAACATGTTTCCAGATAACGGCTCTTATACCTGTATTACAACATCACAATAGGTGGGAGGCATTTTCTATTGAACACCCCCATTACCACAGCAGTTAATCTGGTCTTCCTGAATGGTGACTCTATATAAAAAAAAAAAAGCCACAGCACTGTTACAGTATGTTGTCAGAAATCCCATTTTTTTCCCTGCTGACGTGCAGAACATCTCTGTTTAATATTTCCTTTGATAATAGATTTCACTTTTATTGTATAGTTTATGTTTTAGATACTGTATTAATATTATGTTTTAGATACTTTTAGATATGTTTTAGATACTATACTGCAAAATTAACCCTTTAAAAATGTGTTTTAGCAGCCTGAAATGCAATCAAAATCTGGAATTTATGTTTAATGTATTTATAATTCAATGGCCCTTTTCTGCATACCAACCGCAATAAATACAAATTAATTGGAGCTTTTTGAGCTATTTTAATAATGTGTTCAACTGCCTGACTCAGAGGAGTGTGCTTTTGTTTCTGTCCTAGATCTCTGGACTGGAGAGGTTAATCATTTAACCAGCCTGTCTGCCTTTAGAGAGCTAGTCAGATAAAGTGATGGGATTGACTTCATACTGCATCTGCCATATATAATGGATCCCCCTCCTGTGCCAGTAGGGTACCAAGCCCTGTATGGCTGGGTCAGACATGAAATATGCATAGTGGCTTTTTGTTTAATGCTCTTTCTCCACTCTGTGCTGTAGCCCAGCCAAGCCTGGAGCGAGTGAGAGACGGGCAGCCGATAAATTATTCATCTTCAACTGTTCAGTTTCCTCTGCAGGTTGTGACAAGTTGGAAATGTACGGATCCATAATCCTCCAGCTTGTTTCTTATTCCATGGAGAGAGTCCCTGAGCCAAGATTTTGAGCCATATCTCCTGCTTCATAGGGATCCCTATTTGTCTAGGACATTTGCAGCTAGCACTCGTGCCAAAATGAACAACCACTCCTTTTCTATTTTTTATTTGAAATAGCCTTACTAAATATTTTACAGATTGTCTGTGGTACAGAAGGACCCTGCAGCAGTTTCCTGGGAGAACACAAATCATAAAGTAATGTTTTTGGAAGAACTATTAGAAATGACACATCTCTCATGCCTTCTGTATGTTCATAGTAACTGAGGATTGAAGGGGTTCACTGAACTCAAGAAAAACATGAATATACCTATATATATATATATATATATATATATATACACACATACACATACAGGTATGGTACCTGTTATCCAGAATGCTCAGGGCCTGGGGTTTTCCGGATAATGGATCTTTCTGTAATTCTATTAGAAAATCATGTATACATTAAATAAACCCAGTAGGCTGGTTTTGCTTCCAATAAGGATTACTCACATTTTAGGTTAAATCTATTTATTATTATAGAAAAAAAAGGAAAACCTTTTGTAAAAATGTGGATTATTTGGATAAAAAGGAGTATATGGGAAATGGCCTTTCTGTAATCTGTAGCTTTTTGAATAACAGGTTTCCGGATAATGGATCCCATACCTATATATAATGTTTACATATATTTATATATGTATATCATACCTCCCAACATTTTGGAAATAAAAAGAGGGACAAAAAAGTTGGCGCACCTAGCGTGGCAATTTTTTTTTGACTGCGCCCATTTGTGTGGCCACAGCCCCTAATTACCATGTTCATTTTTGCATCTGATGTTGTATTTACTATATATATATATACTTTTATTAAATCTCAGTGAGCACTCATGTGTCTCGGACTTCCTACTATATATATGTAGCGCTATAGTAAACTGCTTTGTGCAAGGGCAGTTCTAGCTACTTTCCTTTGTGGGCTGATACCACAGATGAGCTCTCTTTCTCAGGGGCAAGCCCTCGCAACGCGGTGGAGGCAGGGTGTAGTGTGACATCAGTGATGGGAAAGCTTTTCGAAGGGTTAATAAAGGATAAGATACTGGACTTCATAGCAAATCATAATACTATGAGTGTATGCCAGCATGGTTTTATGCGTAATAGATCTTGTCAGACTAACTTAATTTCTTTTTATGAGAAGGTGAGCAGGGACCTCGATTCTGGGATGGCAGTGGATGAGATTTACTAAGACTTTGCTAAAGCATTTGATACAGTGCCACACAAAAGGTTACTGGTTAAATTAAGGAATGTTGGCCTGGAACATAGTATTTGTACCTGGATAGAGAACTGGCTAAAGGATAGACTACAAAGAGTGGTGGTAAATGGAACATTTTCTAATTGGACCAGTGTTGTTAGTGGAGTACCGCAGGGCTCTGTACTAGGTCCCTTGCTTTTCAACTTGTTTATTAATGACCTGGAGGTGGGCATTGAAAGTACTGTTTCTATTTTTGCAGATGATACTAAATTGTGCAGAACTATAGGTTCCATGCAGGATGCTGCCACTTTGCAGAGTGATTTGACTAAATTGGAAAACTGGGCAGAAAACTGGAAAATCAGGTTCAATGTTGATAAATGCAAGGTTATGCACTTTGGCAAAAATAATATAAATGCAATTTATACACTAAATGGCAGTGTGTTGGGAGTTTCCTTAAATGAGAAGGATCTAGGGGTTTTTGTAGATAACACGTTGTCTAATTCTGGGCAGTGTCATTCTGTGGCTACTAAAGCAAATAAAGTTCTGTCTTACATAAAAAAGGGCATTAACTCGAGAGATGAAAACATAATTATGCCTCTTTATAGGTCCCTGGTAAGGCCTCATCTGGAGTATGCAGTGCAGTTTTGGACTCCAGTCCTTAAGAGGGATATAAATGAGCTGGAGAGAGTGCAGAGACGTGCAACTAAATTGGTTAGAGGGATGGAAGACTTAAATTATGAGGGTAGACTGTCAAGGTTGGGGTTGTTTTCTCTGGAAAAAAGGCGCTTGCGAGGGGACATGATTACACTCTACAAGTACATTAGAGGACATTATAGACAAATAGCAGGGGGCCTTTTTACCCATAAAGTGGATCACCGTACCAGAGGCCACCTCTTTAGACTAGAAGAAAAGAACTTTCATTTGAAAGTTCTTTTCTTCTAGTCTAAAGAGGTGGCCTCTGGTACGGTGATCCACTTTATGGGTAAAAAGGTCCCCTGCTATTTGTTCTTCACAGTCAGGACAGTGAGGTTGTGGAATGCACTGCCGGGTGATGTTGTGATGGCTGATTCAGTTAATGCCTTTAAGAATGGCTTGGATGATTTTTTGGACAGACATAATATCAAAGGCTATTGTGATACTAAGCTCTATAGTTAGTATAGGTATGGGTATATAGAATTTAATTAAAAGTAGGGAAGGGTATGTGTATGGATGCTGGGTTTTGATTTGGAGGGGTTGAACTTGATGGACTTTGTCTTTTTTCAACCCAATTCAACTATGTAACAATGTAACTGTAACCAGGTGCAATAGCACAATGATGGGCACCAGTAGTTCTTTAACGATTGAACATAGAACTGTATTTATTGAACAATAGCACATAGATCATTCAGCACATTGATACACAATGGAGCATAGAACATACACAGCAGCATAAAGGAAGCATACAGTATACTCACAGCACGTATAGGCTGAATCCCCACAGGCTAGGGAATAAACAGCAGAGAGTAAGTTGACAGCATGTGATGGGTATTGCCCAGTTTTCAGGATATCTTCCAGTGGCAGACTAGGGGAATTCCTATATATATATATATAATATAAAATATATTTATCAAGTCTCCACAAGATCAGCTTCCCCACCATTCATGATGCCAACTGACCTGTATTAACTTTACTTATAAGTAAAATGAATGTAGACCCATGTTTCTCGTATTCTTGAGTGTTTGCCCTTGCAGACTATTTAGGGATTGAAACTATAAGAGTTTACGGGAAACAGTGGTGGTATCAGTCACCATAATACCAGACAGCAGAGAGAAGTTTGATAGCTTGTGAGTTATAAAAAGGCCATAAGCAGCAGGTGTCTGCCTGTAGCTCCGCTACCTGGGGGTTACAAAAACAACATATGATAGGGCACTTACCAGTCGGCTTCCAGGCAAACCAAAGATCGTCCCAATATTATTGAGAGAAGTTTCAGTTTGAACATCATCTAAATGACAGGTCGTCTCAGCCTGAAGAAATAAATAAAAACACATTGAAGTCCTACGATATTATTGAAACACATAGAAATGCCACAATTTCACAGTCCCTAAAGGGCACAAAATGAAATGTAGAGATGAAGCACTTTTGGTTCCTTTAATCAAAACTTCCAGTTCAAGATTTTGTAAAAGGAACATTTTCAAAGGCCTGCTTGTAACTAAAAGGATCAAACTACACATTTTATTGGTGATTCATAAGTGATACTTTGAAATAAGGATTCTACAGGTAAAATAGGCCATTATTTTGCTGAATTCGGTAAAAATCTTGCCGTTTAGGCCTTGCTCATAAGCATAAGGTAAAAAGATTAGCATTTCTCTGTCCCAAGCTTTACCCAGTCCTTTTTATATATTCTCTTTCTCATGCCACTTGCTAAAAATGAATATATGAAGGACTTGAGTTGAATATTTGGAAATTTTACCACTTGTCAATTTTTTTTGCAAAATGTCACCAAAGGAGGTATGGATTCCCTACAGGTCATTTAAGAGCACTTTTAAATTGTGATATTTATACGTATACTAACTCATTTGGTGTATTATTTGTATGCTCACAAGTGGTACTGGCAGCAATTAGTATGCTCACTTAGAGAGAACTGCAATTGTGTGTGTGCACTAAAATAAAGGCAAAGCGAAACATGTATTGATGCAATTTATTCAAGTAATAAGATGCTTGATAAATGTGGTAAACCCCAAAACATTTTGTTTATTACAGCACAAAAATTTGCAGAGTAGATTCTGCAGTTCAAGTGTATTTAAAGCTATACATTCATACATGTTCCAAATAATGTTTCCTACAGTAAATTAAACAGACCTCAAGCAGGAACTGAAGGATTGCAGGATCAAATATTACACTAGCAACTTCTATGCTGTCTGTGCCAGGAGAGTGTAGTCCTCTGGCTCACTCATTATGCTCATGCATGTAATGTAAATTTATGGTAGGAGTCAAATGATTGTGTGTTGTACAAATGAGCGTGACACCTCTCAGTATGCGCATGTGTAGTGTCCCAACATTGCTGCCTGCTCCCTCCTAGTGCAGGCAGAATAGTGATCACAAGAGGCTTAGTCTGGTTTCTGGCATGTTCTGGCCAACTGAGGACTTGTAGGGTCTCTTACACCATTTAGATGATAATTGAGAATTGTGTACTGTCTGTGACAACCCTTGAATTCAGTGGATTAGAATTTTTGTTCATCTCTGCTTTTAAAAAGTGTGGGATTTCCCTCAATGGAAAAACTGATAATACAGGCAATGGCAAAAGCCATAAGTCGGTCTGTTTTACTCACTACAATGGTTTTCATACAGTAAGTTTCAAGCAGCACTTCATAGTTCATTTTTCTTTAAAGGAGAAGGAAAGCTACGGAGGCATTTTATTGCCAATAGATTAGCTGCAATAGTGCAAGCTAGAATGCTATATTTATTATGTAGAATGTTTTACCATACCTGAGTAAAAAGCTCTAGAAACTCTCTGTTTGTTTAGGATAGGAGCTGCAGTATTAACATGGTGTGACATCACTTCCTCCCTGAGTCTCTCCCTGCTCTAGGCTCAGATTACAGTAGAAAAGGGAGGGGGGGGGGAAGAGGAGCAAACTGAGCATGCTCTTGCCCAGGGCAATGAGGTTTAAGCTGAAAACAGGAAGTCTGATACAGAAGCCCATGTATACACAATAGAAGGAAAGAAAAGCAGTGTTTCTTTTGACAGGGGACTCAGAGCAACATTACTTTGGGGATTTACTGGTATATTTAGATGGACCTTTCTGATAAGGCTTACTTAGTTTTAATCTTTCCTTCTCCTTTAATCACAAATGTCTGGTTCACTGGTAGTGTGGACTCCTTTTTTACCATGTGGTGATTCATTAATAATAGCACCTGCACTCGCTCCCCCATTCTGAGTGAACACAGCCTCTGTTTATTCTCATCCCCTGCTATGCCTCAAGCATTCTGGGAGAGACATACCTTTCCTTTATGGTTTTCCTAGTCACTGTGCCACAAAAGGCACAGTATGCATAGTTTCATGCAATGCCAAAAGAGCATACTGTTTTAATACCCTCAAGCCCACTGGAGATGCACTGGCTATACCACACTTTAACTGTGTGGTATTCTATCATTCCCAGTAATTCTTGTTTTTTTTTTTTCTACCTAGTCACACAACTGACGTGCATATAATGACTGTCATGTTTCATATTTCCTGCTCCACAAACACCTGAGCTCCAGAACTGTCAGACTGACACTGAATAACACTAACACAGGCTTGCACAATTTAACTTAAATGCACATGCATATGTAATTCACAAACATGTTGCAGTGTACACTGTTTTGCAACTGCTCATTATCACAATGGAATTATGGGTAAAACACTTGCATTTTGGTTTAAAGCAATGATAGAATTCTGTTAATAATCTGAAAAATTAACAAATCTGTCATGTACGGCACCTTAAATTCAGAACAAGTGCTTTGCTCCCTGGTCATGGCTCAATCTTCTGCCTGTAGCAGCCACCTTGGGCCTCGGGATGAGTCCTCAGCTACTCAGATGCCACCAGGTCTTAACTTGAGAGGAGCAAAGCAAGTGTTCTGAACGAACAAAGAGGCAAGTTCGTTACCAAGGTTTTGGATGGAAGGCAACACCAGGTTCTCACGGATTAAAAGTGTAGTCAGGCAGGCTGGAGGTTGGTACAGGCAGAGTTCAAGAATAGTCAGGCAGACCAGGGTCAGTATCGGCAGAGTTCAAGAATAGTCCGGCAGGCAAAAGGTCAGAATTTGCAGAGTTTAGGGTAGTCAGACATGCAAGGATCAAAACCAGGATATTCAAAGACAAACTTGAACCCAGGAAACTAATCAGATTAGACATAACAACGGGCAACTATTCCAGGCCCGCAGCCCCTTTAAATACTTTAAATTTAGCACCACAGACGTGATGACGTCACGCGCCCGACACATAAAACCCGGAAGTGTGCGCCGCACATGATAGAAGGAAGAGCATCGTGGTGGGCGTCCCCGTTAGAGGAGCGGCAGACGTCCTCGCCGGCCCACTGAACCACCAGGGTAACTCGTTGCAAAATCTCTGTACTTTGATGGAGTCTTCAGAGAACTTGGTTTATATGGTGTCTGTTTGTAGGAAGGATAAAAGAAAATATATCAGTGAAACAGTGACCAGGTTCTGTAAGATACGACTACCAAATGCATACAAAATACTCATAATGGGTCATTTATCCATTTGAGAGAAAATAAATTTATGACTAACCCCTTGAATAATGCGATATCTGTGTTCTATAGGCATCATGTATGCTTCCCCCAAGAGAAAAGCAACAGCAATAAGGGCTTTGCTTTTGTACTTCATTTACTTTTTCAGGAAAAGTAAATGACCCCTATAGAGTCCATTGTTGACATTCAAATGCTTTTCACTTATCTTTTGATGTCCTTTTCTTTTCTGACTCTCAGTGTTAATTTATGGCATTGTTAGAGGGGGCAAGGGAGGATGTATGGCCCAAGTACTGTATAACATTTCCACGTTTTTAAAAAAACGAATACATATGGGCGCCACTGACTAAAAAAGGACAAATAACAATCATTATATTATCTAGTGTATAACATAATTCACAGTTCCCCCTACAGTCTCTCACATATGTCTTTAGTACATTGCAGAGTTAAAAATGTCTGAAAAAAGGTGTGCTCCTAAACATGTTTTATATACCCCATAATACTCCCAAAGTATATAATAAAGCTAAAGCACTGACTATTTTAATATTTCTCTTATAAATAACAGCTTTCCACAAAGTGATATTAAAACCAGTAGTATCTCCCAAATAAACATAATATTTATGATGCAAATGTATAAAGCCACCATACCTCTAGAGAAACAATACTGATGCTCTAACCAAAGCAGTATCCTGGACTTAAGCTTTGGGCTCCATGTTTTAGTTCAGGTCCTCTAATAGAATCCAACTACAGTACCTGCCTCTCACTTAAACATTCTGACTGGAATCAATTGAACCTTGGTTGGTGCTCTTGCCAGGTTTTACTGTGTGCTCAGGATTCTTCCAGTAATCCTGCATTAAAGTGGACCCGTCACCCAGACATAAAAAGCTGTATAATAAAGGTCCTTTTCAAATTAAACATGAAATTCAAATTCTTTTTTTATATAAAAGCGTTCATAGCATTTGTAAACTCATTTAAAAATCTCAGCTGTCAATCAAATATTGCCTGCCCCTCCTCTATGCCTTAGGCATAGAGGCATGGCAAGCAATGACTTTCACTTTCCATTCAGCACTTTCTAGATGTCACTGCTCTCCCCACATTCCCCCGTTCTCTTCAACATTTAAATGTGTAGTCAGGGCATGGGGATGGACATCGGGTCCACCATTCAGGTGCACAAACAAGATTCTGAGATGATGGAAGGCTTGAATTAATAACAATCCACAAAATGGCTCCTGCCTGCTTGCTACAATTATGAATTCCCAGACTGATGTAAACAATGTTCAAATAATTTATATAGTGTCATTAAAGTTTATTTTGCTTGAATAACTTGATAAAATAGGATTTGGAATACTTTTTTTGGGGTGATGGGTCCCCTTTAAATACATCAAATTTTTAAGCTAGTTTGAGATGGATGTTTACACAATGTTTATACAATTATGCAATATTTGCATCATATATGTTCCTTGGAAAAGGAAGGTATAAATGTTCTTTCTCCCTGGCTGATAAATTAATAAAAAAATTATGTTTTTTGGAAATAATAATTCCAAGGTTTGAGAGATAGTCGCAGTAAATAATACTGAAAAATCATTTGGCAACTATCATTACATTTTATTGTGCAGTCTATTTTAAATGTGCTTATTAATTGCAACTTGCCTGTGCAGTTATGTTATCATCTATCATTGGACTTTAGGAGATCCCAAGCTCACCATTTGCATGTATTTTTCACCACTGCTCTTCTTTAGCAACCCTACTGATACTCATCAACTATTGACTAGGAAACAATACCCTTTATGTGTAATTTCTCCTGAAAAGATAATGCTGTGTCTGTCGCCATATCAAACAATAATTCCAACCAACCATAATATCAACCTAGGGCAACATGTACCTTTGTCAGTATGTTAGTTATAAATATCTATAGGAAGTTGATACAGAAATGCTTTTTTATTTTAATATTCCTATTATCTTAATTGCTCCAGGTCATCGCCAATCAACAGGTAGCAATCACTAGTCATACAAGCAAAGATCTGATTGGATGCTATGGGTTACTATAGCTGGGCAAATTTAGCACATTTTAAATTACCCAATATTACAAAGTCAGTGTTTTATATGCTCATAGCAATTGTTCTTTGGCACACCACTTGATTTCATAGGGTGTATTCATATACCAGGCCAATTGAGTAAGGGTTGCCCTTCGAAAGCTTGAGTCACATTTCTGCAATAAATGATCTGCTGGTACATGTTGGTGTGCTTTTTCCCTGCATAAGGCTTTATATGCTTATAGACCATCTTAATATAGGGGTATTTGCATACATTTATACACAGTGTGCTCAGAGTAGTTGCAAGAAAATGGAAAAACTAAATTGTGGTTTTCTGGCCTCAGTTTATACAATGTCCAAACACCATTCAGTTATGCTGGGTTCTCACAGAATGCAAAGTCTTTAATTGCCCAACTACTGTATATGGCAAAAGCTGCACCAAAAGCAGTCAATAAATATTCGGTTCAAGGCAGGAGTCCCCAACTTTTTTAAACTGTGAGTCTCTTTCAAATGATAAGAGTTGGGGAGCAAAAAACCCATTAAAAAGTCCATGGGGATGCCAAATAAGGGCTATGATTGGCTAATTGGTAGCCCCTATGAGGACTGGAAGCCCACAGGAGGATCTGTTTGGCACTAGACATGGTTTTTATGCAACCAAAACTTGCCTCCAAGACTGGAATTCAAAAAATAAGCACCTGCTTTGAGGCCACTGAGAGCAACATCCAAGGGGTTGGTGAGCAACATGTTGCTTGTGAGCCACTGGTTGGGGATCACTTTGTTCAGGTGTGAGGGGGGAGCTAATGGATGACACCTCACAAAATTGACTGGTAAATTGCACATAAAAATGACCACAGTGACCTCAATAAATCCTAGTATCCAATGTAAATATCATCTGAACTTGCCTTGGAATGGTAATAGTGATATGGACTAAGTGAGAGCTGAATGTATAGATGACTTCAGGACATAATGCAGAGCATTGCTATGGAAAGTTATAAGTGTAATGAAGTGATTAGAGGCATCAACGATGAATTGTTCTGGGCCTTTCTTTGATTATAGGATACACTTAACATTAATTTTGTTCCTTTAATAAAGATAGTAAAATAATAATATTGATCCTTCTGAACTGTGTGGGTACACAGTTATTTAAAGCACAATGGTACCTGGTAGACATCAGAAAATACTCTGAAGTGACTGTATTGCTCAGTTCTGTATTTATCTCCTTTTCTTCTGCATCACTTCTCCCTCATCTTACTTATTCACTCCCACTCATCTTCCCAAACGAACAGCTTCGTCTTTGCCTTGCTAATGTAGCCGCCTAATTGAACTCATCAACCAAAATCAACTGAGGAACTCTAAGAAAAAGAAAGAAGGAAAACGAGTCTGGGGAAAGTGAGAAATAATTTCTGTGTTCCATGCTAATTGGCAGTGATTTTAATGAGGTTCAGTTAAAGGTCTTTGTTAACTCTTCATTGCTGGAGATCATATAATAGAACCTATCTTGCTTCAAGTGACTAGGAGGGGTTGAGCCAGGGATACTAATCTACCTAACATTTATCCCTGTCACATACAATACATTAGCAGCCCGAGCTCTAATGTAGTACATAGGTTATCTATGGCTTTGACATGTTCAGTACATTAAGCATGTGTATACACTTCCAGTAATAAGAAAGCACCAGCATGTTTAAGTCTATATAATACAATATAAAAGAGTCTGGCAGAATACTTTAATAGCAAACCTTATAGTTTTTAATCATAGAAAAAACAATAAGCATCAAGGTACAACGATGTCAGCTGGGAAATGGGGGTTGAATCCCTGATTACAAGGTTCTAAATGGTGCTGTCCCCAGGCTATAATAACGCCAGGGTTCAAAGTGATTGAGCTGTCTGTGAATTTGTTTTCTTCCACTTTCATCTGGATTGACAGGTTGGAAACTGCCAATCTTCTCTCTTTATCCTCTCCTTGGTGGCGTAATCTTCAGGGTGCTGAGAGATGAAACTTGGGGCATCGGTCTCCCCAATGGGATTTACAAACCCGCCTTGTGCAATGTGTGTTTTTTAGTCCTTTGTTCACAAAGAACAGATGATCTGCTCAGAGAGTCAAAGAGTTCCAGAGGAACATTAATAATTCATTCACCAACAAAACACAGCCGTTCACTCTTATCAGTAGATAAGTCTGCCTGGGACAATCATTGATTACATGTGTTTATTGTGCCCTCCAATACCTTCCAGATAGACTGCAGCAGAATGAAAAGTTTTTGATTTAGTAGAAAATGAATATTATATTCCCATAGATATTCATAGTTTATATTTCTCTCAATCTTTTGCTCTATCTCTATAAAAAGTTAACAATTTCTCAGCAAAGCTATATTTAGTGTATATGTGTATATGTATATATATATATATATATATATATATATATATATATATATATATATATATATATATATATATATATATATATATATATATATATATATATATATATACCAATAGTTTGGAAACTATTGGTGTATGCAAAAATTACCGTCCACCCCTCCCTATTCTATATTGCCTTGGAGTGCGGATACTCATTGGAGAATTATATATATATATATATATATATATGTGTGTGTGTGTGTGTCACTAATAGTGGTTTAATTATGCCAACATTCAAGCAAATAATTCAGTTATAGTTTTTTAGCAGAAAAGTCTGAGATTCATTTCTGAATGATTTACATAACGGTGTTATCAGTTATTTTGGTGGTTGAAAAGGGATGGCCATCCATTTTGCACTTCCTCTTCTAACCCAGGTGAATGTATACTGGCTAGCCTGGGATCAACAAGGCCCAGAAAAGCTGTTCTCGATAGAAGGACAACCCTTCAAGTGAATATTGGTGGAACAGGCACCCATTGAATGAGGTTTAGTCAGTTATAGGACTAGCTACTGTTATAGCACATTCTATGTGAGATCTTATTATACTACCTGAAGTGCTTGTGAGTTAATGTCTGGTGCCCTCTATTTTATTTTTATACAACATCAAGACCAACTTCGGAAAAAAAATCGCTCTGAGTGCCTTGCCGCCAGCAATTTTCATTATAGCCTGTGGAAGGCAGAGGAAGGCAGTTTGGGGAGATTAGACGCCCCGAAGAAGAGGAGATTTGTCACTGAGTGACTAATCTCCCCGAATCTGCCTGTGTCCCCTGACCCTAAAGCTTCCAAGTCCAACTCCAAATTTAGGAACAAAGAACATGGAGTCAGATTTCCACAGATCTGGATTGAGTCTCATTTTGCAATTTAAAGAGATACTGACACCAGAAATTAAACCTTTTTTACATCAATCATAATATTATCTATAATTTTGCCATAAAAGTATTTACAGATGCTTTTACATTACCCATCTGATCCCTCCATGTTCCTCTGTGAGGGGGCTCCCATATTTGAGCTTCAGCAGTCTATTAGCATTAGAAACTCTAACTGAAATGTTAAGAAGGGACAGTCATGTTGGCAAAACAGTCAGGTTTAGGAACTTCAAGTAACAATTACTTACAAAAGCAGCTTTATCAGTGAAAAACGATCAAAATGAGCTATAGGTAACTTTTGATGTATATTAATATTTTGAATGATAATGTTTTAGTGTCAGTATTAATACATACTTTAATATATCTTTTGGCTCTGCACAGCTGGGTAAAAGGGTATACAACCCTGATGTTGGATCTTGAGAATGTGTTAAAGTATTCTGGTATTTGTAGGACAGTAATAATGAATAACTGCAGAGCAGCAATGAATTCCACTTTAATGCCATTGTATGTACATTTTAATAAGTGGTGCATGCAGGCTACACATTTATTATGGGTATTTAATTTTGTTTGCTCATTGATGGATACAGGCGTATATCCAATTAATGGAACTGACAGTCAGGAATGCACATTAGAGATGCAAAATATTTTTTCTTGATAATTAAGACATAATTAAGTAATCATGTAATTGGGTCATTAGGCAAACCATTGTCACAGTAATTTGATATTATCAATGTAAATATATATATACATATACAGTATATATATATATTTATGACTCATTGAGGAATATTTACTAATGTAGATTTCGAACTTGAGAAACGTTTGCCAACTCTACATTGACAGGAATTCTTATTTTCCTACCAGGTGTCATTGCATCACTGAAACCTATAAAATAGTGAAACTAAAAAAGTTTACCTCTGAAGTAATTTGCCAGGTCCAGGCTACCCCCCAACCACCAAAAAAATATATTTTTGCCACGTTAAGTCAAGTTTTTGTCAAGAAAAGCTGCTGCCCATATAATCCATACTAATATCCTACATACCTCTTTATGCTACAGTATGGCATCCATTTTATTATATTTAGTGTATTTTATTCAGTGGCAGCTTGGAGCAGCACTGGCAGGCCCACCCTTCCTATCTGTGTCTTAAGGGGTGGGGAACATGAGCTAGAGTAGTCTAGAGGCATTTGAAAAGAGGATGGTTGAGCTATTGTGTATATATTTTAAGTAAAAAAAATGTTGCATCAGTGGCTGCTGTCCTGGGAACCAGCGAAGTGAAGGGTGTAACTATTATATGCTCTTTATTATTCTATGTCGTTATGATGTTATTTTGTGGTTGTCAGGTGTTAATACATTAGATTAAAGATTTATGTTGGTCAAATGCTAGAACATTCAACTGTTAATAAAGATTCTGTGCCCTTTACTATCCCAAAAAATGTGTAGGTTTTCTTACTGCTAGGGGAAGGTTGGGTATGTCAAAAGTGGGGTTATTGCATTGCGGTATTCCAAAGAATGGGAGATTACCAGATAGCTCCACTTTGTCCTTTCTCTTTGTCTTGTGTAGGATAAAGCAGGAAGACATAGTCCAACAGAAGATCCATTTAGCGGTTCCCTTTTTGGCAGATGCACAGCATTTGGGAGCAAGAACATCAAACCAGTCATTGACAAAGGCCCCAGGCACAAGTTCAAGAGCACTAAAGAGATTTCCACTACTTAGTGCTCATTATTATTATTTACATATATTTCAAAGCACCAACATATGACAGGGTACACTTTGTTTCTTAACCAGAACCTACTGTCTTGCGGGCACATAGTTGTAGAGAGTACGACGTGTGTACAGTGAATAATATTTGTCTAATGCTTATGCAAATTGTGAGTGCAAAGTGCTGGTCCCGTTGTGGCCTGCAGCCCCTCCTGCTCCCAAATGTATCTTCTACATGCCTCCTGCCCCTCATGAACACAGTCAATGCTATATTCATCAGGAGAGCCACAGGTCTCTGTGGTCCAAAACAGAGTACAGGGACCTGTAGAGACATTACGCTTGTTTTGGACACTTTGAATACTGTCTCAAAAGTCAAAAATGGTTGCTCTAGTCTATTGCACTTGGGCATTATCTGTGATCTGGACACAAATCATTCATTGAATGAACAAGACTCCTGCACTGACGTATACGCCTCTAGGAGATGCCATTCACACCAATTTATATATATATACATGATCATACATTACACAGACTGCCTACCCAATGTCCAGCCACTATCTTATAACATTCTTGCATTATTTCTTGCATTATATAAGACATTTGATTTGCAACTGAACCTCATATAGATGTCGGTAAAATTAGCATGCATAAGAACTTTTGAAAAAAATGAGGTTGATTCTGTATTCAATCTAATATCAGCTCTGCAAAAAGATTTTTTTAAATATATCAACATTAAACTTTTCTCTTTGGTTTCACAGATGTAAAACATGTCTTGAGAAATGCCATTGATTCTAAATCTGAAAGGGTCAAATTGGCCGTGACCAGGTCAATACTTCTGAAGAGGCTCCAGACTTGTAAATAGCCTCCCTGAGCTTCAGAGCAGACAGTTGGTTGCTGCTGCTGAACATTGCCTGATTTCATTCTTGTGACCTTAAGTCCAGTCACAATGACCTGAGGGACCAATAGCAGATCAAATGGTTCACTTGCTATTTATAAGGCATCTGGAGAGGCTTTGCTGAGAAGCTGTGATGAGAAATTCAGCCTGAAATCACTATGCACTCCAAACAACTTCTTACAATGAACATTCCCCTACAGAGTATTGTGGGGTATACCAGATGCATTTTACAGTGCAGATGAAGGGGATCAAATGCTCTGTACTGTAATATGGACTCAAGTCATGAGAAACTAAGAGACCCCTTTCTTTGAATCAAAGTTTACTGAAATACCTTAAAGAAATCACAGACAATTTAAAAGGGCAGGTTTGAGCTAAATATCTTAGAATGTCTTATATGGCATTTAGTGGCTTTAAAAATATCTGATATGATACATAAAATGATGCATATATTTTTAAATAGAAGTATATCTTTGGTCACTGTAAAATAAATCTTCATTTCAGGCATTAAAATGCATTTTGCTTCAGCATTAAGATACACAAACCATTTAGGTCCATGCAAAGCCGTCACAGCTTTTTCTATGCGTAGACAGTTATATTCCACCATATATACGGCTGGATGAATTCTCACTGCTGGGCAATTACATAGTGTGGCACAGGTCCCTCTTTTTTCACCTCATTTTCCTGAGAAATTACATTATCACTAACTGCAGACAGATGACACTGGAATCCTGCGAGTACAGGTCTGACGGTAGGTTTTATTACTTTATGGACATTTTATTGCTGTGATTGGGTGAGTTCCAGTTCAGAAGGAATGAAAGCGCTGCAGAGATGTAAAACTGGGTGATAAAGAGGAAATAAAACTTCCGTTATTTTCTGCTGAGGAAGTCTCTTTCTTCACTACTGCCTGACCCTTGAGGGCCATGAAGCAAGCACCTCCTATTACAGGGGGTCATTGCTGTTGTTTCTGAGCAGCGGAAGCAAAATATAAAACAGAGTCTCTTTTCATGACTTAAAGCTTGCCTAAAAGGTTTAAAGGAGATAACTGATGGCTTCCAAAACTCAGAAAGGTACAACTATATTCAAAAGTTTTAAACTTTTACTGTTTCCAGGGAAACCAATATATTGGGAGGAATATGCAATCTTAAGTCATTTGGCAGAATTGTCACTCATGCAATCTGCAAGTAAATTGTCTCTTTTTTTGTAATTATGAAGCTGTCATTAATCAGAAAGATAATAATTAGGAGCTGAGATTTCAGAGATATCATAGAAAATGAAAGCATTCTTTTTACAGGATGCAAAGTAGTAAAAGTTACACGTGAACCGAGCTCAAAAACATGCCGGTAAGCCACTAAATCTGACAGCTAAATTATATTTTTCTGGGGAGGCTTCCTTCTCAAATACCTTAAAATGAATAGAAAAGGAACTCTAGACCTGCCACAGAACTTTTTACCCACCCACTTACTCTGTTACTCATTTTGGTAGAAGAGAATGAAGAACCTGAGCTCAACTAAACGAATGGTAAAAATGCAAATTAAATAGTCTTAATTCACCTGAATAGGCCTTTACAGGTCAGATCCAACTGGGTAAGAGTTAATTTGCCATTTTGGATTGTCAGACTGTATCCCATTTATCCCATAAAAATGTTATTACACTCTATGCAGGGCCCATATACTGTTTCTACAGGGATTAGTATGTGAATATATTCACAAATATAGAGGCTACTGTATACTCTATGATGCACTATTAGCAGTCAGCACCTTTTTAAGCAAGCACAGTATACTCTGTTTCCCACCTCTGCTTTATTTTAATAAAAGGAAAATAGAACTTGAAAAATATTGCAAATGACTGCTGTGTTTTATTCCTATGTAGAGCAGCCCTTGTGCAACTTATCTCCGTGATATTTACTAAAGGGTCACATACGAGCAGAAGCGAGGAGATGCCCATGATGCAATTGTGTTGGATACATCAAAATACATTTGTGTCATGAATTAAACACAATTGTGCTGAAAATGTTTGGGAGTCTCAAACATTGTGTCATTGCCGTCAAAATTACCATTGTGAGTGTTTCTTTAGGAACAAGTCTGCTGTGTTTATTGATGGAGGCCACTATGGAAAGCCTGGAGGTACAGCCACTTTCTAAGTGGTGGTAGCATCAAGGTTCTCCAGGTTCAGTAGCATAGGACGAATGCAGTGGTGCCGGGTGCAGAGATTCAAGGAGTGACTTTAGGTGCAATTACCTTTAACAACTGCATCCATTAGTATATAACTGGAATTGCAGTCCTAACTGAGCCCTTGTAGCTTTACATTTCATGTGTGTCTGTCCCACTGCTCCCTTCTCAGTGTCATTATGCGCTACCCTAGCACAGCTTGTTTTTTTTTAAACTTTGAACTTTCACTTTCACCCTTTGATAAATACATCTTTAAAATTCCCATAGAAATAAATGGAGAGAGGCGAATTTCACTATAGCAGACTTCTCTCTAACTTCACTCTTTGATAAATATACCCCTATGCAATTAAAAATACAATGTTAAATATCTGTATCTATCATAAAACCCAGGATCATGTAGCTTTTTCAAAGGAACTTTGGTCTGTAGCAGAGCTGTCAACTTTTTAAAGTCACTCAATTTCTGGGTTTGTGACATCATGTCCAGTGATGTCAGCAGAAGTTGCATCACGCCCATACGCAAAACCTCTCCTGCAGGGTTGGACTAGGGTCCCAGGACCCACCAGGGCTGCTTTCCAGGGCCCCCCTCCAGACCTACCTGCCCCCCTGCCCCGCTGCCACGTGCGATTGTGTGCAAACATGTGCACGCACTACATTTTTCAGGCAGCCACAGCAGGAAGGAGCCTGGAAATTGCACATCTGGGTGCGGATCTGGGCCGGCAGGGCCCACAAGAGCCGGGGGCATACCGGGTTTTTTCCTGGTGTCCCACTGGCCCATTCCGACCCTGTCTCCTGTATATATACAAACAATCTACTGTATATAACAAACAAGGGAAAGTTGTGCTCACCACTATTTTTTAAAACCATTAGGCGGGGGTGCAATGAGGCTGTGACCACAAAATACATATAGTCAAATACAAGAGTCCTCTGCACTCAACCCATTATCAATATATTTAAGACAAAGACATTTTGTGCATACTGCTACTGAAAAATGCCTTACCCTTCAAACAACACAGGGATTGTTTGTCCATATATTGCAATATATTTAAGCTGGCCAACTACGTCAAAGTCATCCCATATCTGGCCAGTCCAACGCTTATTTTTCATCTGATTCACTAAGAATTCAATTGCTTAATTATACAAGCAGCTAGTGTTAAAATACTTTCAACTAGAAAGCAAAGGATAAATTTGTCAAATGGACAATATATATCATATACACTCAGGCACGTGCTATTGCTAAAGAAATGTGTTTAATCTCTTACATAACAATGAACCTGTAGACAATTGATAGTAAAAGTTACCACTATAATATGAGTAAAATGGGATTATACTACTCTCCTCTCGCCCTCTACCATCTTAATAGACGTGGAAGTTATAACAATGAGTATATAAATGCATGTATGTTTATACAAAAAGATGTGATGATATATGCTGGAACTTTCTTGTAACTTTATTCCCCCATTCCTATTCACGCCCCCTCCTTTTTTCTTCTGTACCTCTCCCCTTCAGAAAAATTCATAAATAAAGATTTGTTAAAAAAAAAAAATGCCTGGGTGCAAAAAAGCTCAAACAAATCTTGATAAGCACAACAAAAGCTTGCACTCACAGGACTTATGAATGAACAAAAGGTGTTTATTTGGAAAAAAGTACTGACGTTTCGGCTAACACATTAGCCTTTCTCAAAGTGCATGACCAAACAAAAGCAGCAACCAGTTAAAGCCATGACGTAGACACTATGAATATATATATATATATATATATATATATATATATATATATATATATATATATATATATATATATATACATACAGTAGTAATGGATCAGCACACTCATTTTAGAAGTGATTAAAGTGTCTTTATTGGTAACACAGCATTGTTATCCGACGTTTCGGTCCCACCTCGGGACCTTTCTCCTTGAGAAAGGTCCCCAGGTGGGACCGAAACGTCGGATAACAATGCTGTGTTACCAATAAAGACACTTTAATCACTTCTAAAATGAGTGTGCTGATCCATTACTACTGCATATTATGAACATTGATCGTGCACCTCTACTCTATTGGAGATCGAGTGCGGACACCCAAAGCAACTCTATATATATATATATATATATATATATATATAGTAACACACAGTATCACAGTATCAGCACTCTCCTGTTAATGAAAAAGTTTGTGGTGCACAGCCTTTGGGGGGATTGCCGGGTCTCTCCTCCTCCTCATACAAAAAAGACACAGGTAAGGCAGCACTCACTTGATCAGAAAACGTGTATTAAATATAAAACATCAGGCTACGTTTCGGGCATGCATCGTGCCCTTTATCATGCCAAAGTTACACATAGTTTACAGGTGTGCAAGGTCAGGTGATTTTAAAAAGGGATTATCAGGAAGTGACATCAGCGTTGAATGCACAATTGTAACCCCTACAGATCAAAATTTACATTATGTTTCATACATATTGCCCTTACCCTTCATGTACCTATTTTAATCGACCATATCCGACATAATTTGCAAGCACATGATATATTGATAGGCTCAGTCCAAATTGTATCTAATAGCATCAAGTTTTTTACAACATACTCATAGAAAGAGATATAGGTCATAATCTCTATTTAATCCTTTGGGCTGTAAGGAACCTAATTTGTGGATCCACTACACCTCCCTCTGTTTTAAACGGAGTTCTCGATCTCCTCCATTTCTAAGTGGGGGGATCATTTCAAGCACCATAAATCTGAGTTGATCAGCACTGTGTCCTTTCTCAAAGAAATGCTTGGACACTGGCTGACTCGTATTACCTAGATTAGTATCAGATCTGTGTTGTGAGATGCGTGATTTCATCATCTGTGTGGTCTAACCTATATAGATGAGACAAATCAATACATATACAACATATTTGGAAACACAGGTATAGAAGCCCCTCAAGTGGGCAATATAACCCGTCTCAGGATGGATAAAATCTTTCCCTTTATGTACATAGGGGCATTGATTACAATTGTAACTTGGTGACATTCCTGTTGCTCTCTTACCTAGGAAAGTATCAACTTCTCTGTTTTTTTTCTTTACTTGAGAAGAAGTCACCATTGGTACCAATTGTTCTGCCTCTTCTGTAAGAGACAATGGGTGGAGCAATACATTCATCTATATGTGGATACGCTCGTTATAAGATATACCAATGACGTTGAGTATTACTGAAGAGGATTACTGATTGATTGATACTGTCTATTATAATCTGTAACAAAGGGAATTCTCCTCCTATTAGTCTTTTTGTTTCTAACTGTGTTAATTTTGCTTCACTGATCACTGTTTCTGGATATCCCTTTTCCCGGAATTTTTTGCACATCAAATTTTCTTGTTTAAATTTTTCTTCAGGGTTACTCACAATCCTGTTTACTCTAGTAAATTGACTAACTGGGGTAGATTTCTTAACATGTTTGGGATGGTTACTTTTATAGTGGAGAAGATGGTTGCGATCTGTCGATTTCACATAAAGTGTTGTATCTATACCCCCTCTTGTTTTTTACAGACCATAACATCCAGAAACTGTATCTGCTGCATATCATATGAAAGAGTGAAAGAAATTGAAGGATGAAACTTATTTAGCTTTGCATGGAACCCCGAAAGGGACTCAACGCCGCCTATCCCAGTTGTCGAATCTCATCCTGAATAGTTTTAATATATGTTTCGACTGCAGGATAGGTGGTGGGCGGAACAAACCTGCTTTTATTGTGCAAATCCCAAGTAGATATATCCAAACAGCTACTATCATGTACAATGTCACTCTTTTGAGAAGGATTAGCTGCAAAATGTACTTTTAATCTTAATGAGCGAAAAAAACATAAAAGTCAATATCAAGTTGAAGCCGAAACGCATTGATACACCATGCACCAATAAATGATTTATTTTATAAATGATGAAAACACCATACAAGCATACATACTGAGATCTGGAGAGTATTGTTTTGCATTAATTTAGATAATATCCAACACTTATCAGTAGATGTACAATATTATTTGCATAAGAATGAAGGCGAGGAGAAAAAGAGCTATTTCTATAGGAACCAGATTCTTACTCACAATCAAATCAATCACTTTATTGTGTAATTGTGTAATTAGAAAATGAGAAAAGGAATTATTAAACATAACCTTTATTGCTGTTCAGCAATGAAAATACATGATTGCGGACATTAACAGACAATTAATAGTGGAATGTAAATAGACCAATACAATCTCTAATGCCTTTAATCTTGAAATTAGTATTAAATAACATTTAGCTGAATATGTTACAATACATAGAGGAAAAAAAGTTGAATTTAAGTTCAATGGAATTGAACTTTCAGCTGTTTGTGTATTTAATTGTGATCCGTCATATTGTCAGAGAGGCGAGTCTTGAGGTACATTCCATTAACACTTTGCTTGCTTGGCTCTTTGTTTTATGTCACACTTTACCCTGTAAACCGAAGTGCAGTAAAGTTCAAAGCTGAACGGAAATGAAAACTCTATGGGGCCAACACTAAAGCCTTTCTATGTTGGTGCTGTAGATTTTACATTTGGGGTACAGGTACTAGAAGGCTTAAGAGTTACCACAAGGCATATTCAGTGCTTTTAAACTAGACTAGATACTTTTTGTAGCACCCTACTAGGTGTGCAGAATGTGTGAATGATATTGAAGGACAATTATTAGAATTAATGGACAATGGATTACTAATTTGTTCACCTGATTTGATAAAACAGACAATGGAAGCATTTTATATTTCTTGGGACAGCACTGTTGCCTGGGGTTAAAGTAAGTCTAAGAGGCATATTAAATATGCTGTGTAAAATGAAATTTGCAGAAAAAACGTTGTAAAAACTGTGTCATAGTGTGTATAAGTTTACTGCATACGACCGCCAGATTTGCCTCTCCTATTTTATATTGTTCCCGGTGGAAGTAAAAAAACAAGTACATTTTTTACTAGCCTGGCGATGTGAGGTGTATTATCCCACAGCATAATAAATATGCCCCTTAAACTACATTTCTACAAGTGCATTGAGAAGGCCAGTAGCAGCCCAACCCCAGAGAACCAGAAGGGAAAAGGAAAGGAGGAACCAACACGGAGTTGTGCTGGAAGACTTAAAGACTGGAAATTGTGTTACAGTAGGTTTAGTGACCAGCCAGAGAAAGAGAAATACACTGCAGGGTGCAACTTGCTGGGAGTTGTTCCTGTTGTTCCCTGGAGAGAAAGTGCACAATGGCTAGGGTCGGACTGGGCCGACGGGACACCAGGAAAAAACCTGGTGGGCCCCTGGCTCTTGTGGGTCCCCCCGGCCAAAATCCGCACCCTGTGCCACCTCCTCTCGGCAAAAACTTAGTGCGCATGTGTGCATATGCACAGACATGCCGTGGGGAGGGGGAGGGACTGGAGGGGGGCCCCCCAGTCCAACCCTGACAATGGCCCAGCAGCCAGTGTGATCCTGGATTGTGGCTTACCATTCATTTTTATCAGGAGAAAGCTCCAGTGAGAAGAGGAGTTCCTCCTGAATTGTGAGTTACTTTTAACCCCTGCATTGCCAGTTTGGGAGATTATTGTTCAGCCATTTTTGCATCTGGGACTGTGTGGTTTCTATGGACTGGGGAGTGTCTGAGTTGTTAGATGCCCCATAGTGCTCAGATGTGTCTCTCACTTTACCACAGTCACCATCAGAGAGGATAGTTCCAGTGAACCAGCAGAGCTGCTGAGGTGACTACAGGTATTGTACGGGTACCTCATCCACCTGCATGATTTGGAAATAGTCCTTGAACAGTGCTTTACACATTCAACTGCACCAGAGGGAGAATTCTTTATAGATTCACCAAGGGACATGTGCATTTGTGTTGTCAGCTCATCCACAGACAAAATCCAGTTTTCAAGTTCAATGTTTAACATATAATGCAGCCTATATAGTTCTTCACAAGGGGGGCCCCCACTGAACTTGCGGGTTTTAACCCGTAAATTTGGCTCCGCTAGTGCAGAGAGCACCATTGCGCTTAATGCAATAGTGATACTGCCCCCTTAGACCTGCTCCGACACTAATTTTTAAGCGCGGAGCGGGAGAGGAGGGGGAATCGGCGTTGCATACCTGTATCTGAAATTTACCCACAGTTCTATATTGAGATACAGAGAATGAATTGGAGCTTGTTATATATTGCTGTTTTCTTATAAACATAATGTGACATTTATATGGATTGATTGGAGTACACAGGGGGGAAATGTAAGGAAAATAACTATACTTAAAAAATGCAACACTGGGTTTATGATATCAACAGCATGACTACATGGAATGTCCCAATATTCATTTAAATTAGTGGTTCATACGTATATTAGTACATGTGTAACTATAGTGAGAGCACAGAAGTTTTGATTAAACTTATTGATATCAATGCTGGGGAGGTGGAGACCTTTTATATAAAAATATATAAAATAACATAATTAAATAAGCAGCTTTTTTTTCTTCCTGTTCATCCCTATTCCACTCATATTGCAAATACACTCTTTTGCAACTACATTTTAAATGACTTCCACCAAAGGCACACATTGATGTTGCTTCCATCTATCTCTCTGTATACATACCAATTTAGATGCAAATTGCCTTAATGTTTGTAACTGGGGATAACTAATTCATAGTTCAGTGCATTATACAATTCATTCCTCCATCCCACATGATCCAAAGATTTTTTAAGATTTTCACATTAAAACCTTCTTGATTCTAGTATGGTATTTATAATGTAAGCTATTATTTTAGAAATTAATAATTGTCAAAAAATTGTTCAAATTCTAGACGTTGACTTCAAAAATAAAAAAGATGTATTGCTCAAAAATAGGTAATTGGTTAGCAGCAGCAAAATGGTAAGTGAATAAAAGGTCTGTAAATGCTATTAGTATGTCACCAGTTTGGGTTAACTATAAATCAAACACTTAAAATGATTAATATATACAATCAGGACGCTCTGAAGCAGCATTATCATTCACATTTTTTCACAAATAAGCATTTCTATTTGGTTTTTTTGTTAAAAAAATATTGTGCATTTTTTTTTTACTTAAAAGAAAATTCAACCATTAACTAAAAAAACCTACCCTCCTACCCTACGTAGACCCCTCTCCCTCCTCCCCCCCCCCCCAGCCTAGCTGGCCCCCCGGGGAAATGCCCCTAACTTTTTTCTTACCCCTCAGTGCAGATTCAGGGATCGCAGTTCACGGCAGCCATATTCCGGGTCTTCGGTATTCTGTGACTGAGACCGGCGAATCGTGGAGCAATTCCCCGGTTTGCGACAACTGCTCATGCGCAGAAATAGACGGAAATTGTTGACGCACTGGAAGAAGACACAAAGACCCGGAAGATGGTTGCCGTGAACTGCAATCCCTGAATCTGCACCGAGGGGTAAGTGAAAAGTTAGGGGCATTTCCCCGGGGGCAGTTAGGCTGGGGTGGAGGAGGGAGGGGGGGTCTACGTAGGGTAAGGTTTTTTTTAGTTAACGGTTGAATTCTCCTTTAGGCTGTTAAGTGTTTTGGTTTGTCTTAATGTGTCATATGTGGAATTTGAAATACTGTACATTTGAATAGGAATTTGTTCATTACTGCTGTATACAAGTCATTGTTTTTCCTATTATGGTTTATTTAATTTTGTCTTTCAAACCTGTTTTGGGTAAAAGTTTTACATCTTGGCTAAAATCATTAGAAAATGAATCTTTTCAAATGAATTGGCTTAATAAAAGTTATATTGAACTGAGTTAAAGTTTATTGTTTTAATGCATCTAGCTCATTGAGCACACATCCTGAACAGATGACCAAATAGAAAAAGATTGTAAATAAAGAACTGATATATTTGCCCTAACATAAGATTATTTAATGGAAATCTAGCCAACTTAAAGGGATACTGCCATTGCGAAAACATGTTTTTTTCAAAACACATCCGTTAATAGTGCTTATCCAGCAGACTGAAATCTGTTTTTCAAAAAAGCAAACAGATTTTTTTATATTCAATTTTGAAATCTGACATGGGGCTAGACATATTGTCAGTTTCCCAGGTGCCGTCCTCCTCAGCAGCCCGTCAGCAGAACAATAGGATGGTAACAAGATAACAGCTCCCTGGTAGATATAAGAACAGCACTCAATAGTAAAAACCCAACTCCCACTGTGACTCCTTCAGTAACAATAAGTAGGAGAAAATCGCATGTCAGAAAGCAGTTCCATAGTACAGCATTTGCTCTTCCTGATAGCGCATGACCAGGCAAAATGACACCCCAAAATAACAGCTAAACAAAATACACTTGTTGGGTCAGGAATTTCATTTAACATGGTAGAGAGAATTATTTGAAGTGTAAATTATTTGAAGTGTAATTTAGAAATAAAAACGACACCATAAAAATCATGACAGAATCTCTTTAAGGCTAATGGCACACAAGGATCTGTTTCCACTTATGTGCACACCCCAGAGCAGAATTTTGGCACATAAGATGCATATTGAAATCCGGTATCCGTCAGTGCATGTCAATGCCTTTAAAGGGGATGTTCAATAGATGCTATTCTGAGCTGGCCTTAAATTTTTATTATTTGGAGTTTTTTAATTATCTGTACTTAGCTGTTTGTTCAATAGCTCTCCAGTTTGGAATTTCAGCAGCTAGAAAACAGGCCGTGGTTTAAAAGAAAGACAGCAATACGAATAGTGAAGGGCCTAAATAGGAGGATAAGTAATAAAAAGTATTAACAGCAACAGTAAATAACAGTAAAATTGTAGCCTAACAGAGGAATAGTTTTTTTGGCTGCTGGGGTCAGTGACCCTCCCCATTTGAAAGTTGGAAAGACCAGCTTTTCAAAAACTATTTTATAATAAATTAAAAAAATTAAGACTAATTGAAAAGTTGCCAAGAATAGACCATTCTATAACTTACTTAAAGTTAACCTAAGGTTAACCTCCCCTTTAACGCAATGAGCGGACAGGTGTCGGCCAACTACGATCGACTGTTTCTACACAAGTGGAGAAGCAGCCATGTGTGATATTAAAGGGATACTATCATGGGAAAAAATTTTTTTCAAAATGAATCAGTTAATAGTGCTGCTCCAGCAGAATTCTGCACTGAAATCCATTTCTCAAAAGAGCAAACAGATTTTTTTATATTCAATTTTGAAATCTGACATGGGGCTAGACATGTTGTCAATTTCCCAGCTGCCCCAAGTCATGTGACTTGTGCTCTGATAAACTTCAATCACTCTTTACTGCTGTACTGCAAGTTAGAGTGATATCACCCCCTCTCTTTTTCCCCCCAGCAGCCAAACAAAAGAACAATGGGAAGGTAACCAGATAACAGCTCCCTAACACAAGATAACAGCTGCCTGGTAGATCTAAGAACAGCACTCAATAGAAAAAACCCATGTCCCACTGAGACACATTTAGTTACATTGAAAAGGAAAATCAGCAGCCTGCCAGAAAGCATTTGGCACAAGTCACATGATTGGGGGCAGCTGGGAAATTGACAAAATGTCTAGCCCCATGTCAGATTTCAAAATTGAATATAAAAAAATCTGTTTGCTGTTTTGAGAAATGGATTTCAGTGCAGAATTCTGCTGGAGTAGCACTATTAACTGATGCGTTTTAAAAAAAACATGTTTTCTGATGACAGGATCCCTTTAACCTAAAAAGCACCAGAACTTGTTTTAAGTACAGATGAGACAAACGGAAATATTTGTATTACTGACTTTTCACAGAAATAATAGGAACTGCCACGTTCTGCTTTATATTTTTTCCATTTTCCAAGTAACCCTAGATGATAATGCTATTTAAAATGTTCAAACATTTGTACTATGTAAGATGATCTTTAAGGAAGGAAGAATGAAACTATAGTGATAATGAGAATAGCTCAGGAAGATTCAGACGAATACGTCTATTAGGATGAAAAGTAGTGCTGTATATAATGTAAGCATGGATATTACAAAACCGGAAGACAGGAGCCTTTTAAGCTGTACAGGGATGCATAATATAATGTGCAGTCCAATAAAGCACATTTTGAACTGAAATATTATATACAACAATGATATATATATATATATATATATATATATATATATATATATATATATATATATATATATATATATATATATATATATAGTGATGGGCGAATTTGCGCCGTTTCGCTTCGCCGAAAAATTCGCGAATTTCGCGCGAAATTCGCGAATTTCGCGCGAAATTCGCGAAACGGCGAAAAATTCGCGAAACGGCGCTGGCGTCTCGTTTTCGACGCCGGCGCCCGTTTTTGACGCCGACGCCCGTTTTCCCGGCGCCCGTTTTTGACGCCGGCGTCCGTTTTTTCGAAAAAAAATTTTTGACGCCGGCGAATTTTTGACGCAAATTTTCGCGGGCGTTTCGCAAATTTATTCGCGGGCGGCGAATCGCGCAAATTCGCCGCGAATTCGCGCTTGGCGAATAAATTCGCCCATCACTATATATATATATATATATATATATATATATATATATATATATATATATATATATATATATATATATATATATATATATATATATGATCAAAATAATGATTTAACCACCGGATCTACAGTAAGGTCCCTGAATCATTACATCTTATTAGTTGTGGAGATTACAACATGCACCACTTCAAGATTTATATTGTGTCAAGACTGAAAGGTTCTGTAGATTTTTTGTTTATGTTGACAGAAAGGGGATGTAGCACAGACAGAGCTGAATTCCCCTTTTAAAATGACATTTCCATCTCTGTCACATATTGTAGTTTCTTGCCCTGCCTGGTCATGCACACATAAATCAGTATTCTTTACAATTACTCCAAAATTAATGTTAGCAATAGATTGTACCTAATGAAAGCAGGAGAAATTAATAACTGATATTTGGTACTTCAGTAGATAGAAGACAATTTTAATTTAATATTACTTGGTGCCTAAGATGCCTACTGAATGACTAAATGTGATGGAAATGGGAATTACAACAGCAATTCAGTAAATGGCAAGCCAGTATTTGTGCTGGCAGCAATCAACAGTATGACAGCCACCAAATATTGGGATTTATAATCACACAGCGGGCTCCAATTCTAAGCAGCTTGTCTAGACTTTTAGACATCAAATGATTTAAATGCTAATACGCATATAAAATCTACCTATAATGCCTATTTGCCTGTCAGTTGTTTATATTTAGGGGCTGAGTTATCAAATTTTACCTGGGAATTTTACAGCATTCTTCAAACTTTTAAAATTGATGGAATTAATCCAACTGGCCAATAATATTATTCAGACCAAATTATTCAATTAATTTGATAAATACCAAAATAAGTATTAAAACACTGTCTGTGGCTTCAGAATTCCAGTACAACAGGCAGAGCCTGACTTTTTTCAACAGCAAAGCTGTAAGAAAGGATTGGCTAATAATATCAAGAAATTTGCACGAAGCAACTTTACCTAATACTGTCATAACAATCTCATTAAGAATAGCCATAGCATAACCCTTGTGTGCACACCTACAGGGCCAGAACTAGGGGTAAGCAGAATAGTCACATGCCTAGAGCGCAATCATGAAGGGGGGGGCACACTTTTAAGGGGAATTTTCTTTCTTTTCTTTTTTAAACATGGGGCAATATGGTGGCTGCTGGCACAGGTACACAGATGTTTGGGGCAATATGATGGATTTTGGCTCCTGCTGGCACAGATACAAATTAGGGGCAATACAATGGATTTTTTTGGGTGCCGCTGGCATAGGTACAGATTGGGGGTAACAAAATGGTGCATGTTTTGGTTATGCTGGCACAGGTACAGATTGGGGGCTTGTAGGCAATCTGAGGGATTGACTGCCATTGGCACAGGTACAAATGGAGGCAATATGATAGATGCTGGCACAAGTACATGAGGCAACAATGGCTGCTGGCACAGGTATAGGGGCCATTATGAATGGTAAGGTGGGAAATTGTAATGCAGGACTGGGTGGGGGGAGCACTGATTAAAGCCCTTGCCAAGGGCGCCGAAATACCTTGGCCAGGCCCTGCACACCTACAGTATATTCCCAACATGCTGCCAGCTGGATATAGTACTGTACTATATACAGATGGAGTCCCTTTCTTTTGTATGTTTATCACGCTGTAACGCTAGTTAAGCTGCAGCAAGTGCGATGTGTCATGAAGCCTCATCGTATTTAGCGCATTTACCAGCATGTAATACAAGTTGCTGCCACTAGAGGCCACCAAGCGCTAGGTAAGGTGATCAATTCCAGTATACAGTGCATATAGATGAGAGATGCATGCATTGTATGTTGTAGTGGTGGCCTAATGGATTAAATGCTTGCCTTCTGGCCAAGGAGTTCAGTGTTCAATCCCTGCGCTATATGTAACTTTTCTCCCCCTCTAATTTATATTTAAGATAAAGATAATTTATATTAAAAAAAAATTATTTATATATTAACCTCCCCGACTTTTTCCCTCAGCCACCTCCATGTCTCTCTCCCTGAATTTCCTGTACCCAGTGTCTCTCTCTCCTTCCTGATTTTTTTTCCCCTCAGCCACCTCTGTCTTTCCCCCTCCCCATAGAATTTCCTTTGTCCTGTGTGTCTCTCTCCCCGATTTTTCATTTTCCCCTGTGTCCATCTCTTCTTCCAATTTTTCATTTTCCCCTGTGTCTCTCTCTTCAGACGATCTTACATTTTCCCGTGTGTCTCTCTCTACATTTACATTTTCCCCTGAGGAAAAAGCTAAAACCAGGCAGTTTTGAACCAGGCAGCCCTTTTGAAAACCGGGCTGTCCACGGTTAAAAATGGTCAGTTGGCAACCCTAATACTTCCTCTAACATTCAGGGCCATAATTGTGTCTCTTTCAAACATGGTCCTGATATGGTCCTGACAGGTAGTTCAGTTCAGAACCACAAAGGGGACTTACTGGGTACAAGGGGGGTTTCAGGAAAATCAATATTTGAAAGTAGTGATCTGACATGTTTTATTTCGCAGAAAATTTGTGAAACTTTGCCAAACACATTGTTGAAAGTAAGTGGTCATTTTGTTGCACAACAATTTTTTTTTTACTATACATTAGAGTTAATGGGAATATTTTGCTGATCTCTGTTTGTAAGTGTTGTGGAACTGCAATAACTGGAGACCACTTGAGGTGAAAAGATAAAGTTTTGACACAAGCTTTGTGGATTCTAAAGAAATCACTGAGTTTTTATAAACTTGGGAAGGGTGTTACCATTGCAAGAGCATAGAGATATCGCTTCACAGCACAGAAAAACAGAGAACCGCTCAAATAACCAATGAAACAGTACTTCTCAAGATCAAGGTAGTACTACGCAGGCTAGCTTGAAAACAGAATCCATCCAAGTCAGGGGGCTCCCGAGGGAAGCTGCATACACATAATTTTATTCTCTAACTACGTGTGCCTATGGCAGATCAATAGCCATGGCTTAAGTTGTACTGTCTTTTCATATTCAGGTATTGGAAAGTATGGAATTGTTTGTATTATCTTTTTTTAGTGTTGAAAGATTTTTTGTTATTTTGATGATTTTGCTAAATAGTTTTACAAGTTTATTTTGTTTGTTGTATCAAAATATGTGCTAATTAGAAGTGGATTTGGTCACTGGGAACATAGCTATCAGGTTATGCTCATTACTATGATCTGCCACTGGGAGATGAAAATATTTTATGTAAAATAGAAGAGAATAGAGAGAAATCAGAGAGGCTGACTGTACAGTTTCATAAAAACTAAGCATATTCATATGTGTAGAAATGACAAACTGCAGAAAACAGGGCTTTGGAACTCCACAGACCATTTGTGCCACAAGAAGGGAAGAAAGAAAAGACTTCTAACTACTCTACCTGACATAAAAGCTTTGTATGCAAAATCACTTGGAGGCAATGTAAACATGGTATTTTCTTTTCTCTTTTTCTTGAACGGAATACATGCTCTGTGAGGAATACTGGCATAATAATTACACTCATTTCACATTTGCTTCCGCATGAGTAAATTAATCTTGCATCTAGAAAGATCATACTAGGAGCAACATTTTTCATTCTAGTCAATATCTGCCTTAAATAGTATAGTTAGCAAAGCAACAGACTGTGTAACATGGTAAGTTATCTGCTCTTCTCAGGTTTGTAGACTGCACTTCTTGCTGCAAACAAAGCCATTTTCTCCTTTTTAGCTAGGAAAGGCTATTCAATGAATGGGGGTGCCAAGATTTTTTCCCTGGGCTAATGTTGGTGCTTTACATTTGGTACATTGGTACCAGCCTTAGTATGGCATTCGTTCAATTCAAATCTGTTACATGCAAAGGAAGCGCTGGAAGTAACATTTTAAGGAAATGTTAAGTTTATAGCACCCTGGAGTCCATGTGCCCTGTCCTTTTCACTTTGTACCATATGCAGCAAAGAAGAATTTTAGTGCAAGTATAGAGGATAGAACCCCAGAATAGCATTTGGATTTTGCACTGTACATTGCATAAGTAAATGAGTTGTATATTTGATAATTTTATTTTAGGAAAAGGTAGACCACTAAAATATGTAGAACTACTGTATTAAACTCTCTCTCTCTCTCTCTTTCAAATGACTGAATGAGGGAATGTGTGCACTATGCCTTCTATAGCATAATTGAATAAATGAAAAAGATATATAACACTAATTTGGTTACTGTCTCTTTAAATAGCAACTTACCCTTGGCAATCCAGGGGCCCTGAGTCCCTTTCGCGTATGAAAAGTACTGGGAACTGGGAATTACAGCGCAGTGCCTCCACCTAGTGAACACAGAGGAACACACCTCAGGGGGTTCCACTAGGAATAATAAAACACACAGTTTGCAAATGAAACAAATATAAACTTTATATAAACTGTAGTAAACACTTGGGCAACGAATACACTATGCACTCCTACACTGGGGACACGTGGGACACTACCTAAATCACTATGTTGCTTCAACACTGTCCTTGTTAAATGTCACAGTCCCAATCCTCCAGCAGGGGACAGGCTGGTCTCAATCTCACCAGATTCAACAGCTTCTCTGTACCTTACAGTCTTACAGCTACTCACGCTGGCTCTCTCAGCTATCTCTCTGGGAGACCCCATGCATTTGGCTCCAAAGTCAGACCACCCTTTTTCCCAATGATTCACTGGGGTTCCCAGCCAATCAGATCGCTATCCAGCATGCAACTGGGCTGGAAGATGTCACAGGCAGACAAACAGGGGAAGGATTCCTCATGTCCCCTACATTTATATACATATATATTTTGAGTGAGTGACCAAGGAAATATAAACTGATTTTGGTTGGGAAATACCCCCAGCCAAGAAGTGCCTTCTTACCAGCACACAGCATTTGTACATGCAAATTATGTATAACTATGCCAGTACAACATATCACCTAATGTCCACAACGTTTAATATACAAAATACTTTTTATTTATTCAATTAAACTCATTTTTAAATTACCCCATTAAGTCAATTCATAATATGGCCTCTAATAAAACGGCAAATGTAAGCACATATCATTTAAAAACAGGTCATATATAAAGGAAAGTTTTTTCATTTTCATTCACTCCAGTCCATAAATAACAAAAAGTTTAAGGGGGTTATTTATTAAACTCTGGTCAGGCTTTTTTTAGGGTTTTCTAAAACTCTAATTTTTCAAGATTTATTAAACTCTATAGGGGCAAATTAACTTACCTCCGAAATTGAGGCAACGACGGCTTTGTTGGCATTGCAATACTTTGCCAGGTGTGGATTCGCCAGGACAACGCAAATTCACGAAAATCTGAAGTTGCGTCCAGGGTACTGAACGCTTGCGAAGTTGCGCTAGCGATAATATGATAAGCAGTTCGAAGTTACGCTAGTGATGTCTAATTAGCATACGGCGTGAAGTTAAAGTACAATGGCCGTATATGTTGCAGCAACTACATTACACTACACAAGGTCAGGGAACCTTAATGAAATAAAGTAAACTTTGGCGCAAGAGGTAACATTAAGAAAAATCTGCATCTTAGCGAATCAGTGTAGTTACGTCCCTCACGTGCAACTTCGTCTGGCGTTAGGGAGCGAAGTACCACTAGAGTCTATCCATTTTGCTAGCAAATTTACTCCAGGGACCCATAGTAAATCAGCTAAGTGGCAAAATGACATCACACTGGAGAATTTTTTACCAGTGTTAGCCACTTCGCACTTTAGTGAATTTACCCCTATGCAGCAAGAAGCCTGAATCCAAAAATCTGCCATCTCAGACCTGTCGAGATTGTGTACAAGTATAAGTCAATGACAGAGGTCCCTATCCTATTTTGAAGATTCTGTGGTCTGTGCAGGAATTAGCCCGGAAATCCGACCATTTCGGACTTTTCAGGAAAAAAATCTGAAAAATTCAGGCTTTCCAGGAAGAAGCCCAAAAAAATTGGGTCATTCTGCAAAAAGTCTGAAAAAATCTTACGATTTGGGTTTTTCGCTCGATTTTATTTAGTGTTTACCCAAACCCATTAAATCAAGCTTTTTTAATAATAAATAAGGTGAGATCGGATATTGGAATTTGGTTGTTTTTTTTTATTTAAAAAATGAGATAATTTTGAAATTTAGTAAATAACCCTCAAAGTGTCACTTTAACTAGATCTCTTTAATTAAGCCCAAACCATGGGATCAGCGCCGATCCGCGCCTTTATGCCGCCTGAGGCGGCCTTCCATTGCCGCCCCGACCCCTCCTCACGGCGCTCACATTTTCTGCGCAGGAGGGGGTCGGGGCGCTGCACGACGCTAGTGCAGAGAGCGCAATTGCGCTCTCTGCACTAGAAGAGCCGAATTTCCGGGTTGAAAACCGGAAATTCGGCTCTTAGTTACCAGGAGCGGCATTTTTGCCGCCCCTGGTAACCAGGGGGGCGCTGCCGCCTGAGGCGAGTGTCTCAACTCGCCTCATTGGTGGAGCGCCCCTGCATGGGATCATGTCCAAATTAAAGGGATACTGTCATGGGAAAAAAAAACATTTTTCAAAATGAATCAGTTAATAGTGCTGCTCCAGCAGAATTCTGCACTGAAATCCATTTCTCAAAAGAGCAAACAGATTTTTATATATTCAATTTTGAAATCTGACATGGGGCTAGACATATTGTCAATTTCCCAGCTGCCCCAAGTCATGTGACTTGTGCTCCGATAAACTTCAATCACTCTTTACTGCTGTACTGCAAGTTGGAGTGATATTACGCCCCTCCATTTCCCCCCCAGCAGCCAAACAAAAGAACAATGGGAAGGTAACCAGATAACAGCTCCCTAACACAAGATAACAGCTGCCTGGTAGATCTAAGAACAACACTCAATAGTAAAAACCCATGTCCCACTGAGACACATTCAGTTACATTGAGAAGGAAAAACAGCAGCCTGCCAGAAAGCATTTCTCTCCAAAAGTGTAGGCACAAGTCACATGACCAGGGGCAGCTGGGAAATTGACAAAATGTCTAGCCCCATGTCAGATTTCAAAATTGAATATAAAAAAAATCTGTTTGCTGTTTTGAGAAATGGATTTCAGAGCAGAATTCTGATGGAGCAGCACTATTAACTGATGCGTTTTGAAAAAAACATGTTTTCTGATGACAGGATCCCTTTAATGTTCAAAGAAATATGTCAAACTTTCTGGATAACGGGTTTCCAGATAAAGGATCCTATACAGGTATATGCAGTGTATATATATTCCAAATGACCATGAAAGATGTGTTTCTGGCTGGGATCTTTAAAATGGCTGGGCTTCTGTGGAGAAAGAAACTAAGCAATATAATTAATGATTGGGAAAGTTTAGAGGAATGGGGAACAATAAATCATGTTTGATTTAATGCCAAATTATGCAAATGAATAAACTAGTAAAACAGAGTTGCACAAACACAATTGTATTGTAGCATACAACATTACTTTAACTTTATTCAAATAAAAATTTAATGAGTTGGATATTTAACTACATATGTAGTATCAAAGCAAAATCTCAGGCATGCATTGCAGAGAAACAAGTATAACACTTTATTGTAAAGGACTTATTAGCAGCAAAGTAGAGGTGTTTTATTGATTGCTGTAGTAGATTCATGCCAACTGAAAAATGATTAACCTGAATATAGTAAATGACTCTACAATCCATATCTTATGAGCTCCCTGTGATCCTGAGTGTCTTCTATGTGCTACTGTATTCCCAGGAACTACATTATAATTGTGTTCCAGGTGTTAATGGGGTCATTGGATAAATGTGAACACTGGGTAGTTTGCCTTGGATATTTGGCTGTCCTATTCCGTCCCATCCTGTATGGGTAAATGTTTTTGTCATTTTTTTATTGAATATTCTGATCTTAATATTTCTTCTCTGTTATACTTGTACATGTGCAATAAACTACTATATTTTTCTTTCTTTTAAAAAATATTTTATAATATAGTGAACCGTTACAGTACAATTTTAGCCTTATTGTGCCCTAGCACTCTCCATTTGACATACAGATCCTAAAAACTCCAGCAGACGTGATGAGCTGCTCTGTTAATGTAACGCTCAAAGCCAGCGTATCGCAAGCCAAATTATGCAGCTGATACATTTCGACAGTAATTGATAGTAAACTATGCAAAAAGTGTTTTTTTCCCCCAACCAAAATAAGTCATGCTGACAGATCGGATAAATGATCATTCCCAACAGAATAAAGGCACATTTGCCTGTATACTGAGTAAAGGCAAATTTAGCTTGAAAAATGTATTTGAAAATAAAGTTGGCTTTTTCTTTAGTGGAAGGACATTGTGGATTGTTTCTTGCACAGGTGTGGGTCTCACATTTTTACATGTTTTATATAATTTTTCCCCTCTTTTATTCCACAAACATATATGCATTATGGTCTACGTTAAAGAGACACCCCTTTTCAACATGAGATCAATGAATAGGGTTAGTGCTGAACATGCTTTTTGACAGTTGTTTTTATTAAGAATTATCTATGATTTCATATAAATTCGAAATTTGAACTTTTAAAAATCTGCCCATTAGCATGACATTTTATTACATTAAATGAGCACAGGAGCAAACTATAAAACTCATAATATTTCTTCTGCTAGCGTTATTGTTCACTAAACAGTTTAGGGTTCACAATTTATTTTCAAACAAAGGAAAACTGTTTCAGCAAAGTCATACATTTTCGGATTGTGAATCATTTGTTTTGGACAGACCTGTATTACATTCCCCCATCAAACAGATAGATAACTGGATATTTCCTAAAAAAAATATATATTCTGCATCAGCTAAAACAGAACCCAGTGCCTAGATGTGCACCTAGGGGTTGAATAAGCATGACTTGTTGTACACATATAACATTCAACTAGTAAGTAATGTGGTTCCTGATTGTATGTCTAATCACAGGCTTTATCTATTCCAGCAGATCAAAAATAACCTAACCAATCAACAAAAGTATCCAATTACTGACCTCACAGCCATTACTAAATTACCAATTATTAGAAGATTACTTTTCATTGGTAAAAGTCACCACCAGAACCTAATTCATAACAGAACCTAATTTGTAACTGTAGAGTCTAATAACGCATCAGCACCCAGATGCAGAGCCTACCTCTAAATTTCACAATCAAATTACAGCTCTTAAAATAATTGGTGCTCCATTAAAAAAAAGGCTCTGATCAATGCTTTCATCAAATCACTGGCATATCTTTGTAATAATTTATGCTGTAATTGCTGGCTTCACCCTTCAGTTCTGGGCAGACTAGTCGAATCTTTAATGTAACTTACGCACTAGGCCAGGCACCAAGTTCTTGAGGCATATGTCTTCTTGGTGAATAAAAGTGATCTTAGAGATTGTATTTTCTGCAGAAACATTGGATGAAAATGAAAATCCTGGACATCTTGTCAGCACTTCAAATGCATATACTCCTGGGTTTTGAGCTCATCTGCTCCAGGGGTTTTATGACAGTCTAAAAGCATATAAATTGTAATTTTTTTCCCCAATACAGGAATGTTACTATCTGATGCATGATATCTACAGTATTAAGAAGCTTAAAATTGGAAAGCCAGCGACATAGAATCTTTGCCATTCTGGTGTATATATATCATTCCATTATAAGGTTTGCAGTGAATACGAGTAGAAGTAACTCGTAGCACAATATATGATTTAGAAAAATTAAAAACTAAGTTTGATGCAGAAGACTTTATCCTCCTTGACTGGGAGCATTGACTGAAGTCCTTTGTGGAAGTAGCACTCTGGTGAGGTACAGTTATTGCATGCTTTTTATTACTTTTTTAACTTTCTCGTTCTGATCTTTCCTTCAGCACACTGGTTTGACATTCACAATGTGTGTTAACATTTTATTATGTCTACATGCTGTATTTATATTGCGACAATAGTAGCTTACAGAGATTTCTTTTCACTTTACTGCCCTCCCCAGTGGAGTATACAAGCCCCATTCACAATTACAGAAACAAACACAAAATAGGGCCCTCATGAAGAGCAAATGAAAAAAAAAAATAACATAAAAATAAATGATTAACATGAAGAACACATATAGGGGAGCATATAAACAGCACATCTGCTGCAGAAATATATCACTTGACTATACACCACTATTGCAAAAATGTGCAATAGAAACTGCAGAACTGCCTGGACTCTCTGTAAAGCAAAACACATGCACAGTGTGGTGAGATTTCCTAATTTAATCACACCAAGGTTAGATAGATAAACATAAAAGAATCAAATTGCATCAAAAGGTCATCCAGTATCCATCAGCTGCCAAACCATCCCTTAATAAAGTGCCCACTATACCCCTGACGATAGCCCCATTCTTAGGGTTACACAGCACATAGGTCCTTTCTGCCCATCATACACCTGTGGTCTAACCTGACACTTTTTACCCTGTGAGATCTGTTGAACTGAATGCCTGCTATTAGAAGTCGAAACTGTCTAAAACTGCTAATATTTCCAAAACCACTAAAAACAGAAAATGAATGTAAATTGAATAAGTGCTAAGAGGTCCACTTTGAGTGAATTTCTATCAATTCCCTTTTTGGGTTTAGATATCTTTTAACTCTTTGAACTCTCTTGCTGGTATGTGTAGTCCTATTTCAGTAAAGCATGGTTGGGCAACAGGGTCTATGAGAGGTTTTAATATTAAGTGCACCGTTATTTCAGACCCATAACTATTTCATGTTTGACAATAGACTATGTTTATAGATACAATGATGGAGACTGTATTTGCTAGTATTTTTAGGGTTGTATGGGAGGACTTATTTACTTGGAATTCCGCAAAATTTAAGGACAATATTGTGATGTATGTGCAGTAGACTGATGATGTGCAGTTCAAACCTAGTACATTTATGGGTACGTTGAAGTTCCAGCCTAATGAATTTATAGATATATTGAACTCTAATAACTGGAATGCGATTTTCACACAAATACAGACCCTCCTATGATCAACTGCTCGGATGCCAATCTTTTTGAAGAAAGTTCCACTATTGTTCATTTTTTTTAAAATGCTATTTGTAAGTTAGTGTTTTTTTAACTACAGAGGGTAATATGTCATTTACATAAATTTTATGTGACATTGTCAAATTAAATATTACCTGTGTTGTATGTGCCTGTTGTCACCATGGCAGCAAGTGATACATGCTTATTGTGTTACGTCAGAGCTATTCCTGGGCACTTGTCCCCTACCTGTTAAGTGTCATATGTGCCAGAATCCATCAAGGTAACAGTCCGAGTATCACAGTCATGTTTCCATGTAATTCTTGTTAGTGTATTCAGTTGCTCTTGTTATAAATTTATTCTGACATCCTTAATATGGACACACAAATTTTGACAATTCCAGTATAGAATCTACATCTTTGATTGCCAAGCATCACTTCGCACATAACCATTGATGTGTGTGTATTTTCTGTCTACTGCCAGCTCTGATGTGGAGGTTTCCTTTCCTAGATCATCACCAGGATACATGCACGTTGTTCACATACTCACATTGATCTAAGAGACACATGCAGCTAGATGATGTGTTATAGTGTGGGCTATATATGGAATATTTGTTATGTATCACACATTTTCAATTCTCCAGTCTAATTGGTTTTGTATGAGGTCAGCCTGTATAGTTTCTGTAAGTAGCCCCTATGAGGTTGACTGGGTTTTATTCGTATACATCTTTAATAAACTATATATCGACTTATTTTCTATATAAGCCTAATGTTTTTAGGCTTAGTTTTTAAAAACTAGTGGTGAGCACAACTTTCCCTTGTTTGTTATAGTTCTACAAGAGCAGTGACCAGCTCCATGTTGTAGCTCCCACCCCCTCCAACTATAGTCAGGTGATCCCACTGGTGTCTAATAAAAGGGCAGCCAAGTTTGGGAGTTTTACTTTGAAAGCAGCTAGTAAGTTGCAGGTAAAACGTATTCGTCCCTTTTATAAAATGTATAATTAAACCATAGAATTCTTAATGAATCAGATGAAAATTGAGCATAGGACTGGCCAGATATGGGATGACTTTGACGTAGTTGGCCAGCTTAAATATATTGCAATATATGGACAAACAATCCCTGTTTTGTTTAAAGGGTAAGGCATTTTTTAGTAGCAGTATGCACAAAATGTCGCTGTCTTAAATATATTGATAATGGGTTGAGTGCAGAGGAATCTTGTATTTGTCTATATGTATTTTGTGGTCACACCCTCATTGCACCCCCGCCTAATGTTTTTAAAAACTAGTGGTGAGCACAACTTTCCCTTGTTTGTTATAAGCCTAAAACATATATACACTATGTTAACAAAGATTGCATAGTCCAAATTATAGTCCTAGGTTTGGTTGTGTTCGCAATCCCCTGCCGGCTCTCACTTGTATCCCTCAAGTCCACAAAATAATACCTAAAAAAGAAGCCAGCGCCACAGGCACCGGGCAAAACAAACAAATATAGGGCAATAACGTTTTGCAAATGACCCCCTTATTTCTGTGCACAGGTTTTATTGTAGCTTCACCGTGCTATGTGTAACCCCTTCTTATCCACCACCACAATTATATATAGCCTTTCAGGGAAGAGGGGTTGCTTCTTGCCTCGTGGGCCTTATAGGTGGATACTCACAAACATATGGTTCAAATAGGCGTAAAAAATCTTTGTTGTCCCAGCGCGTATCCTTTAGAACTGTGAAGTAGATGCGGTAGCGAAATAGTGTAATATTGCCTTTAATATATTTAAAAATGTAACATTAAAATTGCACTCACATGGTATTCCGCAATAATAGCATGTATAGCATATCGTCCTAGAGAGGCTTTCTCTCCACGCCTATCCACAATCGGAAATCCTGCTGCCAGAGCGCTCGTGGCTTTAGGGTCCCTTGCAGTATATCGGCGGGCCGCTCTCCTATGGCGTGCTATTCCGTGCTCCGTGCCTTACGCGTTTCGTCTATCACTTCGTCAGAGGCTTGGACGCTGCATCTACTTCCTGTTGCTTTATGCCTTCCATTACCTTAGTAACAGTCCATGTGATCCGTCTGTCAATCATTACTTGAACTCCCCTCCTCCCCCTTAATTCTCCTCCTGCTCCACTTGTCTTCTATCAGACCGCCACTTCCTAACTTCAAAACATTTTGCAACAGTCCGATCGTTAACATTGTATCTTTCACAAATATTGACACATTACTTCCTGCAGTAATATCATTGTGTCACTTCATTTTTATGACTAACATTTCCTAATCTTCATTGTTAAAAACCATTAATAAGTTTTAAAGAAATTTTTAAAAGGATTTAAAATTGTGACTGTATAATAAGAACATATAAAAGATTATATATCGAGGGGAGATGGATATAGATTTAAAAACATTGTATAACAACTTACAAAAAAGCCCTCAGATTTATATCTACATTTAACCCATTGGGTACTGAGGATTCCATGTTATATATCCACCTACTTTCTGTTCTCAACGTTTTCTTTATCAGATCACCCCCTCTCCAATTCTTTCTTACTTGCTCTATCCCCCAAAATTTTAACCCCTGTGGGTTTTGATTATGTTTCAGTTTAAAATGTTTGGAAACGTTATGAGAAATTACTCCTTTTTCTATATTTCGCACATGTTCTCGAATTCGATCCCGCAGGGGTCTGTTGGTCTTTCCAACATATTGTAGCCCACAGGGGCATTCTAGGCAATAAATAACGTTTTGTGTTGTGCATTTAATACATTGTCTAATTTGATATTCCTCCCCTGTTGTGTTTGACTTAAATGTTTTCCCTTTAACACCATATTTGCATGCTTTGCACAGGGCACACGGGAAGAACCCTTCCCATGTGGTATCAATCTTTTTCTCTCTAGTATTTGTGGTTGGAAGGTGATTCCTAACTAAAACTTCTTTAAAATTTGTGGGTTTTTTAAATACAATTTTGGGTTGTGGTGGGAGGGAGCTTTGTAGTTCAGCATCTCCCTTCAATATATTCCAATGTTTCTTAATAATCCCTCCCATTTGTTTTGCTAATGGATTATATTTCGTTGAAAAAACAATTTCATTATCCCTAATTTCCTCTTTTGTTTTACCTTTTAGGAGATTCTCTCTTGGGATTCCCTGGACCACCCTCACGGTATGTTCTATTTTTTCCTTCTTGTAACCTCGCTCTCTAAACCTTTTACCCATAAATTCCAATTGATTATCTATATTTTTAGTTTCTGAACAATTTCTTTTTATTCTACACATTTGTCCTAACGGTATATTATTTATCCATTGGGGATGGTGGTTACTTGATGCCATCACATAATTGTTTGAATCTACAGGTTTAAAATGGGTTTTTGTCTGTATTGCATTATCTTTAATATATATCTCTAAGTCTAAAAATATTATTTTTTCTTTGCTTAGTGTTAAGGCTCTCTAGGACGATATGCTATACATGCTATTATTGCGGAATACCATGTGAGTGCAATTTTAATGTTACATTTTTAAATATATTAAAGGCAATATTACACTATTTCGCTGCCGCATCTACTTCACAGTTCTAAAGGATACGCGCTGGGACAACAAAGATTTTTTACGCCTATTTGAACCATATGTTTGTGAGTATCCACCTATAAGGCCCATGAGGCAAGAAGCAACCCCTCTTCCCTGAAAGGCTATATATAATTGTGGTGGTGGATAAGAAGGGGTTACACATAGCACGGTGAAGCTACAATAAAACCTGTGCACAGAAATAAGGGGGTCATTTGCAAAACGTTATTGCCCTATATTTGTTTGTTTTGCCCGGTGCCTGTGGCGCTGGCTTCTTTTTTAGGTATTAAAGATTGCATAGTGCCTGTCTTACATCCTTCTCGAAATCAAGTACATTAATATGAAGTTGGCCTTCCCTTTGATGCAGCAACAACTTTTCTGGGAAGGCTTTACACTAGAGTTTGGAATATTGTTAGTGGGATTTGCTTTCAGAGTTGAACTGGGCTGGCGGGACACCGGGAATAAACCAGATGGGCCCTGGCCCTCGTGTGCCCTATTGGCCCAGACTGTAATTAAACATAAAAAGGGTGGATGTAATATTGTTTAGGTGTGGAGATTTCTAGCAGGATAATGAACTCAGAGCAGGCAGTATTCTTATTGGCCAATTTCCTTGCATTTATTGGGCCAAAAAAACCCTTAGACCAGGGGCCCACCCCAAAACCTTTAGACTAGGGGCCCACTCTAAGTATTATTTTCTTCCTCTCCTGACTCAACCTCTATTCTCTTTCCTTTACATACTATAATTTATTATTCCATCTATTTAGCCTCTTTATTCTCATAGAAATAGGCAATGACCATGAAATAGGCCAAATTTTTAGAAGCAGGAGGGCCCACTGACTACTGGGCCCACCGGGAGTTTTCCTGGTATCCCGGTGGGCCAGTCCGACACTGGAGCTGCAGAAACATTCTATCAGACAGTTAAAACCTGCTGTAAATCAACAGCAGGTTTTAACACTTCATAGTGTAAGTGTGATGAATACATTATGTAATTCAGCAACGTTTATGTGAACACTACTATGGAAGATTTACAGTTAGGTTCATAAATATTTGGACTGTAGTTTTAGATCTCAGTTACAGACATGTTTAGCTTATTAGTGAATAGCATCAGTCTCTACCTGTTCTGGTTTTACCTTTCAAATGCCAATGTCTAGTAGAAAATGAACAGCACCATCGATTTGGATGTGGTTTAAAAAGCCTTTATTTGTGCTCTTGTGGGCATCCCCCGCGACGTTTCAGGCCATGTGGCCTTTTATCAAGCTTGATAAAAGGCCACATGGCCTGAAACGTCGCGGGGGATGCCCACAAGAGCACAAATAAAGGCTTTTTAAACCACATCCAAATCGATGGTGCTGTTCATTTTCTACATTACATGGTTTGTCAATGGAAAGTGGTCGTTGCAGAACGTGCACCATCAAGGCAAGATACTAAGAATCGGTGTGCTGACTAAATTTGTTCTCCAAATGCCAATGTCTAGTACATAAGTAGAAGAGCACCCTTGTTGGATACTGTGTAGATGTATGGGTGCAGCACTGAACATGTCTGTGATGTTGGCAAAGGTGGCTAGGTTAAAGATAGTAAAGAATAAGTAAGAATCAGGAAAAGGAATCAATATTATTTTATTGCACAGGGCAGTCTATCGGTAAAGGTTCAAAACCAGAAGCTATATGCACAGGTGCACTTCACAGATATTTATACCCTGGGGTTTTTATTTTTGTGTTATGATAAAATCCATATATCTTAGAGGTTTTTCATGTAGCTGAAGTAGATCAAATGCATGAAATGGAGCAGAAAGGGAATAGACTGTAATAGAAGCTTTTCTTCTCATTTTAGAGAAATGTTTTGTGTTATTTGGAAAAGTGGAAGAGACATTAATAGTATGTAAAAGAATATCCAGTAGAAATAAAGTTGAAGAAAATCTATTACATTGCATTTTTGAGGCAGAAATCGCAACACTTTTATTTAAAATCATACATTATTTTCTTTCACTTGGACTCTTGTGTTTTCAATTTTCTCCTGATTACTCTCAGTACTCTTTATTTTTCAGAACTTACAACAGTGCTTAGACAATAGACAGGTATCCGTGGGCACAGATTTAGTACTAGGGATATACAGGGGTCTGGAAATCATGGGCCTCATTTACTAATGTAGCACTATAGTAAATTGAGTGCAACTTACTCTACTATGGGCTTCACTCCTAGTACATATGCTCCGGATGAGACCTTAAATCTTAGGGAGTGAGCCTTCGCATCGAGGTGGAAGCAGGGTGTAGTGCAACTGTAACTGTAATCAGGGTGCAAAGAATTGGGCGCCAGTGGTTCTTATAACTTAACCATAGAACAGATTTATTGAGCACAATATACAATCCTCAGTGGAGTGTACATAAATGAGAACATTGCAGGTTCATACAGTACATTGAATAGGCAGTACTCACAACACCTTTGGTCAGTATGATTCTCCTCAGAGATAGGAACAATACATGCAGCTTTGAAGAGGTACACCCAGCTTTCAGCCTTTTCCCTAAGTGGAACCTGAGGGGAATCTATCTACCCTAGGTCTGTACACTTAGTCCCTACTTCTGGGCAATGAGTACCCTGGGATCCTAATACCACTACAATCCTCGTAGGAGCCTCAAACTGCTCAGATAAATAACCTATCACTCCTAGAGTGATCTATAAGGGTGAGTAGCCTATTCTTACTAGACCTGACCTGTCTAGGTTCCACTCGAGCTCTGCCTCCTGCACAGGCTAGAGCCAGCACAAGATGGATACCCTGAAAGTATGGCTTCAGAGCCTTTTATACTCTAGCACAGTGCCATCTGCTGGTCACTGTGGGAAACGACAAGAGTCAACAGTACCCCTCCCAACTGTATTTTAGGACCCAAATAGGTGTCCATAACATGGAGGGACTGCCTGACAATAATACTAGGGGTGGCTATTCTACACATCCCTACACTAACATTGGTCAGTGTGAAAAGTAAAAAAAAGTCATCAATTCAGTTATTTTATGCCATTAAGTTTTTTGGCATAAACCATTAACCAATGAGAATTCTATTGACCTAAAACCTTATTATGAATGCAAAGGAACCAATGAGAATGCAGATGATCAGCACCGTCCGGTATCTTGCTGTTATGTTACATACAGAGATAATACTTTTTTGTCATTTTTGCTTCATTAAAATTGTATTATAATCAGACATGGGGTTAAAAGACATGACAGGTGCAGTGTCGAGTCTGCACCCCTCCCCTCTGACCCAACCCCATACCTCCTGTACCAATGATACACACACCGCTGGTTTGGAAAGAGATGGCCGCAGTTGTTTATTTACCAAAGTAATAAACATACTTAACATGTATAACATTTACAACTTTTAACAAAACCGTTTGTATAATAAACCTTTTTGCCCAACCTTTATATTATTCCCCCCCCCCCCCGGGGAAAAGGGGATGACTGTGCCCCAACTGCCAATATTGGTTCCTGCTCCATTTTATCTGAGTCCTAAACTGGGCTGCCTACCTTCCCATGAGGACCCAGGCCTACCAGGCTACTTCCACTCACTGTGAAATACCCCATTTTAACCTGGGGCTCCTTGTAAAGGTACCCTCCGCCAACTGCGACAACAAACACACCCTCTAACAGGGAGGCGGAGCGGGGTGCTGCGTCCTGCTGCTTCCACCTCCCGGCGCAGAATGGTAAGTAATCTGCACAGCTCTGCCTCTTCTCCGAAGCCCGTGAAACCAGTCAACCAATCCCAGCACCCCTTACAACAAAGGGGGAGGGGAGTGGTACTTCTCCTAGGCCCCGTCAAGCCCCTGCTTCCCTAAGGGGGGTCATTGGGTCCCATACTTGTTCAGTGCTGGGAAACTGTGATTAAAGCTTCTAACTCTAATTGCAAGAACTAAGAACATGAAGCCAGATTTACACAGATTGTGTGGGATTCTTATTGGAGAATTATTTTACATTTTAGGGCAATTGCTTGCTGTGGAGAGCTGTGCAACAGTTTCATTGTGCAATATTGCCTTAATAATACAATGCTGCTGTTGCTGGACTAGAGTTCCCAGCATGCCTTAACTTTAATAATATGTTACATTATTATGGGATTTGTAGTCTAGCAACAGTACAGCTGGGTCGAGCAGTGCAGTGTTTAGATCCCATTTAAGATAGGGATTTTGTGCTTTACATTTGTTTTTGTGCTCAAAATTGAACCCTATTGAGATATTCTCTGCACCAACACACAGAATTGCTCAGCATTCAAAAGAAGGTTTGTAGTGTTGTTAGACAGGCAATCGCTGTGTATGAGAACAAGTAAGAAATAAAGAACTGATAGGGACTGAGAAATTGCTTCACTGTGTATGAACTCCATATGAAAGCTAAGTCTAGTACTATTCTCTAAACTTGTTGCACCGGCATATTCATGGATACCCTGTCTGTTTTGTTTAAACGTATCACAATACTACATCCTTTGAGTGATGAGAAGTGTAAAGATAGGTATCCTGCAAGCTGGAACATTTTACATTTCTCTGACTATTATTTCTCCTCCAGTAGGTTAATCTCTAATATACATCAAACTGACTCATGTGGGACTTATATGATTCCAAATATCAGTGGCCCCTTGAGCTGTGCAATTGTTTATTTTTTTCCCTCATACAGGAAAATGATTCGATTTACCCAGTCCCGTGAAGTGAGTCTTGAGCTGGAAATAAACCTGCAGTTCTTTTGCATCTTGGCTGCTTTCTAATGGTCTTATGTTGATACCTGTGCTGAATGTGTCTTGTATGAGGTTGTTATATTAAAAAAATATAAAAATGTTATCCCATAGCACTTGTTCAGTAACCCTATGTAAAAAGAGGGGGGAAAGGAGATGCCAATACGGCTGTAGCTGTTGTGAAAAATAAAAGGTTTATAGGAATTTCACCGGTTCCTATTCATTCTGATAAATATAAGAAGCAGGGATTAGCACCAAATACAGATTGGTGACAAAATTCGCCTAACATTTGGCACCCCCAAGTGTGAAACAACTTTCCTTCTCCTTTAATGGTCATACATTTAAAAGATGAAAGAGTGTTTAGCGCGCATCCAATGTTGCACCACAGGTTGTTTTTATATATCCTGTTTAATATTTTTTTCAATGTCTATTTGCTTGTCCACAATATACAATAAGGGGCAGATTCCCTAAAGGGTGAAGTGACTAACACTAGAGAAAATTCACTAGTGTAACATCATTTCGTAACTACGCCGATTCCCTAACAGGCGCAGGCGTCCCTTCGCTAGCGACTAACGTCAGGTTAATTTTCTCACTGGCGAACGGACGTAACTCACAAATTCACTAAGATGCGGATTTTACTGAACGTTACCTCTTGCGTCAGACTTGCCTTCGCTACCTCAGACCAGGTGAAGTGCAATAGAGTGGATAAGAATTCCTCAATTTTTTGTTGAAAATTTTTCTAAGTCCCAAAAAACGCTGGAATCTTTTATAGCCTGCAAAAAAACATAATTTTTTTTGGGTAACGGGGTTCCCCCCTACATTTCCTACCATATGGCACATAAACTTTACACTGGGCTCATGTGTAGGACATTATAACAACTATATTTTATTTATTAAGGTTCCCTGGGCTTGTGTAATGTAATGTATTTGCTACAACATATGCGTCCATTCAACTTTCACTTCCTGCCGTATGCAAATTAGCCAACGCTAGCGCAACTTTGCTTTGCTTGCTGAATTAATGCTAGCGCAACTTTGCCAGCATTCAGCGCCCTGGACGCAACTTCGCATCTTATGGAATTAGCATTGTCCTGGTGAATTTACGCCTTGCAAAGTGTTGTGATGGCTGCGAATCCGTCACTGGCGAAATTTCGCCGCTTAGGGAATTTGCCCCTCTGAGTCCTCTCAGACACTGAATTTTATACACAAATGTTGTGAGAAGTGCAGGTTAATCTATGCTTGATGTCATAAGCCTTCCCACTAGGGGGATTGCAAAATCTATGCACTGTGATCAGAGTATTGCACATAATGCAATTCCTATATTTGAATTTTTTTTTTGTGTTCCTTGCTGTGTATCATTGTATTTGCTTACCCGGTCCGCAATTGAAAACAGATGGATAACAGTTCCTTCAGATTTGTATTCCTTCTGAACCCAATATGAATCTCTCTTATTTATTGTATTTAATTCTATATCAGTGTAGGGGAGCTATAGGAGAGGAGTCTGCACCCCTGTGAACTGACAGGAAGGAAGTGCTGCAGAGGAAGGCTGGGAGAGTGAAAGCAAGGTGCCACAAGGTCCCAGATATCACGGTGTGAAAAATCAGTAGGGAACCCCCTATTAAGAGTGTAGAAGGAAATGGGGTGCTTGTCAGGGCTCTGAAGAGCAAACTGTGCTCTTTTCAGGGCACAGAAAGCCAAAGGCAGACCTTCTCATGACATAAGTGCCACATTTCACAGCCCAGTCTGTCCTGATCCTGGGTGGAGGCTGGCCAACTCATAGGGGGTTATTTACTAAAGTCCAAGAGGCACATTTACTTAGCTCGAGTGAAGGATTAGAATAAAAAATACTTTTCGAAGTATTTTTTTGGCTACTTCAACCATCGAATTGGCTACTTCGATCTTCGACTACGACTTCAACGCGAACGATTCAAACTAAAAATCGTTCGACTATTCGACCATTCGATAGTCGAAGTACTGTCTCTTTAAAAAAAACTTTGACCACCTACTTCGCCACCTAAAACCTACCAAGCACCAATGTTAGCCTATGGGGAAGGTCGATCGAACGATTTTTCCTTCAATCATTCGATCAATGGAAATGCGGTAAATCCTTCGACTTCGATATTCGAAGTCGAATGATTTTACTTCGACGGTCGAATATCGAGGGTTAATTAACCACCTACGTTAATTAACCACCTACGTTGAGGCCACTGAGAGCAACATACAAGGGGTTTTGAACAACATTCACAAGCCACTGGTTGTGGATCACTGGTATAGATTATGAAATGATCACATCAATATATATATATGTAAATATAGATCTAAATACCAATACCCCTTCCCTAACTATGATTCTGAAGTATAGGTATAGAACAAAGGGCTCCCAAGATGTTCTCCAATGGAGAGAGCATGAGCATCATTGAATGTTATAATGAATTGTTCATAAGTTATCTTTAGAAATATCATTAAAATAACACAGTAAAATATTTTCCACAATAGTTTTCCCCATTAAGGTACAACTATTTTTTAATGTTACATAGTTACATAGTTACATAGTTACATAGTTAAATTGGGTTGAAAAAAGACAAAGTCCATCAAGTTCAACCCCTCCAAATGAAAACCCAGCATCCATACACACACCCCTCCCTACTTTTGTAGGTGAATGACTCAACTTCTTTGAGCTTCAACTAACATTAAACCCTGTCATGCTTGGCACTTTGCAAACAGGGACCCTTAACCAATAATTCAAGACAATGTATCAAAATTGACTGTTCAGAGTGGGCCTCTGTGATCCTATATAGATAATAAATATTAAAATATGCTACAGAGAAAATTCTAAACTAATTCTTGGATCACAAAACTGTCTTCTACCATTGAATTTATTACAGCAGACTAATTGCCAGTTTATTACACATATTTCACACATATCACATATACTCTTGTCAGTTCTACAGCTTCCATGGATGTGATGTTCATTAGGACATTACCATGCTCCTTAAAGAATGTTCATTTTGCATATCTAACCATTTGTAAAAACACATTGTTTTGTTTGATTGAGCAATTACTATTTAATTCAAATTTGTGCATCAAAGCAGTAAAAAAATAAAACTGATAAATAAAATAAAAAAATAAAGTGCTGGCTGCATGCAAATTCTGTAATTTTGTATGCAAATTTATCTTTGGAAAATGGGCAAATGTCCTGTTTACAAAATATTAAATTAATATGCAAATTTTACGCAGCGCAGTAAGTCATTATGCCTGTTCTATAATTTTATTAGAATTTAGTCATTAAGCTATTCCGTAGCATTATAGAATGGGGAAAATACAAAAAAGTGACTTATACAATTCACAATACATGTTCACAAAACACACTGATACTTTCACTACTCAAGACCATTGTATTGACTTTCATTGTATCACCTTGAACCAGCAGGAACATTCATGTGTCAGGATGCAGTCTACTTATTTTTAAGTGATCATTGCCTGACATGTGAGCGTACTGCTACTTTGACACTCTTCTACAAATTTGGAAACTGAGCAGTGTGGCAAGCTGGCGGCTTGAACACGTAACTTTTTGGGGAATTAGTCAATGGTAGGCAGGCAGCATATGACAAAGGAGCATAAAGACAGGGACACACAGCTTCTTCCAGGAAAACACAGGTTTATTTTCCAACTTTAAACAAATAGTGTATTGTCCACAGACACAGGGGTGACCATTTTATCATTCAAACAAATCATAAAATAAAACCTAGCACATTGGGCACTAACTTCCAACTTTGAAACAGTCCCTGACTAGGCTGGGCCCCTTGTGGACTACCAGCAAACAAAACAATGTTGTGGCTCACCCCTGTACTCACAGTCTTTGAGTGAACTTTTTAGCCTCCTGGCTTTTCCTCAATGTCCCACACAGACAACAAATCTGGCTCTTAGTCACAGCCACGGGCTCCCTCTGCTTCATGCAGTATCAGGCTCCTCTGGGAGTTCCTAACACAGCCAGGTCTCCTACCTGCTGTGCCCTACTGAGAGACACACTCCCCCCATTCCAATTAACCTTAAATAGCCTTTCCACAGGACAGTTTTCCTGTGGAAGGTGAACTCCAATCTCTGGACTGGATCTGTGGAATGGAGTCCCTGGCTACTAAAGTCTTTAAACAGAGCACTGATTCTATATTTAATAACTCCCTTCCTGGAGCCTAGCTCAGTACCCGGCTAGAGTGACCTTTTTCCACCTTTTCCTAGTCACTCTACCGCAGCAGTTACATAGTTACATAGTTAATTTAGGTTGAAAAAAGACAAAGTCCATCAAGTTCAACCCCTCTAAATAAAAACCCAGCATCCATACACACACCCCTCCCTACTTTCACATAAATTCTATATACCCATATCTATACTAACTATAGAGTTTAGTATCACAATAGCCTTTGATATTATGTCTGTCCAAAAAATCATCCAAGCCATTCTTAAAGGCATTAACTGAATCAGCCTTCACAACATCACCCGGCAGTGCATTCCACAACCTCACTGTCCTGACTGTTAAGAACCCCCTACGTGGCTTCAAATTAAAGTTCTTTTCTTCTAGTCTAAAGGGGTGGCCTCTGGTACGGTGATCCACTTTATGGGTAAAAAGGCCCCCTGCTATTTGTCTATAATTTCCTCTAATGTACTTGTAAAGTGTAATCATGTCCCCTCGCAAGAGCCTTTTTTCCAGAGAAAACAACCCCAATCTTGACAGTCTACCCTCATTATTTAATTCTTCCATCCCTCTAACCAATTTAGTTGCACTTAGTCTCTGCACTCTCTCCAGCTCATTTATATCCCTCTTAAGGACTGGAGTCCAAAACTGCACTGCATACTCCAGATGAGGCCTTACCAGAGACCTATAAAGAGGCATAATAATGTTTTCATCCCTTGAGTTAATGCCCTTTTTTATGCAAGACAGAACTTTATTTGCTTTAGTAGCCACAGAATGACACTGCCCAGGATTAGACAACGTGTTATCTACAAAGGCCCCTAGATCCTTCTCATTTAAGGAAACTTCTCACACACTGCCATTTAGTGTATAAATTGCATTTATATTATTTTTGCCAAAGTGCATAACCTTGCATTTATCAACATTGAACCTCATTTTCCAGTTTGCTGCCCAGTTTTCCAGTTTAGACAAATCACTCTGCAAAGTGGCAGCATCCTGCATGGAACCTATAGTTCTGCACAATTTAGTATCATCTGCAAAAATAGAAACAGTACTTTCAATGCCCACCTCCAGGTCATTAATAAACAAGTTGAAAAGCAAGGGACCTAGTACAGAGCCCTGTGGTACTCCATTAACAACACTGGTCCAATTAGAAAATGTTCCATTTACCACCACTCTTTGTAGTCTATCTTTTAGTTGAAAAAAATACTAGAAAACATCCTGTATGCAGTTGCTCCAAAATTGTCCTAGTTGTATTATTGAGCTGTAAAGACTGAACCAAATTCTCCTAAAATGTATTTCAAATCACTAACTCATCAACCAAAAATTAAGTCAGTAAATCAGAAAGCTCCAAATTATGGGAAGATCATCTTCCACAGAATCCATTTTAATCAAATAATTCAAACTTTTGAAAATAATTTCCTTTTTCTTTGTAAAAATAAAACAATACATTGCACTTGATCCCAACTCAGATATAATTTATTCTTATAGGAGGCAGGAAAATCATATTGGGTTTAATCAATATTTTAAAGATTTTATTTGTAGACATATAAGAAGACACAAACTAGTCACAATGCATATATAATTTAATTATTACACATATACTGCAAATGTAATGATTGCATGTTATATTATGCACTTCATTTGTCTTATTATTTATATAATACAACTTAACAGATAAAGAATCAATGGGAGACCTGAGCTTGTTTCCCTGCAACTAGACGGTCTTATCTGGGGGTGATGGGTGACATTGACACTCGGAGTGTGTTTCTTATATCCAGTCTGCTCCGTAATCTCGTTTTAGTTGCTGTCTCTGTAAAAAATCGTACTTCACCAAGATAGGATGTTGGAAATTAAGGCAGGGTTTCAGTGCTTTTGTGGTGATTTTAGGATATCCCACCTTGACTCTATTCCAGAATGTGTGGAGATTTGAAGTTGTCTCAAACATACTTTTAAGGCCACCATCAATTGCGATCTGAAGCAGTTGATCCTCTTCTAACACGGACAAAGCCGATTCACCTGGCTTGTTCACAAATGGGTTGCGGATCCATTCCTTCCCAGTTCGGGGGTCTTTAGTGGTTGGGAAGTAATGCTCAAACTGTCTTGAAAGCTGAGATAGGTGATCCTGCACCAACTGGGAGAGTGAAGGACCAGGCTCAGTATCTTCCAAAATTCCTACTAATGTCTGAAACATCCCAATATTCACTCATCTTCCCCATAATTCCAGTTTGGCTTTGAATGCAGCCACTCTATCTGCCGACTTGAAAACAGTTGTCATTTTCCCCTGAAGTGACAAGTTGAGTTCATTGAGCAGGTTGAATATGTCACACAAGTAAGCAAGTTTTGTGACCCATTCTGTGCTACCGAAATGTGCTGCCAGTGGTGACTGTTTTTCTAACAGATATCTCTGGAGCGGCTCTCGTAACACAAAGACTCTGGCCAGTGAACTACTCTTAGAAAGCCATCTTACTTTTATGTATAAGAGAAGTTGTTTGTGATCTGCATCCATATCCTCACAGAGCTGCTCGAACAGACACGAGTTAAGAGCATGTACTTTTATGTGGTTGATCACAGCATCAAATGTGCTTTGTTCGCGTCAGACGTACACTGCGTCCATGTCAAACTCATTGGTTCGGCGGCCCTGTTAAGCTAAGCCCATGGCCGGTACTGGTCCGCGACCCAGTGGTTGGGGATACCTGTTTTAACCCATAAAGATGGTTCTTTACAGGAATGACAGTGAGGTTGTGGAATTTCCTTTCCGGTTGATGTTGTGATGGCTGATTCTGTTAATGCTTTTAAGAGTGGCTTGGATGATTTCTTGGACAGACATAATATCAAAGGCGATTGTGATACTGAATTCTATAGTTAGTATAGTTAAGGGTATACATAATTTATGTAAGTGTATGAAGGGGTGTGTGTATGGATGCTCGTTTTATTTGGAGGGGTTGAACCCGATTCAACTATGTAACTATGAAAATACTCCAGCTAAAACCTGTCGAAATCACGTCGAAGTGAATGGCAGATGTCCTTTTTACAACTAGAAGATTTTCCTTTGTTTCGTTTTAGAGCTTTTTAGGTGTTGATGCTGGCTCAATACGTAAAAGTCGTAGTTATTGTGCAACAAGTCATAAAAGTTGCAGTTTTTGCGACTTTTCCCATTCTTACTTTTACAGTTTGGATATTTTAATAAATTTTATGACATTTGTAGTTTTATAGATAGTGAGTTTAGTCATGGTTTCAAGAACCTCTAAAACTCACTAATATTGGCTGTTGATAAATAGGCCTCTAGACTTTCTATAAACTTTCCTATGACCAAGTTGCAATAGAAAACAAGTTAAATTAGGGGCTAAAAATGCTTCTCAAATACAAATAGTTTTCAGCATATCTTTATCTCCAGTTTTATAGTAGGCTCACCTCCTTATGGTTGCATCAAAAAGACCAGGGTATTCATCAATAGTAAACTGTGAAGGAAGCCACAAAACTGCAGAACTTTGCTGCTACTTTTTATTGTACGACATGTTTCGGATCACATGGACCCTTTCCCAAGACACTTGAGAAAGGGTCCATGTGATCTGAAACATGTTGTAGAAAAAAAAAAGTAGCAGCAAAGTTCTGCAGTTTCGTGGCTTCCTTCACAGTTTACTAAAAATGCTTCTGTGCAGAACAAACCTAAAGCTTTTCCATATTTATAAAACAAGCTGCACTTGTGCATATTGGTATCCTGTATTAGTTATTAAACATAAACAATGTTTTAGTACATATGGCACAGGGGGTCCAGCACATACATATATATGTGCAAAGCATGGCCTTTCTTCAACACATGATTAAAAAGGCAACCACAGATAATATCCGTTCTCTTCCAGAATATGCTCGATTACACAGGAGATTAAAAAACCTTATTACACATATCCGGCACTTACTTATCCAAATTCTGATTTCTAATAAAATTTGCATAATTCACAACTGGAAAAACGCCTCTTTGCCTGAACTAAAATGGATGATCAACTTAATAAACTCGAATGCTTTATTAGAAGACATGATAGCCAGAATTAATGACTCATTGAATGCTTATAATAAGATTTGGGAGAAATGGTGATGGTAATATTCCTATGGGAGAATGATATGAAAGGCTTCCATTAGTTTCCTTTATTAATATTTGAGATGTTCCATAACCATGGAATTTTACTGATTATTGTTCCCCCTTTGTTACAGCTGCTTTCTGTGGGCACTTTTTTATATTTTAACATAAACTAATTTGATTGTTATTATTCCTGTTCACACAACATTTTTCTTTTGGTATCATAAAACTTTTAATCAAAGGACTTTTTTTTTTTTTTAAAAAAAAAGGGTTTTTTTTAGCTGAGGTTTTGATCATCAAACCTGTAGAATGTATTAAATGTAACTTGTAAATTTGTATAAAAAAAGTTTTGTTAAGCTATGACTTTTCACTGTGTCTCAGGTCAGAAAGTCTCAAGGGAAGAGGTCGCTCCGGGACAGGAGTTAAAAAAAACCAGGGGCGACTGACAGATCGGCTCAGTCAAGTTGACAATATCAGTCACTGCTCTTTCATCCCACTCCTGCCTTCCCCACGAGTCTTCAACACGCCCTTTGATTTACAGCCGCTCTCTGCATTTTCTGAAGGGGCCCCTTTTCCCTTTCAAATGCAAATCTTCACAAGCCTTAATTAATCAGATTTCAATTTCCTTTAATTTGACAAGATAACCATCTCTCTGCCTCTCTTTCTCTGTAACCAGAGAGAAAAAGGCAGCCGCTGCTGGGAGATTTCGCTCTTATTTTAGCTTTTCTTTTGCGCCTTGTTGGCTCTCAAGCAGAAGTCATTATCAATTAGCCTAATTTGCATATTTATTAGGTTAATGGGCCCCATTGAATCTTTTTACTGTGGGGGGTACTTAGGGGGTGGGGAGTGGGATTTAATACAGCTAATTTTGTCGGCATTTTTAGTAGTAGTTTAAACAATTTCATTGATGAAGACTTGCAGTGGAGTAAGCTTTTTTACAGAATGATACAAGAAGGAAACAAATATCAACAGCAGATAAAGTATTGTCTTGCATTAAAAAGGGCATTGACTTGAGGAATGAAAACATAATTTTGCATCTTTATAGGTCCCTGGTAAGTAGGGATGGGCAAATTTGACCCATTTAGTTTCGCCAAAAATTCAAATTGTCGCAGACGCCCATTAAAGTCTATGGGCATCAAAAATTTTTTTTTGACGCACTTCTTTTTTTGTTGCACGGTGCTATATAAGTCTATGGGTGTCAATTCCACTACGAAACAAGGCAAAAAAAATTGCCCATCCCTACTGTTAAGGCCTCATCTGGAGTATGCAGTGCAGTTTTGGGCTCCAGTCATTAAGAAGGATATTAATCAACTGGAGAGTGTGCAACTAGTCTGGTTTAAGGTTTGGGAGACTTTTTTTTTAAAAAAATAAAGCCTATAAAAAAGCTCCTTTTTAGATAAAACATGAAACCCAAATTCTTTTTTTATCAAAACATCCATACCTGTTATAAACACATTTAAAAATCACAACAGTCAATCATTATTTGTCTCACAATCTCTCACATATTTTTGCTTTTCATGAAGATATTGTGGTATCACCTTGACAAAAAAGACTGTGCCAACACAGAAAGTCAAGGTCCATAGGAAGAAACTAGTGATGCATCCTGCCAAGGATAAAGTACAGGACACTGATATTGCTTTAGAACAAAATCAGGATGCTGGTTTAAAATCGTTATTTCAACAGCGTCTAAAGAACTTTGAGGCAAATGAAAAGGGACTTGTGCCACCCTTTTATCTATTTCAGAATGAGAAATTGTATAGAATAGGTGTTCATCCCAAGACAGGAGAACAAGTAGAACAGTTGGTGGTACCTGCAAACATTCAGAGAGCAAATAGTGAATTTGGCTCATAATGTTCCCATAGCTGGTCATTTAGTTTACAAGAAAACCTTAGCTAGAATCCTTTACCGATTCTACTGGACAGGGGTGTATGACCATGTTATAGCTTATTGCCGTTCTTGTCCAGAATGCCAGAACATGGCTTCTGTTCTTCCTAAAGTTACCACTTCTAATTATAGATGAGCCATTTAATACTGTTGCCATGCATATAATTGGTTCATTGGAAAAAAGCTCAAAAGTTAACCGGTTCATTCTTACAATAGTGGATTACTGCACAAGGTATCCTGAGGCAATACCAATGATATCCATTACGGCTAAAATTGTTGCTGAATTGGTTTTGAATGTTTTAGTAGAGTTGGGTTACCAAAACATATCCTTACTGATCATATGCTTATTGATCATATCCTTACAGATCAAGGTAGCAATTTTGCATATAAACTTTTGGGTATTAAGACACTCAAATGGCCTTGTAGAAAGTTTAATCAGACTTTAAAGAAAATGCTTAAGAAATGTGTTCATAATAATCCAAAACAATGGGATAAATGGTTGCCATTTCTCTTATTTGCATATTGAGAAGTGCCACAAGAGACAACAGGTTTTAATCCCTTTGAACTCTTATATGGCAGACGTCCCAGAGCTCTTCTAGATGTGATAAAAGAAGTATGGGAAAATAAATCTGGTCATCAGAAAAATGTAATTGATTATGTGTTACAAATGGGGGAGAACCTGGTAAAAGTAGCACATGAAAATGTTGTGAAGGCAAAAACAGATCAGAAAAAATTGTATGATTAGCATTACAGTAGTAAGAATTCCTAGCAGTGAAAATAAACTATTGGTTAAATGGCAAGGTCCTTTGTCAATGACTTGAGGCAGCTGGGAAATTGACAATATGCCCCATGTCAGATTTCAAAATTGAATATATAAAAATCTGTTTGCCCTTTTGAGAAATGGATTTCAGTGCAGAATTATGCTGGAGCATTAACAGATTCATTTTGAAAAAAAAATTTTTCCCCATGACAGTATCCCTTTAAGATAACTGCTGAAAATAAAGTTAATGAAATTCTAAAATTAGGGGTTATTGAACCATCCAAAAGTCCTTGGTGTTCCCCAGTAGTGATGGTTGGTACAAAAGACGGAACAATGAGATTTTACATTGATGTCAAATATAAGGAGAAAACTGCTTTCATAGTGCCAAGTGGTTTGTATCAGTTTAAAGCAATGCTGTTTGGACTACATGGTGCTCCAGCCGCTTTCCAAAGGGCTAAGGACAAACTCCTATGAGACTATGTGGGATATAGTGCTGCTTATTTGAATGATGTTGTTATCAACAATAAGTCATGGGTAGATCATTTAGATCACTTGAGGAAAGTAATTGATCAAATAAAGCAGGCAGGTTTTACCATTAATCCAAAAAAATGTTCAATGGGTTTCCAGGGAACCTATTATCTTTGTTTTATTTTGGGTAATGGTAAAATAAAACAAGAAGTCTTAAAATTCCAAGCTATTTGAGCTGCCAGCATTCCAGCTACGAAGAAAGAAGAATTTTCTGCCATAGGTACCCCACTGACTGACTTAACAAACAAGAGAATGTTACATGGTCAGTAGGATGTGAACAGGCTTTTTAGAAAATAAAAGGAGCAAGTTTTACAAAGCCAATTTATTGTACAAATTGATGCGTCACAGGTAGGACTGAATGCAGTCCTTAGTCATGAGATAGATGGTAGGGAACACCCTTTTCATAAATGGAAAACTGTTCCCTCGTAAACAGAGATACTCAACTATTGAAAAAGAAGGTCTTGCAATCAAATGGGCGTTGTAAGCTTTACGCTATTATTTACCAGGGAGAGAGTTTACTTACTAATTACAGATAATCATCCTCTAACTTGGATTCATATTATGAAAGACAAAAATGCTAGAATCACTAGGTGGTATCTTGCATTACAATAGTTTAAGTTTAAGATTGATCATAGATCAGGGAAGAAGCACCAGAATACATACATTTGCTCAGATATGGTGCTGAGGTAGAGATATTGGTGGAAGGACAGGCTTCCTTTTAAAGGAGAAGGAAACCCTTTTGGTACAAAACTCCTTCCTCCCATAGGCCCCCCTCCCTCCATCCCCGACCTACTTCCCCCCCCCCTCCCTCCATCCCCGACCTACTTCCCCCCCCCCGGGCAAATACCCCTAACTTGCTACTTACCCCTCAGCGCAGATCCTCTCCTGTGGAGTTCGCAGACGCCATCTTCCGTGCAGTCTTCTTCCTGGATTCCCCGGCGTTTGGCAGCGCATGCGCAGTAGGAGCATTTGCAGTAGGAGCATTTGCCGGTTCAGCTCTACTGCGCATGTGCCGAAAGTCACAACATTTTCCGAATTCTTTTTTGGGCAACTTTGTGCGCATGCGCAGTAGATTCCAATCGGCAAATGCTCCTACTGCGCAAACACCAGGGAATCCAGGAAGAAGACCATACGGGAGAAGATGGCGCCTGTGAACTCCACGGGAGAGGACCTATGCTGAGGGGTAAGATGCAACTTAGGGGCATTTGCCCGGGGGGGAGGAGGTTGGGGGGCCTACGGGGGGGAGGAGTTTTGTACCGAAAGATTTTCCTTCTCCTTTAAGGAAGGAAGATGGGAATTGTGATGATTTCATCTGTATGTAATGTGTGCTAAAATCGGTTTTACTGATTTTAATGCAAGCGTTCACATAGACTGACAGACTTATTCTGGGTGAATGGTGTAATTTCTTTCTATTACTTTTCCCTTTTCTCCATTAGTATGGCCACCTAAAGTACTTCTCTTTCTTTACTCTGAATCTATCAGCACCTGTGAGATATGCATTTAATAATCTACTTTATGTTAGAAACCTTAGATGTATTGTGTGTTACATTTAAACATGTAAGGTAAATGCTAAAGCATATGTATGTATTGGAAATGTAATGCATTTAAAATACAGCTTAACTGAAAGTGTAGCTTTAAACTTAAAAGCATAACCATACCTGTGATCCAGCTGGATGTGGTGGCTTGCATCTCTAAGAGGCAGGCCAGCAGCAGTTCCTGGAATTTAAAGGAAATGCTAAAGTGCATTGTGGGAGTTCTTACTCCTATAAAAGTTTGGAGGGATGTGCAAGCAGGGAGTCATTTGTAAAGCACAAGTTGGAAGTGCTGGTTCTAAGAAGAGCTGCTGTTTGATATGAATATCAGTTTTTCTTTTTCGTAACAAAGTCTGCTTTGCAAGTCTCTGAACTGTGTTAAATAAGATTCTTGCTTATTTGTTTTTTTATGGAGGTTTGCAAAATAAAACAAACCTCTGATTTTTTTTTCCATCAAGACAAGAGGTTTTTTTGAGAACATTTCCCCATGCCGCACACCCTGCCTGTATGCTTCAGTTACAGCAATCACTTTCCTTTCATTTCTACACTTCCTTGATGTTGCTGCCCTATGCACATGCCCCTTCAACGCTCACCAATTATAATTGTGTAACCTGTGGGCAGAAGGTCCTCATTTCTTCACTGGAATCAGTGGGCTTTTTTTTCTCTGCTTTTTTTCTCATGCCAAATGGACATTTTATATTGCATTTTTTCCTAAGCCCAAAAAAGTGCAGATGAAACAAGTGCATGGTGAAATATTAGTCCAAATTTGCCATTTCTTTTTACTTTCATGAACACTCATATTTTACTATACATCTGTATCAACTGAAATAATGTATTCATCCCTAGTGAAGGGAGCTTGGCTGTGAGTGCAACACCATATACATCAAATCTTATATGGGAAATAAGTATTATTAGTGCTGTTCTGTTTTATGGCCTACCTGATATTTAACACCAGGAAATTATAATACACTTTGCTGATCTTAAATAGTTACAATTGTACCTTTGCTTATCTAATTATTTACAATTGTGCAGTCGCTAAGTATTCTGGGCTCTCTGACAAAAGCCTCTCATCTAATTAAGTTTTAGAAACTTTGTAGTATTTTCTGGTTCAAGTATAGGAGAAGGAAGAGGAACTCCGGCAGTATTACTGCAAACACCTCTTTATTCCAGAAGATGAAAGGGAAATATGGGATATTTCAGTAAGAAACCGGAACTGCTTTCAAAATCAGGACTGTCCTGCAGAAAACGGGACAGTTTGAAGGCATGTACCTATTACGAAAAACAAAATAATCTGAGCAGGCCTGGACTGGGATTCCAAATAGGTCCTTGCTTTTCAAGCATATAGAGGCCCAAACAGCCCCCACCAGCCCAATAAATAGTAACTGTCTATGGCATCTCTAGTATTTGCCAGAACTGCCAGATTTCTAGTCCCAGCCTGAATCTGAGAGTTCCATTCACCACAATAGACTGTTTGGGACTTTGCTTATTCTCCATATAAAAGGTATCTGTATTCAGTAGAGTTGATAATAGTAATTACTTCGATCTTAAAGAAAAAGTATGTCAGGTATCATAAATTAAATTTTTGTGTATTACTGTACTATTAGTTTTATACTTTTATATCTATCAATTCAGAGGTATCAGCTTTGGTTGAGATTTCATAGCTGTAATCTCAGTGCTATTGTAATGTGGGAAACCCAGTTTAACTTTGATTTTGATGCTTTTGTTCCGTGTGGTTTGTAGGGTGCTTGTTATCTGAATATAGTAAGAGAGTAGGAACCAATAACTGCTAAATCTGACATTCACAAGCTAATGTACAAACCTGAACTCACTTGAAAATGTGCCTGAATTTCTTAAGCAAAGTCATTGATTTTTGTCTCAGAGTGTAATCTCCTGTAAAACAAATTGTAGGATGTGAAAAAACTGGGAATGTTTGATATTTGAAAAAAATGTGTAGGTAAATTATATTTAACCTTCCCTTGATGGATTATACCTATAGGTAGGTCTGTAGTCAAGGGTGGGTGGTAGTTTTGACAGGATAGTTCATACATTATTATTTTAGGCTTAGCAAGAAACTGAACAAGAATTACACAAGGATAAAGTATTTTTAAACATTTCTTGCATATAGAGCTGAGCACCTCTCATCTGTAATGGGAGATTTACCCCAATGCACAGTGTTGCTGCGTCATAAGAGAAACAATATTTTGGTAAACACCTAATAATCATCCAACTAACTCCGTGGGCTCCAACAGGACCCAATCCCAATTTAAAAAAGTTTTAAAAAAGTAAACCAATGTGCTAAAAGGAGAAGTGAATCCTAATACAAACTTAAGGAAAAAATATACAGAATGCTCCTGCCATCTACATGAATTTCCCATTTTTTGTAGTTTCTAAAATATTAGCAGTTTTATGAGATAATGTTATATTTAGGGCTTCCGTTTACTAAAGTGCGGTAAAAATATGCACACAAAATATAGACAAATTTGTCGCCAAATATGTTTTCGCCAGTTTACTAACCTGCGTTAAATTTGTTTATTTTCTTGTGAAAAAAATATGTTTTCGCCAGTTATCGCATTCACTGAAAATAACGCTACGTACACATTAGCGCCTGGTTTACTAAATAGCGAAATGTGCAAAAGACAAAGTTTACGCAAGAATATTCGCAAAATTTTACCGCCACCTATGTAGTGGCGTAAAAGTATTTTTTCACCAGAAAATTCTCAAGGGGCAGGAAATATCCCATTATACTTTTTTTTTTATCCATCATTCTTTGCTGACAGGAGAGAGATATGTAGCTATTGCTGACAGGATGTTTTGGCTTCTGCTTCTATCTGTTGCAACAGCAGCAGTTTCAGCTCAGAGGCGTATTATTGGCAGCGGGCATCACAGTCCAAGGATTCGTCAGCCTCTACGCTTTTTTGTTTCATTGTGATTGGCTACATTAAACTGTGCATTTCTATGAAGCAAAGAGATTGACTGGGTTTATATGATGCAGACATGTTTGATTGGTGTTACTCTGTTAATGTTGTTGGATGATCATCATCAGTCAATAAAGTTTATGAGTTTTGAAGATACATTTCTGGCCATAAATGTCACAGTAAAAATTGCCATAATAACTGCCATAAAACAAGACTATTTTACAGCATAAATATTTGCAAAAATGCAATTTGTCACCAGAAAATTCGCAACTTGCTAAAATTACCGCTAACGTAAGCTGGTTTGTTAACGTAGTTACCGCGACTTCTAAATGCATCGCTGTTTAGTAAACTTAGTCGCTGCAAATATTCTGGCGGAAAAATATTGTCATCGATAACATGCGGAAACTTAAAGTCAAATTTACCGCATTTTAGTAAACGGACCCCTTAATCTTACTTTGAAGAATTACTGTATACCTATAGATAGGTCTGTACTCAATGGTGGGTGGTGGTTTTGACAGGATAGTTAAACTATGTTATTATTTTAAGCTTAGCAAGAAACTGACAGACAATATGTATCCAATGTTGCGTGCACTTTCACAGACCAGCAGAGGATGGTGGTTAAGAAGAAAGAAACTTTATTTCCCCAACACTCCTAATGCGTTTCATGTGGTCTCACACATACTCATATCATGCTCTGTGTTGTTGTCAGTTACTGAGCTTAGTTACCCACTCACAATATACTGTATATACATAATATAAATTTCACAATATAAGGCTGATTAGTACATAATATAGATAATTGCTACATGGTAGCACAGAAACAAGTGCAACTAGCATCAGAATTTAATAATCAGCCTTGTAGCATCAGCTTATATTACAGACCAACCTCTTTTTCTGCTTGATACTTTGCAACAATCCCTAAGTTTAGCTTCTCAACAGCTGCTCAGAGCCCACTTTGTGAGTGAGTGTATGTGTCACAGACATGTTCCAAGATGGTGACCCCCTTTGACAAGTTCTGGATCATTGCGGCTATTGAGAAGCTGAAACTTTAGGCTGGTGCAATAAGTTCAGTATGTAACATATGATATTTTTAACAATATTTACTATAAGGGTTTAGCTCTCCTTTAAGCAGTGATCCATAGTACAGTATTTCAATGGATTTCATTGATTTCCCAATGATTGGTCAGAGTCAGAGTAGTATACCTACATTGAAATATATACTGTTATCATATAGCTTGAATATGTCAGTGGGAGCAAAGTGAGATTCTATATCATTAATGATTATAAACTATTTACAAATAATTTTATTACATGTAGATCCAATGATGCAGCATAATCAAGAATTACTTCCTTGTCTTCTGTGCAATTTATTTGCAAGTTTTCTAAGTTCACATAACTTGTAATTTAGGAATGGTACAATAATCAAAATGTAAAAAAAAAAACATATTTAAAATTGAAAGTGCTTTCTTTTACAAATGAACTTCTTTTGACCAATCTGCCACACTGCCATTTCAGTAAAAGCAAAATTCCATTTACCTTAATATAACATTTCAACAGTGATGTGAATATTCCATTTCAATAAACATTCAGTTTATCAAAACATTTAATTTTACTAACCACTCCATTTACCTGAACATTTCAGTTCACTAACATTCCGGTTACATTAACTTAACGTTTATTTAAACATTACATACACTTTTCAGAAAGAATTCCATTTGCCTGAATATTCATTTCACTAAAGACTCAACTTACCTCAATATTCAATTTACTTGAACTTCCAGTTTACGTGAAAATTCCAGTGTATTAAATATTCAGTTTGCTGAAACATCCCTATACTCAAAACTTCTACCCAATCCTTTATTTCTGTTTACTTTTCTGTTTATCTGTCTCAACATTTCACCTTAGTAACATTCTGGCCGTTCTCTTACAAGCCTTTCATTTGCATGCTATATATCAAGTTCAAAAGAATTCATGGGTGGTTAAAGGCAGGTATAAATTACAATGGCATTATAAATAATGACTCCATTTCACATTACAAAAAAATTCACAAAACTGGAAGAAAAACTTGTAAATTGCCAAAAAATTGGCAGACTCATACTACGCATGCACCGCCAAACGCCGCAGAATCCAGGAAGAAGACCGCATGGGAGAAGATGGCACCCGTGAACTCCACGAGGGAGGACCTGCGCAGAGGGGTAAATAGCAACTAACGGGCATTTGCCCGGGGGGGGGGGAATGTGCCGAAAGGGTTTCCTTCTCCTTTAACACTAAGAGCCAGCCTGGGATTTCTCCCTCTCTCCTGTGAGTGTTCCTGCTGATCTATTTGAGTAGGGAGCTAGGGGTGTCACCTTTAGAATATTTACCCATATAGGGAACCCCAAAGCCAGAGCACAAGGAGTTAGTTAACCTTTCCCATTCAGCCATCATAGTGAATGGAATTAGTGCAGCTGCCTGAACTATTGCTAGGGAAGTATTCCCTGTACGAAAGATAGGACTTCAGCCCTATAGTGAGTTTCTAGCATGTACACTGGATCTAGGTTTTCCACCTTACTGGATTTGACCCGGACCACCCGGTTTACATAAGGGCTGCCCGGGTCAAGACAGTCTGCCCGGAAAGGAAAACCAGGCAGGATCTCCCCTGATTGACATGGCGATCAGCCAATTGTACTTCATAGCCCCGCCCATGTGACATAGCCATGCCCACAACATCAATGGCTCTCCCAGCTAATTCATGGTCCTGCCCCCAACCAGGATACACAAGGGTGGCAACCCTAACTGGATCTGGACTGTGGATTACCCATCAGCCTCCATGACACATGCAGTTGAACTCCTCAGGATTTAAGGAAGCCTTCTCCTACACCAGCATTCCAAGTTCAGTGTGGATTAAAGCTGCCAGACTGCTCCCCTTCATCTGCTCTGCCTCATAGGTTTTTTTTCCTTCCAATTCCACTGGGAGTTGGTGAGACTTTTACTTTACACATCCTGGGGCGTCAATCAATCTGGTGTTGCAACACATACCTCTGATCATACTACATGGGCTATACCTCTGCAGACCATAGTGTGTACACTCAGCATTCTTCTGCTTTTAAACAAGTGACCTGTAATTGGTTGCTATGGGTTACTGCTCCTTGGCAAAGTTAGTGCCTTTTATTACATAACCCCCTATGTTAATTCACGGTTTTCATTGAACTGCTCCTACATCTTCTTATTAATATATTTCAATTCACTACATATTGTGTGGTTTATTGTCTGTGACATTGTGTATGGTAATCACTGCTGCTGCAGTTCCCAGGGAGTTATATTTACACCAATACCTGGTTGTAGCACTGGGTGGAGGTGCTTAACCTATCCAAACCCCGCAAATCTCCCACTTAGTGGAGGCTTGGGATCTATACTGTTAGTGCCCTAGTGTGGTCCTGGAAATTAGTGCCAGGAAAGAGTTTTCATATTATATCAAGTCTATCATACTTTTCAGTGGTATATGAGAATGTTGTGCTTCATCTTAAATGTTTTTTTAAACCCAAACAATAGTGGAGAGCCCTGTAATCCTGGTACAGTTATTCTATTCTATTCCCTGAAAGAAGGGTATCTACTTCCTAAGCAAGGCAATAATGTTCTAACAAGGAATCAAGGGTAATTTACTAACCCTGTGCACATTTTCCCCAGTATAGTGAACCATAGTATTAGCTTTCATAGAGCACTCAAAATATAAACTATACTTCATTAATAGCTATCATATTATTTGAGTATGAGAAAAACTATTTCATAAAACCAATGACTCAGAACAATTAGATATGAAATAATACTCAGTATGAGTGTATTTAAGTTGGCACATTTTTCACAGTCATGTTCAATTAGAGATAATGTTCTTCTGTAGGACATAACAAAGGGTTTTGACCATGGGGGGGGGGGTGAACTGTGTTTAAGCTCTTGTTAGCAATGTTTATTGTACAATACAACAACAATGCATTTAAAAAAACATAGAAACAATTACTTTTTCTTGATACGATTATTTCTTTGATGTAACCATGGAATCAGATCATGATGACCACATGGGGTGATTAATTCTGTATATAATTGCAGGTATGGGAGGCATTATCCAGAAAGCTCCAAATTTCAGAAATGCCATCTCCCATAGACTCCATTTTATCCAAATAATCCACATTTTAAAAAAAATAAGTTTTCTATGTAATAAAAGAATACCTTGTACTTGATGCAAACTAAGATATAATTCATCCTTATTGGAAGCAAAATCAGCCTGTTGGGTTTATTTAATGTTTAAATTATTTTCTAGTTGCCTTAAGGTACAAAGATTCAAATTACAGAAAGATCCATTAGCCAAAAAACTCCAAGTCCTGAGCATTCTGGATAATAGGTCCAATACCTGTACAGCGCTTTGACTTATTAATTTGAAAAAAGGTGACTTTGAAATGACTTATTCTTGAATCAAGATTGTTGAATAAGAGGCAACTTCTGTATTTATTTTGGGCTAGTCCACACGGGGAGATAGCCCTGCGTTTGCAGTCGTGGCGACAAAGCGCCGCGCCAGTCGCCGCGACCGGCGCAGGCGACAGTTTTGTATGGGCACCTATGTAAAAACGCCTGTGCTAACCACACGAGGCGATGCGCTTTTCAACAGTCGCCTGAAAAAGCCTGGCGAGGCATTTTCAGGCGACTGTTGAAAAGCGCATCGCCTCGTGTGGTTAGCACAGGCGTTTTTACATAGGCGCCCATACAAAACTGTCGCCTGCGCCGGTCGCGGCGACTGGCGCGGCGCTTTGACGCCGCGACCGCAAACGCGTGGCTATCTCCCCGTGTGGAATAGCCCTTTAAAGTTCTCCCTGGGAGCTATCTTGAGGATCTCGATAAGCAGAGTTTAGATACCGGTCATTAAGGGATCATCTTTTTTAGGAGGCAATTTCATAGCAGTCACAAATTTTGCACCAGGTCTAAAATCCTCAGCAACCAATGATACCATCACATTCAAAGAGGTAACCAGCAAATGCTACTTAATGTTTTCTATGGGTTACTAGGCCTTGTGTTAACTTTGTGTTTATTACATTAACTAACATATTTATCAAAATCCCAAATTTTCTGATAATTTTATTAAAAAAAAGTCAAAGCAATTTGACTTTATTTATTAACAAAAAAACATGATTTAATGGGAACTGGACAAAAAACTCAATAGAATCGAGCGAAAATCCAAATATTACAAGTTTTTTACGTATTTATTTTTCTGAATCACGTGATTTTTCCTGGCTTTTTCCCAAAAAGTTCACATTTTGTCCGAAATACTCAAATTTTTCAAGTGTTTTGCATTCAGACTTTAATAAATACCCCCCAAGTGTTTCAATATTTAGGGTAATATTTAGGTTTGCAGGACCCAAGTGAAAAAGCAGGGAGTCTGTGGCCTCATGAGAGATGAAGAACTGCATCAGTCAGGGATGTCCAACCTGCTGCCTTTTAGTTTCTGCTGCTGGACTAGAACTTCCAGTATCTCTCACCTTTAGAAAAAGGTTAATACTTGGGGGCAAATTCTCTAAGCAGCGAAAATGCGCTAGCGACCCCTTCGCTTCACTTCGCCAGGTAAAGTTTCGCCAGGGCGCCGCTAATTCACTAAAATCCGAAGTTGCGCTCAGGGAGGCGAACGGTAGCAAATTTGTGCTAGCGTTAATTCGTCAAGCAAAGCGAAGTTATGTTAGCGATGCCTAATTTGCATACGGCGCCAAGTTAAAGTTGAATGGACGTATATTTAGCAGCAAATACATTACACTACACAAGCCTTGGAAACCTTCATAAAATAAAATAGAGTTGTTATTTTGCCCTATACATGTGCCCACTGTATAGTTTAGGTGCCATATGTTAGGAAATTTAGGGGGGAAGGAGGGTACCCCCCAAAAAATGTACGATCTTTTTTAGCCTATCACCCTTAAAAAAAGGAAAAGACGCCAGCGTTTTTTGGGACTTTTTTTGAAGCAAGCCCGATCTACTCTATTGCACTTCACCTGGTCTCAGTTGGCGAAGGCAAGTCTGGCGCAAGAGTTAAAGTTCATGAAAATCTACAAGTTAGTGAATTAGCGTAGTTACGTCCCTTCACCACAGCGCAACTTCGTCTGGCATACGGGTGCGAAGTAGCGCTAGAGTAGGTCCACTTCGCTAGCGAATTTACGCCAGTGCCAGCATTAGTCACTTCGCCCTTTAGTGAATCTGCCCCTTGGTGGTTAAATAAATGGAGTAAGCTCCCCAACTGCATTTAAGTGTGAGTGTGCGGCTCCGTTAAAAAACTCTACTGTCCTTATGTCCACAAACTGCTAAAAAAAACTGACAGTAATGGGGAGAAAATTATTTCTTTCATGTAAAAAGTTGGTTTAGCAATGAAAAAGGACCCATGTGCCAGCCCATAGACCTTGGAATGATCTCAATACTGGACTAATAAGGGTTACGGAAAAAATGTAAAACTTTGAAGTGAAAGGTGATTTCTTTCTGAATTCTTAATGTTTTCCATAGAAAGGAGGTGCAGCTTTGGTGTTGTCTTCACAAGAAAGGCAGCAACTAATTAACTGAATATTTAATGCTCCGATGGCCTCTACTATCAGCTGCCTTTTGTTCTCCAATGTCATTCTGGAACAAATCAGGGACATTCTATATATTCTGATACAAGCCAGACCTTGGACTATTAAATGACAACTTATTATTCATTTAGTTCAGGAATCTACTAGGAAAGATGCTCTTTTGGATCTTGTAATTAATAATACACATCTCCTTTTTATGTTACTATTGCTACTAAAAGTCAAAGATTGCACACATCAAAAACAATGCCAAATTCATTAGCATTAGCAAACTATATCATTCAGTTGCATTAAATTAGAACCTATTTTTGTTATATTATACTTTAGCCAACTGGGAAACGTATAGTTTGCTACTATAGTTTGCTGCAGACTGTAGGCCTAATTAAAAATCAGTAATGTGATGTAATAGGTATGGGATCTCTTATACTGAATTCGGTTATCCAGAAAGCTGCCATCTTCTATAGACTCCATTTTAATTAAATAATTCACATTTATTTACTATGCTTTTGTCTGACCATTGACTGCACTTCACATTGGTTTTCTCTCTGCTGTGTTCAGGTTACCTGTCTTAGCCACAGCAGAAAGTTCAAGGGCCCCAAAAAGGGCATCACTGAAAACTGATGTTGGCATGGGTCTCCTGCTTCACTAAAGGGAGGTGTCAGTTTCCAGTCCAAGGGCTCCTGCTCTACAGACATAAGAATGCAGTACATTTACTCCAACAATATGGTTTGCATGCTTACAGGTTATACAATTACATACTCTGCAGTGATCCCCAACCAGTGGCTCAGGAGCAACATGTTGCTCACCAACCCCTTTCGTTGTTGCTCCCAGTGGCTTTAAAGCAGCTGCTTATTTTCTTATTCCTGGCTTGGAGGCAAGTTTTGGTTGCATGAAAACCAGGCGTGAATGCCAAACAGAGCCTCCTGCAGGAGGGGCTACCAAATAGCCACTCAAAGCCATTATTTCTTTCATGCACATGTTTCTCTGCAACTCTTTTTATATTTGAATGTGGTTCATGGGTAAAAAAGGTTGAGGACCCCGACTCTAGAGAATGCAGTTCTATTTGGATACAACTAAAACAAATTTAAATCCACTTTCATCATTTTTAAATGTTACGAGTTAAAGGGGACATAAATCCAAAAAGTAAATTAAACTTCCCAGAGTGCCATTTATTTTAGTTTTCATTTTTAACAATTACTTTAGCAGATTTATGTTGTTTAATCTGACTTCTGCATCTCATTTATTTTAGGGAAAATTGTAAAATGTTTAACTATTAAGTGATCCATGGTTCTGGAAAAAGAGGTACACATACAACGTGAGAAGGGGACTTAGAAAGCTGCAGGAATCAGCTTTATGTTTATGGTTCTCAGTGCAGTTGTAAATCTACAGGGACTAAGCGAGCAACATTACAGGCTGGATTCTCATGGGAGATTGTACATGCATATTCAGTTAAGCCCTAGGTTGAAAGCACAACTCTCTCACAAGAAAGCCTCTGTGCCAAAAGCTTCAAGTTGCTAATACATTTTATATGATTAGAAACAAAGTCAATTGAAATGTTCTCAAAAAACAAAGTACAAGTTTGCTCTTTTGGAAGTTATGTCTTCTCTGGGATATATATGTTTTCTATTATATTCTCCACCATGCAGAAATAGAGAGATTTCTCTGAAGATTTGAATGGAAATGTGCCTTCTGGTATACAATGAATGAAACAGCTATGGAGAAGAGCTGGATATATATATATATATATATATATATATATATATATATATATATAACGAAAAAAGAACCGCACTCACAGGGCTTTATGAAGGTGCAAAATCAAAAATTGATGTTTATTTCGACGTTTCGGCTATTCACTTAAGCCGTCATCAGGTCCTGATGACGGCTTAAGTGAATAGCCGAAACGTCGAAATAAACATCAATTTTTGATTTTGCACCTTCATAAAGCCCTGTGAGTGCGGTTCTTTTTTCGTTATACATGTTTTGCTATAACCAGCACCTAGGCATTAACGTTTGTTTTGAGTGCACCAGCATTTGGACTGTATATATATATATATATATATATATATATATATATATATATATATATAGTGTATATATATCTCATCATCATCATTTATTTATATAGCGCTGTCAAGATACGCAGTGCTTTATATATATATATATATATATATATATATATATATATATATATATATATACACATACATATATACAAGGTATGAAGCTAGGCATGGAGTTAATATGCAAGATGCTAATCTGTGTCTATAACATACATGAAAAAAATCAGGGTATTTATGAACATTGTTTCTTCTGGCAAAGGGTCAGAACTGTCTTCTTCTGTGATAAATTGCCTGGTAGGCGGCAAATTTTTGGCGAAATTAAATGGGTCAAATTTGCCCAAGCCTATTTATTATGCTTCATTCACCTTCTTCGCAGGTGCTGAGGACATTATGGCTACAGCAAGAAGAAAATGAAAAGGTTTTTACAACGTCTGATGAGCATTAGGTTCAAATGCTTTAAATAGGTGTACATTTCTCTGTGTCAAGTTTTGTACAAGTCTTTTACTCCAGCTCTTACACATGACAAGGCTGTATTTGCCCTTAAGCCATAATCAATTGTAAAAAGAGCTGGGGAGCAACACAAGCAGGAAAAAAGTTCCTGGGGTGATAAGTTAGGGCTGTGATTGGCTATTTGGTAGCCCCATTTGGACTGCCAGGCTAAAAGAGACTTTGATTTGCAGTAAAACTGTTTTTTTATAAAACCAAAACTTGCCTCCAAGCCAGAAATTCAAAAATAAGCAACTTTGTGGCCACTGGGAGCAACAGCCAAGGGGTTGGTGAGCAACGGTTTGCTCACAAGCCCCTGGTTGGGGATCACTTAACTAGTACATATTGGTACAAAGTTACACTAACTTGATTAGGTTTTCTCTAAGAAGTAGAGTTTATAAAATGGATATTTGACAACATCTACTGTAGCTATTTGGATTCACATGTGGTGGACATGTTTTGGGGTACTATGTCTGATTTTTGTCAGTATCTTGTTCTGTTAAAGGGGTGGTTCACCTTTAAGGTAACTTTTATTATGTTATAGAACGGCCAATTCTAAGCAACTTCTAAATTGATTTTCAATATTTATTTTTTATAGTTTTATAGTTATTTGCCTTTTTCTTCTGACTCTGCAGCTTTCAAATGGGCATTGCTGACCCCTTCTAAAAAGTTACAAATGTATTGTTATTGCCACTTGGTATTTCTCATCTTTATATTCAGCCCATCTCCTATTCATATTCCAGTCTCTTATTTAAATCAATGCATGGTTGCTAGGGGAATTTGCACCCTAGCAACCAGAATGGTTAAAATACAAATTGAAGAGCTGCTGAATAAAAAGCTAAATAACTCCAAAACCTTAAATAATAAAAAATTAAAACCAATTGCAAATTGTCTCAGAATATCACTCTTTACATCATACTAAAAGTTATCTCAAAGGTGAACAACCTCTCTAAATGAGAAGGAAAGCTCCAAGACAGTTTATTGCCATCAGATTAGCCATAATAGTGCAAGCAAGAATGCTATATTTATTCTGCAGAATGCTTTACCATACCTGAGTAAACAGCTCTAGACACTGTCTCTGTTTATTTAGGATAGAAGCTGCCATATAAGTTTGGTGTGACATCACTTCCTGCCTGAGTCTCTCCCTGCTCGCTTACTGCTCTGAGCTCAGATTACAGCAGGGATGGGAGGAGGGAGGGGGAGAGGAACAAACTGAGCATGCTCAAGCCCTGCCCTAGAGGTTATGCTGACAACAGGAAGTCTGATACAGAAGCCCATGTGTACACAATAAAAGGAAAGAATTGCTGTGTTTCTTTTGACAGAGGACTCAGAGCAGCATTACTTTGAGGGTTTACTGGCGTATTTATATAGACCTTTCTGATAAAGCTTACTTAATTTTAGTCTTTCCTTCTCCTTTAAGCATAATATCCTTTTCTTTGTAATAATAAAACAGTACCTTGTACTTTATACTAACTAAGATATAATTAATCCATATTGGTACAAAACAATCATATTGGTTTTATTTAATATTTCAATGATTTTTTAGTGGACTTGAGGTATGGAGATTCAAATTATGGAAATACCCCTTATCTGGCAAACCCCAGGTCCTAAGCATTCTGGATAACAGTCCCATACCTGTATCATGAAAATCCCCATAAATCATTTAGGACAGACTACACTCAAAGTTGCTGTGAATTTTAAACTACAGATCAGCAGCACTGCTCTTGCCAAAAAATCCCAGTTATGTATCCGTGCTGGCAGTAAAATAAATGGTAAAGGGAAATCATTACAACAAAAAATAGGAAGGGTTGAACGAATAGTCCAGTCTCGTACTACGTTATGATGTGTATTGCCTATGGCATTGAATTAAATATGAGGGTAATCCTTAATTTTTCAATTCAGCAAGAGGTCACATCTACTTGAAGCAGGAATGAGAGTGGGCCTTGATCTGTTACCATTTGCACTTTTCCCATCTGGATAATTCGTCTAAGGGGGCCTATTTATAATGCATACAAAAACCAATGTTGTAATACAGCACACATTGTCAAAATAACGCTGTGGTACCCACTGTAAAATCATATATATATTGTAAAGCCAAGTAATGATTCTCATGTGAAGGTGTAGCCAAGCATTAGATTGACCATAATTTGGTAAAAACACAACATCCTGCATCAATTTTTATGCCCAAAAGATTTTTCTCTGTAATTTGTCTATTTGAAATCAGAGTGTTATGCACCTTTATAAAATTCCATTATTCGGAAACCCATTATCCAGAATACTCCAAATTAAAAGCAATCTCCCATAGACTCCATTTTATTCACATAATCCAATTTTTTTTTATTTCTCTGTAATTATAAAACAGTACCTTATACTTGATCCAAACTAAAACAGAGTTAATCCTTATCGGAAGCAAAACCAGCCTATTGGGTTTATATAATGTTTACATGATTTTATAGTAGACTTAAGGTCCAAATTACAGAAAACCCCTAATCCTAAGAATTCTGGATAATAGATTGCATAACAGTACACTTTTTATTTCTTAAGAATTTAAATTTCTGTGGTTGCAATGCAATGTATTAATTCATAAGTAACGAGAACAAACAAGTTTTATAGAAAATGTGTCTAAGTCGCCAGTTTGAAAAAGCCCTTATGCATTCATTGCAAATAAATAATGACAGCACAGAGAAAGTGGGGAAAAAAGATATAAGAAATGCTCATCTTTTTATAGAGATACAAATAAGAAAGCCAGTGGTAAATAAAATGGCAGATAATAAAAAGATGTGTACTTAAAGTAGTGTATCTAAAGCAATCGATCTTCTTCCAGCACTCGTTTAATTCTTAATCCTGTGACATGGCCTTGGTCACATAAATGCTAAACCTTGGACGTATAATGCAATAAAGAAGTCATGTCCCAGATAAACAGGAGCATGATAAAGAAAAAAGATAAACTAACATGAGTACATTTTACAGATCCAGGAAATGAGGAGTCTATATATAGAATTAAATGTTTTTCTGATCATATGAAATGTATTGGCCATGACAAGTCTCTTTAAACATAAATGTTTTAGCTATGTTATCTGAGCTCAGACAGGAATATTCAGAAATTAGCCCGTCAGGTTTACACTGGGACATGAAGATCAGATCTAAGCCTGCATTAGCATCATCACTGAGATACAGTGGAGGGTACATGCACACATGCTGCTTATATAGTAGTTAACTGCTCATAATGAAGGCCACATTTGGTATGCTGTCTGCCATTGCCTCGAACAGGTGCCATATGAGGATTAATACAATTGCTTATTTATTAATAGTAGGAAAATTTGCCTATGGGCAGTAACCCATAACAATCAGTGGTTGGTTTATTTTCAGGCAGCTGCAGGTAGGACCATGAATACAATAAATTGATTGGTTGCCGTGGGTTGCCACTAGTGATTTTGTTACTTTGGACCAGATTCAATTCAATGAGAAAAAGTTATCTTATATTTTATCACGTGAAAACACATGGACGAGATGCAGTTCGAAGAGGAAATGCTTTTCTCCTAATTTAGTTTTAGTTTTTTCCCAGTGTTTTTAGGTGATAAACAGCGAGGTAAGTTTTTTTTCTGAATTGAATTGCATCTGAAATTGAACAAGGGAATGCAGTACTGAATGCCTGCTAAAGGGTTATATTATAAACAGGGCTCCCTTGCAGTGATGTGATAGTCAACAAAAATTTGACCAGCACCCCATCATAACCCATTCGCTTCCAAACCAAAACTAGCCGGTACCTCTATTTATAGACAGGGTTGAACTGGGCTGGTGGGACACCAGGACACAGACCTGCTCCTCCGGCTGCGCCATAAAGACCTGTACAGCATCAGCATGCGTCAGCGCATCTTTTATGAATGCATGTCAATGCTGAGCATTGTAAAGTTGGGAGAGGGGCCCTGGGGACTGCCAGGAAGGCCCTTGCTTTGCAGCCCCGGTGCACCCCCAAGGCTCCAGTCTGACCCTGTTTATAGGAATCTGACATATTACTGAAGAATAACTCAAGCCAAACCCACCTGCACCAGTCCTGTGGGTGTCAGGCTGATCCACACATCACTACTCCGGGCTCCCATACACTCATGTGATCACACATCTGACCTTGCCATTGAATGACACCAGGCACAGGGACAGCCATATGTCCAGCCGATAGTGTGGATAAATTGTGCATACTGTACCTTATCACTTTAACATTTGTGCCTGATTTTGGAATACTGAAATATTGGGGGTTATTTATTCAAATCCGAATTTTTCTGAATTTTTAAAATAAAAAAGTCTGGGAAAACTAGAATCCACAAATTGACCTTATTTATTATTTAAAAAAGCATTATTAAATCAGATCGTGGGAATGCTCTATAAAATCATGCGAAAAGCGATTTTTGAGTTTTTTCCAGAATCCCTCAATTTTTGCGGGCTTTTTCCTGAAAAGCTAAAAAATTTTTCCGATTTTTGCCCAAAAAGCCAGAAAAAGTGATATTTTTGATTTAATTTTAGAGCAGGCCACAGAAACTTCCATAAGATTGGGACCTCTCCAATTGATTTATATACAACCTTGGCAGGTCTGAGATGGCAGATTTTCAGATTCTGACCTTTTGCATCCTCGGGGTATAAGAAATCTCGAAAAATTTATTTTTATTTCCACGATAGTAAAAAAACAAATTTTTGGAGTATTTGGTATTCAGACTTTAATAAATAACCCCCATTGTATTGCATTTTTTATATTAAATACATTTTAATCTCAAGAGGCAACACTGTGAACTTTTGGCCCTGCCAACTGCAAATGCTAAAGTGATAAACATGGCTTATTATTCCAGAGACTAGCTTATTCCTTGTGGAATGTTGTCATTGTTTGTGATTCTGCAATAGGCTGAATATAAGACTATAAGTTTAATGTAATGCTATTTGTACAGTTTGAAAGATAGATAGTAATCAAGCTTGAAAAAAGACACAAAGTACATTAAGTTCAACCTTTTGGTCGGTTAATTCCTCCATGACCTATAGGCAATCCAGAAATAAATGGAAAGATATCTGAAACTATAAGTCAGAGGAGAATGATCTTTCCTGACTCAAAATAGCAAACAGGCCACTTGCTGGTGTTGTCTTTATATTAATACAATAAAGTCCTGTTTAACTGGTCAGTTATTCAGAATTCCCCATACTCATCCAAGAGCTTTTTAGGAAAGAATGCCCTTTAAAGCAAAAGGAATTTTAATATTTAAAGCAAACTTCAAATATTCACCATTTATATATCTGATTCTCCTATTTTCTTTAACAATGCAATGAGGAAGTAATCTGGTTCTTTGAATCATGAAATTTCCAGATTCTCAGAGTATCATGTAGTTGTTTTTCCTGCGCACCTGCTCATTTACTTAATTAGGACAGGATGCAAAGTGCAAAGTGCAATAAACAGGCACAAACTACCATTTTCTGTTATTTCCTTGGCTGGCTTTATATAGTTACTATTAATTGTTTTGAAAAATAAAAAACCTCCCTTAGACTACCTGCATAAATCCGGTGGTGGAACCGGGTGGGGAGGGGGGGTGATGGGTCAGCCGGCAATTCCTGACAGACATGATGTCACTCATATCGAAGGTGACATCATGTGTAACTGTGCACTTGACATCACTTTTATAAATTGGGGGGGGGGCACAGTTAGGTCCAGTCCCTAGGATGTCACGAGACCTAAATACAACACAGAACAAAAAGGCACCCACTCCTTCAGATTAAGGGGGTTATTGATCAAAGTCCAATTCTATCTCAACATTTTCTGCTACAAACCCCGATCAAATCCGCTTCGGGTTTTTAATGCTTATTTATTAAAAAAAACCTCCGATTTCTTATGCATTTTTTCCCTAAATCTCCAAAAACTTTGGGGTATTGCACAAAACCCAGTGCACATCCAAGAATCATTGGGACTTCTCCCATTGACTTATATGCAACCTCAACAGGTCTGAGATGCCTGATGTTCTGATTTGGACTTTTCCATCGTCGGGGTTCAATAAATTCCGAAAAACTTGTGGTTTTTTAAAAGTCCGATTTTATAAAAAGAAAATCACTTGACTTGACTTTATTCCATATATTTAAAATAAACACGTCACTATGATTACGTATCCAGTGATCCAAGACATGTTTATTTTAAATATATGGAATAAAGTCAAGTCTTAATTCTGACTAGAGTATACTTCGATTCCGATCCAAACCCCGAACACCCCATAAATACACTCGATTCACAGATCTTTTGGCGAAAAAAGGCTGCAGCTTGTTTTTTTTAAATAACATTTGCATTCACTTATTCTCATTTAACTCGCAAAACATACTAGCATAAAATAATACTGCATAACACTTTGACATTTTGGGTAAAAAGGCTGCACATAACATTTAACAATGTTTACAATAACTTCCCCAACCCTTCTTAGTCAAAACCAATAACCAGTCTAAGGCTAAGACTCCGTCACCTGTTTTCTCACTTACGGTGCCTCCTTGCCCTCTAAGCCTCGCCCCAGGCCTATCCAACCAACCTCACGTTAACTTCCAGCCCCCCTTTTTGGCTACCCAGTAGGGAAGCCCCACTTTGCTACAGCTGCGACATAACCCTCCACCCCCCCATCTCCAAAGGGCGGGAAAGAGGGACCTTGTATCCCCTGTGCTGTCTACAGGTAATATGGATTCCTGCCCTTTTCCTCCCCTATTTAAAGGTTAAGCCCTGCCCCTTTAATTCCTACTACATCTCCCACAATGCATGTCACCACTACACCTTTTCTTTCCTCTACTTTACCCTCACTCATGTGCCCCTTCCGCTCCACCTCGCTATTCGGGCTTCTGGAATTGGTGACTGAAGGAATGCGTGCTTTTTTGTTCGGTTTCTGCTCACGCATCACCCCAAACTATGGGTTCGGGTGCTGCACCTGGGCCACCAAAGGTATTTGGTGAGTGCGGGTTTCTTATATTAATGAGAATACTTGTGTGCATTAATCAAGCCTTTAAGTTATTGCTGCCCTATATGTAGAGCTTAGGGTTTTACACACCCGGGAAAAAGATTAGCAACGGTCAGTATTTGCTATTATGAATTGAGCTGCACTTCCATTGTCCTTAGTTCTAAATACAACACTGCCCACATTAAGGAGCAGACTGGGAGGTGGCACATAGAAATGCCCTATCCACCGATTCACCAAGCTCTGTATGAGTTTGAAAAAAAATTCCAGGTACTCACCTTTAGGGTGCACCCGGCATATTAACTGCGTCGAATCCCTTATCTGAAGTTATGAGGAATCTATGAGATCTCTTTATGGGAAGCGAAAATACATGAAATGTGTTACAATCTCTCACTGCCACCTCAGACTGGTTGTATAAGCAGTTGTTGCCAGATCCTCATGACTATTATGAACTGAGAAGATTACCTGTTTTTACTCATTGTGGCCCAAGGGGGCTTCGGGTCTAGTGTTTACAAGTTTATATTCATGCTTGTACCCTTTTCTGAAATTCTTTTTGCAACTTACAGAACTGTATCATGTCATCTCTTGTTGTAACACTGACAGTATCCGGTTGTTGATTAAAGGAGTGCTGTATTTTTGTTTTTTTCAGAACCTATCATAAAAAAGACAAGCCTGAGTATTTATTTGATGTACTGATTTATATTTGATGACTATATTGATAAGAGAAAAGAAGGCCTTGGTAAAGGGGGGAAGTAAGGATAAAAAGAAAATGGTGAGGATTAAGGTGAGAAGGGAGTATGAATGATGAGAAAAAAGGAGAGTAAAAATAAAAGCAAAATAAAAACACATTGTTGTTGGAAGAAATAAAGCTCACGTTTCCCAAAAGTATACCTGCTGTGCAAAGTAAAACACATTCACCAGATAATAATGGTTATATTTAAAATGTATGGAGTTTGATACTAACAGGGTGTAAATAAATTCAAAGGTAATTTGAACATCTCACTTCCTTCACAAAGTCTACGTATCTTGCCCTATCTAGAGTAGCATGCTATACCTATGTATATATATACATAGGTAATACAGTATCATACCTCCCAACTTGGAAAGAGGGACAAAAAGTTCTGCCGTGTGTTTTGTCTATGCCCATTTTGTGGCCACCCCCTCTAAATTACATGTTCATTTTACAAAATTTGGCAGATTATGTAAAGTTTGAACACATTTCTGGGGGTTTAAGGGTCATGTTTTATGGGTTATTTTTACAGGTTATGTGTTATAACAGTTTTGCTAAGGAAGGTGATTTGCCCTTTAAAGGAGAATTCATCCCTACCCCCTACCCTACATAGGCCCCCCCTCCCACCCCCAGTCTAGCTGCTACCCCGGGCAAATGCCCCTAATTCTTTACTTACCCCTCGTGGCAGATTCTGTCCAGCGGAGTTCACAGCAGCCATCTTCCAGCTCTTCAGTAATCTTTGGTATTAGAGCAGCGCTTCGACAATTTCCGTGACTTTCGGCGCATGCGCAGTTGACGCGAAACAGAATATTGCTTCAACTGCACATGCGCCTATACGCCACTTACTTCCCGAAGATTACTGAAGAGAAGAAGATGGCTGCCGTGAACTCCACTGCACAGAATCTGCACCGAGGGGTAAGTAAAGAGTTAGGGGCATTTGCCAGGGGTAGCAGCTAGGCTGGGGGGGGGAGGAGGGAGGGGGGGGGTCTATGTAGGGTAGGGTTTTTTTACTTTACAGTTGAATTCTCCTTTAATCTGAAAGTCTCAGTTCTCCCAAAAGACCTGCTTATCTTAAATAGTTACAATTTGATCTTTGCTTATCTTAAATTGTTACAAATGTATCTAAGTGCAGGTGCTGACTATCCCAAGCTCTCTGCCAAAAATCCTCTTATTTAATGAAGTTTAAACATTGTCTCTTTTTCTGGAGTCGGTGCAGGAGATCAAAAAGAAAGCTGGGATATTACAGTAAGAAACCAGAACTGCGGGCCGAACCATCAAAATCAGGATTTTCCTGCGGAAAACAGGACAGTTGGAAGGTATATAGGAACCACATGTTTTAACTTATCTGGCTCTTGTTGATCCTTCAGCATGGAAAATGCGTTCCACAAAGGTATTCAGACAATCATCTGCAGCCACTATATATGTACTGGAAAAACATGTCAGACTGAAACCTATTCAGGTGTTTCTTAACATCAGTGAGAACAACAGTTCAAGAGGACAAAATCTAAAAATACAAACTGGTGGGAAACAGAGAAAAAGAGACAGAGAAGCAACTAGACAGCAATTGAGGGAACCAACCTGCAAGAGAGATAGAGGGTGCTACGAAGTGTGACTTAAGAAAGAATAAAAGAAATGCAAAATGTGTTCACAGCCCTGGCTCTGCTTCAGGGAACACAAGAGCTGTGGGCGCCTGATAATACTTTTTTATAATGACAATTTGCATGATGCTGTCAAAATGCACAGTGCTGTACATGTGACTAACCCTGCTGCTTCCCCTTGTACTACACATGCCTGTGATGTTTTTCCTAATGAGATATTGCATTCATTAGAACAAACTCTAAATTGTCCAATGCATATGAACAAAATCAGCATGACAACCATGAGCAGAAAACTGCTGCAACAGCACAGGGAATAACATGTTTATTATGATCAGGACAGAAAGATGAGTTAGAAAACACAGAACAAGCAATGGGGGGGGACAAAAGGCCAAGTAAGCATGCAGATCTCCAAGACAAAACAATTAAGGGAGGAAAACAGAAAGTGAAAAAAACAGAAAGACAAGACAAGCAATGAGACTCAGTAGCCTAAGGGACTGTGTGTGTGGAAAGTTATAGACTTATATAGAAGATGCAGGGTGATGACATTCAGGCAGGTGTAAAATGAAGTCAGCTGGACTGTAAACAAAGCAAGAAAAGATTAAAAAAAGCGAGACAGAGAAATATATTGATAAGGGACACTGACAAGGAGAAGGAATAGACACGGAGTGCTGTAATGAAGATGAGCTGCTCTTTCAGGCCCTAGGCTGCAGTCATTCACAGGAGGCAGATAGAGCGCTGTGTGTTTATTTTATTGTACATCTGATCTAATAACCCCTGAAGTTAAATATTCCCACAGAGACCTAGTAATGGCAGAATAAGAGGGAGGCGCAGGAGGGGTCTGCTGTGTGAAGCTGTAACTAATCAGATCTCTTCAGTGTCCTGTCTGACATTAATTCCTCAGTCTATTTCTGTCTGTCTACAGCAGTAAAACACTAAATGGTCATTATCCAGGCAGGAGCACAGATATGAGGAACATGGACATCTTGTATGGCCCCTCCTCAATGGTACAAAAATTCTCCTCTACACCATATAACTACATGGGCCTGTCATCATCTGCCATCATGTTTCTATTCCCAACAGTGCCGTACTTCTGTATTTAATTAACCAGTAAGAAATCCCCATACATTCCAGTTGCAATAATCCATTCCTGCATGGGGCTTCACATTGTGCCAGGCCTGAATTATAAAGGAAAACATTTATAGTTTATGGGCTTGTCATACAGTGCTATAGTCGAGTGAGAGTTCTAGGGCTATAATTAGAAATACATTTCTAATTACTGTCTTCCAGCACCGACAACATCACAGCATCCTCCCAATACTGAATGGGGGTTATGGGTCAATAAAACCTTCCATGCATTAAATAAAGTGGTCCAGTGGCCTATAGAAGTTGGCTATTTCTTTCTTGTGCTATATATCCTGGTTATTGTTCCTATCTTGCACCACATATGAACCAATGAATGCTTGTGCAAGTAAATTATTTTTCTTTAACCCCCCTTACAAAATCATTACAGCTCTTCATTATGCAAAGTGCAGATTTTTTTGCAGATGTATAGACCTGCTATGTAGAGAAAGGCAGCTATAGTACTTTTGTAGAGACAAGCTCTTCTCCACCTTACAGACAGCACACAGGCAGCATGAATGGATACCCCAATTCTTAAGAAGGGCAATGTGATAACCATTTCTCTTTTTTTATTGTGCCTTCTAATAAACATTACAGCCATTAAACATTTTGTTAAAACTCTCAGTGTAATTAAAACTCAAAATAGTACTAACAAAGACATTGGATGTTGGGAGTTGGGGCTTTCCATAAAGGCCTTAACATTATATATATAGCAGCAACATGTTGCTCACCAACCCCTTGGATATGGCCTTGAAGCAGGTGCTTATTTATGAATTCCTGGCTTGGAGGCAAATTTTGGTTGCATAAACAACAGGTGTACCGACAAACAGAGACTCCTGTAGGCAGCCAGTCCACATAGGGGCTACTAAATAGCCAATCACATCCCTTTTTTGGTACCCCAGGGACTTTTTTCGTGCTTGTTTTGCTTCCTAAATACTTTTACATGTGAATATGGCTCACAGATAAAAAAAAAAAAAGGTTGGGGACCCCTGATGTAGATCATCAAGATTCAAGGCTAATAAAACATTTGAACATAAAAAAAAAACAATGACTTATGTTATCTTTTTATTACAAATGGAAGAAGCAAACCAGTCAGACATGAATAATTAGTATTCTAAAAGTATGTATGGGAGTATATTGCTGTATAGTGGATACCAGAGTGCATCATATAAAAACAACATAGCAAAGCACTTTATTATACTATCACTGCACAATTCCTGCTGTACAATTCCATCTGGTGGACATTACAAATGTACACATTGACTGTATAGCATATACTAAATGGGAGGTGCATGACAATTTGCAGAATTATAATGCTCTGTCTGTAGATCAGCATCTATTCATGGTCAGTGAAATTAGGAAGATCGACAGACAGAATAAGCCCATGTGACATATTGACATTGGTCTTCTTTGCATGTAATCTGTGTGCTCCTCTGCATTAAAACCCATTCCTTTGTAACCTCATTTAGTCATGGCCCTCTTCGCCTCATGTAGTGTTATTGGTTGCACTGTATGCAATTCTGTACATTCAACCAAAATTCATTTATTGTTTAGCTCTGCAGAATAATTTATAAATACATGCTAATAATAATGAAATTTCCTAATGTATTGAATATGTTTGTGTTTTATAAATAAATAAACATGTGAAGATGTGGAATTCTTTCCCTGAATCAGTCATAATGGCTTTAAGAGGCTAGTGTGTGTGTGTGTGTGTGTTTGTGTGTGTGTTAGTAAGTTAGACTTTAGTTCTCCTTTAAGGCTACTAAAAATGTTAAAGTTTAAAAAATCAGTTTGCAGTAAAACACAGTTCTAAATTACATACAGTCATGGTACAAAAGAGACAAAAACTCTACAATAATAAAGTAGCAAAGAACAGAATACTAAATGGATTTTGATACTACAATTATACAGCTACCACTAGTTTAATCCCAAAGGGATGTGCAATTCTCCAGTTCGGCACTAAATGATCCTTATATAAACAGATTAACAGATCTGCGTTATAATAGCTGCCTATCTGCACAATTAGGACTCATCTAAGTAGCCCACATAATGGATATGTCACCCTGGACAGAAACAATTAATCCCAACGGGGCTTTACTACTGACTGCCAGTAAAAGAACCACTGGTATTTGAACACACAACTGCCACCAATGCAAAGATGAGATCTGTAGGCCTATGATAAAAGATAAGAAAATGTGCTGCAGATATATGTGTTTTTATTTACATGATCTACGTAGATACAAGGCTAGAGTACAATAACTGCTCCTTACTGATTCAATACTTGAAGGAGGTAAGACTGTACAACAACACAGCAATGTAAACCTTATGGAGATTTATATTCTAGGGACACCTCCGGTGCACTTAAATAATAAAGGTTTGTTCCTTGGAAGTCTTCAGTATAATAACAGGCCTTTATACTATAAATCACACCTTTTGCATTGCACGGAGCTTTATACTGTGCAAGCCCCCTGCTGCACTACAATACACAGCTGATGCAAGCCACCCTCTCTCTCTTTTGCTCTAATGCTGAACATCTCTGTTATTTGCAAGGTTTTCCCTCTAGAACTGCAAATAGATAAACTGCCTCCAACAGTGTTACATCAGTGCCCTATGCACCGCACTGTGTCCCCATACCCTCCCGATTGCTTCTCTCTGCCAGCAAGCGGCACTTTTATATGTTAATATCATCGCTGTGAAATCCCTGGAGTCCAGTCTCTGGCCTGTGATTTTCTTTCATCTTTCTCTTTCAAATTAAACTTCCACAAAATCCTTCTCCCTGTACACCTCCTTTTCAGATTTTGCGGTTACATTTTCTTCTTTCTCTTTCACACTTAAATATCTGTCTGTGTTCTGTGTTGTGCTTTACCCTCACAGCAACCATCCCATATTCTCAGTGCTATATGAACAAAGAACAAAAGTCTGTGCTCTACAAACATTCCTTTTTTACAAAACTGCCCTATAATGTAGGACTTTCAAAAAAACCCTGTTTGCTTAATACGCCAAAAACCATACACTTGTTAGGTGATTGCTTGCTCGATATGAGAGCAGTTAAAAGCAGATATTAACTAATAGATGCCTGGAAACAGAGACAAATATGCTGCTGAATAAACTGAAGAAAAAAGGAAATGATTAAATAAGATAAAATCTGGCAAGTGGGTAGTGACCTATTTATTGGCTGACCTTGCAATGGATATTGGATAAAGTTTTAAAGGACCACCTGCAGCAATATATAAAGTTATGGGACTTTTTATCCAGAATGTCCAGAATGGGGTTTTCTGTATAAGGAGTATATCTGTAATTTGAATCTCTATCTCATGCGCAGTAGACTGAAGAAGGCAGCTTGTTAGTTAACGTTCGGTTTTTCACTCTACTGCACATACACACCCATGAAAACAAGAAAAGCAACTGGAAGAGGATTGCTCAGAGGTGCTCACTGGAAGGGATTAGATAAGTGATTACAATCATTAGTGGGTGTGCAATTTTTGATTGTTTCCCTCGTTTAAGGAGAGTGCCCAGTTGCAGCCTGTGTCCTCTGCTGCTCTCTAACTTGTGCATCTGAAAATTATTAAGAGAAAGGTTAGGTTGCTGCCCCCCAATGTTCTACCACCTTAGGCCTTTAGCAGTTGCACTATTATTATTATTATTATTATTATTAACATGTATTTTTAGAGTGCTAACATATTTTGCAGTGATGTAAAATAAATTTGTTTATATAAAGAAATCAAATGAATTACATGCTGTGGTGAGGTCACTACCAGGATACCTGGGAAAGTCCAGGACGGAGCTTACTTATGCCCCAGGTTCCTAACAGAGTGGTTCCGGGACTGCTAGTCCAGCCCGGGTGTTTTGAGTTGTCCTGAGGTATCTCAGGTGGTTAATTAAAAAGGCAGCTCAAGCCAGAGTGGGGAGTTCCTGGCTGGAAAAAAGACACAGAAAAGCTGCCTGTGTGAGAGGGATTGAAATCACCAAAAGGTTTGGGATTTTATATATTCCTGTATGTACTTTGTTTTGGGGAGACAGGCGGTAGGCCTTCTCCTGGTAGTTAGGAAAACTGACCTGTATTAGTTAGAAGCCCATTAAGTGGCAAGGATTTTATTTTGAATTGTTTATGTTGTTTTGCTGCAAGTGAAAATAAACTGCCAGAATGAAACAACCCCCTTATGAATTCTGATTGTGCCGTGGGCTGCTTTACCCCCAGAAAGCTGATCCCAGCTACCTAAGCCCTTACAATACATAGAGCAGAGAAAAGGTTGAGAGAAACTCAGACAGACTGTGGGAGAGAATTCCAGAGGAGGTGTGCAACCCTTACAAAGTCTTGAATTTGAGCATATGAGGAGGTAATGTTAGAAGAGTTGAGGAGCAGTTCAGTAGAGGAGCATAGTAAGCAGTTAGATGAGTATCTAGAAATAAGTGCAGAGATTTAGAGTGGGGAAAAGTTATGAAGTGCTTTGAGAGTCATTCGTTTGAATTTTATTCTGAAAGGTAACTGAAGCCAGTGCAGGGATTGGCAGAGTGGCGTGGCAGAGGAGGAGCGGATGCTGAGGTGTATAAGCCTGGTGGCTGTGTTCATTATGGACCGGAGAGGTGAGTCTCTTGCTGGGAAGGCCAATTAATAGAGAGTTAGTCTAGATGTGATATAATGAGAGAGTGAATAAAAATTTTGGCGGCATCTTGGGTGATAAATGATCGTATTTTGGATCCTTAGGTGAAAGTGACATGATTTAACATGTGACTGGATATGAGGAGTGAAGTACAAGGCAGAATCTAGGATAACCCCAAGGCACCGGGCCTGGGGAGATGAATTGATAGTGGAATTGATAACTATGATAGATACTGGCCTATTATATGTGTGGGAAGTTCTAGCTATAAATATCATCTTACTTAAAAAGTCATAACGTAGATATGTAGGTTGGAAGGCTTATTAGTTCGTAATGTCAGTCATTTGTCACAAGTGCCATGCATGCTACATCTAATCTAACATTCTGTATGTTTCACTGAATGCAGCTCTAACCTTACAGTTCTTCGAGATTCCATCACAATAAACCAGTGATAACCTTGTTAAATTCTGTGTAACCTGATTTCACATTTGCTGTTCACCTGCTTTTTTGTGCAGAATCCAAGTAGCAAACGGAAAAATACCGGCTGGATGTTGATGAGTTAGAAAGTAACTGACTTCAAATGCCCAAACAATGCGGCACAGTTTATCTGGAAGTAATTTGTACAATAAACATTCCTGGAGTGTTCTCATTGGTTTCAGCATTTACCGCTCATCATTGCCCATTCATTGAGCTTGATACAAGGTAACACACAGAGGACACAAAGTGCCGCAGTGACATTCACAGACAGTGTTCCTGCTCCATTGTCTTGGCAGACTCATTGTCCTGCACGAGTCTCATACTGCATCATTGTACCATCAAATCTCTGTGCTGCCCTTCAAATGTGTGAATGGGAGACTGTCTACAGGGACCACGTTCATTGTCACCTTATCTGGGGCTCTCTCCGCTCGCGACATCTTATCTTCACCACCCAACCTTCCTTGAGAAGGAGAAACACAAATTAAGAGGTTGAAGACTTTGATGTGTTAACCCATCATTCTCAAGGGCAGCAAAGCTCTTTTCAACTAATGCTGGGGGATGTAAAACCAATTATTCAAGGTATACAATGTACATTATTACACTAGTTTCTGTTGTACAATATTGGCCCTTCAAACTTTTCAACACCTTTCGGTTTGTGTTGCACACTGAAAAGCCCCAAAGATCATCAGCCAGATGGTGAATGCATATGTATATTGTAGGAAATCACAGTGCAGTAGTTCCATATCATTCACAGGTCATGCAATATATATATATATATATATATATATATATATATATATATATATATATATATATATATATATATATATATATATATATATATATATATATATATATATATATATATATATACACGCTGTTCTTTTCTACATATAGTTAGGATTAGTATCTGTTAGATACAGTATCTAAATGGTGATCACTTGGAGGTGCCCTCATTAAACCAAAATATGTATTATACCATTTGGAGCGTTTTTGCTAAAAGCATGAATTCTTCAAATGTATCTCCGCACTTGACTGACAGCATTTTGTACACTTAGAAGATGCCATTATGACCTCTTTGTGTGTTATCACTGAAGGTGACAGACATATCATGCATTAGAGGTTCATCTAGCTCAGCTATAACAATACTTGAGCATGTTATTTTATGGTATCACTCTCAGCCATTATGCTCTTAGGCATATACAGACAAATAAGATGAGGATTCATGGAAGCTAGATTCTATGGAATTTTCTACTTTTATACTGTAGTTGGGTTTCCATTATGTAGTCCAGGGCCTGTACACTAAAAACACAAAATACAAACTTGTAGGGAAAATGTTGTCAGAATTTGGCACAATGACCTGTGAGATGCAGTGCAGGGGATTTGTTGTTTTTGTTGTCACCAAGATAATCCCAGCGTTCCCATTATTCTGAATGTTGGGTGAAACAAAAAATCTTCTTTGGGTTTGCTTGTTGTTGACCAAAACCATTTTCAGTTAGCTGTAAAATACAACCTGCAGCACCACAAGAGGCTGTGGCATTTGCTTACCAGTATGGATGAGTGAGCTTTTTCACCCAGTACAGTTTCATGGCGAAATTAGCAGGTTTGTCAGTAATGCACTTTTTCACAGTTTGGTCTAGAAAACTGCTACATTAGCTATAGTACATAAATAACAAAAAAGTAAAAGGCAGAGCTAAATACACCTTAACCGCAATGTAATTACACCTTCCCTTTGACTCCAATGCATTTTAGCAAAATTACAAGGCTTTGAGAATTTTGTTCACAAATGTTTACTCAAATCTAAATAAACTAAGCTTGCTCATCACTGCTTACAAGTAAACAGGTGAGCCTTAAAGGACAAGGCAACCTTCAAAACAAAAACAGGGGCAGACAAGAATCCACCACAGCTCCTTGCCAAATGTTCTATTGATTCTGCTTACTTTGGCTGCAGTGATCTTGGGGATGATCTTGGGGATGTTCACCTAATCTGGGAGGATTGTAGCTGCCATGTTGCCTCTGCCAACGTCATCCTCTGAATGCAGAAAAAACGCCAATACCTTAGTATGCTGCAACAGGGGTGATCCCAATTTATTCCATGGTGCTACCAGACACTGGAATAAATTGGGATCACCCCTGTTGCAGCATACTAAGGTATTGGCGTTTTTTCTGCATTTGGATTAATTGCTGGCGTTTGGCTAGGCCAGTGCCATAGCCTTTTACCCCTTAAACTGAACTTTTGTGGAACGTCATCCTCTGAGCCAGCCTTGGTCTGACTGAGAGCAGCTCATAATTTGATGTGATATAAGCTATATCTTTCAAAAATGATTGATTGCTGTTGTGCTGCTGGGGAATGGATGCATATATGGGACACTTGGTAAGTACTTATGCACTCCTTTTAATGCACCCTAGCATATTGCTATGATTTTGTTTGATCAGCTGTGTAATTTGCTTGTTCTTTTGCTGCAAATATTTTGCCGTGCAACAATTATTTTTCCACTCCTCATTTTTGTAACAAACTACAAGTCTATGGGATTTTTTTAGTTATACCTTGTTTCTGTATTGGAGCTCCCAATAAAACTTGGGAGGGCAACATCAATTTTTTTGCATTGTTATGCATATTATTTTATGCATTTTTTGCTCAGTATCTGCTACACACATGCCTTAAATTGTTAGAGAACCTCCTATCCACTATGCTACAATTGCTTTTTCAGCAGAAAAAAGGCTCCCATGTTGCTAATTTCTTCAAAACTTCTGATTTTTATATTACCTCTGGTTGTAATGGTATCTACTATGTTGCACAACCAATAATAAATCTGACCACCAACAGATATCTGGGTGCTTTGTATCCCAAATCAAGGGGGTTATTTATTAAACTCTGGTCAGGCTTTTTGGAGCACAACTCGAATTTTTCAATGCAGCAAAAAGCAGATGGTCCCTATCCTAATTGGAAGTTATCATGGTCTTCGCTGGGTTTAGCCAAAAAACCCAAAGAAATCATATGATTCTGTGAAAAGGCCCAAGAAAATTGTACAATATGATTTTTTCGGGGGGTTTTTCCCCAAATCTATTAATTTGATCTTTTTAAATAATAAATAAGGTCGAATTGCGTATTGGAGTTTGGTTGTGGTTTTTTTTAAATAAAATAATGAGATAAATTTGGACTTTAGTAAATAACTCTCCCCATGAATAAACACTATATTTACGTGTATGCCGTTATATAGACAGTGGGACTACTCAGATCCCTTTGGTTGATTTGGAAGTTGAGGGGAAGGATATCATGCGAATGTATTTGTCACTTGTCCCATGTGACAAATTTATGATGCACTTTCATGAAAATTTTTGCTGCCAACAAAAAGCTGAAGTTCCTGCCGAATCTGTACATGGCAAAATGTATCGCTTGTTCAGGGTCCCACGTATTCAAATTGCTGATTTACTTTTAGGTAATAAATCGCCAAATGTTTTGAGAAGACCAACTCGTTTCTTTGAGATTTAGAGGTACTACGGTTGTTACATGAAGAATGTAGCTTGGTTGCAAGGAAAAATAGGAGTGAATATGATTGTTACAGCCATAACCATGCCATCAGCATGAGATAATCTTGTGTTTTTAGTGGATTTTGATTGCACCACTACCCACCTAAATACATTAAGGACAACTGTTAGTTATAAAGTTTTTTTCATTATTGGGCCACCTTTTAACAAATGGTCAACTCTCTTGATCCTCCTGCCCTTCCACCTTTGTCATGTGTGTGGCAATTTATGAAAACAAGAAAGTTAGTAGTGATCTTTCAGGTCATTCATTTGATACTCCACAATACTATCCAGTCTAGTGTAGGGTAAAACATTTGTGCTGTATTAATTTCAAAGAAGCCCCATGTTCTCCCTTATTTGACTAATGGGGTTTTGGCCTAAACTTAAATATGTTTTAATATTTTACTTATTCTTGTGAATATATGCCATGCATAAATCCCGAAAGGCCAAAAAGATTATGTCAAGAAAATCAACTTTGAAAAACTGCAATGATGGGGCAGAATAAGTTTGGCAGGATTAGAACATTAAGGAATGATAGAGTGGGTAAACACTATGGAGGAGGCTAAGGTGAAAACCGTATCTGCGGGTATAGAGAATCCTGTCTACTGAATGAGACCCTTGCAGATTCTCCTGTCACTGTTTAGCTCTTAGACAGCAGATTTAATGCTAGACGTCCCTGCGGTTTGTAATTATGAATTTGACAAGTTCATGTGTTTGCTGTTAATTATTATAATTAGCTTTCGTTTCGCACAGACGCATCCGTTTAACAACAATATTAGCAGCAGGAGGAGACCCCATGACCGATTTTGGATGATAAGAGAGCAATGGGGCCCCTCAAATCATCTGGTATGGTATTAACTCTTAATAAACATATCTCAAAATTAGTTCTATCAATCCTTTTATTTAACAACTTTTCTTGCATCATTTTGCAGCTATTTTTTTTCCCTAGGATCCCTTTAACTCACTGAATACAGCATCGCTTGTTTGAAAGGAAATCTTCCTGTCATTCCATGTATGTATTTATGTATAAGATAATAATTTCATATTCCTGGCTTGAATGTACAATCTTTATAGATGCTCACTTTCAAATGACTTACTGATAAAACCTCGTAAATGTGTAAGTCTAAATAGTCTTCTTCAATACATTCCCCATTGCTCACATTGCCTCTTTTTCTCCTCGGCCCAACACAGCTAGGATAAAATGTTGGTATGCAATTAATGGGCTTCAGAAAGGTCCTACTATGAAGTTGACAAAAATGTGATTACTTAGTAAAAGAAGATTTTAGAATAGAGTTTTTGCAAGTTACTATGTTGCCTTACCTTGCTTGGAAATACAGGAGAAATATTATGGGGATGAATTTATACTTTGTAAGATCAGTGAAGAAAAGGTCAATGGTCATTAGGTTAAAGGTCCTAAACCTCTATATAAGCTTTTCACTGTTTATGGATGTGGGAAAGGTCAGATTAGATAAATTTGCACTCCCTGTAGATTTTCCCTTGTAGTTAAAGAGCAAAAAAGTCAATTTATTACACTGGATACTTCCCTTGTAGGATGTGTCCAATATTTTAGGAGATTATAGTTGATAGGGTAGGAAGCATGAGCAAATTCAGCTCTAGTGAGAAGTTCAGTCAAAGTCACCAAGGGGCAGATTTATCAAGGGTCGAATTGAAAATTTAAATTCGAAATTTGAATTTTTGATTTATTTTTATGGTCAAAACTGTCAAATTCGACTAGGGAGTTATTCAAATTTGATTCGAGTTTTTAAAAAAATTTGAATTCGATTTATCATACTCTGGCCCTATAAGACCTCAGATTTGACTATTCACGCCTAAAACCTGCCAACTTGCTGTTTAAGTTAATGAGAGAGGTCCAGGAATCAATTCTGAGTTGTTTGCAGTCTTCCTGATATTCAAGTCCTTTTCGGAGAAAAGTCGAGTTTTTAAAATTTGAATCAAATTCGATTCGAGTTTTTTGGTAGATTTCATTCATCGATTTAAAACTAATTAAAAATGTCTTGTAATGGATTGAAGGTCTGGAGAGTGAGCATGATATAATTAAGATCATATCATTTTTGATAATATTCATGTGATACTGGGGTGCTGCATGGAATTGAGGTGGTGGATCTATATAAAGCTTACAGTAGCCTATAAAATTATTAATATTGTACTATTTATACTAATAACATTGTTTAATAAGCCACAGGGAGGGTTGCTGCTCTATGCCCAAAGCAATCCAACTCAATAACACAGTCACGGGGGAGTAGAGTTTACTAGGGAAAAATCATATTTAAGAAAATCAAAGTAACCTGCAAAAGGGGATTTACATGATAGGTATAAAGAATATATTGTTTATTTCAGTTTTGCAAAATCTTTTGATAGGGTGCCACATGAGAAATGACTGTTTAAATTCATTAATATGGGTTCAGGGAAAATCTTTGCACTTGGATCAAATGCATGTTAGATTTCGTAACATCTTTCTGTAATTAGAACCTTTTTAACTTCTCATAAAAGCTGCAATGTATTGTATAATAAATGATCTCCTGAGAGGCAAGAGCTCGTCTGCAAAGGTTTCTATTTCTACCTACGCTTATAAATCACAACAGAAAACAGACTGCTGGATATTGGTGGCAATTTTAGTATCTGGCACTTCTGCCCTCTTTCCTTCGAGTATAGGCTTTGAGCATGTGCCAATTGGAAGTGAAGTCTACACCATTACCCCTTAGCTCTGCTGCTGCATTTAGTGCCAAGTTTTTGGTGGTGGACTAAAAGATATTTTAAAGCTTTTTTTCTTAATGTAGACACTCAACAGCTGCCCCTTAAAGCTGCCATCATAGAGATAGGCTGTTGGGTGACAAAATGGTTAATTAGTCCCCTGCATAATGGATCATTTAGAGTCATGAATGGAATCACCATTTCATCTGAAGCAGATTAATTTGCTTTCATTAATGCCTTAACTTCCCTTGAAAGCCTGCAAAAATATCTTAATACTGATGCTCTTATGGGGTTCTGTCTGGGGGACAAGTGTTCTACTCTCTCAGGTGTACCCTATGAATATCCAGCCTAATCAGAACGGAAGATGAGGGCACCATCTCTAAATATGCTCTCCATGATGGTTTGAATTCTGTATGGGTGAAACTTGCTGATTTCATGACATAGCAGATGCTAGAGTATTAGCAATGATGTACCAAAACTAATTAGCACCTGACAATTAATATAAAGTGGACGTTAATATTATGCATCTGAAAACTGAAATAATGACATTAAAGTGCAATGTCACAAAAGTAGATTTTTTTTTCTTCATGTGAAAAAGACACTGATGAATCTGCTTCATTAAATTGCATAGCATGAAGTCTTCTTTTTCTAAGGTGTGAAAAATGTTGTTTAAAAAGTAGACTTATTATCTTTCAAAAACCTTAGAGACAAAAGAACTCATCACATTCTGTCTGTAGAAGCGTAAAGGTTTTCCTATGCCCCAGGGATTGTGTTAGACAGCTAGGCTGGGTCCTTTTCCCAGAGGTTATAAAAAGGGATGCTTCCATGTGTTCTGCCTCTTTCTGGTGCACCCACTTGCTGGAGGAGGAGATATGTGTCTGGGAGGGCCTGAGGTGGAGGTAGGCCTCAGTATAGGAGCAAGCAAGTGTCAGGTCAGATAGGTTCAGGAAAGTTAGTGAGTAGCTAAGGCTCCAATGAGGAGTTAAGTGAAGGGTTTGCACTCTGCGGTGACAAGTCCGCCAGGTTAGGGACTCAAGTGGTCAGGCTCAGGGATAGAGAGATCAGGCTCAGGGATAGAGAATAGCTGTAAAATTCACCTTCAATGGGGATTATGCACCAAAGGCAGGCAAGGTGACTTAGTTCAGAAAGATTACTAACAAAGGATCAGACAGTATCCAAGAGTAATATATTTATATAAACAACCTGCTGCCACTACATTTCTGTGGAGTGTATTATCTGAGCATACACCATTGAGAAGTGTATTACCAGTTCAATAAATCATTCAATAAATCATTTGGTTGTTTTTAAATAACCACTGGTGCCCAAAGTTATTTGATCAAGATGCTTATACCAGAGTGGTAATCTCTTCCTCCATACCATGAAAGGGGACCCCATCTGAAGACATAGATTCTAATTATGTTGTGCCTACTAGGAGTTGCTGGGAGTTGGACCCCTTGCCCCGGTTCTGGAACCAGTGTATAGAAACTCAAGGAAGGTTAAAGTAAACCCTGACCCATCCACCTGTTACATGTCTCTACATAGCAACACACCCGTACATAAGCTCTACTCTTTACCAGCGCTAAAACACGTACTGTATATTTTGCAAATGAGATGTAATAGAAACTTTGGGGCATACAGTATTTATAAAGCTGTGTTAATGTCTGGCTTTAAAATACAACAAACACTGCCGCTTGGATGCCATTGCATGGAACATAAAATCAGGAATGTAAAGAAAATTGGCGTATGTGTAGGAATTTAAAAATTTGTCCAATTGGCATTGGTTATGTCAGGTCTGGAGTGGGAGCAAATAATGTCATCATTGATAAAAATTAAATAATTATTTATAATATAAATAGCATTGCAATGGAACATTTCCCCAACTGCTAGTTAGGGTGTTAATTTATACATAATAACGACAACAGTGTTTTATGAACTTCGGCAGTTATCTTACACTATTTCTTACAATGGTATTGGCATAAAATACTTCACACATCTTTAGAAATGTGCCCCATGGACTAACTCAATAAGGGCAATGTCACACAGGATGTTTTAAATGTTGCTACTCGGGAATTATCAAAACTCCCGCTAGTAGCTTTGTGTCACTTCCAATTAACTTCAGTTGGAGGCACTTCCATGGACCTGTGATTATTGGCTGTGTCTGGGGTGATTCACAGAGCTTCCCATTGATACTTTCACTGCCACTACAACAAGCACATTATAAAGCACATAACTGCCCTAATGAATACAAGAGATACCTTGCACGCATGCAATTAAAAAAAATAAAAGACTGCCTTTGACAACAACAATTAAGAAGAATCACAGATAACAACGTAGTTACCAAACACCGAGGTGACTGTAAGGAGCCTGTTTATTATTTATAAACCTCAAGTTTTTAGATTATACTCCAAAGCTGCTAAACATTAGGGATGGGCGAATTTTTTCGCCTTTTTTCGCCGCAGAACTGACTCCCATAGACTTCTATGGCGCCGTGCATAAAAAAAAAAAATCTTTAAGCAAAACAGTCAAACCAAAGGGGTGAAGGGACAGCTGTGTTTTCTGGTAATTCAATCATCAACCTCACAAGAACTCTGTTTGATCTGTTTTGCTCATAAAATAACTAAAAAAAAATATGTTTGACACTATTCCTAAATCCTATTCATTGAACTCATTTTATAACAAGGGGATGTGCTACTCCTTTAAGTAGATCTTAACATATCCACTATGAGCTTTTAAAAGTCACAATGTAATAACTGTCATGAAAAATATTGCTCTAGTACATGTGCGGTTAATGGTCTAAAGAAGACATATCATGTTTTCTTCATGAAATTTTAATTTCAGCTCCATATTTGTGCCACTTTATACATAATCCCGTGGGCTCTGTTTTGAGGATTATTTAAACTAACTCACAGATGGAATTGTGATACTTTATATTCTATCTTCATTGTCAAATTATTCCCATACTATTATGCTTCTGAGGTTCCTAAAGGACGACTTCTGGTATTCCTGACTAAGGATGCCGGGGACAGCAGCTGGAGACACACGTGTTGATTCTCTCCGGCATACACAACAGCTCTGTCTAATTGCAGGTCTGGGTTTACATTTTTCTCGTGTGTGTGTATCTATCCATAATTATCTGTCTATCTAAATGTATCCTTGTCTTTCCACCCGTTCATCTGTTTAACTCTGATACATTTGCACTGACAGCGCAGAGCTCTCGGTCTGACAGATATCAGAGCACAATGCGCAGGGATGTTTCTCTCTTCCCTCTCAGACTATTTGCTTTCATTTCCCCATTAGCCATATGCTGCACTCTGCGGTGACAAAGGGAATAGAGATGGCTTTATTATTACCACTCCTAGATAGAGAGAAAACAATTTGGGTAATTAAAAGACACGTTATTCTTTGCAGAATTGCTTTGGTTGTAGAAGGTATGAATCCTAAAGGTACTGTAATCTTCCTCACTAATAACCTATGTACAAATTAACAGCTAATTTGGAGATCTGTTGTATCAAAATGGCTAGTTCTTTGGCTGGAACTTAGCATATACCCATGGGAGTGAAAGACATACAACCAGGTTAAAGGGCAGTTATTTTCATGGATGAGCTGCCAATTCCCAGAATTTATCTTTGAAAAAAGTCTAATTTGCAGAGAAATGATAAACACAACAAGGTGTGCTGGAAATGAATGGCGAGACAGGCAAGTGGTGCGTTTGAGTTCATTAGTAGGTGACTTCTTTAGGGCAAAGCAAATAGATGGGAGCACATATAGTTTATTTTTATAAAGTGGATTGTTTTTAACACAGGCAGAATACACATTACATCTGAATTCACCAAACTGCGCAGGAATAATCTCTCAACTCCTAATACTTATATATTCAGGAAAAAGTTGATTCAGTTATATTGAAAAATGTATGCGGAAAGTCAATGCAGCTTTTCACATTATTAGATGCATTATTATATCCATTGCAGCAAGAACTAGTACAATTCAGGTATGTTGACAAGCACTTGTGCCAATATAGAACCGGCAGTATAAAAAAAACTGTTTTGAAAGTAGAATAGTTCTTACTGCAATATGTTTCTATAAACAAAACCGTAAACCTTTGACAATGGTTCCATGGTACAGGTCAGTTTACCTGTATAAGCTCACAGGTAAGTTGTTGAGTGACTAAACCTGCTTACCTAACTGTCCACATATATATATACCATGCAATGCATTTATTCATGTGATATGAGACAGCATTGACCCAACATTGTAGGAGACACCAGCAGATTTAGCCTATCAGTTCATAGTTTTTAACAAGGTAATGGAGAAGTTGTCTAAGTGCTAAAACATAATTATTAAATATATATATATTGTTTTTAGGAAATAATGGATTTTGATAGGTCTGACAAAATACCTACATTTCCTGAAATAGAATCAGGGTAAAACATTTGTAGAAAATAAACAAGTAAGTGAACCCTACAGTTGTGTGCTTCCTTAAATTTGTATTTAACATTTAGTAAAGTATGCTGAATTAAAAACTTATGGTAGAATTGTTTTAAATTATTGTTGAATAACAGTACAGGTACGGGTCATGCAAAATACTGGGGGCCTAAGGTATTCCGGATTAGGGTGTTTTATGTAATATGGATCACTATACCTTCTAAGTCTATTGAAAAAAATCTGAACTTTCTGGATAATAGGTTTCCACCTAAGGGGTCCCATACCTGTACTATTTTCAGAAGAGAAGAGATAACAATGACATAGTGTAAGAGCTTACCCTGGTGGTTTAGTGGGGGGATGGCAAGGACGCCCGCCGCGTGTTCCTCCTTCCTAGGCGCCGGTCAAACTAAGGGCACGCATGGCACGCTTCTGCTGCTTATATTGGCGCATGCGCGCTGGCAACGGTGTGAAAATTCACATATTTAAAGGACCATCATACTAGTTTTCATTGCCCGTTATAGGTTTGTTCCTGGTTCCTTTAGCTTTTGCTATTCTGATCCTGGGCTTGATTCTGACAACCTGTTTTGACCCCTGCCTGTTCCTGACCTCTGTATCCTGATCCATTGCTTGAACTTCGACCATCCCTTCTGCTATATCCTTTTGATTGATCTCCTGGTTTTGACCCTTGTCTGCCTGACCTCGCTTTGAACGCTGCCTGCCCAGACCCAGCCTGATTTGTTTACGCTCACTCTCTGCCTGCCTCGACCGGGCCAGTTCCGACTACGATTCTGTCTACACCTTGTACCACGACCTTCTGCCCAAAGACTTTGCTAACAGTCGTGCCCCTCTGCTTATCCAGAACCTCTAGCCTTGCACCTCTCGTTTAAGTCCTGGTGGTATCCAAGTTGCTGAGGGCTCCTCCCGAGGCCAAAGGCGGTCACACTACAGGTGAAGCACGAGCCGAGACCAGGGTGCTTGGCATTTGCTCTGGTGTAGGGTGCCGACCGTGACACATAGTCAACTAGAGTACATTTTTAAAAGACAGAAGTTGGAAATTCTCTTATTTTCCTACTCTTTCTTTTTATTAACCGTAACAAATTCTTCTGATAGCCAGAAAGGCCTAAATATTTTAAGCATTTAAACACAATAATTTTCTCACGGTGTTAGTGCTCAGAACTACCCTGCATCAGTACTGTCACTAACACCAAATCAAATCATTATTCCAAGATACTTTAGACAGTTGTTAAATAGAAAAAAAAAATTTTTTATGAGCAGTGTGCATCACTTCTACAAAAAATAATGTGTCTTGATAAATCGCCCCAATAATCTATCCAACAACCATGCAACTTGTGATTTAATAGGCATTGCCAAACAACCTCGAAATTCAGATAACCAATAACTGGAAAAATTATCTTCAAACAGTGCACAAGACTGATAGACATTTATCTCAACAAACCCTCTCTGCTGCTCTGTGTTGCTTTATGCAATGTAAGCATGACATGAAGGCCAAATAGTCTGTAGCAAGCCTATATCTTTCTAATGTCTACCCCTTGAAATGCTATAAATCAAATAAGATCAGATGCTTCCTTGATTAATGGTTTTGAATAGTAATTAAGATAGATTATATTCTTTTCAACAGCATTAATAAATACAGAATTTAATATACACTCTTTTAAACGTGTTATGAAAGTGGAAGCTGCCAATTATTATCATTATTACTCTTTGTTTATATTGATGGAAAAATTATAAGCAACATATTTAGTTTGATGATTTTTTTACATGAAATTAATTAATACAATTTATTACAACTTTAAAATGTGTTGCCTGAGCATCAGGTGAATAAAATATTATTAATATCTTGAACAGTCATTCATATATCATTTTTATAGTGCAACATTTGGTATCTTTTCAATTATAGTATTGTGCACAAAACACTACTAAATGCAGGGTTCTGGGTCACACCCTTAATTATAATTTGTTGATATGTAACAAGTATTGGTAACAAAGTAATAAAATAAAAAGGAAACTTTTATTATTATTTCTATAAATCCAGGCCTGGTTGTCTGACCTAATAAATTACATTTCTAAAGAGGATGCTGCAGTGGAATTTTTTCTCTCTCACCCTATTGCCTGGGAGAGAATTACGATGCTATGCACTAAACATAATAAAACATGGAGACACTATTAACTGGTAGATGGAGCGTTTGTGTAGGCATGCCATATTTTGGTAAATTTGTGTCCTGGCAAAACACTAGCATCTGCTAATATGTTTACCACTAATGCAATGATACACGAGAGTATCTATGGTGTTAGCACTGCCTGAACCTTGCTACAAGAGCTCATTATACAGGTATGGGATCTGTTATGGAATTACAGAAAGGTTGTCTTCCATAGACTCCATTTTAACCAAATAATCAAAGTTTTTAAAAAAATGATTTCCTTTTTCTTTGTGATAATAAAACAGTACGTTGTACTTGATCCAAACCAAGATATAATAAATCATTACAGTGTATTGGTATTTTTTTTAATGTTTGATTTTCCAATAGATTTAAGGTATTAAGAGCCAAATCACAGAAACATCTGTTATCCGGAAAACCCCAGGTCCTGAGCATTCTGGATAACAGGTCCCATACCTGTATATAGTGCTGGTATCCTTTACTTGATATCGCATGATGACTGCAAATAAGTGTGAAGCTCATATTCAGCTATTCAGGTCACTGTAGTCATTGTCTAAATATTTGATTAAAGGCACGGCAGCTTAGTTTAGGCTTTGGTCACCAAAATGAAGGGTAAAAAAAATGCATTGCATTCTCTTAAAAAATGGGCCACAAGTTTTTTTGTGCACAATATATACGGAGCTGCACACACTCATTTATATGCAGTTGGGGAGCTTTACCCCTTTTATTGTATCATCAATGTATCATTGTTTCTCGGGGGTAACAAAATCGGTGCCGGCATCAAAGTTGACACCAGGGCCCATTAAAGTCAATGGACGTCCGTTAATCGTGGTCAGAATCGGATTCGGAACCGTTGCGCGGCATTGAAAGAACTTTGACGCCGGAGTCGGAAACGGTGAAACGAGCAAATTTGATGCAAATTCGAGCCTGCCGCATAAATTTGCCCATCACTACACACAATCCACACATATTGGGGTAAAACTGCAAATATTATGTGCATAAAGAGCTGCCTTTCTCGCATAACTGTAATTAATGGAAAATATTACAGTTATTAATTAACTATTATTATTAAACTTACAGTACAGTAAAATATTATTTACTGGCGCCACACACAGGATGGGGCACATTTACTTAGGGTCGAATATCGAGGGTTAATAAACCCTCGATATTTGACCGTCGAAGTAAAATCCTTTGACTTCGAATATCGAAGTCGAAGGATTTACCGCATTTCCTATGATCAAATCGAAAAATCTTCAATCGAACGATTAAATCCTTCGAATCGAAGGATTTTAATCCATCGATCAAACGATTTTCCTTCGATCAGAAAATTGTTACATTGATGTTCGTTAGGTTTTAGTTGGCGAAGTTTTTTTTAAAGAGACAGTACTTCGACTATCGAATGGTCGAATAGTCAAACGATTTTTAGTTTGAATCATTCCATTCGAAGTCGTAGTCGAAGGTCGAAGTAGCCAATTTGATGGTTGAAGTAGCCAAAAAAAAACTTCGAAATTCAAAGTATTTTTTATTCCAATCCTTCACTCGAGCTAAGTAAATGTGCCCCCTAGTGTGTCCTTATTAACCATTTTGTTGATTTGCCCTTTATAATAAGCCCTAAACATCTTGTTTAAAAATTACAAGGATTTAATAGTTTACCATTACAGTGGGGGGTACATTACTTCTTATAATATGCAAGTGATACTCAGAGTTCCCTGAATAACTCAACCTGCAGCCTTGTGTCTTTATATGATCACAGGACCCCTCAGTGACTTCTAATATACTTTATCATTTACATTACCCCCTATAATACATAAGTGATGCTCAGTGTTGTGGCTGTATGAAGCCACAGCTTGGCCAGCATTGCTACACTAGTCATAATAAACCATATCATTCAATGGTGCAGAATCACTTTACTTAATCAAATGTGTGCTGTGCAACTTTAGGGGCATGTGAATTACACAGTATTTATCCCCTGAATGAATGTTCTTATGAATTCTAAATCTTGCATACTGTAAATCCATCTTATTGATCCTATCTTTCTTTGGATTTTCTTAGTAAGGACTTTCTAAATCTAGTAAAAGAACATAATGCTTTGAATACAGCTATAAGAAACCTAGAAAATAAAACAGAATGCTTTTATTTTAGAACAGAAGTTTCCAGGTTTCATACTTGGTTCAACCCCTCTTTCAGGTCCTCTTAGCTCATAACAATGTATATAAGCCTTCAACCAAAATATCACATAAATTCACCTTCAAGCTGGACTTCTAAAAGTGTCTTGCAAATAGAAATTGTATAAAGGGGACCCAACACACACCAAAATTCAAGTTGTGTGTCAGCGTTTACTGTGACAGACCAGAAAAAAAGCACCGTGTTTTAGGAGCCCATATGCCATTCGAGAGCAGACTTGCTGTGCTTTGCTCCTCTCTTGCTCTTACCAAGTTCCCTAAGTCTGTGAAGAAAGTTCCTGCTCGCTTCCCCTGACTCCGCCCTCTAAGCTCCGTGCAGCAGCATTAGATCTGGATGTAATCAAGCCCCACACACAAGCTGGCTATTGTTGTACCAGGTTTTTTTCTTGCCTTCATGCAAGGCAGCGGAGGTAACGAGGGAGGTGCCTGCGATCGGCCCACTTGAACAAAATATTGAGCAGCCCCTCGGGCATTTGCCACACGGACAGATTGCCAGTCCAGCAATTAACTGGTGTACGGTGGATCAACTACACTCACCACGTGTTTTTTGTCACTTTTTAAAAAACATTTTTACAATGTCCTTGCTTCCCCAAATTTTCAAAATCAATGCCAATGGAAAATATTGGTCCCTATGGGAACAAACTTGGAAAGATCTATCAACTCTATGAAGCAAAATAACAAACTACCATAATTAAATGGATTTATGACTAATCTGAAAAGGGTTTCACCTCTTTTCTGAATTATTCACTTCAAGATTACTCAGCAAGTCCAGTTGCTTTAGACTTACCTCTGTTAGATGCCATATATCATGATGTGAATTAATAAATTCCTTCCATAGACAAGACATACCTTCAGGCAATTGTGCATTTAAGGGGCTGTACTGCCTCTACTAGATATATAAATAATACAACCTCCTCAACTAAACAATATTGTAGACCAATAAGGGTCTACAATTTCTGGAAGATGCAAACAGAAGTTATTGCAATCCCCATTTAAAAAAGGTAGGGTGGGGGTTACACACTGCTTAGGAAAAATATCAGGGCCCTTGTAAGAGTGAGATTTCTTTTTTATTTTAAAATCTTCCTCAATGTTAATTATCCCATCATACTGAAAGATAGAGGCAAAGCATGTAAGTAGGGACAGATCCATTTAACTTCTTTCTATACCTTGTAATCCTCTACAGTATAGGTAGGTTCTGCATCCATCCATCAAAGAAACAATGACTTTGCTAATTTGATTCTGTCTCCTTTAGAAGTATTTCTCTAACTCTGCTCCTCTAACACAACCCGCTGAGCCTCAGTCACGGCTGAGCAAACTGCCAAACTCACTTCAGTCTGACTCCCTGAAAGAAAATGTTTCTCTATCCAAAGAGTCCAGTATCCAAGCTAATTAACTTTATAAAAGGTCAAGGGGTTTTAGACAAATTTCTGCTTTGCACACAGAGCTATCAGGCTGATTGGTTAGCTCACTGACCAGCTATAGTGAGGACATGGTTTGGTCTTATTTAATATTTTAAGCCGTTCAGACAGGACTGCTTCACACCTTAATGTCTACACAAGTGAAATCAATAACTTAATCTATCAATAAGGGGGGGGGGACATGTAGGAGGCAAAGCCAGACAAACATTTTTGTTCAAAAGCCGTTAAGTTGTGTATAAGAAGCATTAAGTTAAAGTCTCCGACGCCTTCTCCTGATGCCATTACTGACCGCTGTCCAAAGTGTTCGTTATTAAAACTGGTATTTATAAGAGATGTTGAAGCACTCCCTTGGGGTTTTTGGAGGATAAGTGTCATGTAAGTAGGATGAATATGTATATCCCTTGTAAATAAAACCATGCAGGTTTTGTTATAATCCCACCTTATCAGGAAGTCATTTCTAAACCCTAGGAGCAAGTCCCATTACTGTGTGGAGTGCAGGATTGGAAGGCAGGAGCAGTGTCTGAAGCTTTGTACAGATCTCTGATAAAAGCTATTCCTATTTAGCACACATTGCAGCAATGTCTAAATTACGAGTTACATTTCACATGCAGACAACTTAATATACTGTGAGTACTCAGAGTATTTAGCTTGTACATTGAAAGGGAGGATTCTGTCTGGCGGAAAAGCATTTCTATCACACTAATGTGGCAAAATATATAAAGCAGCGAGAGTAAACCCTGTTTATTTTGTATCACAGTCTCTTTCATGGCCACAGGAGCCAGAAAAGCAATAACTTATAAAAGATAATATAAAGACTTAACCCCTTGAATAGCTTATATATTTCATAATAGTATAGGGGTTTGGGGGATGCAAAGTCAGCAGTGTCTGTTTTTATAGTAAAGCAGAAAGGGCCTCTGCCGTGGGCTGCAACATCAGAGGAGTCATCGGGAGAAGATTAGATTCCCTGCACCATATAAAAACAAACGGCTCATGCATTATTCTGTGGCCTACAGTAAGGGGGTTATTTATTAAAGTCGGAATGCCAAAAAACTAAAAAGAATTTGTGTTTTTTTAAATCCAAATTTTTAGTGGAAAAAAAACTTGAATATTTCACGATTTATTAAACCCCAAGGATGGTAAAAGTCAGAATCTGAAAATCCTGCATTTCAGACTTGCCAAGGTTGTATATAAGTCAATGTTGGAGGTCCCTCTTCTATTTGGAAATTTCTGTGATCTGCACTTGAATTAGTCCAAAAATCTGACTATTTCAGGATTCTCAGACAAAAAACAAAAAAATCCTGACTTTTCGGGGAAAAAATCCAAAAAAAATCGAGCGATTTGGGGAAAAAAAGGAAAATTCTAATTTTCACTCATTTTTTTCCGTGTTTGTCCCCGATCTGATAAAAACATGATTTTTTTAATAATAAATAAGGTCCAATCGTGGATTCTAGTTTGGTTAGACTTTTCTCATTCAAATAGTCAGATAAATTTAGACTTCGGATAATAAAGCCCTAAATGTTAAATCCTTCAGCAATTAAAAACATTATAAAAATGTCCATGGCGCATTGTTATAATGTTTATTTTGAAATTTCTCAAGTACTACATTTCTGGGACATCATACCTTTGGTAAATGTCTGGATCAATAAAGTAAAAGCTGCAAAGATCCAGAAAACCTGCCCCCATTTGAGTAAAAAAAAGGTGCCATATTTAACATGTAAATGTAATAAACTAATAACCACAACATTATCCTCAACAGAACTTATTTACAACTGATTAGAGACAAGCAATATCAGTATTAAAAGAAACATTCATAGGTAGAGTAGGGTTGGGTGACAACTCTGTGGAGATGCTTGATATGTAACTGTTGTCCTGGATGTAAATGTCCTTCAGGGAGTCCAGGAGCACCCTTTTAAGGGTACCAGCTAGTGGTCTGGATCCCCTACAGTGGAATTTGTTCAAGGAGCAGTATGTTAAGTCTGAATCCCTTCAGTAATACATAAGAAGAGCTACCTCCAGCTATCAATCCTTTGTTGGAGTACAAGACTGCTCCTTCTAGAATGTACCCCTGACAAATGCTAGTCCTCAAACTGACTAAACCTTATTCACAAGGTCCCTGTTTCCTAGCTTTTACTATAAGGGTTGCCCCTCTAGGTCAGAACTCTTTACTGGGCCTTGCGTAATTGCAATAACAAATATTGGAACTAATGAATAAATGACATAGGACATAAATATATTAGTGTGTATATATATACATTAGTGTAATATGTTTATATATTATGTAATTATTTTAAGAACATATTGTTTCAGAATGCTCAGAAGTGCAAATTCCAGATTTGGTTTAAAAACTGAAGTGTGCCGTGTGGGGTATAATTGTGACGGAATATTAAGGGATACAATTTTTAGAGCAGAATAGAGTTTTATAATTCCATCATTAAAATATGCATTTGCTGTGGTTTAGAAACTATATAGAGGCCATGTTCTATTCATTCAGATGGGATTTTTAAACGCATATTTATCAAATGGTGAACTCCGTTGATAAATATGATTCTAAAAATTCCATAGGAATTAATAGAATATGGGTGAGTTTTTTTTGTGCCAAGTTCTAATCTGATTCTGCAGCCTTCCTGATGTTGTGTTCTCTTATCCCTCTCTACACTTAACCTTTCATTTTTGGAATGTCTGAGCTATCTACAATAGAAAAGCCAAATGTCTGTTTTAATAGCCTGAATTTGTCACTTAAAGTTACCTGGAGCATCTTTCTGCCTCCCCTGTTAACCTGCGAGGCACTGCTATCTGAGGCCAGGTTCTCACTTTGTCTCATAACAGAAACGCCTATGAGTGGTGTAGAAAGATTTCCAAGCAAATACATTTTAAGGCACCCTATAATGGTCTGTTATTTGGGAATCCTCAGTAACAGTTCCATTCTGCTATGGAAAAGGACAGGGAACCTGCACACTGAGGGTGCAGAAAAGGATACGGCAATAACATTGTTAGTCAGGACAAACAATACTCTGTCTGTGGGAGAAACCCAATTTACCATTCAAATCAAATGAAATGTTTTAACTTGATCTTTTAGGTAACATGAGTCTGAAGGTTTTTAGGAGAGTTCAGCAAATTGCCACTTCCAGGAAATATGTGCACGGTGAAAGATACTGTATTTATTCCCAAATACTGTAAGCTCTGCTGGCTGTGTAAGTTATGAGATGTGCTCGCTTAATTCTATACTTGTATTACTAACCTTTCACTGGCTAATTGCAGATCTGTGTTCCCTTGCTTTTATAGAGATTTTGACACCAATATTTCATTAGATCCTCATAGCAGGATAAAAACAACCAACCCTTTCATATGAATACTCATCCAATTATTGATGGCATACTGGTGATAAAAGATTTGCTCAGCCACCCCCCCCCCCCATTTCTTGGTCTATACTACTTTACAGTAAAAAAAATAATACATGTGCACTATAAGATGCAAACCCACTTTAGATGTTTCCATGCCAAACACTCTTTCTTCCTACACAGTACATATGCTAAACCAGGAAAGCACAGCAATGCTGGTAATATTTAAATAGAAATTACTTTGCACATAATACATGGAAAGATTTCGCTGTCAGCAGCAAAACCACATAAGACTCATCAAGGGAACTTTTCCTCTGAGTCTTTAACAAATCTGCTACTGTTTCCACAACTAGTAACACATTGCCTCATTTACACTTTATTATGGCACCTAACGCCCTATGGTGCTGATTTATATAGCTTATTTCCCTGATATAAAGGGACAAAACTTACTTTGCTGTTATAAAAAAAGACTAGCAAGATCCACAATGTGTGGAGAAATTTGCATACATCAAATGTATATTGCTGCATAATACAATTTTGTCAGTCGCTCCATACTAAATGACTTTATTATTACTGTACTGCTATCTTGGCTCTTAACCACTGCTGGGTACAGAAGACCCAGCTAGTTCTTACCTAACTCAAACTCCCTGCAACTCCCACTAGAGAATGTGTTACATGGGACTGTCTCTCAGGTGGATCTTCATTGTAGGATGGCAAAAGTGTTAACCACTCTGACTTATACACATAAAACAGATCTCTCAATAACTTGGGTCTCAGTAATTCTTAAAAATAACGGTTTACTCTGTATTTGCTGGATCTTTGGTTTTTTGGTGTTGCTTCACAGACGGTACAATATACAGTCACTTCTCAGAAAATTCTTTGGATGGTATTGGACACAGGGAGAATATTTGTTACAAGCAATGGTAGTACTATCTTATAGGTAAACTAGTCACTAGAAGGATGCTCGCAATAGTGCTTAGTCCGTGAGCTTAACCACTTGCTGGCAGGTGACACCACCAGGTTCTAACCCTTCTAGTCTCCTAAATGGAGCCTTTGGCTACTATACTAACTACTCTTAGCATGGGTCTCAGTCCTAGAAGAATCTTCCCTGACACAAACTACTCCTACTGATGCCTCCTACCTAAGGCTCCCTTGCACCAACCACCCCCACAGCAAGTGGAGTCCAAAGAATCAGAACCACATGACTCCTGACAGCCCTGGCCAACCAGAAGGAAACTTTCAACTGAAAAGGGATAAAGCTTCCCCTCCCCCTGAACACTGAAACAGGCCCAGCCCATTCCTGCATTGACTTGTACTAGTTACAATGTAATTAACTATGTCTCTGACAGACTGAGATTTCCTAAATTACAGTAAGCTCACATTGGTGTTCCTACCAGACTTGCCAGCTACATATACCCAGTGTCCAAAAGTACATAAGTAGAAACAAGTTTCCCAAGAGTTATATCTATTCTAAAAACAGGTATTGTGATGTACCCTATTGTAATACTGATATATCCTTTGTATGTTTCAGAAGTAGAGGTTATCAGAAAGGGTTATGCCCTAGCAGTCTCATTCTTTATGCCTCATTCGCTTTTGTCTCTCCCAAGGTGCCTTTCTTTTGAGGTTGACCATTGTTTTGAGATATATACATCAATCATGACCAGCTACTTCATACTTACCTTATATAGGTAATTATATGGATTGTTGGGTGGACCCTCACTCCAAACGTCTCAAGGTTCTGCACAACAGAGCAAATGGCACTGTCCAAGCCCCAGTTTATCCAAGATCAAAATAAAAAATGAACTCTGGAGAACCACATCAGATTCTGTGTATTTATTCAATCACAACATGTTTTGGATAAACATATCCTTCATCAGGTGCTAGTACATGTTTATCCAAAAACATGTTGTGATTGAATGTGTTGTGATTGAATAAATACACAGAATCTGATGTGGTTCTCCAGAGTTCATTTTTTATTTTTACCTTAAATAGTACTGTCTCATAGAACAGGCACTCAATAACAATACTATATACTTTATATATATAAAAATAATATATAATAAAGTATATAATACTATATATAGTGATGGGCGAATTTGCGCCGTTTCGCCGAAAAATTCGCGAATTTCGCGCGAAATCCGCAAAATGGCGAAAAATTCGCGAAACGGCGCCGGTGTCTCGTTTTTGACGCCGGTGCCCGTTTTTGACGCCGGCACCCGTTTTTGGCGCCGGCGCCCGTTTTTGACGCAAATTTTTACCGCGAATTTTTGCGGGCATTTCGCAAATTTATTCGCTCTGCACGAATCGCGCAAATTTGCCGCATATTCGCGCCTGGCGAATAAATTCGCCCATCACTAACTATATACTTTATATTTCTCACACTTGTGATTCCCATATGAGGCAAAGAAACAAGTACAAAATAATTATACATGCTAAAACGAAATTCAATTTGGTTTTATGGTAAATCAGTAGGAGTTGCAGTCATACTTTAAATTATTTTAATATGGATTTGCTTCAAGATGTACACCATACTATGAATAGACCTATAATATGTAATAAAACAGGATCAGAACTTGGACTGGCCATGCATTTTTCCATGTCTATTGTTTTGATCTCAAATAATGGTTTCTTTTGCATATAAACCATTCAGAGTCAGTGCAATATTTTTTCTGCCTTTAACTTTCTGAAGTAGAACTACAGTATACAATTTAATAACATAAATAAAATATGACCCGATAATTATTAATATTATTATAAATGTAATCTCATGGAAAAATGTGCATTTTTGTTTGCAATATTACACAGTAAAAAAAACTTCAGAAAGTGGGGTTAATACTGCTATGTAAGTGTTTAGAACTAGAAAAAAAATAATTTTCATAAATTTTTATGCCTTTTGTGACTATCCAAGAACATGGAGTCATGTGCAAAAAGAGCAGGCAAAATACTCACTGGACAATCTTTTTCCATAAATAAGACTCTATGAATGCTTTGACCTTGATAATACTGTATGGTACAAAACATCTGGTTGGAGCCACACTGTTATGGAAGTTGTGTCCTTTGATAGTTTGGCAAAAGAGGACAGTCATGCTTTCAGATGAGAATTGTTTACATATGTCATAACTATCTACCATTTGAAATCACAATGAGCAGTGAACAAATGGGTATTTCCTTTTAAAGAGAAGGCCCAGAAAATGATGACGTAGTGTTGTATTTTATTAACATAGTAAACCTAGTTAATACTGTTTTATCCTCTTCCATTTACCATACCCTGGTGGAAAAATATGTAAATGGCTGAAAGTGTTCTCTGTTTATTTGGTTATTTTTGCCCCCATCAGCTGTCTCTAAGAGCACCCAACCTCATAGTTTCCAATAGGTGGCTGTCCTCATAAATATATAAAAATCCTAGCCTAAAAACCCACACAGGCTTGGCAATGGTGTTGGTTTATGTGTGTGTGCTTCCCAAGCCATTGCCCTAATTTCTTCAAAGCACAAAAGAATAGCTTTTCCTTTGTTCTCCTATGCTCCCTCTAAGTGCAACTAAGGTGGAGTTAGCATTTCCCCTATTCATACAAGCAGAAAACAGACCTGACAAAAAACAAAAAGTTGAATTACAGTCTATGACTCCACTTTAAAGATCATAGTTGCAGCTGATTGCAGTGGGGATTTTGCTCTGTTATTGGCTACAACTCCAAACCATAATTTGCCCTTTATGTGTTTAAACTTGACAATTTGGGATCTCGTCTATATAGAGTAACAACAAATTTACAAAGGATGAAGACTAATCACCTTTATCAACGTCCCTGGTCTCTGACAGATGAACAGTATGAGACCTCTCCTGTGCTATGTGATTCTGCTGTTACAGAACATCAGGACCAAAATATAAAGTGAATACCTAGCAAAACACATAAATCTAAGAAAATACATCCATCGTGTAGCCAACATGTATGCACTCTGATTTATTCAGATTTACACATAATGAACAATAGAAACTTGTCAGAAAAATTAATATTTAAATCTCTGTGGCATTTGATCCTACTAATTATATAGTAATTATATCCACTCATTAGCAGTCTGTAGATACATGTGCAGATTTATTATTACCCTATTATTAATTACTTATGCAAATAAATATATACAAGCACATACTACATGCAGTATATAACTTAAACAATTCAAAGTATTACAGGAAAGTCGACCTGCTTTAACCTATGTATGTCCCCATTCCATATTTACACTAAAGTACATAGATTAATATACAAAATTCTTAAGTCTATTGGCGTTTGGTTTATGCTTTCAGCATGAAATGTGATCTTTGTAATAGGCTCAAGCAGCATTTCTCCATATATCGCGTCACACACTTCCTTTTTTTAAGGACTTATAAAGAAACAATATATTAATCAGCAATCACTAGGATATAACACTTTTCTTGTTAATATTTAATATAATACTATAATGTATAATATATGTTGGATCATAAAAGCTAGATGCCTTGTTGTCACGCCTGTACACAGGGGATATAAATATTTTACATTGTACATCATTCTCTGCAATAAATGAGCATGTTGATCTATACTAACATGGTCATTGTATGGATTGCTTATGTTCTTAACTTCCCATGTGGCCTTCCCTATGTGGGGCAGACCACACAGAAAATCCATGATTGTAACTACCAGTTTCCTTTAAATGTACTAGTTCATCCTCCCCATTACTAAGTATTGTGTAGATCAGGGATCCCCAACCTCTTTTACACATGAGCCATATATAAATGTAAAAAGAGTTGGGGAGCAACTCAAGCATGACAATAGTTTCAGAGGGTGCCAAGGGCTGTGATTGGCTATTTGGTAGCCTCTAACTAGACTGGAATCCTACAGGAGGCTATGACACTACACCTGGTTTTTAAGCAACCAAATCTTGCCTTAAAGTGGACCTGTCACCCAGACATAAAAAGCTGTATGATAAAAGTCCTTTTCAAATTAAACATGAAATCCAAACTCTATTTTTTATTAAAGCTGTTTTAAACTAATTTAAAAATCTTAGCTGTCAATTAAATATTGTCTGCTCTATGCCTTAGGCATAGAAGTGGGGCAGGCAATTTGTTTTACTTTCCATTCAGGACTTCCTAGATATCACTGCACTCCCCACATTCCCCCTCTCTCTTCACCATTTAATTGTGTAGCCAGTACATGGGTATGGACATCAGGTCCCCCATTCTGGTGCACAAACAAGATTCTGAGATGATACAAGGCTTGCCTTAATAATATTGTCAACAAAATGGCTCCTGCCTGCTTGCTATAATTATGAATTCCCAGACCAAAGGAAACAAGATTAAAATAATTTATACAGTGTAATTTAAAAAAGTAGCACAGAATAGACTGTGACTTGTTTCTGAAACGTTCATTTCAGGACCATGGACAGCAGTATAAAGTAAATAAGCTCATCCTTCAGTCTTGCACCATTCACAAAGAACATGGTTAGAGTTTATTTTGTAGCAGGAGGAATCCTGGGAAGGGAACGTGTGTGTTAACATTTTAATTTTCTTGAGGTAAAACCCTATTGGGTTTTAAAGCACAGCAAGGGTAGTTGCCCATCAGATCCCAAATACAAATCAGATGATTGGCTTATGTATGTGGTACTATCTTTGAAACCAGTTTAGCTTACACTTATTTAGCTTTTACTAGGGCAAGACACGATTACTGCTGTTATTGCTAACATACAGATGATACACACTTAGCATTTTTGCAAGGCAAGTAATAAGCCTGTCTGGAGTAGTGGTTTGCCTGGGGCAGATTTTTACTTTTACTATAAGCAGAATTTCTACAGTTAAACCCCTGATTTAACTTTTTTTTGCATTCATGTCCTAAAACATTTCTTAACTGGGAATTAGTATATTTTAGTGCAGAAGGTGCAAGTGCACTAGAGATGCAGACCTCCCCTTGACTCTCTCCAAGGGGCAAATTCCCTAACTGGGGAAAATTCGCCAGCCACAGCTTCGCAGCCATCGCAACACTTCAGCAGACGTAAATTTGCTAGGACAATGCTAATTCACCAAAATGTTGTCACCAAAAGTTGCATCCAGGGTGCTGAACGCTGGCGCATTTTCGCTAGCGTTATTTTGGCAATCAAAGCAAAGATGCGCTAGTCTTGCCTAATTTGCATACGGCAGAATGATAAAGTTAAATGGATGTATATGTTGCAGCAAATACATTACACAAGTCCAGGGAACCTTAATAAATAAAATAGTGTTGTTATAATGCCCTACACATGAGCCCACTGTATAGTTTGTGTTCCATATGTTAGAAAATGTAGGGGGAACCCGGTTACCCAAAAAAAAATTTAAGGACATTTGCAGGCTATCACTCTGAAAAAAGTAAAGACACCAGCGTTTTTTGGGACTTAGAAAAATTTTCCACAAAAAATTGAGGAACTCCTATGCACTCCATTGCACTTCGCCTGGTCTGAGCTGGCAAATGCAAGTCTGGCGAATGAGGTAACGTTCAGTAAAATCCTCATCTTAGTGAATTTGCGGAGATATGTCCATTAGCCAGATCAAAAATTCTCCTGGCCATAGAGTGTGAATGATCGATAGTGTCTGTATCTTTCGCTAGCGAAGTGACACCTGCACCTGTTAGTAAATTGGCGAAGTGCCTGAATGACGTCACGCTGGCGAATTTTCGCCAGTGTTAGTCACTTGCCCTTTAGCAAATCTGCCCCCAAATGAGTTAAATGTGGAAGATGAAAAGCGTCACTGAGAAAGTAGTGAACTAACCAAGAACCAGAGCTAATGCAAATGATGTTTCAGTAAAATGCATTTTCCTGTTATCGAGGGGTAGTGTATCAACACATTTTTTAATACAGGAATGGGATCCATTATCCAGAAACCCATTATTTAGAAATCTCTGAATTACGGAAAGGCCATTTCCCATAGCCTTCATTATAAGCAACTTATTTTAATTTTAAGAAAAGATTTTCTTTTTCTCTGTAATAAAAAACAATACCTGCTACTTGTTCCTAACTAAGATATAATGAATCCTTATTGGATACAAAACAATCCTATTGGGTTTATTTAGGGGCAAATGCATCAAGGGTTGAACATCGATTATTAATTAACCCTCAATATTCGACTGGGGAATGAAAATCCTTCAACTTCGAATATCGAAGTTGAAGGACTGGGGAATGAAAATCCTTCAACTTCGAATATCGAAGTTGAAGGATTTTGCGCAAATACTTCAATCGAACGATCGAAGGAATAATTGTTTGATTAAATCCTTCAAATCGAACGATTCAAAGGATTTTAATCCAACGATTGAAGGATTATCCTTCGACCAAAAAAAGTCAAGCCTATGGGGACCTTCCCCATAGGCTAACATTGAGTTCAGTAGCTTTTAGGTGGCGAACTAGAGGGTCGAAGTTTTTTCTTAAAGAGACAGTACTTCGTCTATCGAATGGTCGAATAGTTGAACGATTTTTAGTTCGAATCGTTCGATTCGAAATCGAAGGTCGAAGTAGCCCATTCGATGGTCGAAGTAGCCAAAAAAACACTTCGAAATTCAAAGTTTTTTTTCTTCTATTCCTTCACTTGAACTTAATGAATGGGCCCCTTAATGTTTAAACGATTTTTGAGTAGACTTAAGGTATGTGGATCCACACTACGGAAAGGTCCCTTATCCGAAAAACCCCAAGTTATAAGCAATTTGTATAACAGGTCCCATACCTGTATAATTAATTGTCAAATTACATTGATGGACTAACTGTAAATGTTGTGGGGACTAATTACTATAAGTAGAACCCCCATTTTATGTTTTTCATGGGACCAGGAATAAATTATGTAAAATCAGGGAAAATGTAAAATCAGGGAAATGCGTTAAAGTAAAGTTTTCTTCAAGTACTGAAAGGATATAAGCACAGGAGTCTGTTTAACATTGATATACAATATTTACTGTGTTAATAACAAGGGTTAAACATTGCAGTGTTAATGTTACACTATTGGGGCATGTGCAAGACTCTCTGTCAGTCACATACACAACCTAAAGCAATAAGTGATTGGTGCAGGACTGTATAAGGGGCAGACTCATTGGAATTGACTATTTACAGGCAGAATCATGGCAAAATATACATCTGGTTAGTATTTTAAATCTCTTTATTTCACAAATAATAACATTCATAGAGGAAAAAAAGCTAATTCTGTTTTGGATACAAGACAGAATTTTGATGTAAAATCTGTGAAAATATTACTTAAAATCAGGGAGATGCACCTGTTGATACATTATAAATTGGTGGGACCACAAATAAAAAATGTAAAATTCAGGAAAACTTAAAATCGGGGGACTTAAAATCGAGTTTTCACTATATTATCATAATTATCAGTTATAAACTGACTAAACTGTATGAAAAAAAGCTTTGTGTGTCTGTCTGATGTAACACAACTCTGTACATCTGTAAAGATACCGCATTCATGTTATAAAAGTTATGTTTGGGAAGAAGAGCAGATCAAAAGCATCTGGGACCAAAGAATCTTCCCATCAATTCCCAAGAGAATTTCCCTAAGAACATTAAGAAGATGGAAAGCTGTAAACAGTAAGGCTTTCTTGAAATCATTAATCACCTACTCTTATCACCACCCTAAAACTTTTCCGTCTGTCTTCCTTCATTATCTCCCCTAATACAAATGCAACATTCTGCTACCCCACTTTTCCTCTGCCTTAATGCTCAGCCTCAGCCTTGTACTCTGAAGCATCATTACAGTGTCATTTCTAATATGAGTAAAATGGTGCAAATGGAGTTCTATGCTTTATAAGTATGCAAGTCTGAAAATAATGATTCAGAGACAATTCCCACACCAGCAGACTGAACACAGACCTCAAATCATATCATCCCATTATTAATTCAAAATCATTTCAACACTAGCTGACAAGATAGGACATTTACAGGTGAGTGGGAACAAAGAGTTATAAAAACCAGCATTTCCTAACATTCTTACTGTTATATTTCTCAGGTTCTAATATGTCTATCTATATATATGATTCCAAGTCTGGCGCACCAAACCGAAGCTTATAATGTGTGCGCCATTCATAGCAAATCCTATACAAAACATTTTATGCTTTTTAATTATAATTTAATGATAATTTGACAGAGCCATCATTAATGTCCAGAATGAGTGAGGTTAAATAACACAATTTAAAGCAAAGAAATAAAGCCCTTAACAATATTTTGGATTTAAAAAAAACAGTTTACTTATATCCAAATTACATGAAGTATTGAAATATAAAATTAGCATCTTAGGATATCAATGTTGCTGTTTTCTTCTTTTTTTTTCAGAGGCTACAAACCTACTATTTGTGTAACTTTAATGGCATCCAAAGTCCAAATAAAACTCTCTACAGGTGGATCCCGATTCCTGATACAAGCATCACTCTAAGGGGGAATGTAATAAAAGTCGCAATGAGCAAAACAATTCGTACCAATAAGAATAAAAATCCTCATCTCGCAATGTAATATTGTTCCTTAAACTGTTATTACATTGCGAAATTTTAATTGCACATTGCAAATTTTAACTGCACACTCTTAAGAAGTGCTTGAAGGTGTTGTTATCTTTTGGAGCAAACATAACGACTTTTTCAGTAAGAAGTTTTATTACAAACTGGCGGGTTTCCGGGTTGGCAAAAGCTATATTAATTTCGCGCAAAACAAAATTTGTTCGCTTAAGGTCTTTCCTTTACCGACTTTCCCACGTTTCCCCGTTTGACATATACAAAAGCCCTGCATAATGGTAGTCACTGTCAAACACATGGCCATTAACTACATTGAGATTCTTGTTGGTTCAGGACAAAAAAGTCTGTCCCTATATTTGTGAACATTGAACTTAGCTGTCCCACCTTAAGCCTTAAAGCACTGCTTGGTCTTCTTAACTTGTTTGCAAGTGAAACTATGTGATCTCATCATTTCTTTGTAGCACAAAATGTTTCCTCTGAAACGTTACCTCTCAAAATATATTCTAAAACCCACATCCAATTGGGTAACTCTGAAAAATAGATTTCAAAAGAGCGCTCTGTTGTACATTATTTATTAATAAAAAAACCTAAATTTAATTGGAATGATAAAAAACTCGATACATTCGAGTGAATACTCGATTCATATGAATTTTTCAGGCTTTTTCCGGAATCACTCAACTTTTTTTTCCCGGAAACCCTGAAAAAGTTGAATTTTAGGGCTAAACCCAGAGCAGACCATGATAACTTCAAATTGGTATAGGTGCCTCTCCCATTACTCCATACAGGACCTTGACAGGTCTGAGATGGCAGAGTTTTTTTTCTTCAAAAAATTCGAGTTTTCTAGTGAAAAAAACTAAAATTTCACCACTCAGCCTTTAATAAATAACCACCCAAGAGTAGTTACGTTTGTTTATGTACAGTTTCAGGTATTTGCTGCTTTATAATATTGTACTACAGAGTGACATGAGCATTGGCTATCTGTTCTCTCACTGTATGGACACAGAGCCTGCCAAGTGTTATCTTCACTGCATTGTAAAAAAAAGTTATTATACAGAATTCAAGTTTTTAGAGAACTGGTACTGGATGTTATTATCCAGAATGAAATGCATCTTTCTTAGTGTAGTGACACCAGCATCATTACACATTACAAGCACTTCACAGCAAACTCAAACACATAGTCCCACAAATAAGAGACAGGAAAACTTCCAACCAGAGCACAAATCAAAAACTGAGAAATAGAATATCAAGTTTTTCAATTTGGAAATAAACGTACTCAGCAAGAGGATGTAAACCACAAATCCTAGGGGGTTATTTACTAAACTCTGAATGCAAAAATCTGAAAATGTGTCCATTTTTAATATAAAAATCTGACTTTTTATAAATCACGAATTTTTCAGAATTTATTAAACTGGATGGAAAAGTCCGAATCAGGATATCCGGCATCTCAGACCAGTCGAGGTTGCATATAAGTCAATGGGAGAAGTCCTAATTTTTTTATGTGCCCTGGGTTTCATGCAATACCTTGACGTTTTCAGAGTTTTCGGTCAAAAAGCAAAAGAAATCAGAGTTTTCTATGCAAGACAGAAATGTATTTACTTTAGCCACAGAATGACACTGCCCAGAATTAGACAACTTGTTATCTACATAAACCCCAAGATCCTTCTCATTTAAGGAAACTCCCAACACACTGCCATTTAGTGTATAACTTGCATTTATATTATTTTTGCCAAAGTGCATAACCTTGCATTTATCAACATTGAACCTCATTTTCCAGTTTGCTGCTCAGTTTCCCAACTTAGACAAATAACTCTGCAAAGTGGCAGCATCCTGCATGGAACCTATAGTTCTGCACAATTTAGTATCATCTGCAAAAATAGAAACAATACTTTTAATGCCCACCTCCAGGTCATTAATAATATTAATAGTCAAAGCTAGAATGGGTGGTCTTGGAAGTAGTGAATCCCTTACCAAGAGGTAGTAATATGAGAGAACAGTTATTACAAAGAGAGGTCTTTTGGATCCAAAAAAAACCTTGATACTTTATGCCCAAATGAATGATAGCTGGAGCATAACATGTTTTCTCTAATTGTGGTTTACTAGCAAAAATGTGCATACTAATATGGATGTTTTCCTTTTCAGAGAAATAGTTGCCCTTTAAAGAATTGAAAATATACTAATATGTTAATTATACAGTTAATAGTAATAGTATTGGGGCAATTTTTCCTTCCTAAAGAAGCATGTGTGAAAAGCTTGATTTATTTCAGGTCACTTCAATGGCAGGTCAGTAGATGGCAGTGCCTTATGTGCATAGATGGACACTTAAAGCAAACTTTATTTGCACTTGGACATTTGAAGTACATAAACAAATGGACTAATTGCTCTGCGGTTGTGTATAAAACTGTGGTAATTATTGAATGTTGTTACACTTGATAAAAAGCCAATAGAGCTTGAAACATGTGTAATTAAAGGCGTTGTTCACCATAAAATTAACTTTTAGAGAGAGTAATATTCTGAGTTACAGTATGTAGGCTTTTATTCAGCAGCTCTCCAGTTTATGATTTCTTCAATCTGGTTGCTAGGGTCCAACTTGCTCTAGCAACCATGCGTTCATTTGAATAAGAGACTGAAATATGAATGGGAGAGGCCTGAATAGAAAGGGGACTAATAAAAAGTAGCAATAACAATAAACTTGTAGGCTTACAGAGCATTCAATTTTTAGACGGGGCCATTGACCCTCATTTGATAGCTGAAAAGAATCAGAAGAAGAAGGCAAATATTTTTTTAAAAAAACATAAATAAAGAAAAAATAAGGCCAATTGAAAAGTTGCTTAGAATTAGCCATTTCATAACATACTAAAAGTTAACTGTAAACCACCCCTTGAAATCACATTTTCTGCAGCAACTACTGCATCTGTAGCTTCAATAAGAAATTAGGATTCCTTGTCATTTGTCATCGAAATCAGTTTGAAGAAACATATAGGTGTAAGGCTGCAGTAAATTGAGCAGCCCCTTACTCTAACTTGTAGCTTTACCCCAATGGCTCTGGATGAGATCTATAATTCTCTTGGGATGAGGCCTCTCAACGGTGTGGAGGCAGGGTGTTGTACTACTTTAACGTTATGCAATGCACAATAATTGCGTGACTAATTTATCAACATAGATCCACATGGGAGAATAGAACAACGATACAGAATATAGTCATTGAACAGTAGACATAGTCATGTATAATGACCAATAGCAGAGTCTTCCCAGAGTCTTGTCAGATATTAACATTTTTTACAAAATTGTATTTTATCTCTTTGTAATGGGTTATTTCTATGACAACTATTTATTGTATTAATTTATGTCTGAGGACAACAAGGAGCTTTGTAAATAAATATAACCCACAGTCTTGATGATTTTTTAAATTATCAATGACAAAATAGTTAGTTAACTCAGAGGAGTTACAGTAGAGAGGAAAAAGGGAGTTAATAAGCTTCAGGAGCAAATTACAAAAACAAAAATTGAGAGGCAACAGATACAGGTGTACAGAGGAAAAACAGCAGAATAGGGAGTTTGGATCGATACTTTGTCCTAAATAACTTTGAGACAGAGAATCAATTGTAAGAAAAATATGGGGTGATTGAAGAACAAGAATCAAGGTATGCAAGGTTAAAAAGTAGTGAAACAGTATTTGTAATGTATAAAAACGTAATAGAAAACAAAGTTCAAAAGATTCATTTGTGGTTGGAATTCTGGTTGAAGAGCTTTAACATCAAACAATACATCTACATTTAAGCCATTAAACAAAGTCATACAAATTATGTCTATATGGGAAAATGTATCCGTGAGTAGCGATGAATGAATATTTTCGGCAGGTAGGGATTTGTGATCTGTGATTTTTTTTGCGAAGCTGTACCAACAATCCTCCGCAAAATATTTTGCTGCAACAAACAGTTGCCAAGACAAAAAAGTCACCAGAAAAAAAAAAAGCCCATTGACTTTAATGCATTTGGGGAAAAAAAGTCTCTGAGACAAAAAAATGTCGCGAAGACAAAAAAAGTTCCAGAGACAAAAAAGTTGCAGAGACAAAAAAGTTGAAGAGACAAAAAAGTTGCCACAAGAAAAAACTGTCATCGATAAATTTGCAGTCTTACAGAGCATTTGTTTTTTTAGATGGGGTCAGTGACCCCCATTTGAGAGTTGGAAAGAGTCAGAAGAAGAAGGCAAATAATTAAAAATTTGTAAAAAAAAGAAAAAGAAAAAATGAAGGCCAATTGAAAAAATTGCTTAGAATTAGCCATGCTATAACATACTAAAAGTTAACTTAAAGGTGAACCACCACTTTAAGCATACCTCCTTGAATGTATGCCTTATATCCCATTTCTAAAAGAACACTTAAAAAGAGAAAGCCTTTCTAGTAGCCTGGCAGAATTGTGGCTAAATGAGAGCATAGGGACTGTTTACAAACATCAAGGGGTGCTAAACAGTTACATTATATCCAAGACTAAATCCAAAAGGCCTTAGAAACTGCAGGGAAGAATTTCACTTGGGGGGTTGGAAACTTGCAAAGAGACTTCCAACATCAAATTGGGAATGCAAATACAGGTATGGGATCCGTTATCCCAAAACCCATTATTCCGGAAAGCTTATTAAAGGCTGCCATGACTCCATTTCATCCAAATAATCCAAATTTTTAAAAATGATTTCCTTTTTCTGTTTAATAATAAAACAGTACCTTGTACTTGACCCCAACTAAGATATAATGAATCCTTATTGGAAGCAAAACCAGACTATTGGGTTTATTCAATGTTTACATGATTTTCTAGTAGACTTAAATTAGGAAGATCCAAATTATGGAAAGATCCATTATCCGGAAAACCCCAGGTCCCGAGCATTCTGGATAACAGGCTCCATGCGTGTAATGTTGAATCCTTGGGAGGCTCTAGAGAATTTAAAAATTGAAAAACAAATCAAAATGGGGGTTTTGTGGGTACACCTTCATTGCCTCCCAAATATTTTATTAAGAATGGATGCAGTTAGAATCACAACTTTGACTTTTTAACATTAATCAACAGTATAGTAAGAGACATGACAGAATGGGCCTAAAATCACCCATTAGTGTCTTTTTCCTCACACAAATGATATTTAATTGAGCACTCTGTTGATATTAAAAATATACTGTACCATGGGTGACACTCTTATATATTTCTGGATATGCCATTATTTCTAACTCATTATATTAAGAAATTCTCTGGATAAGAAAAGCACTGAATGTCCCTGAAAATTTCATTATCTCACGTGTCATCAATTAATCTCCACTGAAATCCTATTATTCACGAAACAGTATCAGAGAAAGCTAATTGAAGTAGCAGAACTCGTCCCCTCTCTATAGCTGTTACAAATCTTATACATTTTATGAAAACAATCTGGCATTTTATGAAGCCATTATTTTTATTTGCATTACTAAAATTATCTGATTTCCTGTAGGAGCTTTTTATTTTATCTTGAAAACTGTTAATCCATCGAAACAATAAGAAAGTGTGAAATAGAATAGTGGAAGAGAAAAACATATACATTTGTTTTGAAAACTATACAGTTGAATTTTCTGCTTCCATCTGGTGCACTTCCTGGTACAAGTGAGCCTATTTACATTCTTCTAGTCCTGGTTTCTAGTTCAGTCCCATTTAGTCTCATGGTGCTAATGTCACAGATGGAGATGAATAGATCCTGCTACTAGCTAGCTATAAAAAGAAATTTCATGTGGGGGAATAGGAGATAATAGCAAAATATGCATTAAGTCTATGAGTATTCTATTGTCTTACAACAGGGAATTTACTAACAAAACATTGGTAATAATATTTAAATATACTAAAAGCAGAGAAACCAAAAGTATTAAAATGTATAAAACGAATTCATTAACTTTATGGCATGTATGATGTGCCAAAATAGAAAGAGGTGCATTTTGGGTAATAATTCAGTTTGTTTCCATGATGCTGTTCACTATAAAAGAGAATATACTGCAAGTCTGCTTGTATTCTATGGAAATGTCTCAAATTGGAAAAATATATTAAGAACAAACGTTCCCATTACGCAATATAATACAGGTATAGGATCCCTTATCCAGAAACCCGATATCCAGAAAGCTCCGAATTATGGAATGGCTGTCTCCCATAGACTCCATTTTATCCAAATAATCCAAATTTTATAAATGATTTCCTTTTTCTCTGTAATAATAAAACTGTAGCTTGTACTTGATCCCAACTAAGATATAATTAATACTTATTGGAAGCAAAACAAACCTATTGGGTTTATTTAATGTTTAAATTAATTTCTAGTAGACTAAAGGCATGAAGACCCAAATTACGGAAAGATCAGTTATCTGGAAAACCCCAGGTCCAGACCATTCTGGATAACAAATCTTGATTTTTAAATGTTGCCAATTTTTGCAATTTTGTGGTGCAAAAACTAAAAAACATCCATAAACCCTATATTAGATTTGCACAGAGGAAAAGTTGTTCACATAAAGCATTAATTTTTCGCATTGTGTGTTCCCTTTGAATGCTATATTGCTATTAAGTAACAGAGAAATACAGAGCAGGGGTATTTACTTAAACTCAAATCATTCTCGTTTTTTTTTAATTAAAATGTCAACTTAAAGGAGAAGGAAAGCTAATAGATAAGCCACAAAAGTGCAAGCTAGAACACCATTCTTATACAGCGCTGCTAAATATGTTGGCGCTATATTAATACATGTTAATAATAATAAATAATATTGAGGAGAATGCTTAACCATACCTGAGTAAATACCTCTAGAAGCTCTCCCTGTCTGTTTAGGATAGCAGCTGTCATATTAACATAAATTCCTGTCTCAGTCCCTCCCTGCTCACTCATGGCTCTGGGCTCTGATTACAGCAGGGAGGGGATGAGGGAGGAGGGAGAAGGGAGGGGGGGGGGAGAGAGGAGCAAACTGAGCATGCTCAAGCCTGTGCCCTGGAGGTTTAAGCTGAGAGAAGGAAGTCTGATACAGAAGCCCATGTGTACACAATTGAAGGAAAGAAATGCAGTGTTACTTTTGACACAGGACTCAGAGAAGCATTACTTTGAGGGATTACTGGTGTATTTATATTTTATATGGTGTATTTATATAGACCTTTCCATGGTTACATATTACACAAATTACTTTTACCAATATTTTGCACATGTATAGCATTGTCATTCTATTAGTGACACAAACTCCTTGTTTGCCAGGACAGCACTGGATCTTTTCTATTTTCTTCCCTCTAGAGTTCTAGTTAAAGCTGGATACATACAGTGAAGCCTCCATTTTACTTACCCTAATTTTAAGGTTTTCCATATGTTATACCATTTTTTGTGGTCCCACCAATATATAATGCATAATACATTTTCCTGACTTTACACCATTTTTAAAGTGAATTGCCTGAGGATGCTGGTAAAGCTGGATATAGCCAAAGAGAAGACTTATTTGTGCTACACACAAGGCTTTGATGTGGTTGTGCATCTGTCTTATTGGTTGATTCTCTGAATGCAGGGGCAATACTTAGCAAGGAATGTAGGGGGAAATGTATGCAGAATTGTAACATCCTTGGATTTATGCTAATCTTGCAGATTTGTAAACTCCACCAATGTACTAATACAGCTTTTTACACTTGGCCATCTTCATAACATGCCTCTGCCACCCCAGTACACATACTGTATGTAAAAATAAAAGCAATTTTAACCAAGATGATGGAGAAGAGAATGTGAACAGCTAAAAATGGAATTTTAGTACAGGATCCAAAAACGGACGCCGGCGTCCAAAACTAGATGCTGGCTACAAATTTTTTAGCGAAACGGTACAAATTCGCCCATCACTAGATATAATTAATCATTACTGGAAGAAAAACCAGCCTATTTGGTTTATTTGATGTTTACAGGATTTTCTGATAGACTTAAGGTACGAATATCCAATTTATGGAAAGATCCTTTATCCAGAAAACCTCAGGTTCCGTGCATTCTGGATAACAGGTGCCATACCTGTTCAATAAATTGCCCCACTGCAGGACAAGGTGACCATACATTTAAGTAGTGATATTATGCTTACCTCATTGTAAATAGGGAAGAATATATCTGTTAGCTATTATTATGTACTTGTTTTTTACTATATGGTGAGCAAAATATGTACTTACCCTTTCTGTATTGTATTTTTCTTTCCTGAAATTTTTACTTACTGAAATGTGTATGTAGCACCCTTGGCATTATTGGAGAGGGGGTAGAACACACAGATTATAATGTAGATTGTAGACACTTCCCAGGCAGTATGGATTATATAACCACTGATGTGTGGTTAGTATCTTAAACCACCAGACATAAAGCCCAGGGCCAGAGACAGATGTGAGAACACTGCCTACTCCCATTGATGAATACATCAAATTATGATCATTAGGTGAGTGCTGAAACAGTCTGAAATGACTTGTAATGGTTCTGTTGACTGTAGGTTCAATTGTTGGACTGTACCAGTTTGTGTCCTTGCTCTAACATGCCTAGTGCTGAAGAGTTCTTGGGACAACAGGTAACCACTTAGCTCTCCATTTGAAATCTTTTATTGTGTTGCTACTTCAGTCCCAGATTCTAATAGATGAACGGGCTTTTAGTGCTTGGTTATTATATGTGAATACTGATTAAATATGCATTTGCCTTTTACTCAGCCAATTATAGAATACCACAGGACGTTTGAGAAGCAACCACATTTTTCTGGGTATAATATTGCATTTTCATTTTTCTCTGCCAGGAGTTACTTTTTGCTCTCTGAAAATGCTGGCCTTTGATTTTGTACTTCCAAAGATAAATCTGGGTTTATTGATATGTTTTCCAATTAAGTGCAGTTCTGGGAATTAAATTCTCTTTTTCAATAGCAAATGTGGACTTTCTAATACATGCAATATTTAACAAGGGTTCAGTGAAGCACTGTTCAGTGCTGCCCATGTCTTCACGTGCAAACCTGCTCAAGTTTTTAATAATATCCAACAATGGCTCAAAACATAGTTACATAGTTATAGTTACATACTGTAGTTACATAGTTATAGTTACATAGATACATAGTTAAATCAGGTTGAAAAAAGACAAATTCCATCAAGTTCAACTCCTCCAAATAAAAACCCAGCATCCATACACACACCCCTACATAACTTCACATAAATTATATACACCCATACCTATACTAACTATAGAGTTTAGGATCACAATAGCCTTTGATATTATGTCTGTCCAAGAAATAATCCAAGCCACTCTTAAAGGCATTAACTGAATCAGCCATCACAACATCACCCGGCAGTGCATTCCACAACCTCACTGTCCTGACTGTGAAGAACCCCCTACGTTCCTTCAAATGAAAGTTCTTTTCTTCTAGTCTGAAGGGGTGGCCTCTGGTACGGTGATCCACTTTATGGGTAAAAAGGTCCCCTGCTATTTGTCTATAATGTCCTCTAATGTACTTGTAAAGTGTAATCATGTCCCCTCGCAAGCGCCTTTTTTCCAGAGAAAACAACCCCAACCTTGACAGTCTACCCTCATAATTTAAGTCTTCCATCCCTCTAACCAGTTTAGTTGCACTTAGTCTCTGCACTCTCTCCACCTCATTTATATCCCTCTTAAGGACTGGAGTCCAAAACTGCACTGCATACTCCAGATGAGGCCTCACCAGTGACCTATAAAGAGGCATAATTATGTTTTCATCCCTTGAGTTAATGCCCTTTTTTATGCAAGACAGAACTTTATTTGCTTTAGTAGCCACAGAATGACACTGCCCATAATTAGACAACTTGTGATCTACAAAAACTCCTAGATCCTTCTCAGTTAATTCGACGTTTTTGAATTTGAAAATTCACTTAGACCCTTAGTAAATGGGCCCCTTAGTGTATAACTCGCATTTATATTATTTTTGCCAAAGTGCCAATATTATTTTTGCATTTATCAACATTGAACCTCATTTTACAGTTTGTTGCCCCATTTTCAAATCACTCTGTAAAGTGGCAACATCCTGCATGAAACTTATAGTTCTGCACAATTTAGTATCATCTGCAAAAATAGAAACAGTACTTTAAATGGCCACCTCCAGGTCATTAATAAACAAGTGCGGTACTGCAATAACAACACTGGTCCAATTAGAAAATGTTCCATTTACCACCACTCTTTGTAGTCTATCTTTTAGCCAGTTCTCTATCCAGGTACAAATACTATGTTCGAGGCCAACATTCCTTAATTTAACCAGTAAACTTCCGAGTGGCACTGTATCAAATGCTTTAGCAAAGTCTAAGTAAATCTCATCCACTGCCATCCCAGAATCGAGGTCCCTGCTCACCTTCTCATAAAAAGAAATTAAGTTAGTCTGGCAAGATCTATTATGCATAAAACCATGCTGACACACACTCATAGTATTATGATTTGCTATGAAGTCCAATATCTAATCCTTTATTAACCCTTCAAAAAGCTTTCATACCACAGACATCAGACTAACTGGCCTATAGTTTTGAGGCTGAGAATTAGCAATTCTCCAGTCTCTCGGCACTTTCAGACCTGAAAAATTAAGTAAAGAGGTTTGGCAATCAAAGAGCTAAGCTCGCTAAGTACCCTGGGATGAATACCATCTGGCCCCAGACCTTTGTTTATTTTAACATGTTCTAGTGTCTTTTGAATTTCCTCATGCGTGAACCATGTATCATTAGTTGTATTACTAGAATTGGGACTATTAAGAAGAAAATCTTTATTAACTGGGGTTACCATTAAAGGTTAAATTGAAGCTAGTTTCTGCTGTATTTTCACATAACTTATGGTATTGATAAATGTTGGTATTTTTGTTCTTTCACCCAGAGCACCATTAATCCATTTCTTTAAGAACTGCCTGAACTGGTCTCCTCAGCTCTTTTTGGGAAGCCTGAGAATGTTAGATTTGTCCATATCATCCTATTATCATATTCTTCTTTGGCCTGCCAACCCTTTTGTGTGTCCTTGAGTGTTGATATTTCTGCCATAGACATCTGGTCCCTAATTTTTTGCATTTTGTGTTATGATCTAAAATACTACTTTAATTTTCTCCCTTTTAACTGTCTAGCTGTCATTCATGCACCTCAGGAAGCTCTCCTCCAGAGAGAGAGGGGCTGAATGATCCCGCCCCAAAATCACTGTTCAAGTTTCCATCTTGTCTATTATTTTTGACTTGCAAGCCTCTTTCATTGCAATATACCATTTTAGGTGGTTTCTGTGTCCTGTGTGTTAAAGATAGACATATAGCTTGTTGGGTCCCCTGCTTGGTATGGTTTGCTGTATGGGATATAGGGTTCTCATGAATAATAACCTCTCATATTTGGTAAGCCATGATGCCAGCAAGATGACCTTGAGATATATTAAAGCAGATATAATGTTACAAAACCTATAGAGCTAATAGATTTCTTCGATGCTTAGAGCAAATGCTTTTTCTTCATTAAAACAGCCTACAGCACGTATCCCATGCAATCTTACTGTTTCTATGAAAAAGATACAAAATACATACTTTTTTAGTCTGTAAGTGCTTGATACTTGTTATGTCAAGTGCCTCATCTTGACCCATTCGCTAAGTGAGGATTTATATTAGGTATAAGTGCAATGCAAGGACCTACAGCAAACAGCCATTTATAGATCCAAAGATAAGAGTCTTATAAGTAGTTATATGGAAACTTTTGATGGGTTTATACTGGACTAACACACTGCATCTTTAGAATGCATTTAACATTTCTTTGCTTTCTTTTTTCTATTGCAAGCATTTCACTTAATTGTGTTGTTAAGAAATTGAGTTGTAAATGCCATGGACTGAAACCTTAGTGCAGATAACCAATGCCCTGGCAGCTTAGACAATAAAATTGCCAGCTCTTAAGAACAAGCTGTACATGAGGATGATTAATATGATTCTTTCTATCCTAAATATCACACACAGTCTCTGTTAGTGAATGTAACATAATAATCAGCCTTCTTTTCCCAGACTTATACAATTGACCAGATTACTTTTTAATGAGGCCGAGTCATTTCTGGTGTGGGCTGAGCGTGACTTTATTTACTGAATGTGCTCAGCTTCTCACTAGGCAAAAAGTAAAGATATATATTCATTCTCCAGTACCTCTGGAAAAATAAGAAATCCTGTTCTCTGGCAGTAAATACAAGTAGCAGGCCATATGTTTCATTTTTATTTCCGCTATGTTTCTGCCACTGAGGGAAAATTAGACAAAAAAAGGTAGAAAACAGCCAGAGGTAGAAATGTGAAACGAAAATTCACCCCAGCCAATGAGCCTGACCAATAGTAATGTATTTGGATTCTTCATTGAGCTGTCTCTACATTATTCCCAAGGTGCACAGACATTGCTAAAACTATATATCACTTGATTTATAGTTATGGCCAGATCTGTACACAACCTAAACTCTAACATATTGCCATACCAGTTCACAGAATGTACATTCATCACTAATTTAATACATTAAGGCAGCAAGTGTAGAAGTCCTCACAAATCTGTTCCCATGTCCTTGGCTGTTTATGCAAAAGGTTTACATGTATGCCTCGACTGACACCTTCATTTCTATACAGATTGCAGAAGATTAAACTGTTTACCAATACACAGGTATATATATTCATATGAATCACAATATGCCACTCGCCCAGCTTCACTAATGCTTCACTAAAGAATCACATTAATGGATTTGCACGATTTTTCACTTAATCTGCACATCATCCTAGACCCACGCACGTTGACTCTACACATCTCACAGAATTGATGTACATCATTAGGGTTACATATCAATAGTTGTACATGACTGGAAAAAAACACCAAAACATTAATTCATATGGGTTCCACTAAGAACTTATATTGTCTTCCTTTTTGTTGTAATGATGCTGCAGAAATCAGTTTTACAATGAACCCGGGGAGACTGTTTGATGGGAACACCTTTACATGTAACAGGGAAACTTCTGCCAACACCCGTTTTCACCGACAATTGGAACTTTCGGCAGTGCAGCAAACAGAGAAGAACCTGCACATTTCAAAATGTCAAATGCAGTACAGACAAGGAGAAGGAAAACATAACTAGAAACAGGCCAAGGTCAGGACAGAATGCAAAAAGGAAAGGTTGTGGGAGCACTCCATGGCTAAATGAAAATATAGTAAAGTACAATGGAAGTGCTACTGATCTGGCCAAATTAACTACAGACATAGAGAAAAAGAAGAGAGATTGATCAATGCACATTCCCTGGTCCCCTGTCACATAAGTAATATATGCAGATACATGTATTTACAAAGACAGGGTTTTTTTAGTTTCAACGTTATGATCATAACATTGATAAGCCACCATACCACATCAAGGTAGAACCCATATGGTGGTCCCTAACTGTTTACCTCTGGTCATAATACTAAAAAGCTAAAGCCTCCCGGCATAAAAGCATTACATGAAATAATGCCTCCTGACCTGGGCATTGATTTCAGTCACAGGGCTTAGTCCTCCCCTGTCATTAGCTTTCAAAGGAGAGAGATAATCTAGACCACAGCATTGGTTCCATGGGATTAATCCTCCCCCGCTTGCGGCTTTTAAGAGAGAGAGATACTGCCCAGACCCATTTCTAAAGGCATGGGACCACCATTTAAAGGGACAGGTGGAGGGGGTTCCAACCACATGGAAGCCTGGCCTGCAGCAAAGCTGCTAAACTTCCGAACAGAATAAATCTGCTACAATGCAAAAAGGAGAAGTTGTGGGAGCAATTCATGGCTAAATAAAAAAATACTAAAGTACAATGGAAGTGCTACTGATCTGGCCAAATTAAATACAGACATAGAGAAAAAGAAGAGAGATTGATTAATGCACATTCCCTATTCCCCTGTCACATAAGTAATCTATGCATATACATGTATTTACAAAGACGGGTTTTTTAGTTACAAAGTTATGATCATAAAATTGATAAGGTCAGGACAGGCAGCAAGGAGTCAGTAATTGGGCAAGAGTTAAAAATCATACAGTATTAGCCACAACCATAGAATTGAGCAGGATCTAAATAACCAGAAGCCAACTTGGGTAAAGGGTGAGAAAGCAAGATTTTAAGGGCAAGGGAGCCAATTAGGACACGATTCATGATTCAGGGAGGGCAACCATGAATATATGAAAATGGCCCCATTTTTTATGAAAAATGTACAGAAAGCACACGCCACAACGAAATGACCTAAAGGTAGGGAGATGCGTCTGAGAGCTCTTATAATTACATAATATTGAACAATGGTCCTACCATTGTGGAGCTCATTACACTAGTTACAGTTAAAAAAAAAATTCTTCCTCTAAAATGTGTTTTCATAACAATTGATGCCCATTTGCCTGAAGTAACCGACATCATATTTTATAGACCTAATTTGCTGTGTTTCTTTGCACCATGCAGAGTTATTCTTCATAATTCCAGCATCATTGTGTCACCAGCAAAGACACATCCTTAGCCATTGAGTGATGCATCCAATCGCTAACTTTTTGATGCACTAAAGGGTGTCTAATCAATATGATCAATATAATCGTCCATTGGGGGTAATGCAATAAAAGGTGTATAGTAAGCTTAGGTCTAATCACCTTTAGCAACCAAACAGCAGGTAGTATTTACTGGTCAACTGTTTGAAAGCAAAGAGATAATTTGTTGCTATGGGTTACAACTTTAGCACCTTATATGATATTCACCATATGACTTCATTGGGTTTTAAAAACCTTAACCAAGCTTATTCTGCTTGTTCCAGAACTAAATCCAACCACATTCAGAAACTAATTTCCAATTACATGTAGATCCATACTGTATATGGACCATTGGCTTCATTTGAGCCTTTGCATGAATTTCCAGCCCAGCTAAAGAAACTCTCAGGTTGATTCACAAAAAGAATTAATTCATACAAGAACTAAAATGATGTCTGTTATCTACCATTCACACTAGTTATTTTTTTTGTTTTTTTTCATATGTTAAAGAACAGCATACCACAACACAACATTACACTGTTCATGTTCCTGCACAGATGCAGTACACAAGATTGTCCTTTGCCATGAAACCTCCACAAAATGAATCATGTAGCAGTAAATATTTCCAAGGAAATATATCTATGCAAGCATAACATGGATTATATGTACTATAAGCTTCACGTGCACAACTGCAAAACCCACTGAGAAACACATTACAAGCATTACAGTGTAACTGTGTAAAGAAGAATTAAGAATGCAGCTGTTCATCAGCCTTTTCTCCTACCTTAGGAGAAAATACCTTTGGGTTGCTCATCATTTAGTAGAACACAGTGAAGGTTTGATTTCACTTGCAAAGGCATAATGCCACATGGACCAAAGAAAGGAATGTGAAGGGAGGTAATGGTTTGAAATGGATGTTCCTTGCTGCACCTTTAAGTTGTAAGTGACTTATAGTGGATCTGCTATCCTGGACCAATAATGAGTCTTAAGTCTTAACTTAAGGGGGCACATTTACTAAGGGTTGAATATCGAGGGTTAATTAACCCTCGATATTTGACCATCTAATAAAATCTAAAAATTGACCGCAAATACTTAGCTTGAAGGAAAAATTTATGAAATCCTTTGAATCGAACGTTTCAAATGATTTTAATCCATCGATCGAAGGATTTTCCTTCGATCAAAAAAAGCATAGAAAGCTTATGGGCAAGGTCCCCATAGGCTAACATTGATGCTCGGTAGGTTTAAAGTGTACAAAGTATGCAGTCAACGTTTTTTTTAAAGAGACAGTACTTCGACTATCGAATGGTCGAATAGTCGAGCGATTTTTAGTTCGAATCGTTTGATTCAAAGTCGTAGTCGAAGGTCGAAGTAGCCTATTCGATGGTCGAAGTACCCAAAAAAAACTTCTAAATTCAAAGTTTTTTTACTTTGAATCCTTCACTCGAGCTTAGTAAATGTGCCCCAAGGTGTTTCGTATCACTGAAAATGTCAGCAAAAATTTACTGACATGCATGGAAATCAATGAGAAGGCCAAATTATATTGCGGGTAAGCAGGGCCGCCACCAGAAATTGCAGGGCCCCATACGACAAAATTTCCTGGGCCCCCTGGGCTGCGCCCACCGCAAGCCCCACCTATAGGTCGGCCCTCACCACCCCACAGGTCCACCACACAGTAAAAAAAAAAACATTGGTGGCCAGGGTTCCCACATGTTAATGAAAAATAAAAAAATATTGGTGGTCAGGGCCCCCCAATAAAAAAACATTTGTGGTCAGGGCCCCCATAAACAAGATTTGTGGTCAGGGCCCACCATTAAAAAATATTGGTGGCTAGGACCCCACATAGTAAGAAAAAGAAATTGGTGGAGAGGGCTCCACCACTTCATAAGAACATTGGTGGCCAGGGCCACCCTTAAACGTCCATGAAAAAAACTTGACCAACCCCAGAACTTTAAAAAAAATTGGTGCCCAGGGCCCCACCACATAACAGGGACCACAAAGGGTTACCTTTAAGGGGGCCCTGCCGTGCAGTACTTACTTCATTAGCTTGGCCCACCTGCTGTAAGTGAGCTGCCAACTACAGAAGGGAGGAGGGGTGCACAGGTGACTGCATCTTCTTCCAGTGACAACATTTTCTTTCCTTATTGGTCACAGAATTTCAAGCTGCATGGTGATTGGATGATCTGGAGGGGAAGTTCAAACCTCAGCTATCTAATCCTTGAGCAGCTCAACCGGGACAGCACTGTGACCAATAAGGGGAAGTTATGGACAGAAGATACCTCCCCCTGTGCTCCCGCCCTGCCTTCCCAAAGTCGGCAGCTCTCAGAAAGCAGGGGGCCCGGCTAATCAAGTAAGTGCGGCGTGGTCGGGCCCCCCTTACCCTCGGGGCCCCCTACAACTCTCCCTTGTCCCCCCCTGATGGCGGCCCTGTGGGTAAGTGGTTTTAGCTGTGCAATAGCATACACATCGCCTTGCCTTGTTAGAGCTTCATCAAAAAGAAGCTCCCATGTTGCCAATTCCAAACACATTGCCCAGACAGCTCCTTAGATGCTTCTGCTTTGACTTCTTCATGCAGCTTAGTTAGGATCAAGTACAGGCTACTGTTTTATTATTAGACAGAAAATTTAAATAATTTTTAGAAATGTAAATTATTTGATTAAAATTGAGTCTATGAGAAATAGCCTTCCCTGTAATTCAGAGCTTTCAGGATAATGAGTTTCCAACTTTTCACAACTGTATAAGGATACCAGGAGACCCCTCAGAATTTCACAACCTGCATAGATGCATCAGGCTTGCAGTCTCATACCTTTTATATAGTAATGGAACTCTTTGGTGACTTCTAATATCCATATATTTTACAATAAGAGATACACTCATCTCTGTTTTATCTAAGCACCTACATGTTGGCTCATTATAAATTCTTAATAATAATTCCTTTATTGCTGTATTAATACTTCTCTAATTTATATTCCTATTAATGGTAACACAAGGCACACCATTAAATTCAAATCAATATACTGTTTTCATAGTGCTCTGGATAGAAATGTAATGTAATGGTCTTCACTTATCTACTTGTTAATGGTCCTTAACAACTCATTTCTACTAATATCAATACTATCATTAAAAAAATGTGGCTATAACAGTTATGTCTCTATAATTATTAGCTAGCTTAATACAAGTAAAGTTTAGTTGATGGTTCCTTCTATACAGTAGATGCTGTGTCAAAATACTCTGCAATACAGAAATCATTTGAGCCAGTTCTGTATCTTTTCAACAAACCTTCCCTCTGGGCAATATGTACGATGCCACAACTGAAAAATGCCCACAGCTGTACACTTTCAGCAAACCCCGGGCAAACTAGGGAAACATAGCTTTATTAATAGATAACTGTTTTGGACCATGCGGTTGCATATTCTTTAGGTCCAAGAGAAAGTCTTAAAGATGCATAACACTGGCTAAATTCAGGACTGTAAACACTGGGCTTCTTATAACTGATGAAATTCACCTACTGATTCACCTACTAATAGACAAGATATTGAGATCCAACTTACGATCCAGAAAACCCCAGGTCCAGAGCAATCTGGGTAACAGGTCCTATACCTGCATAAATTACATTTATAACATTTTCCGACTTAACTTGCTATTCCCTCTTATCAGTGGAATGATTACATTGAATTTAATTTCAGCAGAGGGTGCAAAAGTTGTCATAATGTGCAGACAATATTTCCAATTTTAACTGATAATTGTGCATTACCATTTAACATGATTATTGTTGATGTTTTCATTGTTTGTGTCTAACAGTTTAAGTAGAGCTTTTGGTTTGAAGTAAATATCTTATTTAGATTTTTTGTGGGGATGGTACAATAGTGTGATGCTCGTAGAGAAGTAGTAGTACATCAGTCACCATTAAGTAACCATAAGACCTACTGTATGCCCATAAGATTTATAGCATTAACCCCCCTTTAAATGTCTGCATAATAAACTAAACAACATGAATTGCAACACTACAAGTGTATAACATAGCCAATGCCATACTACTTAAGAACTGCATACATCTTATTTTCTAAGTCATTTTTACCAGGTAAAATCAGATTTGTTAATTTTCCTAGAATACAGAATAGAGTATTTTGGATTACAGACTGAGTGTCTCTTGCTCATGGCCAGAGCAATATCAGTAGGGTGGTGAACAATAATTGGAGGGCAAAGGGCATATACTGTATTTTTTTTGAGGGGGGTAAAGGTTTTTAATTCATGCAGATCTCCAGAAGGGTTATGGACAGCTAAGATTTACAGTTGGGAGTGGCAGTGTTTGCCATTTCTGGGTTTCACTGGCATTTCAGTAACTGGTCAGGGTGTGCCAGTGTTCCCTAATCTTTTCAGGGGGAAACTACCACATGTTATGTTTGTTTTGGTCCCTACTTGCTGGACGAGGTGGTGTGCTAGAGAGTCTGTGGCAGTGGTAGGCTTCTTAGGTGTAGAAATTGTTAAAAGTTATATAATAGCTCATAGATCAGGGATTCAGGGTAGTTAGAAGAGCTGTCAGAGACTCCAATGAGAAGACCAGGAAGAATAATTACCTTTGTAGTGACAAGGCTGCCAGCAAAGGGATTCAAGTGATTAGGTTCAGGAGATTTCTGGAGCTTCACCTACAGGGCCGGATTTACATAGTGGGCGCCACTAGGCCCACTGCCGTTCATCTCCCCTGTCCCCTACCCTTTATTCGTGTAAATTTTCATCATCTGGACTGGTGCAATGGGGATTGGCGCATGTGAATTTAAAAAAATGATTGTATCTCCTGCGCATCCCCAGTGTTTCTGAACCAATGTGGGTGTGGTTGGGCAGCATGCCGCCCCCTAAAATCCTGCCGCCTTAGGCCGGGCCTAGGTGGCCTTTCCACTAATACAGGCCTGTTCGCCTAGCACTGGGGATTGTTTGACCATAAGTATTACCTCTGGGGTATTTTGAATACTACACCTAAAGTGTTTGAATTATTTGTGATGTAATTGATGTTTCATTTGTTTTTTTAAAAATCACTTCCATCATCATTTGTGAGATCAAGTTCTGTGTGTGGAATTAACGTGGTTAACCGTTCCGCAAGAGCCCACCTGAGAGGAAAGAGATGTTTTCACTTCCCCTCACATTCTCCTGGTATTTACATGCAATACCCCTGACTGTGCATGAAGGTAGCAACCTTTTCTTTTTTTTTTTTTCTTTTTTTTTTTTAAATCTTTATTTTTATCCAGTAAAAAGTTATCTATAACACAGATTTTCATCTTTATCTTTACAACTTAGTTCCAATCATGCATGTGTAAACCATCTTTCGTCTTTACTTCTACTGTATTTTTATATACATTACATACATAAGACTTGTCAACTAGAACAGATAAACACAAAAAGAAAAAGAAAGGGGAAAAAAAAAAAAAAAAAGGAGTGGTAATATGACCCGTAGCCACTTCTTTTTATTCGTTGTATCCCGATAATATTTTCTCATATTCTTTTGACTCCTTGTTTATCATCCATAGTGCCCATGTTTCCGTATATTTCTCTTGGCTCCTATTAGCATAGGCAATTAATTCTTCAATTTTCCTCGTGGACTCCACTTCCAGTACCCACTCCCTCGCCAGAGGGGGTTGCTCAGATTTCCATCTCCTAGGGATCACAACTCGGGCCGCTTGTACTGCATGTCTCATGAAGCTTTTCTTTATTTTTTTTATAGATCCTGGTAGAATCGACAAAAGCCACACCTCAGGTGTATCCGGTAAGTCTATCTTTATTACTTGTGATATGTATGTCCTGATTTGTTCCCAGTAGTTTCTGATGCTAGGGCATGTCCACCATATATGTAGCATAGTTCCTTTATCTTTTTTACATCTCCAACATAAATCTGAGCTAGTTGGAAACATTTTTTTCAATTTTGTTGGATACATGTACCATCTTGAAAGGATTTTGTAATTCGTTTCCTGGAGTTTAGATGCTATGCTCATTTTATGAGCTAAGGCAAATGTTTTCTGCCATTCACTGTCTGTGAAAGTTCTTCCTAGTTCTTTCTCCCATTGTATAGTAAATCCTGGACTGTCTTTATATTTCAGCTCATTTAGTATCTTAACTCCTTTCGATATATTATGTTCTGATGGTATCTTCTTATGTATCAGGTTTTCGAAGGATGTGTTATTATTCGGGTTGATCTCGTTCTTTAACTCTTTTTCGTACCAGTGTGTCAGTTGCATATATTGGTATCTGTGTTGTGGTTTTTGTTCTTCTGGGACTATAATTTCATTGAGGGGTTTTATTCCTCTATCATCTATTATTTCTGCTGCTCTTATACATCTCCCTTCTGTTTGTGTGAGGAATCCTCCTATAACATTGCCTGGTGGAAATCTGGGGTTCCTAGTTATTGGCATCGATGAGCCGTCATAATATATTAGGTCCTTGTACTGTCTTGTCATTTGATCCCATTGTTTTAACATGTTTCGGACTATTATTGGATGTTTATCTATATTTTGTCGACTTGCTTTTGGTATCCATGGGAGGCCTGCCGTAATCGTCTTAGTAGTTAGTTGTTCAATTTCAACCCAGTCCTTGGTGTCTCTTTGGTGCTGCCAGTCTAGAATCCTAGACATTATTATTGCTTGTGAGTAAATTCTTAGATCTGGCAGTCCCAGCCCTCCTTTTTCTTTAGGCCTGTTTAGTGTTTTCGCTGAGAGCCTATTGGTCTTAGTCCCTCCCAAGAATTTAGAGAACATTCTCTGAGTTTCCTTAAAAAATGAGCCCGGAATCTTGCATGGTAGGGTTTGCATCAGGTATAGAAATCTAGGGAGAACGTTCATCTTAATTATTCCTATCTTTCCAAACCAAGAGAACTTGATTTTACTCCAGTCTTCTAATTCTTTTTTTATCTGATGTAATAGGATACTGTAATTCAAAACATACGCCTCTTCCAGCTTTTTTGGAACTTTAACTCCCAAATATTTGATATTTGATTGTACCCACTTGAATGGAAAATTATTTTTTAACTCCCTTAAAGTGGGTGCTTGTACTGTTAACGGCATTACTTCTGATTTAGACGTATTTATTTTGAAGTTACTATATTCTCCAAATCGTTGTATTTCTCTCATTACTTCTGGTAATGAGGATTTTGGTTGGGTTATATACAGTAATAAATCATCTGCATAACATGCCGTCTTAAATTGTCTTTTAGCCAGAGAGAATCCTTTTATATTGGGGTTTTCCCTTATTGCTCTGGAAAGATGTTCCATTGTTAGTACGTATAGTAATGGTGAGAGGGGGCACCCTTGTCTAGTCCCATTGCTTATTTGGAATGGGTCAGTTAGTGTTCCGTTTATCTTTATTCTGGCTGTTGGATTTGTGTACAGAAACATTATCCTTGCTAAGGCTGTCTCTCCTAGGCCTATCTGTCTCAAGGTGGATTCTAAGAAGGCCCATGAGACTCTATCGAAAGCCTTTTCGGCATCTGTAGATTTTATCAAGGCTTCTTCTTTTCTGGATAGCATCTGTTCTATTAGTGTAAACGTCTTTAATACATTGTCTCTCCCCTCTCTTCCATGTATAAACCCCACTTGGTCCTTGTGTATTAGTCTCGGAAGTATGGCTTGGAATCTCTGGGCTAGCATTTTAGCATATATTTTTATATCTTCATTAAGTAATGATATGGGTCTATAACTTGCGCATTGTGCCGGATCTTTGCCGGGTTTAGAGATGACTGCTATATGCGCTTCAAGTAGTGCTTTTGAAGGTCTAGTTCTCTTCTCAATTTCGTTGAAAGCTTGAAGCATGTTTGATCTCAGATCTAATAAGCTCTTATAGAACACCATTGTGAAGCCGTCCGGGCCTGGGCTCTTACCCGTCTGTGATTGTTTAATTGTCTGATTTAGTTCTTCTTTTGTGAATGGCTGTTCTAATTTTGTTATCTCTTCTCTCATCAATTGTGGTAGACCCGTCTCCTTCACATATTCATTCAGTTTTGCTATCTCGTGTTCCCTTTTTTTCACTTTCAAATTATATAGCGAAGTATAGTAATTGTGGAACGTCTTTCCTATTTCTGTTGTAGTATGATTTAGTTCCCCTGTCCTATTTTTTATTATGGGAATATATGCTAATGCTTGTTTACCCTTTAATGCTCTGGCTAATGATTTCCCACTTTTATTACCATGTTCATAAAATTGTTTCTTACATATTGATATTTGATATTGATATTTTTTTTCTAGTTCATCTTTAAGCTGTTGCCTCAATCTTGTAAGTCTTCCATATTCTTCTTTATCTCTTGAAATTTTATGTTGTTGTTCCGCATCATTTATGTCTTTTAGTATCCTTTCTATTTTGTTGGTTTTTTCCTTTTTAATTCTTGCCCCATGTTTGATCAGAGTCCCTCTTAGTACACACTTTAACGTTTCCCATTTAGTTAATTCTGATGTCGGATCATTTTCGTGAGTACATTGAAAATCTTGAATCGTCTTTTCTAAGTCTTTCAAACAGAGTGGATCCTTAAGTAGTGATTCATTTAATCTCCATGAACCCTGTTGTTTCTTTATCTTGTCTTCTTCCAAAGTTATATAAATTGGAGCATGGTCTGAAATAGTTATATTCCCGATCTCTGATCTTATTGTTTGTTCTAGCATATGATGTGATATTAGTAGATAATCAATTCTGCTATATGTGTTGTGAACATGAGAGAAGAACGTGAAATCTTTATCTCTAGGATGTTGTATCCTCCATACATCTACTAATTTTTCCAAGTGTAATTTCTTTTTTAATGTCTTATGTGCTTGTAGAGATATTGAAGTTTTGCCTGTTGTTGTATCTATTTTGGGGTCCAGTGTTATATTCAGGTCTCCTCCTACGATGACTGGGCCTTCTGCCCATCCTGTTAATTTATTCAGAACAGCTGATATGAATGAAATCTGTTTTACATTCGGGCTGTAGAGATTTACCACCGTATATTGTTTACCTTGGATATTTAACTTTATTATTATATATCTGCCTTGGGGGTCAATCCTTTTATCCGTAATTTTATGTACGAGTTTCCTGTGTATAGTTATCGCTACTCCTTTCGATTTTCCTAATGGGTTGTCGCTTAATATCCATGTCGTATAATATTTACTTTTTATTATTGGTCTATGCGAAGTTTTAAAATGAGTTTCTTGGATCAAAGCAATATCTATATGCTTTGCTTGCATCTCCTGTAAGATTTGGGACCGCTTTTGTGGATTATTTAGGCCTTTGACGTTATACGAGCATATTTTTATTGTCATTTTTTTTCTTTCCCAGAACTTCTTTTCATTATAATACTTCTGTCCTTCTTCTGAGTTGGGGTGTGGCTACGTGTCCAGAAAAAACCTTGTGGGTTTGATATAGAGTGCGTCAGATCATAAAGAGAAACCAAAAAAGAAGAAAAAAAAAAAGGAGAAAAAGAAAACAACATAGAAGAAAAGAACATCCGAAAGACATCAACACTAATACATATACATGAAACCCTAGCTATTCCAGGGTTTCCGTCAACAAACTCCATTTTCTGTTCCTTTTGCAGCACTTCTTTTTGCTGCTCCCTAATCTGGGGCCTCTTTAACTACTACTTCCTCTGAACTATCTGAGGGAGAAACATATCTCCCTTCCCATTATATACAAAAAATTTTTATTTCCTTTATTACGCATTTGTTGGTTCTTATTCTTTCCAATAAGGTGTAAAGAAAAACTGAATGTTTATGTATGCCTAAAAAAAGGAACATAAGAAGGGAGGGGGGAGAGAGAAAAGGAAAAAAAAAAAAAAAAAAAAACCAAAAAAGGGGGGGGAGGAGGACAGGAAAGGGGAAAATGTCTGAAATAGACTATATGGTTTATATCCAGATAAATGCTTACCCGCCCCTTATATCCTGCTTAAGTGTATGTCTTTTATATTAGAAGGAAAAAAGAAGAGGAAAACAAAAAAAAAAAAAAAAGGGAAGAAGGGGGGGAAGTTTTGTGAAAGAGTGAGTTAAGAATTGTCTTAGTGAGATTTTATATGTGAAAGTCTTCTTTCTATTCTCCCAAACCGTGAGAAATATGGGAATATCAAGTGATTAAGTTGTGTTTCTGAGTGTTATATGGTGAGATGTGTGTTCTCACAGGTTTTTTGTATAACCTGTTTCCCTAAAGATTCAGTGTGTGATTTATATCGTGGTGCCCATTAACATGTTGTGATTAAAGAGGAGAAGGAAAAGAGAGAAAGGAAAGAAGAAAAAAAAAAAAAAAAAAAAAAAAAAGGAAAAGGGGGGGAGACTTGCGACCCTTTCCATTGTACTACTAGGGCAAAGTAATTTCCAAATGTGTCTGGGGAAAACCCTAGTATAACCAATATCACATACATTGAATATCCTTAAATATCTATCAAATATCTATTGGTATTCCATTTCATTTATGCATTTAAATACATCCATTTACCCCATTTTATTTCAAGTTTGTTTTGATTAGCTTATACCATACAAGGGAAAAGAAAAGAAGAAGGAGAAAAAAAAAAAAAAATTAAAAAATACAAAAAAGGGGGGGGGGGAGAGATGCTTACATCTATTTTCAATGTCCTACCAGGGCAAGGTAATTTCCAGGTGTATCCAGAGGGGGCCATAGTATAACCCGTGTAACATTCATTAAGTATCATTAAGTATCTATTGATGTCCCGTTCCATTTATACATTTAAATATATCCAATGACCCCATTTTATTTCAAGTTTACTTTGATTAGCTCATAGCAAAAAAAAAAAAAAGAAAGACCCCCTCTCCCTAAGTAACCAAATAGACAAATAGATAAATAACAATGTTCCCTTATTTCACGAACATATAATTGATCGACCTGCATTACTTTATAAGTAACTTTATGTTTTAACCTCATTATAGTCCAAGCATATATTTACAAGATGATCGTATTATATTAGCTCTCTATCACAATACGTAACTTAAATTTTAACCCATTACATCCTTTGTTTTGCGCAAAATATCACAGTAATAGAGGCCTATATATTGTTAATACATTCTCAATTCTCTGCGAGTACTAAGTTATTTTTTCTCTGTGTCTTCACCCAGTTGCCTGTGCTCAGATCTATCAAGTCTGCTCCTCCATAAACCATCTGCCTCCATTCTTTTAAATCAGCCACCGGGACGCCCAGTCCATGGCAGAAAGAGTCTACCCCATCAGGGTCTATCAGTGTGTAAAGTTGCCCATTCTGGTAGGCTGAAAGAGAAAATGGATAATTCCATCTATACCTGATGCTGCGTTCTGTTAGAATTGCTGTCAGTGGTCTTAGTAATCTGCGTTGCTGCAGAGTTGTCCACGCCAGGTCCTGAAAGATCTCTATCTTTTTGCCTTGGTATGTGCAGCTGTTGGTGCTCCGAGCTTTATTCATTATGGCCTCCTTCACTTTAAAATTGCGCATACAGCATACTACATCCCTAGGCCCCTCTGCTCTTGGATTCTTGCCTGCTGTTCTGTGGGCCCTCTCAAACTCTATTTTCTCTTCTGTCGGTTGCTGCAATAAAGTGTTGAAGATCTCCAGTATTACACTCTCAAGGTCCTCATTGGGGATCGCTTCACTGAGACCTCTTATCCTCACATTGTGCCGCCTTCCGCGGTTCTCTAGGTCTTCCAGTTTACGCTTTAACAGGTATATCTCTTTATGGTGCTCATTGGTGCGAGATACATTCCTATTGACCGCCTTACGATTTTCCGTCACCTGGGCCTCCAGCTCCTCTAATTGGGCGCCCAAACCTCGTAGCGCTTCTTTTATCTCCTCCATGTCTTCTTTCTGGGCTCTCCGTATTTCATCCACCATCTCTCGGATATCGCTCTTGGTGGGCAGCCCATTGAGCGCTTCCTGCAGCGAGCAATAAGTTCCATCTTCCGTTTCTTCTGTATGGCTCGGGCTAGCATTACATTCCTTTGCCTCCGCCATCTTGCCTCCACACGAGGCTCTCGGGCGCTCCATTCTGTCGAAGTATTTAGAGACTGGTAAGGCCTTAGTAGTTTGCGGTGGTGTTGCTGCAGTCTGCTGGGGCTTTTTTTTCTCAGTTTTCCCCATATCAAAATATCGGGTTTGTTTGCGGAGGAGTATGAGCAAAGAGTATCGCGTTGTGTGGATATTTCCACTGTAGAAGCACAGGGAAGCACACGTAGAAGCACAGGGAAGCTCAGGGGTATCCACAGTTAAATTTGGCGCAGTTAGGTTTAGCGAGTTAGCTCAGGGAAGGGAGCTCTCCCACACACGTCCTCTTACTTCGACATCCGGTCACGCCCCTTTTCAATGTGGCAGCAGATGATGAGTTCACATGTGGAACAGTATATTCTTTACAGGCATATAGCTGGTGCCTGCGTTAGGGCACACATCATCTTCATGCAATTAATGTGGCAAAAAATTGTGCTTTCAGCTTAACAATAAAGACAGATTACAATTTAATTTTAAACATTCCTCTTCATATTATCTGTGCAAATACTGTTCCATATACACTCATTTTTATTAGTCAGTTAATACCATTCAGACGTTTTTAATCCTGACGTGTCATTTTTGTGATGCTTCTCAAATATTCTTGCACATACTGTAGATAAAACGAGTCTTGAATTTTACATGTTATCTAATCAAAAAAGGCATGAAATAAAAACTGCTTATTTTATCCCTCAGGTGCCGAAGACATACTTAATGCATTTCAGTATAATGTATTATTGAACTCTCTGGAGCCAGAGTGTTAACCAGTGCATCTCAAATGGATAGAAGGGTTAATGCATTTTCCAGTGCCTAAGGGAAGCCAATTCTGTGCAGATAAGAGAGACTATAATAAGCTGTCACTGTGTCACTTACCAGGGCTATGACAGTGTCACTGTGACAGCTTATTATCACCCCCGGTGACATCCTCTTCCCTGGGATCAGCCCCTCACAAGCTGCATATTTCAAGAGTTGAGAACAACAGAACCACAACTCTGCAAAAGTGTCAGAAAAGTTCAGAGAGGTCAGCAGAGGCACTTCATCACGTGTTTCTCAAGACTACGATCCCAGAACCAAGTCTACTAATGCACAGCTTAAGAAATAGGGATAACAGAGGTTAGCTAGCAACGTTTGCCTTTGTGGACGGACTATAGAATGACCAGAGCTGCCTGTGACCTTAACCTATAGACAAAAGTTAGTTCCCTTACCTCTAAAAAGTATGGCCATTTTTTAAAATCCTCGATACAGATAATTAGGGGAAAAAAGCTACAAAACAATATAATAACCCACCTATACTACTTTTTCACATATTGCTACAATATGTATGTTTATGTGGCTTTAAACATACACAATAACTATATATAGGCTTTATATTTACAGTTTAATAAATATTCAGTAAAATATAATACAATAGGTCACTGCACAGGGGACTCTATTTACCTGCATGTGAACCATATTATGGAGGAGGCACCCCCCCATAATAATGAAGGGTCATCATGTAGCATCAATAAAAAAAATGTATATATATAGACATATATATATAGATATATATGCATGTGTATATATCAATTTGACAGAATGCATTCAATTGATCACCATTCTGTTTAGTAATGGGGTGGTTATTTATAAGTAGGTGAAATTGCTGAATTGCTAAAATATCATTATTTGAGGTTAGGGGCAATTCATTGTTGACTTGTGCTTGGCAGATCTTGCAGAACATTTAAGGGTTCATTTACTAATGGGTAGGCAAAATTACTGAATGGATTTAGAAAGGTACCACTCATTATATGCCATACTGGAGGTGCTAAGAGCTATATCTGACAGTCCTAGGCACAACTCTAGATACACAATTGAAATTTGCAATGCAATAACAGTCTAAGGCAAAATGTTGTTTATTCTTATTTGTGTGAATTGTTTTTCTCTTTGCGACTTTTATTACATTTCCCCTATGTCTTTTAAGTTGGTAAAGCATGGGTTTTACGTTTACATTCAGTGCAATGCCTACCGGAACAATGAAAGGTAAAATGCTTAGATATATTAATCACATTTGGCCGGGGTGATTCTTGAAGTGGCTGATGTAGTAACACTAGTCAGAATCCATGCAGTGTTCAGAGTCTTTGCTAATAGAGGGAGCATTTGGTGGGTGAGTCGTGATCCTGTCAATGAACTCTTAGAAAAGCTTCCATGCCATGATATTTTGAATGGGCTCTAAGCAATATGACACACCAAGTATTATAGAACAATCTTTTCTTCAAATGTTTAATGGCTTGATCCAGCCATAGTCCAGCAGTCTTCCTAGTTTTGATACAAAACATATGCAACTGTTCCTGGCTAACTAGGAACAAGAATTATTGTCAGACATGGTTAGAAATGTTCCTGAAAACCTACAGTGTCTGGGATTCTTTTATGAATAAATGAGGAATAACATTATGAAATAACAGGGTGGAAATATAATATAAAGCATAATTAAAATAATAATACAAACTATATTTTCCACCAGTTCTTTAAAGCAATGCAATATTCAGTAACTGTAGCATATAATATTTATGTGACCCATATATCACCAAATGCTATCTCCTAAAAGGGAATAGAAACAACAAAGTGATTTTCTACCCTTAGTTGCTGCCTATAGATATATCCCCAGCTGTAGATTCCACAGGCTGATATTCTTTTTGAAAATTATTTGCTACATCAATTATAGGAGGTTAAAAATAGACATATAGAAAAGATCCCAATGTAAAAACCTAGAAAAGTTAGTATCTCACCAGTAATATGTGGGGCCTGGGTGCTCATGCCCCAGACCTACAGCTCAAGGTGGAGGTATCCAACCAAAAGAGAAAACGGCAGGCACTCACAGATCCCACAAACAGGCTTGTAAAAGAACTGAGAACTTTATTTAGGCCACAAAGTAGATACATACTGTACATAGCATTAAACGTTTCATGCCAGTAGGCACTTAATCATAGGCTGTTAAAAATAGGCACCTAACCATCTAATCAACTGGTTTTGGTGCTGGTTAAGATAATGTAGACTCTAACCTAGAGTTAGCTTTCTCCTGTATGTTACCCTTCACTAATAATAAACAAATGTGACCCTCTCTCTCAGTTGCAGGGTTTTGGTGGAATATAGGGTTGTGTTACAATACCAGTAGGGGATAATTGAAGGAATAATTTTTAATGTAAAGAGACATTTCAGTGAAATGGAGTCTGTCTGTACTTGGCACACAATGGCATCACCATTACTGGTAGCAACCAGTACTATTTGGCAGAAGAACAGCTAATACATGGTAGATGTAGGGACTGCCAATCCTGACCCTATCTAGAGGATTCTGAAGTGAATGGTCAATAATGTGGAAAGCTTTTTGTAACATTTTTATTGAGTAATGAATTTATATACAGAAAAATGTCAGTGGTACACTAAAAGGATAAACAAGAGGAAGAGACAATTGATAAATTGCCTAATTTTAGGAGGAAAAGGGGTTGTTGTATTGAATAAAGGGAGCCACCATCACCATGTATAGCGGCTGATAAAAGAAGGGAAAAGAAAGGGAAAAGAAAATATGGACTTTTTGATAAAGTATCTGCTAAAGGTTGCCACCATCACCGTGTATAGCGGCTGATAAAAGAAGGGAAAAGAAAATATGGACTTTTTGATAAAGTATCTGATAAAGTATCTGCGAAATGCACGACAAAGGCAATCTTGTAGAACAACTGAATTTTTTTTTTTAACTTTAATACAATTTTATAAAAATACAGAGTTAAATGTTTTGGAAATAGTAGTCCTTTGTGTATCAAATTATTATCTAATCGAATTAACTATCTTACACTCCTTGATTTTTAATTTTGATCTAACTTTTTTCCAAGGTCCTTGGGGTTTGCGTATTTTTTTAAGTTATTTAGCTTTCAACTTAGTAGTAGGCATGGTAAAAATTGTGAGTAATTTTGAGTAATTTATTTGTTAACACACGCATTTTAATTGAATTCCTGAATGAATCAAGCACTAGTCACTTTAATATCGGTGAGACTGGGGGCAATGGGTTATTTTTTATTTATTGAAGGAACTTTGCACATGTGAAAGTAGGGGAATCTTCAATATTCAAGCACTAGTCACTTTAATATCGGTGAGACTGGGGGCAATGGGTTATTTTTTATTTATTGAAGGAACTTTGCACATGTGAAAGTAGGGGAATCTTCAATATTCAAGCACTAGTCACTTTATAATTGATGAATTTTAAAACACCGGATTCATTACAAATCTTTTTTTAATCTTGCTTCTATGCAATTGAGTGGAAAAGAGAAAGTGTGAGTCATTTCTTGAATTTAAGTGGGTAACACATAAATAGGTTTTCTTTCTTATCTTTGTCCTAATATTACAAGTATAGCAGCTATCACTAAGCAAGAAAAATGAAAAGGGCATCAACTAAAGCTAAGACACTTTCTATCCAAGAAGGGCACATATTTTCATGTTTAGCGACACATCCCCTGTGCTGAAACACTGTTTTATTGAGTACTGCAGCCTAATTAACAAAATTTGGCAACCTCATGCAGCCTTCCTTGCATTAAACAGAATCTCTATAATTGAAAGCAACCAGTAATGGTGAATGCTGTCTTCTAGCGAACCTTGTATCCAAGCCTGTGCAGAGTAGGGAATTGATACACCTGTCACTTCTGTAAGACACATAACGACTTCCCCCCAAATGTGCTGAATCACAGAGCAATTCTATATTAAATGGGAAAAAGAGCCTTCATGCAGCTTATATCCATCACAGAGAGAGAGACTCTTTGATACCTGCATGAAATAGTTACTGCAGTGTATTATAAATCTGATGTTTGGGAAAATCTATTTCTACTGTTTACAGACACATAATTTGGTGATTCTAAAGCCTTTTGCCAATCCTGTGAATCGAGAGCTCCCAACTCAGCTTCTGACCTGAATTTAGGATCTCTGTCTGCCTGCAGCAATCGATAAAGAATTAGTGTAGAAATTCTACACCTTGTGTTTTGGGCTTCTGTATCAGCTCAAGGCGACCACAGCCTCTTAACGGGGAATATCTTTGTTCCTTAATATGCACCTAGTAGCACCCCATTTTTTCCGGCAGATTCACAGCACATGCTATTTTAGTCATTGGCATCCAAATCATATAATTCTGACATTCTGACAATCTTTAATCTTAGCTTCACAACAGTAGCCCAGGGCACACTTAGCATGTGCAGTGACACTTAGGGTCCCATTTATTAAACCTCAATTTTTTTCTGGTCAAGGTTTTAGGAGGAAAACTTATTTTATAAATAAGTTCAATTCACGGAAGGTTTGGAGTTTGGTTGGCTTTGTTTTCATAAAAAATTTGATTAATTTGAGTTTTAATAAATAAGCCCTTTAAAATGGAACAGTTCTTTGATTTCTACAAAATATTAATAGTGAGGATTAAATATTAATTAATCTGGCTTCAAAATGGGGTCTCCAGTAATTGTAAGTATCTAAATCAGTAATGGCATTGTGTGGCAAGTTAATATACCAGAGACAGAGCGTGCCATACTGTGCATGAAAATATCCAGGGTCGGACTGGAATGGCGGGACACCGGGAAAAAACTGGTTCTTTTGGGCCCCACCGACCAAGACCCGCTCCCTACACTCCCTCTCTTTACCTCCTTCCCTGACCCCGGTTGTGCTGGCGCTCCAGAAAAAGGAACGAGTGCACGTGCACAGAGGGAGGGGTTATCTCCATAGAGGGTGGGGGGGATGGTGTGGGGGGCCCCTGAGGCTGCAGGCCTGGTGGGCCGTGGGCCCCCAGTCTGAAGCTGAATAGATCTGCTCATTTGGTGAAGGTGCCAAATTAGCACATCTTTGCACACTTGGCCACAACACTGGACCCATTTTTCGGCTCCTGGGCCAGTAATCATATCCTAATATATAACCTGTTCAGAGAGGACTTCATCCACACTCCAGTGCATTCCTAACTCAAGAGAGATATCTGGGAGGCCCCTATACACTCAACTCGATCTAGAAATTTGACCAGGAGGGTCAAAATCAGCAACTTTTAATGGCCCATGTAAGCCCCCCTTAGTTTCTTCTGGCCTATGTCAGAATATATATATATATATATACTTATACATACTTAAGTTACATTAAAAAAAAAGAACATGGTAAGCCAAATTACAGTACTACGGGAACTTAAAGGACCAGTAACATCAAAAATTTTTACAAAAAAATTCGTTACAATACAACGAAAAAAAACATCAAGACCAATTAAAATTTAAAATAGCAAATCCTTTATTAAGATATAACTTACAGAAACTCCACTTCCTGTCTTCTACAGAAACGGCGAAAGGGCGACCATCCATGCTGCTGTGCTTGATTGCTCTTCTCTGGCTCTTCACTGACAGCGTGTCGATCTCCTCCAGCTCTTCAGAAGGCCGCAGCGGTGTTATTATGCCTGTCCCCATTGTAACATAGCAGACCGCCAGCATACCAGGGTAACCCAGAACCCCTTGCCCCTGCATTATTTTAACCCTCCTGGCACCGAGAATATTCCTTCTGCCTGCTGCTGTGGGCTGTTGGGGAGACGCGCAATCAATGTATGGATCAGTAAAGGGAGCAGCGTTTCTTCAGAGTCGGAAGGTGAACCAGCTGGCCGGCATGTTTGAATGGCAGACCCCTGTCCAATGCTATCCGGCTCTCTCCGCACATCCCCAAGGCGAACTGCTGCCTTTGCGATGGCAATCACCTAGCAGCCTAGTTCCCTCTGCAGCTCCCGCCTCTCGTTTCCGGGTTCCTCCCGAGCGGTTACATCAGTAACAAAACCGGAGTGATTCCGGCACCAAAAGGAGAGCGTTGCACACAATAAGGAAGCCCGAGAGGGGCAAAAGGTTGAGGATCGTATAACCTCCACTCTGGAGGAATCAGGAAACGAGTGGCGGGAGTCTTGGCGCTGCTAGGTGATTGGAGCCATCCGCAGCAGTTCGCCTTGGGGATGCGTTCACAAACGCGCCGGCCAGCTGGTTCACTTTCCGAAGGCAGGCTCTGCAGAGATGCAGCTCATGCGCTTCTCCCCAGCAGCCCACAGCAGCAGGCAGAAGGAATCCTCCCGGTGCCAGGAGGGTTGAAATAATGCAGGGGCAGGGGGTTCTGGGTTACCCTGGTATGCTGGCGGTCTGCTATGTTACAGTGGGGACAGGCATAATAACATCGCTGCGGCCTTCTGAAGAGCTGGAGGAGATCGACACGCTGTCAGTGAAGAGCCAGAGAAGAGCAATCAAGCACAGCAGCATGGATGGTTGCCCTTTCGCCGTTTCTGTTGAAGACAGGAAGTGGAGTTTCTGTAAGTTATATCTTAATAAAGGATTTGCTATTTTAAATTTTAATTGGTCTTGATGTTTTTTTTCGTTGTATTGTAACGAATTTTTTTGTAAAAATTTTTGATGTTACTGGTCCTTTAAAGGGACAGTAGCCCCTATTTTAATGAATAGGGCTTGGACTATTGTTTTAATCCCAAACAGCTATAACAAAAGCTCCATGGATGCTGAACACACAAAGAGCCAGAGCCCCAAACAAAGATATCACAGGGATTTTATAGACTTGGGAACTTATGACATGAGAACAGAAGTGAAATAACTAACATCCAAACAGGTGGCTCTGCCGTCAAGGCCAGGATAGTAGTGACCAAGGCTAGCATAAGAACATAATCCATCCATGTCAGGGGGGCTCATGGGGGAATCTGCATACACATAACTTTATTCTCTTTCACCTAGATACAATCCCCTCCCTTCAGCCTTTGTTTTGGCTGTTTTGTTATCAGGAGTTTATTATGCACGGGGATTATCTATGCACTGATTAACTAATTATCTACCTTACAAGACCAAACATAGAGTAGATTTTCCCTGAGTAAAACAATAGGCAAAAAAAATCAGTGCAACCCCTATTCATTTGGCAGTATTGAAAAACATGGTATACAATGCACCACTCAGTAATAAAAAAAAGAGACACATAGTAAATTGAATATTAGAAATAATAATTTTGAAAAGTAAAGAATAGATGATAAAAGAGTGGGTTAATGGTGTACTACTGTCAATAGTACAACATTTAGGAGAGCTTATACTGGTATACATAAGTAACTGTTTTGCTCCAAGATATAACAAAAGAGAACTTTGCAATACCGTAGATTGTTGGATAGCATAATGAGCTGGAATGGATAGTAGTAGATTTGCTAAAAAATTATACTGCTAGGCATGTGAATATATTATGATTGCACTGCTAATAGCAAAAGAGCATTATATTAATGAGCACATTAAAATTAAGATGTGCAAATGTATAAACAGGGTACTGTAATTAGAAATATGACTCCTTATAAGAAATTTTTCCTCTACTTAAACCAAATGAACGTCTTTTTGTTTCTGTCTTTATCCCATAACCCTCATTATTTCCTTGCTTTAACTCTCTAACAAACTTAGTGATCTTTGATTTTCTGGCAATAGAACTGCTTGGGAAAATGGCTTCTATAGAGATAGAGTGTGACCTGATGTCATTAGGGAAAGGGCCCAAATTAAAAAGACCATCAATGACAGAATCTAAGAGGCGCGACCAGCACAGCACCTTGTTGACCCTAACTGTTGCTCGCAGATGGAACAGAAAGCAAAGCCTCAAATTTGCAATCCATTAAACTAGGCACATTCAGAAATAATAAATATTTAAGTTTTAGTTAAAGTGTGGAATTTCTGAATTGTATTGGATGTACAACTGCATGGATCTATGGGAAAAATCCTCTGCAATGTTCTAGAGCACTAGAGAAACTATCCTGTCGCATAAAAAGTGGCTTCTGTCTGTTAGAGAATGGCAGGGTGTCTATGGAACTACAGTATGTCTAGAAGACGTTATTAATCATTGTGAAATACAGTGAGCACTGCAGAAGGCTCACTGTACATATCAGCCGCAGACTGAATCCCTCTCCATCTCTCTCTTTTATTGTTATACCGGTGTCCTCCGCAGGAGTAAAGAAGAACGTTAAACACTAATTGCTCTGCATCTCCGCAGGGTGTTCAGAAAACTGTGATAAGGATGGCTGGACGCAACCTGCTTGATCCTGCCAGAAAACTGTTTCATCTGTTCGTATAACAGGGGAACAAATACAATTTGATATAAGCTATGTTTATAATTAGGTTTTGAGTACACTTTTGGTGTAAGACATCTGAAAAACATTGCATACTATGAACTGATTTTGGCCAGCACATCTAAAAAATTTTTAATTAAGACTGCTATATTTACATTAATGTGAACAAAACAACCAAGAGAACATAGAGCATGTGTGTATTTAATCTTAATTCTGTTTCGTCAAGAAGGGGAAAAGCCCAGGCTAAATAGTCCTGCTCTGTAGCTACAGTATATACAAGTTAGAGCCATCTTCAAAGAACTAAGGCAGAAGGAGGTGAAAACTGCCTAAACTGGTCTACCTGAGAGAACCCCTGCACCACCAGCCTACTATAAGTATCAGGTAAGTGATTGTAAACACTGGGGGTACCTAACATTTGGCACCCCATCAATTTCACCTTTCCTTCGCCATTAAATGCACTCCATCTTACAAAATTCCCCCATTAAGAAGTAGAATATGTCTTTTGCTGGGTGCCTGGAATGAACCTTCCAGAGCCTGGAAAGGAAGAAATAAAACAGGGACAATAATTACAAATAGAACAAACTTTGTTTGAACACCATGCAACTTATACAGAGTACCTGGTGCAACATAGCACACCACAGAACAACATGTCATAGCATTCAGGGCACGGTGATCTCTTTATTGTAGTGACATAATAGGGGTATGGTGAGCAACTGAAGTTTTATGTCTAGATAAGGTTTATTATATTGGCAGGCAACCCACCAAATGACCACGGTGCAATTAAAAGGCATGTATGATGTATAGAATTCGTAATATACAAACCCACATCCACACTGTTTATAAAGCGTTACTCTCAGCAAAGTCTCATTTCAGTTAGAGTAAAACTAACAGGCTTTCTTGTGAGCTATATTAAATGTAGCTACTTACTGTATATAGTAGGGGGAGACCAATCTGTGCCACCCTGGTGTGCTTTCCTGCATATTGCCTCTGACTTCTAGCATCATTTTGAAATGAACTAGCATACCAACTTATACCTGAAGCTGCCTCCCAATACATGGACTAAGCTAACACATAAAGGGGCTAGTGGAGTGGGGGGAGGAGAAGGGGCAGTGGAGGCTAATGAGGGAGGAAGGTTTGTGACAGTCAAGAGGGGAAGTAGGGGACAGAAGAGTAGGGGGGCTGGTCCACAGTTTGTCCAAAACAGCAAATTCGCCGTTTTGGCTGAAGATGCTGGGTAGGAAAACTCCGAACTGGCGTGTATGGAGCAGGCTGACTCTCGGAGCACCCCGGGAGGCAGTGGCTCTAATACGGGTGGTGGGGGGAGTGCAAGGAAGGAAAGGCAGGTTCTAGTTATAGGGGATTCAATTATTAGAAAGGTGGATAGGGATCTGTCGCAAGGCCCCTACATGCCGAACAGTCTGCTGCTTGCCTGGTGCTAGGGTTCGGCATGTGGTGGAACGAGTTGACAGATTATTGGGAGGGGCTGGGGAAGACCCAGCGGTCTTGGTACACATAGGTACCAATGACACAGTTAGAGGAGGTGGTGAAGTCCTCAAAAATGATTTTAAAAAACTAGGTTCAAAGTTGAGGGCGAGGACTTCCAAGGTAATTTTCTCAGAGATATTACCTGAGCCACGAGCAACGCTAAGGAGACAGCGGGAGCGTAGGGAGATTAATGCGTGGCTAAAAGATTGGTGTAGGGAGGAGGGTTTTGGGTTTTTGGAGAACTGGGCTGATTTTTCAGTCGGCTACAGGCTCTTTGCTAGGGATGGGCTGCACCTCAATGATGATGGGGCAGCTGTTTTGGGAGAGAAGATGGCTAGAGGGTTGGAGGAGATTTTAAACTAGGTGTGGGGGGAGAGGGTTCAGTAAAAGATTCAGTGGTAGACAGGTTAGATGAGATAGTGGGCAAAGAAAGGGAAAATGGGGGAGGAGATTTGGCTAGGGATACTGTTAAGGATAGGGAGGACCACATGTCATATGTTCAATATGGTGCCAGTATTAAATGTATGTTTACAAATGCAAGAAGTCTGACTGGTAAAATGGGAGAGCTGGAGCTGCTGGTGATGGAAGGAAAATATGATGTGATTGGTGTGGCCAAAACATGGTTGAATGAGTCGCATGACTGGGCAGTAAATATCAGTGGCTATACTTTGTTTCGGAGGGACAGAGGCAATAGAAAAGGAGGAGGGGTATGTCTGTATGTTAGGCAGGATTTAAAAGCTCATATAAAGGAGGAGGTTGTGTTAGAAAATGAGGGGCCAGAAGTCGTATGGGTGGAGTTCTTCACCAATTGTAAAGAATCCAGCAAATTAATTGTAGGAGTATGCTATAGACCCCCTAATGTAAGTGAGGAGGAAGAGACAAAGCTCCTAATGCAAATAGAAAAGGCTGCTAGTTTAGGTAAAGTAATGATAATGGGGGATTTTAATTGCCCAGATATTGACTGGAGCAACGGTACTGCTAGATCAGTTAATGGGAACAAGTTTATAAACTTATTGCACGACAATTTTTTAGCACAGGTTGTTGAGGAGCCTACCAGAAAAAAATGCTATTCTTGATTTAGTGATCTCAAATGACCCAGAACTTATAGCAAATGTGCAAGTCATTGAACCCCTGGGTAATAGTGACCATAATGTTATATCCTTTAATGTCTGGTGCAAAAAACAAAAATATACTGGGGCAACAAAAACCATGAATTTTGCCAAAGCTAATTTTAGTGCCTTGAGGGCTGCCCTACAGAGCATTGATTGGGGCATTAGATTTTCAGCTAAAAACACAGAACAGAAATGGTTGTCCTTTAAAATGATATTAAATCATTACTGTTCTCAATTTATTCCCTTAAGGACTAAACGTAGAAGCTCTAAGAATCATCCTGTGTGGCTTAATACAGAGGTAAAGATGTTAATGGGAAAGAAGAGAAAGGCATTTAAAAACTACAAATCTGTAGGGACAGAAGCTGCATTTAATGAATATAAACACTGTAATAAATGTTGTAAATCAGCAATCCGGAAGGCTAAGAAAAGAAATGAAGAGTTAATTGCGGTGGAGGTGAAAACTAACCCTAAAAAGTTTTTTAAATATATTAATAGTAAAAAGATGCAGGTTGAGAATGTTGCTCCATTAAATAATGGTACCAGTATGGTTGTAACAGATACAGATAAGGCAAATGTGTTAAATCAGTTCTTTTCTTCGGTGTATACAATAGAGGAGTCTGGGTTCACAGGCTCACTTAATAACTGCACGAATGGTTCAGCTCAATCTAGTCAGTGGCTGACTCAGGATATGATTCAAAAAGCTTTAATACAAATTAATGTAAACAAGGCTCCAGGGCATGATGGCATACACCCCCGGGTTCTAAGAGAGCTTAGTTCAGTTTTAGACCAGCCCTTATTTCTGATTTTCTCAGATTCACTGTCATCTGGTATGGTGCCTATGGATTGGAGAAAAGCTGATGTTATTCCAATATTTAAAAAGGGATTACGATCTCAGCCTGGCAATTATAGGCCAGTAAGCTTGACATCTGTGGTGGGCAAATTATTTGAAGGCTTGTTAAGGGATCACATTCAAAATTTTGTCCTAATGAATGGCATTATGAGCAACAATCAGCATGGCTTTTTGAAGGATAGGTCATGTCAGACGAATCTGATTGCATTTTATGATGTGGTAAGTAAGATTCTGGATAGTGGGGGGGCAGTAGATGTGATCTATTTGGATTTTGCCAAAGCGTTTGATACTGTGCCCCACAAACGACTGCTTTCTAAACTAAGGTCTGTTGGGCTTAAAGAAGTCGTTTGCACATGGATAGGAAACTGGCTACAGGATCGGGTACAGAGGGTGGTTGTTAAAGGGACATTCTCTACTTGGAGTAAGGTTCTTAGTGGGGTCCCCCAGGGCTCAGTATTGGGTCCACTTTTATTTAACTTGTTCATTAATGACTTAGGGGAGGGTGTTGTAAGTAATGTATCAGTGTTTGCAGATGACACAAAATTATCCAGCCCAATTCATTCCATCCAGGATGTGGCATCCTTGCAACAGGATCTTGACAAACTGGCAATCTGGGCAGCTAAGTGGCAAATGAGATTCAATGTTGATAAATGTAAAGTCATGCACCTGGGATGTAAAAATATCCAAGCCACTTATACCCTTAATGGGACTGCACTAGGCAAATCCATTATGGAAAAGGACCTTGGAGTCCTTGTAGATGATAAACTTGGTCTCCATCACTCAAACAGGACATTATTGTATTAGAGAGGGTACAGAGAAGGGCAACTAAGCTGGTAAAAGGTATTGAAAATCTTAGCTATGAGGAAAGACTGGCCAAATTGGGGATGTTCACGCTGGAGAAGAGGCGCTTAAGGGGTGATATGATGACTATGTATAAATATATAAGGGGATCATATAACAATCTCTCTAATGCTTTATTTACCAGTAGGTCTTTCCAGCTGACACGAGGTCACCCATTCCGATTAGAAGAAAAGAGGTTCCGCCTAAATATTCGGAAGGGGTTTTTTACAGTGAGAGCTGTGAAGATGTGGAATTCTCTCCCTGAATCAGTTGTACTGGCTGATACATTAGATAGCTTTAAGAAGGGGTTGGATGGCTTTTTAGCAAGTAAGGGAATACAGGGTTATGGGAAATAGCTCATTGTCCAAGTCCAAGGGACTAGTCCGATTGCCATTTTGGAGTCAGGAAGGAATTTTTCCCCCTCTAAGGCAAATTGGAGAGGCTTCAGATGGTTTTTTTTGCCTTCCTCTGGATCAACTGGCAGATAGGTAGTTAATAAAAAAAAAAAAAAAAAAGGTTGAACTCGATGGACATGTGTCTTTTTTCAACCTTACTTACTATGTTACTATGTTACTATGTTACTATGTAAGTTTTTATCAGTAAATTGGCGCACCATAAACCTACCCAGAAACAACATTCAATTATGTAGGCTTTAAGATATAACTATTATAAAATAGTTCTTATAAAACAGGGTTAGAGCTGTGATCAGAGTTACAAAATAGATTTCAACGAAATAACAATTCTAACAAATATAACAATAATAATGCGTCAGAATCTACTAGTTTGGGGTCTACAACATATTATCCATAATGTTTCCAGATGAAGGCTTGTACCATAATATAGATCACATAGGGCACACGTTTTATTGCAACTTGTGCATGATGTAGCATCATGTAAATTAGACTGACATGGGCAGGATTTCTCCGGAATTTTTGCCAGCTGACCTATGATAAAAATATCTAATTTAGTCACCGCATTAGAAATCCATTTTCTCAAAATAAATAGAAAGATTAGTGCAATGAGTTAGCCTAGTGACCCAATATAGGTACATGTTCAGATTAGGGGAGATGTAGTCGCCAGGCGATAAATCGCCTCTTCTTTGGGGCGACTAATCTCCCCGCCTGCTAGAATCTAAATCGCTCATAGGATAGCACTCAGAGTGCTTCGTTTTCCAACGTTGCCCGATTTTTCCTTGTGAGGCAACTTTCGGCGACTTCGGAAAACAAGAGCACCGATTGCCATCCCACAGGTGATTTACATTCTAGCCGGCGGGAGGCAGTTCGGGGAGATTAGTCATCCCGAAGAAGAGGAGATTTGTCTCTGAGCTTGTGTCTCTGCCATTAGGAATGATGTCAATGTGTCTATTTTAGCTCTCTGCAACTGCACTTATTTGAAGCTGACAGTATTCTTAGTTCAGAAAATACAAAATACTCAGAAATTAATATTTTTTACATAACCATGATTTGCACATTGTACTGATTTTATGTATATAAAGGTTTTGGATGAGAGTAGTTCTGTTTTAGTTTAAACCCGCATCATGCTGGACCCACCATTATAAATAATAAACTTCTGTCTGATAATAAAAATATGACACATAATAATAATGCCATCCACTTTTTGCACTGTATATTTTCTTGGAAAACAAACACACTCGTTATATTGATAATGGTGAAGAAATACAAACCTTAAAATAAAAATTGACAACAAAAAATATGTATTAAAAAGCGCTATGGTCCACAAACTAAATGTTCTGTTTGAAGAGAATGTAAAATCAAAACAATTTGAAATTAATTACCTTTAAATAATGGATAGCGCAGGCAATGGTGGCATGTGCTGAAACTAACATCATTTCCCATTTCCCCTGTGATTCCCAGCAGTTGGTGACAACTGCATCAATATACTGAGAGCTCAAGACCTGCATTAAATTTTCAGCTTCTCCTCCATGCAGGATTTGTTGCTTTGTTTATTGCTTACAGTATTTTTTTCTGTTTTCTATTGAAAAATGGTCTATAAAATATGACCTGAATTAATGGGATAGGCTGAGTATACCCCTGCCTGAAGCTACTAAGTTTCAATGCAGATGGTAGGGGGATGTAGTACAGCTAGTTAATGAGGATTTTTAGGCACATCTCGGTCTATACTCACAGAGTTTTGTGCATATGTGTTATGGCTCATTAGTCTGCTCATATGCCATTCTCTGTTAAAGAGCCCAGTACATTCTTGCATCCAAACATACTTACCTCTTACTTACACTGAGCGCTATTGTGTCCTCTGATAAATCATGAACAAGAATGCCTATTGATGCTGCGGAACCCTAGCGCTACAAAGCCACAAATGACAATCTACACTTTGAAAATGTTAGCAGCAATTTACATCTAATGTAGTTTGAGAATTTATGCACGCACAATCGCAATTACACTGGAATTCTCAAACAAATGTTGCATTTTGGGTAGGGAACATAGCAATTTGTGCTTAAAGCTTCATGCATGACAGCAATTACACTGGAACTTTAGGAAAAAGACTTTATTGTGGGTAAACAACATATAGATTAGTGCCCAAAAATTGCACTTTGCACACTGTAACTGGTACGTAAATGCCCAATCAAAGTTTAGCATTTTGTGGTGTATCATATAATCAACCTATAACAGAGCTCCCCAACTTTGGTAGCCCCTATGTGGACTGACAGCCTATAGGAGGCTCTGGTTGGCAGTAAATCTGGTTGTTATGCAACCAAAACTTGCCTCCAAGCCAGGAATCCAAAAATAAGCACCTGCTTTGAGGCCACTGAGAGCAACATCTAAGGGGTTGGTGAGCAACATGTTGGGATCAACAATCTATAGTGTTAATAATGGTAGTCTGCTCTTCCTGAAAATCGTAAGCAGCCTATGCAACTAAAAAATGAAACTCTCCAGTAGTATATATGTACTGAATATGAAAAGTTAAGAAAATGTGTGTTAATTCCATGCTGCAAATAACAATCAGTGGCTCATTCACAAACACAAATATAATGTTGCAAACCATCATGTTTCTTCCAAAAAAACAGGATTGTTTCCTAGAATTTCAGTATCATAGTGGGTGCCCATGTAACATGTTATACACCCACAATACTAGACAGCATTTAGCAATGGCAATTCAAAATTGAGTCTGCTTTAGTATCTCAAGTGCAATGTGATTTGCTTGTTTTATTGGAGATGCTAATTGCATCATTTCTGTTATGCAGTCATTTGTGTAGGTGCCGAACACAAAGGAAGCCAAAAAGTAACACTTTATCAAAGCAGATGTTAATACCAGGTCTGCCTCTCTTCATGTTCTTTTTAACATATCCAGCCAAGAGAATGCAACCAGCTATTTGATGCACGAGGAACATATATTTGTCTATACCATTTGGGTGGAGTGATTTTGTGCATGTTATTACACTTTGTAGTTGCATTTGTGTTTATAAAAGAAACTTGAAGTGTGCCACGTCAGGTATTTCTTCTCACTATGACAACTGGATGGCCCAAGCTGAGCGAAGATTGTCTAAAGTATGTTGCCAATCATCTGTAGTAGAGTGCTACTTTATATGCCACTAATATATATTTCTTACCAGCACTCCAATGAATTCCATATGTTCACTGAAGTCATCACCTGCAAAGCATGCATTGATTTATAAGTGATTTCTAAGCAAGGCTTTCTGATTTATATACTGTAAATGTCAACTGCTGCTCCCCAGCTCTTCCCAAGTTTCTTTATTATTCTAATTCTGAACAATGCTAAAAGCAGAATCTTTGGGAACATTGAGCCCTTACCCAGAGAATGCAATACAAAGGAATAAGGTTATATCGATGCCCTGGGCCAGATCTCCACGATCCTTTTTTATATTATAAACTTGCACTGTTCTGTTGGACTTCTATTATCCTACTACCCGCTGCCCTCAGTTTGTTATTCTAAGAGATCTTGGATCTGTTGATGCCATGTGGCTGCTGGTCCTCAGATACTGCCCCTGGAAGATTATCTGTTGACTACTCCATCCTGTCCCACTGATCTTTCTGCCATTTCCTGATGAGCAGTAATTCTGTTTGATTTCCTCTCTATGCCAGGAGCTCAGCAGTACTGTTTATCTGAAGCTCTGTTTATCTTTGAGCTGGAGCCCAAAATTTGCAAGCATTTCACTAGATCTGCCAACTGTCTGTTATTTATTTATTCTTTCACATTCTGACTGCAGCTTCATCTAATCAAGAGGCAGGGGCTAATGAATACTCCCCAAAGGACAAGCTTGAGAAAGTGAGGGTTATGTTGATGTTCTCTGGATGCACAAAGGTAGATAGATACATGAGTTCAAAATATTGTTTTAATTTTCCACATGGCATTGAATGCATATTTTAAATTAGATATAATATATGATTTTGTTTGCTTTAACAATCATTTTTCCAATCCGTTCCTTGCTTGTTTGGGTTGTATTGCTGGTAAAAATCATGGAAAGTTTTGTCCAAGTGAAGTTGTATAAGTAAATGACCTTTATTAGTTACACCTGTATACCTGTTTAGCTCCCCACCTGCTTTAAAAAGTCTAAACTAAGTTTTAACCAAACTAACTGCAACATAAAAATACATATGTATTATTCTACAAAATCATGCCTAGATGGCACTCAAGCAGGCAGACACAGAGCAGCACATATGTAAATAAGTGCACATCTCTTGTATTCAGAGCTGTTTCAAAAAAATATTTTTATATCCAGTTTTCCTCTTCCAGCCAAGGTAATAATTCTCTCCCAATGGCTGGGATCAGTAAAGTTGTTATCTTTGTCACTGCTGGCCAGAAGATACAAAAATAGTAAGGAAAAGTCTACCATTGACTTAGGCGTATCACCCTAAGTTTGCACATAACATGAAAAGGAAGAACATCAATATAAACTATTCTGACATACAGGTGCATTCCTTTTATTAGACAGATTAGCCAATAAATAAATTGGTTAGATAATAAGTATCATAAGATTTTCATCTATTTTTCGTTTCATTTATTTTCTGGAATCGTGTGCAATAAGGAATAAGTGCCAACCACTCTTGAAATTATTATAATAGGCTGGGCATAAAATCAAAGAAAATGGTTGTGAAGCTACAGATATAGCAGACTAACCTGTGCACTGGGGGGAAACACATTTGCAGACATCATGTATATAGTGTATGGAATTGTATAATGTAATATAAAATGTGATAGCCAACATATAAAATATATATTTAAAGATATCTTGATGTCATGCCCGAGTTAAAATATGAAAGCCAAAATAATTGAAGACAGTGACAGACCTGTAATTATCACCTGATCTATGAGAGGGCTGCTATAGGCACACATTTCCCAGCAGAATTGTTCAACCTACAAGAGGATACCCATATGCTGGCATAAATTAGGGTATCTTTCATTAAAGTTCAAAAATGACTGGCTCACGGGAACTAGGTGACAAGGAACTGGCACAGAAATGAAAACCAAGGCATCATTGAATCAGGTATCAGTACCCACTGGGCAAATCTTCTGTATGGTAACTAAAATGTATTATTACTGGGGAAGGGAGGAGCTTAGATCCAATCACCAATAGTAAACAGCAAATTGCAATTCATCTTTTGTCTGATGCAGTTCAGACTCATATATATATTCTTCAATCTCCAGTTAATTTTGATCATATATTACTGATGGTAGATTTGCACATATTTTAACAATCTACAAATTAAATATAGGAATATATTAGGAATATTCTGAAAATAGTAAATGCCATATACATTCAGCAAATTAGGCCAAACAGCCCTTTTTACCCATTTCACAAACCTTATAACATGTGGTCTAGAGAATAATAATAGTTAATAATGTACACCGTATTGTAAAATATGAGAACAGCAAATCACCCATAGAAAGCTAAAGGCAGAGTGACAATGACATCACTAAGCACTATTTATAAAGATACGATTTACTGGATATTTGCGTATTCTAAAAAATCTGCACTGTATTTACTTTATATAAGAACTATCCATAAGAACTATCCATATCAATCAAGACAACATAACAGTTCAACAGTTGATTCCGTAAGGGAACTGACTCCTATAAATCCTATAATATATAACATCAATATTCTGAAAAATATAGAGAAACTCGTTTAGGTTTTGTATTGCACAGTATAAACCATAGTCGGATAAATTCTAAAGTATGGAATTCCTGCCTTTATATTTTTAAAATGTGTTTGTGCAGCCTTAGTGGGGTAAAGCACCTAAAGAGACCCTCTTTAAACCCTCTGCTGAATAACCTATAAATCTACTTAGTGTGCTTAGAAATAGCATGCCTTCCATAAAGCATACCGTAAAAATCCATTTCAATCAACCTGTAGGAGGGACACTAAAGGGTGCCATACATGTAGAGATCTGCTCGTTTGGTAATGTCGCCAAATGAGTGGATCTCACCCCGATATGCCCACAATGCAGCAAATACGGGCGAGCGGATTGCGGGACCGCATCAACGAACAGATGTGGCTGCGATCCAACGGGATTTTTAACCCGGCCCAATCGACATCTGGCCGACTTTCGGGGGAAGCCCTTCTGAGGGCCCCACACTCGGGCCAATAAACTGCTGGCTTGGTCTGTCAGCAGCTTTTATTGTCCTGTGTATGGCCAGTTTAAGGAGCTGATTTATTAAGCTGCGGCATTTTCAAATCGGGCTTATTGATGCCAAAAATCTGAAAAAGTTGAATATGAAAATACTCCAGCTAAAACCTGTTGAAAACATGTAGACGTCAATGGCAGATGTCCCTTTTACAACTGGAAGATCTTTCTTTAATTCGTAGTTTTAGAGGTTTTCGGCTGTTTTTGACATTGACTTGTGAGACAATGCAACTCGAAAAATTTTTTTTAATACATTTCAAGACATTTGTGGTTTTATAGAAAATGAGGTTCAAAAACCTCTAAAACCACAACAATCATAATAAATAGGCCATCACAGGGCCAATTTATTAAGCCAAAACTTTTTGACACCAAAATCTGAAAAAGTTGAGGAAAAAAGTGTGACTTTTCAGAATTTAATTAATAACATTGTTCATGCCTTTTCAATTCAGATTTTTTATAAATTTCATGACAAAATAATAATATGACAGACAAAGTGATGTGGTCAAAAATCTTTAAAACCACGAAAATGAGACTCTTGATAAATAGGCTTCCACTAGTTTTGGGGGGTTGTGGTTTCTACGCACATTTCAATAATAATAAATAACCACCAGTAATAAACCCAGTAAATTGTATGCAATTGTTTTTTAGAACATATTTAGAATCTATATCAATTGCTCATTATCACATGTATCAAATTCTCCTTATATTGGTTTGGTTGGAATGGATAAATCCATTGTGGTTAAACCAGCTTCATATTTTGACCTAGGCCTCCATTGTTTCTAATTAGGTTCTAGACCATACCTCTTAATAAGTATATGGTCTGTTAAACCAACAAGTCTCTGCAAATTAACTGAATAAATTATCATAATGGTCTAGATTTATCATCAGTCAGAAAAAAGTTTTTCGTTTTCATGCCAACCTGCCCAGATTATTTATGAATGTAGCAGCTTTCGTGCTGTCAGGTTGCAAAGAATGCCAAAAGCATGGGATACAGAAATGCAAAACTAAAGAGCACACACAGGGACATTTGTATTAGATAGCTTGATTTATAGTTATGCAACCTTGAACGGTATTAGTAAGTAATTATAATCTGACGCTTTATGTGGTTTTCAAAATTGCTTGCTTAGGCGAGATCTCAAATAGTATTATTGATCATGGGATATATTTCTTTATGCTTTTTTCATGTTTTTATTAGCAGATGTTATAACATACCCATTGCGAAGTGGAGAATTTGGATAAACTGTTCTTTAATCCTACAAAAATACCTGCATACAACCAGATATTCCTTAAGTAACATTACAAGCCTAATTACCCATTAGTGTATACCCCATGTACAATATGTGCTCTTGAGAGAGGTATGCTCTAGAAATTCTCTGTCAACATTGTGTATCATGGATGGACACAACTATATTATTATCAACATAATCTTAGTGGCTGAGTAGCAGAGAGTATGACTGCGCAGCAGCAGGAGGAAGCACCTAATTCAACTCCAATCGGCTGTTTTGGTGGAGAATCATAGAACTCCACAGTGACTTATATTTTACAATAGGGAGTACATTATGCAGCATTTAACAGGATGCAGGGTCAAATTTGGTGGCATAATTATGGGGGCCAGGACTCCCTACAAATTTTTTACCTATGGAAAAATAGAGAATAATGTACCCACTGTAAGTAAAGATGTCTTCCAATATGCTCATATTATACAACAAATTATGTTTTATTATACACATATTTTAGCACTGATCTTCCAAGACATAGAGCTAAAAAATATATTAAATAGAAGGCCAAAGTTCCATACTCTTAAGAATTAAAAATAAAATTATGTACAGTACATCAATGTTTCAGACTGGTTTTTTGTGTCCTTCCTTAAACCACAGTTTGAAAGTCTTTTTAAAACTAGTGATGGGCGAATAAATTCGCCTGGCACGAATTTGCGGCAAATTTCCATGTTTCGCCACCAGCGAATAAATTTGTGAATCTCCTGGGAAAATTCGCTGGTGAAAATTTGCCAGCGTCAATTTCCGATTTTCAAATTTTTGTGTGAAAACCATAAAATTTCACGATTTTTTAGTGAAAACCTTAAAATTTCAAGATTTTTTTGTGAAAACCTTCAAATTTCACAATTTTTTTTGTGAAAACATCAGAATTTCATGATTTTTTCGTGAAAACTTTTGAATTTAACAATTTCTTCGTGAACTTTCCGATTTCACGATTTTTTGGAAAAGTGAAACGGGAGAAATTCGCCCATCACTATTTAAAACCCTTAACTCCCACTCCCTTGTATTTGTAAGCATTTTGGGACATTGTGCATGTAGGGAGTGTGTGGAGTTTATATCTTTATATTATACTGTATTACATTATATTTAAATATTCTTATTTTTTACAAGACTACTAGCCTGGAGATTATTCTCATACCCCTAGACAACAAGTGAGTCGGCACTTGTATTAGTAATTACATTATACTGCTGAATCTAAAGGCAGTAATCTGGTCCTATTCCGACAGTGTATATACTACAAAACTTATCAAAGTATCTAAACTGTAGGAGAGATGCCCAAAAGTGCAAAAAGTGGACCCCAGTCTGAAGGCAAGTAGGGATGTAATTTTAGGATAAAGAGAGTTTTTTCAAAAACATGTTGTGAGTTTTTTCAAAAACATGTTGTGGGGAATGGAACAATAAAGGGCCTTTTTTATTAAACCTTGATTTTTCTGGTGCAGTTTATTTATTTTTTTTGAAAAGAATGTGTAGAAGCCAACTCTACTCCAGCCAAGACTTTAATTCCCACTATGGCTTGCATGCTTCATCACAAGTCTTTTAATCAGTTGACTTCTACTACATTGTTTCAATATAAACAGCAGTGCAAACTGAAATACTGAACAAACAAATACTGAATATGTTTATCTATATTGGTAAGGTAGGCGCAACCAAAAGTTTGACCTTGAAGGGTGCTATACTACAGTATACACAAGGTATTAAATAGCTGTAAAATACACTTGCATTGGACTGATTTTCTAACTTTAAATGTACAGGGGCACAACATTAAATTATCCACAGAAAACTGTGAATACATTGAAGTCTAATGGAGTGTATAAAATAAACTATGATAACAAACCCGAATGGCCCTTCCAAAAATCAGCTCTGGTTATGCAGATTTACAGGTGAAGGATGGTTCTGCAGAAATTAATCCAATAAAGGTGTCACTTTTGTCCACATTGTTTCCCAGAGATTTGCAAAGAAACCATAGCAAAATGTATAATAGATATCTGATCATGTTCCCTACCTACTGTGAGAATTCATTGGAGTCTGCTCAAATGAAAATGCAAATTGGTTTGTATATGTGAATAGCAGTTTTTCTACTGAAACATTCTTGACATGACTCGCATTGAATCATGGGAAATGTTTTTAAAAACATGTAGAGACCTGACATAAAAGGTGCACCATTTGTGTGTATTAACACTCCCACTGTGCCTGTCACAACATCATGTTGTACAATATAAATGTCTAATTGGCAGCTATGGAACACTATCTTGGTACTGTGCTGTTCTTGTAGCAAGGATCTGGAAGCCAAAGCAGTGTTAGATCTTTCTTTCCCAGAGGACTGAAGCTGCGTTACATTGGAAATTGTACAGTTAATTCCCAAGGAGCTAGAACCAAAAATACATGTCCAGAAACAAGAAGACATTTTTTCTCCCTGCCTGCGGACAACAGCCGCTGGTTTCTATCAAACTCTAATTATCTGAATCTGGATCTCTGCTAATTGGGACTCTGGGGTAAACCTTCCTCGAATATGTGTATTAAGAAGACCGTCAGGAACCATTTCGAAGGCCTCAGCAGTGTCAGCTCAGGGTGAATTTTAGCTGAATTCCATCGTCCTGAAACAGTTTCCACAGGTCAAAGAACAGACAATCCTTACAAATGTGTTCAGTTCACAACCCAGTCTCACCTTAAAAGCTTCTCATAACTAGAAAGGCAAATGTTCTCTTTCTTTGAATCACTTCTTTTAGAGGTTTTATTGCTTTAGAGAAAGAAAACACTTTGATTATCAATAAATGTACTTTCACATCCTTAAACCTTGTCTTATGTGAGCCTTTGCCAAGTAATCTGCAGTCACAAGGTCAAAATAGCCGTGTTCGACTAGTATAAAATTCAGCAGTGTATTTTTTGTACATGCCAAAGTCAGGAGGTTTCAGTGAGCAGTATCTGATCTTGTCCTGATAATCTTTATTTACAAAGTCACCTTTTAGTAGACACACATTAAGCTCTTAATAATACTGTCGCCCAGGCTGAAGTCAAAAATATTCTGGCTTTGTCTAAATCCTCCTTTGATAACCTGAATTGAGGAGGTTACAAAGAATTACACAAAAGCCGAACTTTGTCACAAAGTCTCCAGTCAAGAGATTTCATTAAAGCAACTGTCTGCACTTGTCATATATATTGTGCTACTAGGAGGTTGCACTGCATTAAATGCAGATTGAGCACTACTTTTTGGTTCTTGAAATGCCTGAATCAGTAGAAACAATCATATTAAAACTGAAACCAACATGGCAGTTTTTTTTACAGCTTGATTATAGAATTTAAAAAAATAAAAAAGTCCTTAAAAATCCCCTATTACTCGGCTCGTGTAGAACTTGTTCTCCCTTGAGTAGAAAACTTGCACAATCCAAAAGTTCAGGAGTTCAATATATAGAAAAATGAAGAAAGGAAAAAAGAGGAAACAAAAAGAAAAAAGAAATATAGTGTAGTATGTTCCTTAATGTTGTAGTTCCAAAACACCACAAACTCTCACGTTCCACCTTTACTTAGCACAAAGTGCATATGATTTACACTTTATGAATTCACCACGTGCTAATGACAGGTGGGTAACATTTAGATTGTATTTCTGCACATATCAAAACATACAATTTTTGCCAATGATGTCTGGCCTGGAGTTACTTCTTCACTATTTAAGAGAACGGAGCACAGAAAATAGTGTAGATCTTTTTTATAAATTAAAAATCAAATTTTAAAATTGCACTCACATTTGTGAAGTAGATATAGGCATTGAGAGTTCTCCCTTCTGTTCACCCATAAAATCATTAGTCCGAATTAGCAAAGATATCTAGTTCATCAGAATATTCTCAAATAGTCATGAAGTAACTGAGACTTGCACCTTAATGGCAACGTTCTCTTGATTATAGACTAGACTCATCAGGTATCACCAGCAACATAGCCAGGCCCTGGAAACTTATATAGTAACTTATATTATTTCTGTAATACTAAAACAGTACCTTGTATTTGATCCCAACTAAGATATAATTAATCCCTATTGAAGCAAAACCGGCCTATTGGGTTTATTTAATATTTACAATTTGAAGATCAAAATTACGGAAAGCTCTGTTATCAGGAAAGCCCAGGCCCCAAGCATTCTGGATGATAGGTCCTATATCCTAGGCTAGGGTTTACAAAGGTAAAAAAAAGGAAGACCAGTGCTTACTAAACAGAATATCAATACAACACTATGGGGCAGATTTATTAAGGGTCGAATTGAAAATTCAAATTTTCAAATTTTTTATAGTCTAAACTAGTGAATTATCCAAACTTGATTTGAATTTTTAAAAAATGTGAATTTGATTTTTGAGATTTATCAAACTCTGTCTCTTTAAGAATTCAAATTTGACTATTTGCTAGCTAAAACCTGCCAAATTCATGTATAAGTCAATGGGAGAGATCCAGTGTCCAATTTGAAGAAGTTAGTAGCCTTCCTGATATTCAAGTTTTTTATTAGAAAAAACTCGATTCAAGTTTGGTCAAATTTGATTTGAATTTCGGGTCGGTAAAATTCATTCAAATTTTAGATAATCAATTTTTTTAATAGATAACCCCCCAATTGAATTTCCAGTAAAATCGAGTTTTAAAAAAACTCACATGAATTAAAAATTCGACCCTTGATAAATCTGCCTCTATGTGACAAAGCAATAAAGTTGACAAAAGTCCCTTATGTGCATTTTTTTTTAAAATCATATCCATTTGGAAGCAGGTTCCGCCTATATGAGTTTTGTTAATGATTGCGAAATTATAAAATATATCTTTGATTGTGATGGATGGTGCATAGTGTATAACGCAGGGTTTATGAAAAAAAAATATTTATACAGCTCTGAATCAGATTATAACAATAGGAAAATAACAGATGTTTGCAAACCTACAAAGGTAAAACTATACAGACTATACAGACTATATCTAGTTACATATTTTATGGTATTTACAAAATACTATAATATACTGGAACTGGATAGACACGTGAATACCTATTTATCAACAGTCTCATTTTAGTGGTTTTATAGATTTTTGAAACCAGGAATGCCATGGAATTTAATGAAAGATCCGAATATAAAAAGCATGAATAAAAAAAGCAGCGAACAATCAAAGAAAAACCTCTAAAAATTCTAGTTTTTCTGACAATTCCTAACCAAAAAAAACCTATAAAAGCCCAAATTAATTAAAAAAGGACCTATACAATCAGCACAACTCTGATTGGCTTCTATAGGACCTCAACAACTTTTACCTGACAAGTTTTTGTATTAATTTTTCGCTGTTTTTACCCTTAATAATCTTTAATTTTTTTCTCGAGTTTTAAAGATATATAGAAAAATCATTAATTCATGAAAAAAAATTAGAATGTTAGTAAACAGACCCCCTAGTTGAACAAAAGCAATCGGACTTTCCCATCTCCCGACCCGCCACTAACCATTCAGATCAAAGTCTTACCAGTCAGATCAAATAAAGTAGTAAAAGAACAGATCAGCCGATGTTCTGCCCCTGACAGCAATCGTACAATATCTATGTCCGACAAAGCTAGTGACAGTCTCCCACTGAAAATCGTACAATCGTCAATACACGCAGAGATATTATCGGCAGCCGACAAAAATTTTCTAACCTGTCTGATCGAACAAACGACCGATCTCCGCCGGACGAAAAATGTCGGGACTCTCCACACACGTTCCGAAAATCGTATGAATCCTTGATTCGTACGATCAGATCTTTGCGTCTATGGCCAGCTTATCTCTTTCTGATCTACAGTCGCTTTACCCATGTCTTTAACCCTGTAACCTTTGAAGATAACCCTGACTATCTGGGTAGAAGGTATTTTCAAATGAAATAAATATATAAACCTAACACTAAAATTAATGTTTTAAATGTAAGCTCAGTACTTGCTGTGCCTGCCAGGGCTAACCTCCACTGGAATGATATTTCACACTACATTAAATGAAAATCGGAAACTGGAAGCTTCTTCCTTATATTCTCCCTTAAAGACATCAACCTAGATTAGATAGAAAGACTAAATTGTTTGAACCTGTCTTCAGCAAATTCTTGTCACCTTGCAAACTGTGATGTGCTATGTTGGACATTTCAGAACATTTAGATCTGGTATAAAACTAGCAGCATGTTCATACTGAGCAAAAGAGGTTGTGCAACATACGTATTTATCTCTGTATTTCTAGCTCTCACTCTCCTCAAAAGTAAATAATTTGTCTCTGATTTGTGCTGATATTCAGCATTTTCTTGATGTGATAAAAGCAGTGCGTGCACTTCAGACAGCAGGACGTTCCTGTGAGGATCGCTCTGATATTCAGCTACTGGATATCTAAGGCTGGAATCATATGAGGAATGCCATGCCTAAAGGGGATGCTAACCTTTGTATTAATTTTTAGTATTTTATAGTATTTTATATAAGAAACTTTTCAATTGCTTTTCATTATTTGTTTTTTTAATGGTTCCAGAATTATTAGACTTCTTTTTGTTGCCTATTACCAACCTGCTAAGGAAAAATTCTAATAGTTGGGGTAACTGACTCCAGTAACCAAAAAAATATATTGTCTGCCTCTATTGCAAAGGTTACATGTTACTGATATTCTTATGGCCCTTTAGTGATAATCTTCTCTTATTCTGACTTCAAATTCACTACCTGGTTGCTAGTGGAAATTAAGACATTTACAACTCAGCAACAACAACCACGGAATTTAAAAATAAAATAAATAAATTTGGGAATCATATTAGAATACAGTGGCATGCATCATTTTTTTAAGATGATATTTTACCCATTTCTTAATTAGGAGACACCAGTATTCTGGAATGCTGCATATTAAGGAAAATGTGGTAGCACCTCAGACATTGAAGAACTGTATGTAGCACAGAAACCCAGATAAAATGTATACAGATGAAGCAAGGAATTGAGGTTATCTTGGTCTTTTTCCTATTAATTGATTATACTTAGAAAAACAAATACACTCACACATAAAAACACAAATAAGAAATCAAATACAATGCATTAGTGTTCACCCATATTTCTAAATGCCAACATCCACTGAAGAAGGGCCTTTCTGACCATCCAGATATTATTCAGCTAAATCTCCTAATACTGTACATAACCTGCAACCAACGTTTATACTGAACACATGCCAATGCTCCCCCCTCTGAACATACAGAAGGCTTTTACTTAGTTAAATTATCCTCTCAGTAAATCCTGATAAGGATCAATAAATCTGATGAAGATCAATAATCCTCTGATGAAGATCCCATTAGAGTATTAACTTTTTCAGTTTCAGACATACTTTAAGGTCCAACCTAGGCCAAAAATCCTTTAGCTCATGAAATTAGCACATATATATGAAGATATCTGTGTATCAGTCATAGATTAAGAATATCAAGATAAGAAAATACATATTCACACGGAATCTCACCCTAACTAGCCTTTAAGATTGTCAAGTGTATCAAAGAGATACAATTCTTCCAAATCCTCAACCTATCTGGCCTGGGACCTTCAGGCCCCCCCCCCCACTACTATGTCACCATCCCCAAATTTTAGTAGGGAATCAAATATATTTCACACTCTGTGACTCTATAGTGCAGTATATTTTCATTAATGTGGCCAAACACCAGGTATAACAATTATATTGCCCAAAGATTTTCATTGCCAATATAAAGCACATGCTGGTAATAATGTTCTCTAAACATTCTGGACTTGATAACAAGATAAATAAGCAATGTTTTTCTGTATCCAAAACACATGCACAACACACAGATGCTCAACATATTTTTCTTGAGAGATCCAATATTTATTGTTAAAAATCTTTAGTTTTAATAAAATGTTAATATGCATTTGACATAAAGTTTAATCTAAGGACAACTGCAATAATGTGTTTATTTCTAAGCACTATGTGGTAGACTGCTACAGATTAAACAACAAGTAGGTAAGATCAGTATTAATTTATACACTAGTTTGTTTTCTTTCTTCACTGGTTTCTCTCTTTATAAATAGATATCACTGTAAAATAGAGAATATGCAAATGGCTGTTTTGTTGCAAGTTAATTTTAATCTAGTAATGTGTTCTCTCCTCTCCATATCTTGTGCAAGGTCATATTTAAAAATTGGCAACAATTTGGGCCCTGTCCCCTTTTTTAGCCAAAAGATCTTTCATGTAGTAGTAAAGTGTCACCATCAGTAAATTGTCTCCTGTCTGTCCTAGCAGTGTAGCTGCAAAGCACACAGTATCAAATAGGGTTGCCACTTGTCTGGTTTTCACCTGGACAGGGCTGTCTGGATGAAAACTGACTGTCTGGATTTCCAAATTAGTCATCAGTACCAGTACCCAAAATAGGCACTGAAGATACAGAGAATGTTTATTAAAGGACAATTAAAGGAAAATAAAGGACTTTGATTTTCCATAGTTAGCTAGACATTTTGCGCTAGCAAGTCAGTTAGTGAGGCCCTATTGCCACAGTTAGGAGTGCTGCCTGTATTAGGTGCCCATTTATTTTAGATAAACAGTTATTTAAGTTAACCAATACTGTGTGTGTGTTATTACTGTATTCTTAGTGGGGCCACCCGTAGGTGCATTCCCGGATCCCACTAGGTGGTGGCACTGCTCTAGTAAGTACCAGGTACCCAGTCTCTCCCAATACTACTGCGGAGTGGCTCAGGTTTGTCCTATGCCATCAGGTAAGCGCCACACGTGGAGTGTAATACCGACTAAGGGGTGTCGAAAGGGTTACATATACTAAAGAACATTGTATGCAAAACTCACACTGTCACTTCAGTTAATACACAGAGCCCCTAGTGTGCCAGAACTAGAAATACTGGACCTCACAATGCTCCGACAGTGCCAGTCTAACTAGTAACCAATTTGTATATATGTGGTATTTGCATATGCAGTTAGTAAGAGGGATAAGGTGATTATGCACCCCCTAATAAAATTTGTGCAGCACGTAATTATAATTTGATTACTGTAAGTCTGTATTTTCCAGGAACAATTCCTGCTCTGCTACTGCAAGGGGAACCAATATGCACACCTGCGGTAGGAACTTTTACCTGATGCACCCGGTTCCATGTGCAGAATTCAGAGACTGTTCCTGTCTTTCAGGTACAAAATTTAAGCCTAATGTTTTACAAACTTATTAATAACAGTTTATATGCCACTGCAAACTAGTTCTATACTGTCTTCAGCACATTCAGCCTGCAGTGAGCTACAGCAGCCAGACAGTTACACAGAAAGTTATATGTACTGTTTTATAAAAACTACACTATTATATTCTGTATGATTACTGGTTTTATAATATGTATTGCCAGAACAGTATTGCTAAGCTACCATTACGTTAAATTACCTGTATAGTGAAGTACTGAAGTATATGTTTAGTACATACTTCCCAACATTTCAAAAACAAAAAGAGGGAAAAAAAGATCTACAGTGTGTAGCACAGCAACTTTTTCTGATCACGCTCATTTTATGGTCACACCCTCTAAAAACCATGTCCATTTTACAAAATTTGGCAAGTTATGGAAAGTTTGAACACATTTCTGAGAGTTTAGGTTTGGGCAATGTTTTTATGTTGTAACCGTTTTGCTGATAAAGGTGAATTGCCCTATCAGCTGTGTTCTTCCAAGAGACTTGCTTATCTTACATAGTTACAATTGTATCTTTGCTACAAATGTATCAAAGTGCAGGCACTGAGCAGTGTGGGTTCTCTGCCAAGAGCTTCTTATTTTATTTCAGAAACTTTGTATCTTTTTCTGGCTGTTCAGTGCAGGAGATCAAAGAGAAAGTTGGGACATTTCGCTAACAATCTGGGACTGCAGGCTAAACTGTCAAAATGGGGACTGTCCTGTGAAAAACTGGACAGTTGGGAGTTATGGTTTAGCAGTTGAGGAACTATTACCTGATGTACCAGTTCCCATGTGCAGTATTAAAGGGCAGCTGTTGGGTAAAAATATCATCCCTAACCAAAGGCTCTATTGGCCCGCACTCAGGTTGGGTTTAACAGTCGTTTCTTTTTTAAAAAATTGCACCCTCAGCTCTAGGACACTCGCACCGGGAGGGAGTTTCTGGTGAGAGTGGCCATGTTGTACACAGCATCACGCACATGTGCATAATGAGCAAGTCGCTGCATTTGCTTATTATGCTTATGCATGTGCCCCAACATGGCTACTCGTACCGGGAGCTCCCTGCCAGTGTGGGTGGCCTAGAGCTTGTGGAGAGCAATTTTTTTAAAAGAACTACTGCTACCCCCAACAGGAGTGTGGGCTCTAATAACCCGCACCTTTGGTTGGGGATAATATTTTTGCCCAACAGGTGCCCTTTAAGAGAATGTTCCTGTTGTCTTTCAGCTCTCTGCAATAAATGGAATGACTTCTCCCTTACCCTACCCTCACACTCCGAATTCATTTGCACATGTGCAACAAGTTTCACCTCTTGGAAATGTAAAAGGTACAAATGCTGTCAGATGATCCTAAACAATATTTTATGGATATCAACTGGTATGTTGGCTGAGTTTGACTAGTTTAAAAGGTTAGACTAGTTCAGAATATTCCATCTGCTGGTGCACTGGAAGATGAGGAAGTAAAGAAGAGCAATATATAGCATTACAAAGTCGGTCTGTTGCGTGTTATCCAATAATAAGGTTTGCCCTTTATATCACAAGAGCAGTTGGGGGAAAAATTGTTACTTCACATCAATATCCCATCTAATAATTTGACATGGTCCTCACTAGAATCAGATCAGCACAATGGGAAAGAATGTGCCAGTGCATTATACTCCTCTAACTATAGAAGGAATGTGCTTTAAAAAGTAGTGTTTCAGGTTGATTTATAGTCCGGCCCATCTGTTACACTTCTAGTTGGCTTATTCCTCTGGATGTGCAGGAATGCTTACAGGACTCAGCACTGTAGGATAGAAACTAATTAAAAGCTAGGTGTACCTGATAGGGAACTGAATCTTGTTTTTGCTTGTGTGACTGCAGGGCTGTGGTTGGCTATCCCTCTCCTACTGTGTTGCTAGCAGGGATTGTTAGGCCACGCCCATCCTTCATTTGAAACACAAACAGGAACTGTACCAGATCTATGGGGAGCTCCAATAAGTAATTATTTCATTATAAGGCATTATTTCAAGTAATTGATCATTTTTAATCCAGAGTGAAACCAGCACCATATATTATTCATTACTGCCTATAAGATTATGGTGGATTTCACTTGTACTATATGTTGCCTTCGACCATTTTCAAAAACAAAATCTAAGTGCTTATTTAATAAAGAAGAGCAAACAAATCATTGGAGTCACCATTGTTAGTTATCCACATTGCATGACAGTCCGCTTCAATCAGGTGCAGTGTTTTAGGACAGATAACAGAGATGCAAAGATAAGATTTGTGTTGTTTTTTTTATTAATCTGTTTGCAAATACGTACGCAATGAAACTGCATACAGGTGGCATATGGGTGTATATTTACATACCCTTTAATACCATGCAGGATGAGTGGGGCAATAGCAAGTGCCTATAGGTGCAATACACAAACAGTGGGGCAAATTCACTCATGCGTGAATCGGATAACGCTACCACAAATTTGCCAGCGTGACGTCATTTTTTTACTAACAGGTGCTGGCGTAAATTCGCTAGCAAAGTGGACCTACTCTAGTGCTACTTCACACCCTTACGCCAGGGGAAGTTTCCTAACATTTGACACCTAAACTATACAGTGGGCACATGTATAGGGCATAATAACAACTAATGTATTTGCTGCTACATATACGTCCATTGTACTTTAACTTGGCGCCGTATGGAAATTAGGCATCGCTATCGTAACTTCGCTTTGCTTGATGAAGTAACGCTAGCGCAACTTTGTTACCTTTTGCCTCTCTGAGCGCAACTTCAGATTTCAGTGAAATAGCGGCGCCCCGGCGAAACTTCGCCGGGTGAAGTGCGGCGAAGCATATGCTGGCGCAACTTCGAAGGTAAGTAAATTTGCCCTGTTGCCTTGTACTCACTGCCTGCTTAAGTCATGTTGAATAATGAACCTTATGCACCAAAGGAATAACAACTGATAGACAAGTACATGTATGGGACCTGTTATCCAGAATGCTTGGGATAACCTGGGGTTTTTCAGATAACAGATATTTCCATGATTTGGATCTTCATACCTTAAGTCTACTAGAAAGTCATAAACATTAAATAAACCCAAGAGGCTGGTTCTGCTTCCAGTAAGGATTTATTGCATCTTAGTTGGGATCAAGTACAAAGTACTATTTTATTATTACAGTGAAAAAGGAAATCTTGTTTAAAAATTTGGATTATTCAATTATAATGGAGTCTATGGGAAACGCCTTTCCATAATTCAGAGCTTTCTTAATAACGGGTTTCCGAATAATGGACCCCATACCATAGATGAGTGCAAGTAAGTACAAGAGAACTGTGGATGGGCCCGGCACCCATACCAGCCCTGTTCCCTACCCGCATAACTCACAAGTCAAGGCACGCACACGTTTTTACATATACAAGTGCCTGCACAGGAGAGATTTTTGTGCAGCATACAGGGGGTCCGGGGCACTGTGTCCTCCCCCAGTGACCAGGGGGTCTCTATAGTTATGTCACTGTATGTACACATTATGCACACAGAACTACACCTAGTGATCACAAATGAGTTGTATGGCTTTTCAGTGCACTTTAAAGCTGTGTACAATACACACTATTAAGAACATGTGCTATATGCTTAAACTTGCAAATTTAGCACCAGGCAAATGTTGCGAATAATAAGCAGAACATTCATACTTGGCCCTAAACTAGTCTAATCAGTTGTTTAAAAACCTAAGGATTTAGGTGACACTTGTCAATTTTATTCCACAAATCCTTATTCTTATTCTTAAAATATTATCCTTCTGCAACCAAATATTTTTTTCTCAGCTCCCCGTCATACTGCATCCAAGCATAACTGCCATAAATTAAGCATGTAATAGCAGAATCAGTGACAGACATTTGACCATATCCACACCATTACTTCAATTCCCATGAAGCAGCTCATTTAGGTGAGGATTACATTTGCCATGATAAAGTGGCCACTATTGCAAAAGAGGGATCGTCTAGGACTGCGTGCTAAGCTCTTTATGACATTTAAAACCTAATGGGGTCTGATACTAGCAGACATTTTAGAATGTTGAAAAATGTGACAGCAAGCTATGCAATTTAGTTAGTTTCCAGGTAAAAACATAGTGCTGTAAACTGAGGGTTTAGAATCACTACTCGAAAAGCATTGACTACATTTTAAAATATATAGTACTAATGCACTCAATGTGCAGTTCCATCGAGACAAAAAACAGTCTAATTCTCCTTTGGTACCTTTATGATTGCTTGCACTTATCAAGACACGTCATATCTCTTATGATTCATTTAGCCTAAATACTGTATATGACTGGGAAATTGTTATAGCATTTCTATGTAAACCTTTGAAAATCCTGTTTGAGAACACCTGTTTCACCTCAATTTATTCACAGATATGTCTTAAACATGACTAAATTGCTATTAAGGTAAGCTTTTATGATTCTTTCTAAACTCAAAGGGAATAGGATTATTATTCAAATTAAATGCTCAACACGAGGCTTCTTATATAATCTCTTGCCTATTTTATTAGTGATTATTGATGTCCAGCAGGACAAAACGAACAAGAAAAACATTTTCAGTGTAAATTTAACGCCAAGCCTCATACCATCCATGCCATTCACCCAAGGTCTGTTTTTTGTCATCCTGTTTAAAGGGGCAGTTAACGTTTAGTATGTAATAGAATGGCCAAATCGAAGCAATTTTCTCAATTGGTATTCCTATTCATGGCTTCTATTCATATTTCAGTCTTTTTTATTCAGTTCCGTGCATGGTTGAATTAATTAATTTGGACCCTAGCAAACAGATCCTGAAACTGCTAAATAAAAAGCGAAACAACTCAAAAACCCACACATAATAAAAAATGAAAACCTACTGCAAATTGTCTCAGGATATCACTCTCTACATCATACTAAAATGTAATTTAAAGGTAAATAACCCCTTTCAGGTGCAAGTGCAGTGTTAATTCAACTTTTTAGAGTTAATTTTATGATTTTAACTGTGGAACAGCTAACTCTGAAGACCATTGGACTGACCAATGACTGCATTTTATATCACTTTGACTGGTCTAATTAAAATTCATTCTGCATTAAAACCATATGTGTGTGAAACACATGGCAGCTCATTTAGTTTGACAATGTAAATTATCTGTGATGGCATCCAACTCCTTTATCTGATTACAGTGAAAGCTATAGAGTAAGACAGGTTAAAAAAGGCTAAACTACTGCAGAATAAGGCTAAGACAGGAGAATTTGCAGTAGACGATCTCATGCTAAACCACCTAGCAGACTCATAATAAATGTTCACAGACCTTGATGAGAATTGAAACAGTTAAGCATGTTTCTTGCAACCCTGCCAATGAAACCACCTTCCCTATTCATCAGAAGGAAGTTGTAACCAAGCCCACAGATTATTGATCGCAGATGGTTGGCGCCTGCTCAAGGCCAGTTCTTCTCTGATACGTCGATACAGATTTCCAAAGTAAGCCCTACTCTGTGGCCAACTGTGTAGATTTGAGCAATTGTGCTTCTTTGTTTGCTGCTGAACTCAATCTGTGTTCTTTGTTCCTTGCATTTCTTTACCTGCCAAGACTTGCTGTGAGAGATTTTATATTCCATTCTGTACAGTGAGAAGATCAAACCAGAGTTGTCTGGACCTGTAGAGCTTGTTAAAGGGACAGAAGCAGATTGCTGTTCACTGAATTGAATCTGCTATGTTTTATTCCAATAAAAAAAAGAAAAAAGATCACCTTCAAGGGATGGCATAGTCATTAAATAAAGATATGTGTTCTGCAATTCTTTTAAAAGCTTGAAACCCAATATTTGGAACTCTCGCTCTATTTAAGCCTGCATGATGTATGTATATATTGTATCATTATCATGTTTTATTACTTGATATTGTTAGATAAGCTGTGTCTCAACTAGCTGGGGAAAGGGCTGAAGAACTGTTTAAAACAATATATTCCTCTGGGTAATAAATGAAATCTCACGCTTTCATGAGCACCAGATACAGTTATAAAAAAGAATGATCATTTCTGTGGTGCCTGAAAAAGGGTACGTGTTTCCTAGACTCTTGACAGTCTTTATTCAGCAATCAAACTACAGTTTGGAAGTTTGCGTCCTCCAGTGAAGCTGCGTTGTTTTAATCAATCACTGTAACAGTTTTCTAATTCATGAAAGTGTTTTCAAATCTTGATTTACTGGGAAAATAAATCTTTGGATAAAACAATATTTAGAAAGTGCAGAGCAGAAAAGGCATGGAGAATTTCCTACGATGTTAATACTTTATATTTGCAAGCATTGAGACCATCGGATTGATTTTGATCAAGAAACTGTATCGGTGCCATTGCACTGGCAGAATAAAATGTACTTAATTTCAGCTTTGGCTGTGTACACCTAATTTATAAAAAGCTACTAAAGTACTAAACTAGGAAATATTACCATTATACAGTAGCAGGTAATTGAGCAATGGACTGTCCATTGTGCAAAGAATACAAATAAAGTGAAATAAGACTGTAAAAAAATACAGGTATGGGTTCAGTTATCCAGCAAGATCTCAATTACGGGAAGGCCATCTCCCATAGACTCCATTTTAATCAATGAATTCAAATTTAAAAAAAATATTTGCTTTTTTCATCTGATAATACAGTACCTTGTACTTGATCCCAACTAAGATATAATTAATCCTTATTGAAGGCAGAACAATGCCTTTGGGTTTAATTTAATGTTTAAAATATATTTTAGTAGACTTAAGATATAGAGATCTAAATTATGTCTCGAACCCTTATCGAGAAAACTCTGGGATCTGAGCATTCTTCATGATAGGTCCCATATCTTTAATTTAGGCTGGAGAGTTTTTTTGGGTGGCATAGGGGCAATGGGCAATTATACTGTTACTTTTAATAGACTACTGTTCCATAAATCGCATCATAAAGCTTTGTTGTGTGAAATACTGTTTCCACATCTCTAGTTAATGAATCATTGCCTGGTATGTGTTGGTCTTTCTTTATATATTTTTGTGGTTCTTCTTATGCATCTTTATTTTTGTAAATTGTATAAAGCATTTCTCCTTTATTTTCAGGAGATGCCATTAATGAGCACCCAATGGGACTTGAGGATAACATTTGAAGACAAGAGAGAGAAATTATAGTACACCCAATTTTTAAACTTCTACACAGCAACAAAGCACCAAGAATACAAAATATACATATAATGGTTGATTTTGGGTGAAAGCCTGACCACCCAATCCATGGTTGGCAGACCAGTGACCAGTAGCAAATCATTGGTAATTGCCCTCTGAAAGTTTCAGATGCAATTGTCTCAGCTAAGATTTAACTGGGTGGTTGACCCTTTTGCTGAAGAATCAGTTTTGATGTGGCAATTATATACAACAAAGTTTGTTACTGAAACAGAAAAGCAGTCTAAAATAAGCGAGGAACTGTACATTTGCCTTCCTTCAGGTTGATAGCATGTTTTTATGCTTTCCTTCTTGAAATAAGGGAAAATAAATTGTAACGTATGAAATGGGTTGTTGTAATGGTAATATATAAAATTGTTTAAGGGCAAATTTACTAAAGGGCGGAGTGACTAACACTGGCGAAAATTCCCCAGCGTGACGTCCTTTCGGAATTCTACCCAATTTACTAACGGTCGCCAGCGTAACTTTGCTAGTGAAGAAGATAGACTCTAGTGGTACTTCGCTCCCTAATTTGCGCTCTGGTGAATGGACGTAACTACGCAAATCCACTAAAATGCAGATTTTACTGAACATTACCTCTTGCGCCAGACTTGTCTCTGCCACCTCAGACCAGGTGAAGTGCAATAGAGTAGGACTCAAAAATAGTTGAAAATTTTTCTAAGTCCAAAAAAATGCTAGCGTCTTTTCCTTTTTTCAGGGTGATTGGCTGCAAAAGAGCGTAATTTTTATTGGGGTAACTGGCTTCCCCCTACATTTCCTAACATATGGCACATAAACTATACACTGGGCTCATGTGTAGGGCATTATAACAACTTTATTTTATTTTATTAAGGTTTCCCAGGCTTGTGTAGTGTAATGTATTTGCTGCAACATATACGTCCATTCAACTATAACTTCCTGCCGTATGCAAATAAGGCAACGGTAGCGCAACTTTGCTTCGCTTGGCGCAGTAACGCTAGCACAACTTCGCCAGTGTTCGGCACCCTGGACGCAACTTCGGATTTTTGTGAATTAGCGTTGTCCTGGCGAATCTACACCTGGCGAAGTGTTGCACTGTGAGTGAAGCTAACGCTGGCAAATTTTCGGAGGTTAGTGAATTTGCCCCTTACTAAGGTCATTTAGTTCCCACCTTCTTCCTCTATAGTTGCTACTGAAGGCTGCTTGCTTTCCACTGAATCAATGTTAAACAAGATTATAAAATCATGTGGGAAAAAAATAACAAGATACTAAAAAGTGCAATTAGTAAGGTTGTGCTGTTTGCATCTAAATGAAGTGCAATCAGTTCAGCCATGCTAATTGTAGTTTCTATGTTCAGGAAACAATTGGATAATCTTAAGGGCAATGATACATGATTATTTTTTCGGTAATGGCATATTATTCCGGTTGTTTTGTCCCCCTGCACTTTAACAGGGGCAAAATACCCCTGTGTGTCATTGACCTTACAAGGAAAACTTGTAAGTTCTTACTCCAGCAAATACAAAGACATTAGCTGAGCTTAAACTCGATGAACATGTGTCACTAAGTAATTGTTTCTGCAAAATATACACAAGTTGTATTAGATGTATGCCATGCAAGTTAAAGCAGGTCCACATTTATCTTCCCAGTACACATACAATATCTGACATCCAAACTTTGGCTAATTTAGACATAAATGATCTGAATATTTGCTGCAATATGCTATAAATTTCCTCTTGTCCTGTATATGTTTGATAAAATGAATTTTATGTAGAAATTTTTTCATATCCTCTCGAGTGTCATGCAGACAAGGATTGTGACAAGTGTAATATCTTTAATGTGCTTTTTCATTTTATCTTTTAGTGTGAAAAATTTCCTAGATGAATAGGGTGGTAATAGAACTATCCAGTCAGAGACAGCTATCAAATTTCTTTATTATTCTGCAAAGCCTGGTTAACAAGCAGAGACAATTTGATCTACTTTGATAACTAAGCATCTTAGGATAACACATCAACTGGACAAGTGGGGTCAATTCATCAAAGGAACGCAACTATATACATGCTGATTTGTAATATTTCTAAATTAGGTCTGTGTAAAGCTATTGTTTCATGAAAATGTAAAAATGTTTTTCAACCAAACTTTTGTCCACAAATGTCATCTCAAATTTACACAAATCAAAAAAAGGAAGAAAATGTGTCAGAGACCTGTATAAGAAGGAAAGACATTGCATTTTACTTTTGGTCTCTTGTTAAAAAAATTAGATTGTTGACCTGTCACAACGGCAGGTGGAAAACTCAAGTAGATGTTTAGTTAATCTGTTCAACAAATAATTTTATTAAAGTTTCTTGCAGATGTTTATCATGTAAATAATTTCTTTCTCAGTCTCTCAATTCAACATTGTTGTTTCAGCTGTAACCATCACAATCATGCTGTAAGTCACTGACGGTAATACAGGCTCTAACTGGCTGATCTCAGCATAAGTCAGCCATTTGAATTCCACAACAGCATGGCTGAACTGTTTAGAGCAGGAAAATGTTAGGCTGACAATGCACAATCATAGGAAAACAATAAAATAATAATACCGCTTGGTGAAAAGAAATTATTAAGCATCAACTAGAGTTTGGGGACATATTTATCAAGGGTCGGATTTTGAATTGAAAAAACTTTGAAATTCAAAAAGGCTAACTGAAATGAAATCTAAGGTTTTTTTGGTCAAATAGGTATAGCGCATTCGTCGAATTAGATTCGAAGTTTTCCCCCAAAAAAACTGTGATTTTTCAAAGTCCACCAATTGACTCCAAATAGGTTCTAGGAGGTCCCCCATAGGCTAAAACAGCAATTTGGCAGGTTTTAGATGTCAAATGGTGAAAGTCGAATTTTTAAAGAGACAGTACATGATATGATTTTCATGATTTTCATGATTTTCAATTTCGAATCAAATTTGGACTATTCCCTAGTCGAAGTACACAAAAAAATAGCTCAAAATTTTAATTTTTTTCATTTGAAAATTCACCTCGACCTTTGATAAATCTTCCCCGTAGTGTATTTTAGCAACAATTCCTCTCCACCCGTGTACCGTAGGTATTGCTTCTTAATTACAAGTTATTTAATTTAGTCTTGAATATCATTAAGTTAATAATGAAACGGCACAAGTGCCAAATCTCCATGGTCCCGTAGATGCAGACATTTTGGGAACAGGTTGCATATTTTGTGTCAGCATTTGTTAGAACATGAGTACAGATACACTGTGTGATGAAACACCTCTTTTCTATCCACAGTATATAAGCATTTGCCTTCCAGCGGCGCATCCTTTATGTTTGAGAACTATTATCTACATGGGAAGTCTTAAAAACACTGGAGTTCTCATGCAGGTACCAGTGCTGTTCAAATGAACATCTTTAGTAATTTCAATTTATTTAGATAAAGGGATTATTGTTATTATTATGGGGCAAAGAACAATGCATGTCAATATTTTGCATGTAGTACAGTACATTGTCCCTAGTCAACCATGTTGCAACAATATTGGGTCAGTTTGCGTTTTTGCCCATGCATGTGGAACAATAGTAACTGAGCACTCCAGTAGTTATAAAAGTTAAAGCACTAGAAGCAAAGCAATATATTTTCAATCTACTCACAGTTATCCTATCTTTTAATGCTAATGCTACCCAACAGCTCACTGGGAAGCAAATTGCTGCTTCTCCAGGCTCTAAATCTCAACAGTGTCCCTACAACTGACAGGCAGCTTTTCTTCTACTTAAGAACAGTCTCTCTGTAATGATGACAACTGGTCAGGGTCCCAGAGAGGAGCTTCTTCCATCTTCAATAACACACTTTTTGGGGCCAGGGAACTCTGAGATAATAACAGCATAATACCAAAGAAAAAAGGCTACACAGACTAGGCTTGCCGTCTGGCTGGTATTTTACTGGACTAGCTGGTAAAATACATGCCAAGGCTCTCTGGTAAAACCTTTAGTTTGTGCCCCTGGTCCATCCACTTGCCAATCTTACCCTTCGTCATCCTTGATCCATCCAGAACCTGTGATCCACCAATTTGGTCAGCACTCATTTTTGTGATCAACCTGGTCCCTTTCATCACTGCTCACCCAGCACAGAGTTCCAGCAAGAATATTGTCAAAAGGTGGCAACCCTAATGCAGACAGAAGTACAGAAAAGGATTAGGAAAAGGGTCAAGACAGGTGGCAAAACTTTGTGGTCAAAAAACTGACTAAGGGAAGTACACAAAGAAGGGGGGGTCCAAATGAAAGTCAAATAACTCATTCCAAAAGTGAAGAAGCCCAGGTGCACCGCCCTGAGCCTTCAGCTAAGGAGCAGACCATCCATTTGGTAGTTGAGCAGTACTTTTAGAATTTTTACCAACATTTCTTGCAGCCCTATATAGAGTGAGTAAATTCTAGAGATGTCGCGAACTGTTCGCCGGCGAACTTGTTCGCGCGAACATCGGGTGTTCGCGCTCGCCGGAAGTTCGCGAACGTCGCGCGACGTTCGCCATTTTGGGTTCGCCATTGTTGGCGCTTTTTTTTGCCCTCTCACCCCAGACCAGCAGGTACATGGCAGCCAATCAGGAAGCTCTCCCCTGGACCACTCCCCTTCCCTATAAAAACCGAAGCCCTGCAGCGTTTTTTCACTCTGCCTGTGTGTGCTGAAGAGATAGTGTAGGGAGAGAGCTGCTGCCTGTTAGTGATTTCAGGGACAGTTGAAAGTTTGCTGGCTAGTAATCGTTTTGATACTGCTCTGTTATTGGAGGGACAGAAGTCTGCAGGGGTTTGAGGGACATTTAAGCTTAGGTAGCTTTGCTGGCTAGTAATCTACCTTCTACTGCAGTGCTCTGTATGTAGCTGCAGTGGGCAGCTGTCCTGCTTCTGATCTCATCTGCTGACTGCTGCAATAACAGTAGTCCTTGTAAGGACTGCTTTTATTTATTTTTTTGTTGTTTTACTACTACTACTACTACTACTACTATAAGAGCCCAGTGCTATTAGTCTAGCAGTGTTGGGGAGTGGGACTGGTGTGCTAATCTGCTGCTCCTAGTAGTTCAGCAGCACCAACTTTAATTTTTTTTTTTTTAATATTCATTTTTTTTTTATTTTACTTTTTTTTATTTTACTACCGCTGTAGTAGTGTATAAGTTGACCTTTTAGGCATTATTTGCCCTGTAGGCATTATTTGCACACTGTTTTATTCAACCCGCCATCTAGCTGTGTGACCTTGTTCACATTCTGTCTAAATATCCATAATATTACCGTCTCCAGAAAAAACACCGGAGTGACTTTTTTCAAGCAGCCATAATATATTTTACGTAATCCGTATCCACCGCTGTAGTAGTGTATACGTTGACCTTGTAGGCATTATTTGCACAGTGTTTTCTTCAACCCGCCATCTAGCTGTGTGAGCTTGTTCACATTTTGTCTAAATATTGATAATATTATCGTCTCTAGAAAAACCACTTGAGTTACTTTTTTTCAAGCAGCATTCATATATTTTACGTAATCCGTATCCACCGCTGTAGTAGTGTATACGTTGACCTTGTAGGCATTATTTGCACACTGTTTTCTTCAACCCGCCATCTAGCTGTGTGACCTTGTTCACATTCTGTCTAAATATCCATAATATTACCGTCTCCAGAAAAAACACCGGAGTGACTTTTTTCAAGCAGCCATAATATATTTTACGTAATCCGTATCCACCGCTGTAGTAGTGTATACGTTGACCTTGTAGGCATTATTTGCACAGTGTTTTCTTCAACCCGCCATCTAGCTGTGTGAGCTTGTTCACATTTTGTCTAAATATTGATAATATTATCGTCTCTAGAAAAACCACTTGAGTTACTTTTTTTCAAGCAGCATTCATATATTTTACGTAATCCGTATCCACCGCTGTAGTAGTGTATACGTTGACCTTGTAGGCATTATTTGCACAGTGTTTTCTTCAACCCGCCATCTAGCTGTGTGAGCTTGTTCACATTTTGTCTAAATATTGATAATATTATCGTCTCTAGAAAAACCACTTGAGTTACTTTTTTTCAAGCAGCATTCATATATTTTACGTAATCCGTATCCACCGCTGTAGTAGTGTATACGTTGACCTTGTAGGCATTATTTGCACACTGTTTTCTTCAACCCGCCATCTAGCTGTGTGAGCTTGTTCACATTTTGTCTAAATATTGATAATATTATCGTCTCTAGAAAAACCACTTGAGTTACTTTTTTTCAAGCAGCATTCATATATTTTACGTAATCCGTATCCACCGCTGTAGTAGTGTATACGTTGACCTTGTAGGCATTATTTGCACACTGTTTTCTTTAAACTGCCATCTAGCTGTGTGTATTATCGTTTCCAGAAAAACCAACTGAGTTTTTGTTGTTGCTGTTGTTTTTTTAAAAATAATGCCAGGCAAAGGCAGGCCGCCACGCAGAGGCCGTGCTAGGGGCCGTGCTGCTATGCAATCCTGTGGCCCTAGCAAATTGCCCAGTTTTAAAAAGCCAATGACCCTGAACTCCCAAAATGCTGAAGAGGTAGTTGACTGGCTTACACAGCACACCCCATCCTCTACCGTTTCTAACTTTACCACAACATCCTCCTCATCCTCCACTGCTATGGCCACCCCACGTAACACTTCCTCCACCACCGGTGCCCCTTCTTCACTGGAGTCAGAGGAGTTATTTTCCCATGAGTTTCTTGAACTGAGTAATGCGCAACCATTATTGCCAGAAGAAGATGAAGGAGATGAGGACCTTACACCAGATTTAATTCTGGCAGAGAACACGATAGAGATGGACATAATGAGTGATGAGGAGGAGGTCCCCGCTGCTGCTTCCTTCTGTGATGTGTCAGAAGAAATTGATGCATCTGAGGAGAATGATGATGAGGAGATTGATGTTTTGTGGGTGCCTAGTAGAAGAGAGCAAGAGGAGGGTAGTTCAGATGGAGAGACGGAGAGTCAGAGAGGCAGTAGGAGAATAAGACTTAGAAGAAGCAGGGAGGACAGCCCGCAGGGATCAGTAGGGCAACAACATGTATCGGCACCTGTGTTCAGCCGGCCAACGCACCCGCCATTGCCGCCAATGCCGCCAACTTCTACTGTTACCGCCAGATCGCACACTTCCAAAAAGTCAGCAGTGTGGGATTTTTTTAATGTGTGTGCCTCTGACAAAAGCATTGTAATTTGCAATGAGTGCAGTCAGAAACTGAGCCTTGGTAAGCCCAACAGCCACATAGGTACAACTTCTATGCGAAGGCACATGAGCGGCAAGCACAAAGCACTTTGGGAGCAACACCTCAAAGGCAACAGGCAAACTAAAAGCCACACTCCTTCTGGTCCAGCATCTTACTGCTCTACCTCTGCTCTCCTTGACCCGTCTGAACCACCCTCCACTCCGCCTTCCACCTTGACCACCTGTTCCCATTCCCAGTCATCTGCCACCAGCCAAGTTTCTGTGAAGGCCATGTTTGAGCGTAAGAAGCCAATGTCTGACTGTCACCCCCTTGCCCGGCGTCTGACAGCTGGCTTGTCTGCACTCTTAGCCCGCCAGCTTTTACCATACCAGCTGGTGGACTCTGAGGCCTTCCGCAAATTTGTAGCAATTGGGACACCGCAGTGGAAGGTACCCAGCCGCAATTTTTTTTCTAAAAAGGGAATACCACACCTGTACCAACATGTGCAGAGCCAAGTTACCGCATCTCTGTCACTTAGTGTTGGGCCAAAGGTCCATATGACTACTGACGCATGGTCCTCCAAGCATGGTCAGGGCAGGTATGTCACCTACACTGCCCACTGGGTGAACTTGGTAATGGCTGGGAAGCAGGGAATGGGTAGCTCAACAACAACAGTGGAGTTGGTGTCACCGCCACGGATTGCACGCGGTTCTGCCACCACCTCTACTCCTCCATCGCTCTCTACCTCGTCTTCTTCTTCTTCTTACTCTGCTGCTGGGTCCTCCTTCTCCTCCTCCACACCTGTGCACCCCCAGCTCCCCCTAGGCTATTCGACGTGCCAGGTACGCCGTTGTCACGCTGTCTTGGGGATGACGTGCCTGGAAAGCAAAAACCATACCGGATCTGTACTCCTGTCATCTCTGCAGTCACAGGCCGATCGGTGGCTGACCCCACACCAACTGCAGATCGGAAAAGTGGTGTGTGACAATGGAAGCAATCTGTTGGCAGCGTTGAGACTAGGCAATTTAACACATGTGCCCTGCATGGCACATGTGTTAAATTTAATAGTCCAACGTTTTGTCTCCAAGTACCCAGGATTCCAGGACGTTCTCACCCAGTCCAGAAAGGTGTCGGCCCATTTCAGACGTTCCTACACAGCCATGGCACGCCTTGCTGACATTCAGCAGCGCTACAACATGCCAGTCAGGCGTTTGATTTCTGACAGCCAGACTCGCTGGAATTCAACGCTCCTTATGTTGGAACGTCTGCTGCAACAACAAAGGGCCGTCAACGAGTACCTTTTTGAACTGGGTGGTAGGACTGGATCTGCACAGCTGGGGACTATCATCTGTCCCTGAAATCACTAACAGCTCTCCCCCTACACTATCTCTTCCAAGCACACACAGGCAGATTTTTCAGATACATTTTTGCCCTTGATCCCCCTCTGGCATGCCACTGTCCAGGTCGTTGCACCCTTTAAACAACTTTAAAATCATTTTTCTGGCCAGAAATTTTTTTTTTAGATGTTAAAGTTCGCCTTCCCATTGAAGTCTATGGGGTTCGCGAACCGTTCGCGAACCGCTCGCGTTTTTGCGCAAGTTCGCGAATATGTTCGCGAACTTTTTTTCCGACGTTCGCTACATCCCTACTAGGGATGTAGCGAACGCCGGAAAAAAAGTTTGCGAACATATTCGCGAACTTGCGCAAAAATGCGAGCGGTTCGCGAACGGTTCGCGAACCCCATAGACTTCAATGGGAAGGCGAACTTTAACATCTAGAAAAGACATTTCTGGCCAGAAAAATGATTTTAAAGTTGTTTAAAGGGTGCAACGACCTGGACAGTGGCATGCCAGAGGGGGATCAAGGGCAAAAATGTATCTGAAAAATCTGCCTGTGTGTGCTTGGAAGAGATAGTGTAGGGGGAGAGCTGTTAGTGATTTCAGGGACAGATGATAGTAAGTTTGCTGGCTAGTAATCTGCTTGATACTGCTCTGTATTGGAGGGACAGAAGTCTGCAGGGATTTGAGGGACATTTTAGCTTAGGTAGCTTTGCTGGCTAGTAATCTACTGTTCTCTTTAAACAACTGCCATACGTTGACCTTGTAGGCATTGTTTGCCCAGTTTTTTTGGACGCAGCCACTGAAGCACAGTTGCCAGAAAAAATATGCCATATAAATGCTGAAAATAGTCATTTTTCGCCATACGTTGACCTTGTAGACATTGTTTGCCCAGTTTTTTTGGTTGCAGCCACTGAAGCACAGTTGCCAGAAAAAATATGCCATATAAATGCTGAAAATAGTCATTTTTCGCCATACGTTGACCTTGTAGACATTGTTTGCCCAGTTTTTTTGGTTGCAGCCACTGAAGCACAGTTGCCAGAAAAAATATGCCATATAAATGCTGAAAATAGTCATTTTTTGCCATACGTTGACCTTGTAGGCATTGTTTGCCCAGTTTTTTTGGTCGCAGCCACTGAAGCACAGTTGCCAGAAAAAATATGCCATATAAATGCTGAAAATAGTCATTTTTTGCCATATACGTTGAGTCAACGTATGGCAAAAAATGACTATTTTCAGCATTTATATGGCATATTTTTTCTGGCCTCTGTGCTTCAGTGGCTGCGGCCAAAAAAACTGGGCAAACAATGCCTACAAGGTCAACGTCATTGACCTTGTAGGCATTGTTTGCCCAGTTTTTTTGGCCGCAGCCACTGAAGCACAGAGGCCAGAAAAAATATGCCATATAAATGCTGAAAATAGTCATTTTTTGCCATACGTTGACTCAACGTATATGGCAAAAAATGACTATTTTCAGCATTTATATGGCATATTTTTTCTGGCCTCTGTGCTTCAGTGGCTGCGGCCAAAAAAACTGGGCAAACAATGCCTACAAGGTCAACGTCGTTGACCTTGTAGGCATTGTTTGCCCAGTTTTTTTGGCCGCAGCCACTGAAGCACAGAGGCCAGAAAAAATATGCCATATAAATGCTGAAAATAGTCATTTTTTTGGTCGCAGCCACTGAAGCACAGTTGCCAGAAAAATTATGCCATATAAATGCTGAAAATATGAATTTTTTTGGTTGCAGCCACTGAAGCACAGAGGCCAGAAAAATTATGCCATATAAATGCTGAAAATATAAATTTTTTTGGTTGCAGCCACTGAAGCACAGAGGCCAGAAAAATTATGCCATATAAATGCTGAAAATATAAATTTTTTTGGTTGCAGCCACTGAAGCACAGAGGCCAGAAAAATTATGCCATATAAATGCTGAAAATATGCATTTTTTTGGTTGCAGCCACTGAAGCACAGAGGCCAGAAAAATTATGCCATATAAATGCTGAAAATATAAATTTTTTTGGTTGCAGCCACTGAAGCACAGAGGCCAGAAAAATTATGCCATATAAATGCTGAAAATATGCATTTTTTTGGTTGCAGCCACTGAAGCACAGAGGCCAGAAAAATTATGCCATATAAATGCAGAAAATATGCATTTTTTTGGACGCAGCCACTGAAGCACAGTTGCCAGAAAAAATATGCCATATAAATGCTGAAAATAGTCATTTTTTGCCATACGTTGACCTTGTAGACATTGTTTGCCCAGTTTTTTTGGTTGCAGCCACTGAAGCACAGAGGCCAGAAAAAATTAAACCAGTAGGGTTTGCACCCTAGTTTGTAACGGTGGCGGAGGGAGGAGGAGGACGCTAAAGGACAGCTGTGTGTGGAGTCATGAGGCTTGAAGAGAAGGACAGCTGCATAGAAGTCAGAACAAGTCTTCCGGCGTGCAGTAACCCTCCGAGATCCACCCCTCATTCATTTTAATAAAGGTCAGGTAATCGACACTTTTGTGACCTAGGCGAGTTCTCTTCTCAGTTACAATCCCTCCTGCTGCACTGAAGGTCCTTTCTGAGAGCACACTTGAGGCTGGGCAAGACAAGAGGTTCATGGCAAATTGTGACAGCTCTGGCCACAGATCAAGCCTGCGCACCCAGTAGTCCAGGGGTTCATCGCTCCTCAGAGTGTCGATATCTGCAGTTAATGCCAGGTAGTCCGCTACCTGCCGGTCGAGGCGTTCTTTGAGGGTGGATCCAGAAGGGTTGTGGCGCTGCCTTGGACAGAAAAACATTTGCATGTCTGACGTTACAGACTGGCCAAAGGGCTTTGTCCTTGCAGGTGTGCTCGTGGCAGGATTACTGGCACCTCTGCCCCTGGAATGTTGATGAGTTCCTGAAGTGACATCACCCTTAAAAGCATTGTACAACATGTTTTGCAGGCTGGTTTGTAAATGCCGCATCTTTTCGGACTTGTGGTATGTTGGTAACATTTCTGACACTTTATGCTTGTACCGAGGGTCTAGTAGCGTTGCGACCCAGTACAGGTCCTTCTCCTTAAGCCTCTTGATACGGGGGTCCTTCAACAGGCATGACAGCATGAAAGACCCCATTCTCACAAGGTTGGATGCAGAGCTATCCATCTCCGCTTCCTCATTATCAAGGACTGCATCATCCACGGTCTCCTCCCCCCAGCCACGTACAAGACCAGGGGTCCCCAAAAGGTCACCACTAGCCCCCTGGGAAGCCTGCTCCTGTTGGTCCTCCTCCTCCTCCTCCACAAAGCCACCTTCCTCCTCTGACTCCACTTCTGGCACCTCTCCCTGCGTTGCAGCAGGTGCCTGGGTTCGTTCTGGTGATTCCGACCAGAAATCGTGCGCTTCCAGCTCCTCGTCACGCTGGTCTACAGCCTCATCTGTCACTCGTCGCACGGCACGCTCCAGGAATAAAGCGAAGGGTATTAGGTCGCTGATGGTGCCTTCGGTGCGACTGACCATATTTGTCACCTCTTCAAAAGGTCGCATGAGCCTGCAGGCATCGCGCATAAGCACCCAGTAACGGGGGAAAAAAATCCCCAGCTGTGCAGATCCAGTCCTACCACCCAGTTCAAAAAGGTACTCGTTGACGGCCCTTTGTTGTTGCAGCAGACGTTCCAACATAAGGAGCGTTGAATTCCAGCGAGTCTGGCTGTCAGAAATCAAACGCCTGACTGGCATGTTGTAGCGCTGCTGAATGTCAGCAAGGCGTGCCATGGCTGTGTAGGAACGTCTGAAATGGGCCGACACCTTTCTGGACTGGGTGAGAACGTCCTGGAATCCTGGGTACTTGGAGACAAAACGTTGGACTATTAAATTTAACACATGTGCCATGCAGGGCACATGTGTTAAATTGCCTAGTCTCAACGCTGCCAACAGATTGCTTCCATTGTCACACACCACTTTTCCGATCTGCAGTTGGTGTGGGGTCAGCCACCGATCGGCCTGTGACTGCAGAGATGACAGGAGTACAGATCCGGTATGGTTTTTGCTTTCCAGGCACGTCATCCCCAAGACAGCGTGACAACGGCGTACCTGGCACGTCGAATAGCCTAGGGGGAGCTGGGGGTGCACAGGTGTGGAGGAGGAGAAGGAGGACCCAGCAGCAGAGTAAGAAGAAGAAGAAGACGAGGTAGAGAGCGATGGAGGAGTAGAGGTGGTGGCAGAACCGCGTGCAATCCGTGGCGGTGACACCAACTCCACTGTTGTTGTTGAGCTACCCATTCCCTGCTTCCCAGCCATTACCAAGTTCACCCAGTGGGCAGTGTAGGTGACATACCTGCCCTGACCATGCTTGGAGGACCATGCGTCAGTAGTCATATGGACCTTTGGCCCAACACTAAGTGACAGAGATGCGGTAACTTGGCTCTGCACATGTTGGTACAGGTGTGGTATTCCCTTTTTAGAAAAAAAAATTGCGGCTGGGTACCTTCCACTGCGGTGTCCCAATTGCTACAAATTTGCGGAAGGCCTCAGAGTCCACCAGCTGGTATGGTAAAAGCTGGCGGGCTAAGAGTGCAGACAAGCCAGCTGTCAGACGCCGGGCAAGGGGGTGACAGTCAGACATTGGCTTCTTACGCTCAAACATGGCCTTCACAGAAACTTGGCTGGTGGCAGATGACTGGGAATGGGAACAGGTGGTCAAGGTGGAAGGCGGAGTGGAGGGTGGTTCAGACGGGTCAAGGAGAGCAGAGGTAGAGCAGTAAGATGCTGGACCAGAAGGAGTGTGGCTTTTAGTTTGCCTGTTGCCTTTGAGGTGTTGCTCCCAAAGTGCTTTGTGCTTGCCGCTCATGTGCCTTCGCATAGAAGTTGTACCTATGTGGCTGTTGGGCTTACCAAGGCTCAGTTTCTGACTGCACTCATTGCAAATTACAATGCTTTTGTCAGAGGCACACACATTAAAAAAATCCCACACTGCTGACTTTTTGGAAGTGTGCGATCTGGCGGTAACAGTAGAAGTTGGCGGCATTGGCGGCAATGGCGGGTGCGTTGGCCGGCTGAACACAGGTGCCGATACATGTTGTTGCCCTACTGATCCCTGCGGGCTGTCCTCCCTGCTTCTTCTAAGTCTTATTCTCCTACTGCCTCTCTGACTCTCCGTCTCTCCATCTGAACTACCCTCCTCTTGCTCTCTTCTACTAGGCACCCACAAAACATCAATCTCCTCATCATCATTCTCCTCAGATGCATCAATTTCTTCTGACACATCACAGAAGGAAGCAGCAGCGGGGACCTCCTCCTCATCACTCATTATGTCCATCTCTGTCGTGTTCTCTGCCAGAATTAAATCTGGTGTAAGGTCCTCATCTCCTTCATCTTCTTCTGGCAATAATGGTTGCGCATTACTCAGTTCAAGAAACTCATGGGAAAATAACTCCTCTGACCCCAGTGAAGAAGGGGCACCGGTGGTGGAGGAAGTGTTACGTGGGGTGGCCATAGCAGTGGAGGATGAGGAGGATGTTGTGGTAAAGTTAGAAACGGTAGAGGATGGGGTGTGCTGTGTAAGCCAGTCAACTACCTCTTCAGCATTTTGGGAGTTCAGGGTCATTGGCTTTTTAAAACTGGGCAATTTGCTAGGGCCACAGGATTGCATAGCAGCACGGCCCCTAGCACGGCCTCTGCGTGGCGGCCTGCCTTTGCCTGGCATTATTTTTTAAAAAACAACAACAACAACAAAAACTCAGTTGGTTTTTCTGGAAACGATAATACACACAGCTAGATGGCGGGTTGAAGAAAACAGTGTGCAAATAATGCCTACAAGGTCAACGTATACACTACTACAGCGGTGGATACGGATTACGTAAAATATATTATGGCTGCTTGAAAAAAGTCACTCCGGTGTTTTTTCTGGAGACGGTAATATTATGGATATTTAGACAGAATGTGAACAAGGTCACACAGCTAGATGGCGGGTTGAAGAAAACAGTGTGCAAATAATGCCTACAAGGTCAACGTATACACTACTACAGCGGTGGATACGGATTACGTAAAATATATTATGGCTGCTTGAAAAAAGTCACTCCGGTGTTTTTTCTGGAGACGGTAATATTATGGATATTTAGACAGAATGTGAACAAGGTCACACAGCTAGATGGCGGGTTGAAGAAAACACTGTGCAAATAATGCCTACAAGGTCAAAGTATACACTACTACAGCGGTGGATACGGATTACGTAAAATATATTATGGCTGCTTGAAAAAAGTCACTCCGGTGTTTTTTCTGGAGACGGTAATATTATGGATATTTAGACAGAATGTGAACAAGGTCACACAGCTAGATGGCGGGTTGAAGAAAACACTGTGCAAATAATGCCTACAAGGTCAACGTATACACTACTACAGCGGTGGATACGGATTACGTAAAATATATTATGGCTGCTTGAAAAAAGTCACTCCGGTGTTTTTTCTGGAGACGGTAATATTATGGATATTTAGACAGAATGTGAACAAGGTCACACAGCTAGATGGCGGGTTGAAGAAAACACTGTGCAAATAATGCCTACAAGGTCAACGTATACACTACTACAGCGGTGGATACGGATTACGTAAAATATATTATGGCTGCTTGAAAAAAGTCACTCCGGTGTTTTTTCTGGAGACGGTAATATTATGGATATTTAGACAGAATGTGAACAAGGTCACACAGCTAGATGGCGGGTTGAAGAAAACAGTGTGCAAATAATGCCTACAAGGTCAACGTATACACTACTACAGCGGTGGATACGGATTACGTAAAATATATTATGGCTGCTTGAAAAAAGTCACTCCGGTGTTTTTTCTGGAGACGGTAATATTATGGATATTTAGACAGAATGTGAACAAGGTCACACAGCTAGATGGCGGGTTGAAGAAAACACTGTGCAAATAATGCCTACAAGGTCAACGTATACACTACTACAGCGGTGGATACGGATTACGTAAAATATATTATGGCTGCTTGAAAAAAGTCACTCCGGTGTTTTTTCTGGAGACGGTAATATTATGGATATTTAGACAGAATGTGAACAAGGTCACACAGCTAGATGGCGGGTTGAAGAAAACACTGTGCAAATAATGCCTACAAGGTCAACGTATACACTACTACAGCGGTGGATACGGATTACGTAAAATATATTATGGCTGCTTGAAAAAAGTCACTCCGGTGTTTTTTCTGGAGACGGTAATATTATGGATATTTAGACAGAATGTGAACAAGGTCACACAGCTAGATGGCGGGTTGAAGAAAACACTGTGCAAATAATGCCTACAAGGTCAACGTATACACTACTACAGCGGTGGATACGGATTACGTAAAATATATTATGGCTGCTTGAAAAAAGTCACTCCGGTGTTTTTTCTGGAGACGGTAATATTATGGATATTTAGACAGAATGTGAACAAGGTCACACAGCTAGATGGCGGGTTGAAGAAAACACTGTGCAAATAATGCCTACAAGGTCAACGTATACACTACTACAGCGGTGGATACGGATTACGTAAAATATATTATGGCTGCTTGAAAAAAGTCACTCCGGTGTTTTTTCTGGAGACGGTAATATTATGGATATTTAGACAGAATGTGAACAAGGTCACACAGCTAGATGGCGGGTTGAAGAAAACACTGTGCAAATAATGCCTACAGGGCAAATAATGCCTAAAAGGTCAACTTATACACTACTACAGCGGTAGTAAATAAAAAAAGTAAAATAAAAAAAAAATGAATATTAAAAAAAAAAATTAAAGTTGGTGCTGCTGAACTACTAGGAGCAGCAGATTAGCACACCAGTCCCACTCCCCAACACTGCTAGACTAATAGCACTGGGCTCTTATAGTAGTAGTAGTAGTAGTAGTAAAACAACAAAAAAATAAATAAAAGCAGTCCTTACAAGGACTACTGTTATTGCAGCAGTCAGCAGATGAGATCAGAAGCAGGACAGCTGCCCACTGCAGCTACATACAGAGCACTGCAGTAGAAGGTAGATTACTAGCCAGCAAAGCTACCTAAGCTAAAATGTCCCTCAAACCCCTGCAGACTTCTGTCCCTCCAATAACAGAGCAGTATCAAAACGATTACTAGCCAGCAAACTTTCAACTGTCCCTGAAATCACTAACAGGCAGCAGCTCTCTCCCTACACTATCTCTTCAGCACACACAGGCAGAGTGAAAAAACGCTGCAGGGCTTCGGTTTTTATAGGGAAGGGGAGTGGTCCAGGGGAGAGCTTCCTGATTGGCTGCCATGTACCTGCTGGTCTGGGGTGAGAGGGCAAAAAAAAGCGCCAACAATGGCGAATCCAAAATGGCGAACGTCGCGCGACGTTCGCGAACTTCCGGCGAGCGCGAACACCCGATGTTCGCGCGAACAAGTTCGCCGGCGAACAGTTCGCGACATCTCTAATCCCTAGTAAATTCTTACAGAAAAGTTATTTTCTTCAGCTGACATTAACAATGCTATAGGGTGTTGTAGTAAGAAACTGCAGTTTAAGTTATTATAGTATTAAATATGTAAAAGTGTAGAATTGGCAGCTCAAACTACAAACTCTGGGAAATATTGCAATTATAGTTGTATTAATGTTTAAAATTGTGATTTATATCTGCAGCTATAGTTCTTTAAGTAATATCTATTAGTTATGTGAATGGCAGCTGTTCCACTTCTTGAATCATGTATTGGCATGAAATGCTGCTCAAGTTTCCTTTTTGATTTTATGTTTGTTGATATAGTCATATAATAAGAACAGAATTGGGCTACATATTGGACTAACTGATGGAGACAATAACCATGCAACATAGGTGAAGTGCAATCAAATTGCTGTTTTTCTAATGTAGTGAGATTATTATTCAGTTTTGCTTGTCACCAATACAGTTTAACCACATATCAGAAGGTGGAAATACAGTAAAGTTCTGGTAAAGTTGTCACTGGTTCATAAATTTGCTTAATGCCTCCAGCAAGGACCATCAGGACAGAGACCACAAAACAGCAAACAAATTGATCCCAGATACTTATTAGAAGATCATTGATAATTATTTGGACTGCTGATCCCTGAGAGCTCTAAGAATCCATTGTGGATGTTGTTTGACAACAACAGATAGTATGTTTTGGAGTACGCTAGGAAATGGAATCCAGCAAACTTTGTGCTGTGCAAAATTGCTATAGAAGTTTTATGGCCCTTTTAAGGAGTACCATTAGTCCTCAGACTTTAGATTGCTAAGCACACTATGGCCAGATTTACTAAAGGGTCGAATTGTCACCAGTGACCGCTTTGCACATATCGCACCACTTCGCCAGGTGCAAATTTGCTACCACTACGCTAATTCACTAATATGTGAAGTTGTGCCCTGGGTGCTGAATGCTGGTGACTTTTCTCTAGCGTTACTTTGGCAGTGCAAGTATTTCATAGCGAAGATGTGCTAGCATTCACTGGTGATCTTGCGCTTAGGTCAATTGTCATAAGGTGGGTAATTTAAAGTTGTATGGAGGTCTTATAAATGTTAGTGCAAATTCTTGGTTACCATTTTTTCAGGGAACCTTAAAAAGAGAGTTAATATAATGCCCTACACATGAGCCAGCTGTAAAATGAATGTTCCATATGGAGAAAACCAGTTACCCAAATATAGTTTATATTAAGTTAGGACTTTTGCAGGCAATTCTGCTTCAGAAAAGTAAAAGTCCCCAGTGCCTGTCCTTGCACCTGTTAGTGAATTGGTGATCTCCCTGCGGGTGGCAACACTAGCTAATTGTCGCCATTTCACTCTTTATTAAATCTGCCCCCTAGTGTCCTTCTGCTCAGCCTTTCTACAAACCCTCCAAATCATATTGAATCCCTTTGGAGATTCAAAGCCTTACTGGTTTACTGTGTGGGAACTGACCATTGCAGATAATATAGAGATAAAAAGGAAACCTGTATCATACTTTTCATAATTTGCTTTTCCTGGTCTGTCACCGAAATTTCACCACATGCATTGGAGCAGATTGTTATTTTTTCATTGCATTTTTCTAGTGCCAAATGCATTAGTGTCAATGGCCTTTCTTCCTTCTTTCTTTATTTCCATGCCAAATGCATTTGAGTTAATGGGCATTTATTTCTTATGTCAAATGGGTAAATGGGTGTTTTTCTTGCACGAAAAACATTATTTTTTCAAATGATCAATTGTGCTGAAATTCTCAGAAATGCAAAGTTTTCTACACATTTGTATAAGGTGAAAAAATTCACTTATCCCTAGTCTTATCTTGGTCATTATTTTTCTTAGTGAAGACGGAGGGGCTAACCTGAAATGGAAAGAGATCAGGAAAATCATTTTCTGTTTACTATAAATGCATGTTTTGGAATCAGTTATTTATCAATTATAAATTTGCACAAATGCTCTTTGCTTCATTCTCTTTGATAGCTGCTAAATCCCACAGAAGTTGGCTTTCTTCCTGCAAATGGGACAGAGGGACAGACTGTCAAAATCTGCAGTTCTTACAGAAATCTCTGATCTGGTGGCGGTCTGCCTTTATGTCACACGTCTTAAGGAAGCGGCTGGAAATCTTGGTCTGGCTCTAGTTTTAACCTGCAGGTTTTCTTCAAATTTACATTTTACAACAAATGAAGTGAAGATGAAAGAGAGTGGGGAGCTACAGAGGAAGCACAGAGATTAAAGCAGGCGTTTTAAGATTAATCTGCTGGTCTTCCTTGCTCTACTTTCTCCACATAATTATGGTTTTGGTTCTGTCCTCACAGCTATTCAATGAGCAGGATTATTCGAAGATCCTTTAAGCATGGGAGGCACGAGGCTCTCACCTAGGAGTCGAATGATGTATTAAAATAACATTGAATTCAGTTAGTAATAAAATCCATGTTTTATTAAAAAAAACTGTGATCCACACACAATTGTTTGCTGTACGCATGCATGCAAAAGCAACTGACTGGGCTTTTAATTAAAGTCTTTAGAAATGGAAAACCAAGGTGCTAAAAAGTGATTCACACTCTTTCATGAGATTACTGCGGCAAAAAAATATAATAAATAAATATAGCTTAGAAGATTTATCATGTTGTGAGAAAACTAAGCTTTGGGAAAAATGTGTCCATATAAGTCGTGTATTAGTCTGTTACATGTGGCTGTAATTATATAAATCTCCTATTGCATTCAATGGTTTAGTATGTTGTACAAGAAATGCAGTCATATATATGTGCATGTTTGAAACCTATGATTAAATATAACCATATTTATTATAACCATAATGCATTCCTTCTCCTTTAAGCCTTGATAAGATAAACTGTTGCTGATACCCCCCCCCAGACCTAACCATTCATTTAAGAGAGATATGTCCCATATTGCCTAAGTAAATGACTTTCTGATCTGAATTGACTGGACACATGCAATATCCTTATGTATCTAAATTAATTGCTGTTTTACCTTTTGCAATGCTAGATTTGCATTGGAGTTATGTGCTTTTTTTATGTTTGTTTTCTTATAACGTACTACCTATGAAACAAAGCTGTTTTCCATATACAAATACAGATATCTGTTATCTGGAAATTCATTATACAGAAAGCTCTGAATTGCAGAAAGACCACCCCCAAAAAACTACATTTTAATCAAATCATTTACATTTTTGAAAAAAATAAAATAAAACAGTGCCTTCTTCTTAATCCCCACTAAAATATAATTAATACTCATCGGAAGCAAAACAAGCCTTTTTGGTTTATATAGGGGCAAATTTACCTAGGGTCGAATATCGAGGGTTAATTAACCCTCAATATTCGACTGCCGAATTGAAATCCTTCGACTTCGAATATCGAAGTCGAAGGATTTAGCGCAATTCGTTCGATCGAACGATTAAATCCTTCGAATCAAATGATTCGAAGGATTTTAATCCATCGATCGAAGGATTATCCTTCGCTAACTTTCCCCATAGGCTAACATTGGCCTCGGTAGGTTTTAGGTGGCTAACTAGGGGGTCGAAGTTTGTTTTTAAAGAGACAGTACTTTGACTATCGAATGGTCAAATAGTTGAATAATTTTTAGTTTGAATCGTTCGATTCGAAGTCGAAGGTCAAAGTAGCCCATTCGATGGTCGAAGTAGCCAAAAAAAACATTCAAATTCGAACAATTTTTCTTCTATTCCTTCACTTGAACTAAGTAAATAGGCCCCTTAATGTTTAAATGATTTGTTTTGTTATCCCCAGGTCCCGAGCATTCTGGATAACAACTTGACAATCCAAAGAATGTTTTACCTAGCTAAACTTTTTTGCAATTATGACAAATTAAAAATGGGTGTGTCAGTGAAACAAAAAAACTTTTAATTGTTTAGAGACTCAACAGAAAAATGGAATACAATTTTTAGTAAAGATTCAAAATTAGGCCTATAAAAAATTAAAGGGCATATATACCATCACCAAAAAAGAATTTAGCCCCCAATTAACTAAAATAGGTATTGCAAATGTGTTTACAGATGCAAGAAGATTTTCCAGCGAGAATCATCCCTACTAGTACTATACCAGTCATCTTCTTTATATTAAAATGATGCATACAGTTTTCTTGCCCATATAAAGCCGTAATAAAACTGAATGGCAGATAGAGTGCTGTTTTAGGTGTTTAGACTTCAGAGCTACAAAAATTTGCATTGTATAAACCAAAAAGCGAGAGTAGAAACAAATAATGTAATGGACCCCCCCAAACCCATTTAATTTTGGAAAGTACACATTCAGCTAAATCCAAAATGGATAACAATGTCTTTCTATTAGTGATGGGCGAATTTGCGTAATTTTGCTAAAAAATGTGCGAATTTCCCATGAAATTTGCGAAACTGCGAAAATTTTGCGAAACGGCGCCAGCGTCCATTTTTTTTACACCAACAAATTTTCGCGTCTGTTTCGCAAATTTATTCGCTGGCGGCAAATCGAACAAATTCGCCATAAATTCGCCCATCACTACTTTCTATTCAAACTACTCAGTCACAATGCTTTCTCAAATTTTTCTCTTTTCAAATTCTTTTTATTGGGTTTAACAAAAAACAAGCAGATTTTTTGACAAACTATACATGGCCATTTCCTTAACACTTTGGATTCCAAAGTTAGAAAATCCTGGAACAGTAGGTTTAACCCAGGAAACCATATATTTTTTAACAAGTACAGATTATGTTGAATACAAAATGGTTAACCATGTATTTCTACTCCAAAGCTCCAAACATCAAAGCTTTTCTGAACTTAGAGGCTTCTATAAAAATTTATGAAAATTCTGAAAAAACACCTCAAAACTTTTACTTTGCAAGTTTGTATCTCCCAAATAGCATTAGGTACTAGTGATGGGCAAATTTATTCGCCAGGTGTGAATTCGCGATGAATTTGCGTGATTTGCCGCCAGCGAATAAATTTGCGAAACGCCTGCGAAAATTCGCCCGAAAAAATTCGTGAATTTTCCGGCAAATCAAAACGGCGCAAATTCGCCCATCACTATTAGGTACCAATAAAACATCCTAAATATGAATGCCAGGGGTCCACTGAACAGTTTGATGCCCATTGTGCTTAGGATTTCCAAAGAATCTGGTGTTTAGAGACCCCAAAATGAAGTTAGCACAATTGCTATTTTTCATGATATAGGAATTCATGCCAGAAGCATTTTTTATTTTATGTACAAAAATTCAATTGATTTGGAAAGCTTCGTGTCTCAAATGTACCAATACCCTATATGTATAATTTTATGAAGATTTCTGACTTCTATAGATCAAATACCCCCCACAGTAAATTACCGAATTTTCAAAGCACTGCAGCAGAATATGGCATACTTTGGATTACAAAATCAGAAAATCCTGAAACAGTAGGTTTACTCCAGGACACCATATATTTTTGAAAAGAACACATTTAGTCGACTACAAAATGGGTAACCATGTCCTTCTCCTCCAAAGAAAGAAAGAACACTCTTGGATGACCCTTTAGCAATAGTTGGGACACCAACAAAGTATTATTATGCAGTGTCGCTTTAAGAAGCCCTAGTCTATAGTGAGGAGTGACACTTTTCAGCCAATTTTGCATTTCACAATTGCTGAATACTTTAATACAGCCTTAAAATATCAACCTACCCAGTGTAGAAAAACTTCCAAAGTATTTATGCACCTGCTAAATCTCTTTTAAGGCTGACAGACACAGAGAAGTTTTGGCTGCACATTTTCCAGTGGTTTGTTTTATTCAGACTTTGCCACAATTTCTAATTTTATTTTCTTTAAAAAAAAACAAGAATGTGCGTGGTTGGCTTGAATACAGATTTTGCAGTTGGGTATAATTACAATTCATTTTCTCTGCAGCTTTTCGGAAACAAAATCTAGGCTGAATGTTTTTGTTTACAGCAACAAAACCCAAAGTAGAAGGATCTTCATTATTTAATGGTCAGATAGAATTTACTAGAAAAAAAGCAAATGGATTTGAATTGGCTTTCCAAGTGTACTGAAAAATTAGAGTAATTATTGGTGTTTGTTTAATTAATGAAATTAAGTTTACCTTTGCAAAACAAAATCTGCTGTCTCTTATTTGGAAATTTACAACATGTTTGTGTGTTTGATTATATGAAAATGATGACGTCACACAACTAAATTTATGAAGTATTAAGTCACGCAGAATGTCACATTTCATTTGCACTCAGTGCCAGACATTTTTTTTGATCATTTTGTGCTCACTCATTTTAGGAGCATTTCCTGGGTTTTAGTTTACCTTTTTTAGTTTTTATGTACAGTATATCCACTTTGGGAACAAGATTTAGAGTTCTAAATACAAAACACACTTTAAAAATTGCTGGTTTTCATTATATAGGAATTCATGCGAGAAACATATTTTATTTTATGCACAAAATTTCAACTGATTTTTAAAGCCTCATGTCTCAAAAGTACCAATACCAGATATGTATAGTTTTATGAAGATTTCTGACTTCTATAGATCAAATACTCCCCACAGTTAATTACTGAATTTTCAAAGCACTGCAGCAGAATATGGCATACTTTGGATTACAAAGTCAGAAAATCCTGAAACAGTAGGTTTACCCCAGGAAACTATAATGTACACATTTTGTGGAATACAAAATGGGTAACCATGTCTTTCTCCTCCAAAGTACCAAACATCAAAGCTTTTATGAACTTATAGAACTTAAGTATCTGGTGTTTAAAGGGGACCCGTCACCCAAACAAAATTATTCCAAATCCTATTTTATCATGTTAGTCAAGCAAAATGAACTTTAATTACACTGTATAAATTATCTTAATATTGTTTCCATCAGTCTGGGAACTCATAATTATAGTAACCAGGAAGGAGCCATTTTGTGGACACTGTTATTAAGACAAGTCTTGCATCATCTCAGAATCTTGTTTGTGCACCAGGGGACAGGGACCCAATGTCCATCCCCATGCACTGGCTACACAATTAAATCGTTAACAGAGCTGGGGGAATGTGGAGAGAGCAGTGACATCTAGGAAGTGCTGAATGGAAAGTGAAAGTAATTGCCTGCCTAGGCATAGAGAAGGGGCAGACAATATTTGATTGGCAGCTGATATTTTTAAATGAGTTTACAACAGCTATGAATGCTTTAATAAAAAAAAGAAATTGGCTTTCATGTTTAATTTAAAAAGGACTTTTATTATGCAGAATTTTATGTCTGGGTGACGGGTCCACTTTAAAGACCGCAAAATTAAGTTAGTGCATACAAATTGTCCCAGAGCTCACTACAGCTACTGAATAATCAACATATTTACTGCATTTTTGCGGGGAAAAAACACAAAAAAAAGGTTGCCCCCCCAAAACCATATATTTTTATGAAAGTGCACATTCAGGCAAATCTAAAATGGGCAACCATGTCTTTCTACTCCAAACTACTGAGTCACAATGCTTTCCCAAAATTGTTGGTTTTGATAAAATACCTGAAAATTATCTCAAAGCTTCCACTTTCTAGCATCTTACCTCCCACATAGCATTAGGTGCCAAAAGAAAATATTTTTTTAATGAGACCCCTAGAAAACCATATATTTACATCTTTCTACTAAAAACTAAAAAAACTGCAAAGCTATGCTAAACAAAGTGGTATTTATTAAATGTCTCAAAATTGTCACAAAGCTTGCATTTTACCATGTTATATGCCCCATGAAGGGTTTCGTACAGAAAAACAAGTACAGAGGCCTACAAGGGTCGGCACATAGGCATGTTAACCCTTCACCCCACATTTTGTAAACACCCTTAATATGAATACCAGGGGTACACTGAACAGTGTGATGCCCATTGTGCATAGGATTACCAAAGTTAGTGCATACAAAAAGCCCCAGGAGTCACTTTGGCTATTGAAAATTCAACACATTTACTGGATTTTATGTTGGGTATAAAATATTAAACTACGTTGACCCCTCCCCCCAAAACCATATATGTTTGGAAAGTACACATTTGTGAGAATGTCACAATTTATTCCCAAAATTGGCAGTTTTGATGAAATACCTGAATATCGCTTTAAAGCTTCCACTTTCTAGCACCTTATCTCCTACATAGCATTAGGAACTAAGGAAAACGATACCTACAGAATGAAGTTATAGCAATTTTAATAATTATTATTATAATAAGTGCTCTATTCTTACCAAATAGGCATATACAGTACATATTGCTAAATATTGCCCTTTTACATCTTTTCCCTTGAGCCACCATATTTTGATGTTCTTTGTGCTCCCTCAGAGAACATCTGTAAATGTAACAGGCAGAAGTTTGTGAATAAAAGACACCTGGGGGGTAATTTACTAAACTCCGAATGCAAAAATCACGAGAAATTCGTGATTTTTTTAATAAAATCAGACTGTTAAAAAAATCATAAATTTTTGGAATTTATAAACCCAGAGGATGGAAAAGTCAGAATCTGAAAATCCGGCATCTCAGATCTGTCAAGGTTGCATATAAGTCAATGGGAGAATTCACAATGATTTTTTGATGTGCGCTGGGTTTTTGGCAATACCCCGAAGTTTTCGGAGTTTTCAGGCAGAATTCTGAGTTTTCGGGTGAAAAATCCAAATAAATCGTGAACCGCAAACACAATTTCAGACTTTGATAAATAACCCCGTAGCATGTATGCATGCCATTGATTTGTGTATGAAAACAGTGGGGCTCATTTATAATAAACACTGGGCAAATCTGCACCTGGGTAATAATCCATGGCAACCAATCAAATGTTTCCTTTCATTGTACAACTTGCAGCTGCCAAAAAAAAGACAGTCACTAATTGGTTGCTGTGGGTTGCACTTCTTTTTTTAAATGAGCCCCAGTGTCTTATATGAGTCAAAGGCTGAAGCTTACTACTTTATTTGTGATAATCCAATGGCACATACTACATGAAAAGTGTTAATTAATATAAAACGGTGTTTTAAATATGGGCAGTTTTATTGCGATATACAGACCTGCAATGCGCATAATTTCCCATTAATGCTATAAGGGAATCCTGCCCATCATAACAGAGGCCACACCCCCATGAGTGAGCAGCCTTCATCTACTAATGGAGTCAGTAAGTTCTATATCATTTACAGTTGTAATCAGTTCAGAGGGCATAACATGCCATGACACTGAGGCAACTTTAATGCAATAATGCAACATTTTATATGCATTTTCCATTTCAATAAATAGTAAATCAGAGCATGACAAAATTAAGAATGCTAAAATTGTATTTAATTTAAAGTTATATCTGTAACAGCTCTTATATATGACCCTCTACAAGCGATAAAGCCAGCAGGAATACTGCAGGGCTGCCATGGTTTCCTTACCCGTGTGGTCACTGTCTGTGATTCCAAGGAAGGTAAAATATTTATTCAGTGCTAATTAAGCATAATTACTAGTTACAAATGTGGAGAACCCTGTCCTTGGCAAAGAGAGTTTAGCAAATCATTTCTGCATATCCACAGGATCTAATTAACATGCTGGCTAACGACCTGAGGTCTCATCTCCTACAAATAAGCTTGGAGGATCATTTTACTGGAAATTAATGCTGTGATTATCTGAGGGTATTTTAATAGTCCTCACCTCCCCTATGAAGTTTTCTTTTCTCTGCTTGTTACAATTCTATTCTACAGCATAGAGTTAACTCATTCACTGTCAAGGTAATTTTCAAAAGTGTACATGCAAGAAGCCCACCAATTTAGAACGTGGGGTACTGACGATATGGTACGTTAGGGCCAGCATCATATATTTAACATTGACAACTCAACCATATTTTGCCATGTATAATCTTTACAGAATGTTTTCCATTCACTATGTAGCTTTAAGTAAAATGTATATAATAAGTTATGGTATTCCAGCTGGAATGGTATGTTCGTAGGAAGATAATAATAATGGAGCTTATTCCCTAAATAAGCTTCCACAAAAATACCCTGACTGCTATATATATAGAATTATAAATAATGCTTTCTCTTAGAAGCCTCTCCAAACAAGAATGCTGCTACCCTTCATTATCTGGTAGGCTTGACATTCAGTTGTTATCATTTAAGAATTTAAAGGAAAACTGATGCTTAACAAAAAAGTAGGCTGGAAATGCAACACAATTAGATTTCTCAGTCAGCACCTATGCTTCCCAATTCTTAAGCCCTGATGCACGTCCAACGGTTTCCACCATGCGTCCGTTTATTCACAATTTACAGATGTCCCGCCAAGTGTATTGGGGCCAGAAACCCATGTCTCAATAAAGGCATTTTAAACAGTATAATCTATGGCTGGTGCTGTCGACATCTGTAGATTGGAAATGCAACACATACTGTACTATTTTGAGCTTCTTTACTAGCCCAAGGTGACTATAGACATTTAGAAGTGAATAGCTTTTCCTCTAATGTTGCCCCCATTAAATGCCCATCTGCTTTCTCTGGGCTGCTGTCAGTAAGCTTAGAGACCAACTATCTGTATAAAAACAGGATTTGACAATGCAAGACTAATTAATCAAAACATTAATTGATTCAGAGCCAATTAGACCACAGCTATGAAACCAGTGCATTCTTCATCAGAATTCAATAATCAAACCTGTAGTATTAATTCTCATTTTCTGCTTGATGATTTGATATAATCCCTGTGCTTCTCAACTGCAACCCAGAGCACACTGAGTATGTGCAGAGTCAGTGAGTCAAACAATGACCTACCAAAATCCAAGATGGCAAGCTTCTGTGATCAACTTTTGAAGCATTATGTTGTTGCTATTATAGGGCTATTGAACATTTCCGTTAGAGCAGCAAGTTCAGTATGCAAAATACTGCATTTCTAGCGATGTTCATTTTTAGGCTCTACAGTCACTGAACTGTGACTGTATAACCCTGTAGAGTGACTGTGAAGACATATTATTATATGGGTTAAACATTTTCTTTTTCTGGCATCCAGACAAATATGATATTCTCTATGATGGCTAGAGGTAATTAACTGAAACCTGGAATGCAGTAACTGATCCTGAATAAAGTTTACAACATTCCACAAAAGACTATGCCAGGCAGCATTGCTCCAGAAATATGAGGGTAATCAGCATTAAGCAGGTTTGTTCTCCAGAAATCTGCCTTTAATAAAAGAGGCAGTATACCACCTTATTGAACATGAATTCAATGAACATACTTTTTACGCAGGGGCCGATTCATGAAGCTCGAGTGAAGGATTCAAATTAAAAAAACTTCAAATTTCGAAGTGTTTTTTGGGCTACTTCGACCATCGGATGGGCTACTTCGACCTTCGACTACGACTACGAATCGAACGATTCGAACTAAAAATCGTTCGACTATTCGACCATTCGATAGTCGAAGTACTGCCTCTTTAAAAAAAACTTCGACCCCCTACTTCGGTAGCTAAAAGCTACCGAAGTCAATGTTAGCCTATGGGGAAGGTCCCCATAGGCTTGCCTAAGTTTTTTTGATCGAAGGATGTTCCTTCGATCGTTGGATTTAAATCCTTCGAATCGTTCGATTCGAAGGATTTAATCGTTCGATCGAAGGAATAATCCTTTGATCGTTCGATCGTAGGATTTGCGCTAAATCCTTCGACTTCGATATTCGAAGTCGAAGGATTTTAGTTCCTAGTCGAATATCGAGGGTTAATTAAGCCTCGATATTCGACCCTTCATACATCTGCCCCTTAGTGTTTTAATAATGTAAAATCTATGGTTTTTGTTTCCCTGGGCAAACAGGGAAACATGGGTAGATAATTAGATTACAACTTTATCTGTGCACTAGTGATCTTAGTCTTTACCTCTCAAGGACTTAACAAGAACATTTCAAGATTTTCTTGCTACTTATAGTGTATTTTATTTGTATGAGCCCACCTAGTTAGGGTAGTCCAGGGGTGCCCAAAAGGTAGATCGGGTAGACCTTTTGCTGGTGATCAGTAGATCTCAAGACACTGCCAACAAACAGCTCAGCTAAATTACCCTCCTGTTTAATTCTTTTCATTAAGATGTTTAATACAGTTTATTTATTAAGATTACATAACAAATAGTAGTTTGTTAAATATAGTGATATGCATTTTCTGATTAATCAGTATATTTAAGTAATATTTTCCATGGAACAAAATGCTAACAATGCTTTAATGAATATAGAGCATAATGGCACAACATCACAAAAAGTAGCCCTCGCATTAGCAAAGTATGGGCACTCCTGGGGTAGTCCCTCAATTTTAATCCCGTACTTATCAGCTCAGTTGGTATGGCTTTGTTTTTAATTATATTCAAGCTATTTTTATGTCAAAAGGCCCCAATATCTATAATAACTGTAGATTTTAGTATCACAATAGCCTTTCATATTATGCTTTTTCAACAAAAGTCACTCTTAAAAGCATCAACAGAATCAGCCTTCACCCAGCAATGTAATCCCCAACCTCACTGCCCTCACCGTGAAGAACCACCTACTCTGCCTCAATTAAAAGTCCTGTTCCTCTAATCTAACGGGGGCCGTCTAGTTCATTGATTTTTTCTATACTGTCCTTGTAAAGAGTCATAATGTCCCCTAGGAAGTAGTGAATTTGTTCCATTTTGCTTTGTCAAAAAATTTGCGAAAAAATAATTTTGACGTGCATCAATTTTGTCCAAATGCATTAGTCAAAGTCAGTTTTGACGCATGACAATTTTTACGCAACAATTTTTTTTTTTTGCTGCAAATCCATGTCTGGCAACTAATCATGGGCAATACTACTAGAAAATATAAAATAAAATGAACAAAAGGACCTACTGAACTATATGTCTACATCCCCCAGACTAGTAGAGGAAATAGGAAGCCTGAACAAGTCTAGAGATAAGAAATAGTGAAAATTCTTGATGCTTTTGCTATTCAGGAACATAATATAAAGTTTTAAGTAATAAAGCAAGATAATGGGATCTATCCTAGTCTATTACATCTTCTATTGTTTCTATTCTTTCACTCTTTTTCCTTCTTATTTTCTTCTTTTTCATTGGTTTTATTACTCACTGGAATATATATACTTCCAGATAGACCTCCATTCGAAGAAATGTCAAGTGGAAGAAATGTAAGCAACTGATGCACTGATTTTTTATGCACTTGGCTGGAACTTTAATACAAATATAAAGTACAAGAAAAGGAACATCATAATAAGCTAAAAGATAGAAAATGGAAATATTGATTGATGTGTATATGTCAGTTTGATAATGCTTTGATTAATTGTAGGATATTAACTGTTGAGAAAGCTTTTTTTTCTGAACATATAGTTCTCTTTTTAATTCATGAGAATTGATAAAATTCCTTAAATTAAGCTAACGCTTAGTTTCAGGTATGTGACACAAATGTCCTGTAAGCAGGAGAATCTAGTTATGGGTGAACTTTTGTAAGCCACTTTGACCTTTCATGTATAGCACAAAGCTCAGAAAGTTTGCATGTCACTTTCAACGTTCTAATTTCTCCAAACCATTCAAAGCTAATTGCTGTTGGTTGCTATTGGTTACCTGGCAGGGACAAACTTTTGCCTATGTTACTAATATAGGTTATTTAGATTTGCAAGATTTCACATAAAATCTGTCTGAAGAATCTAATGGCCTTAAAATCTGCACTAATAGCAACTCCAATTAATTAGCCATAGCTTTTATGTAGTCAGTGTTTTTGTTTGATAGTAAAAATGCTTTGAAAATTTGTATAGCTTTTAGATGTCGAACTATTGATATTTCAGTACTGAAAAAAAGTATTATAGGAGGATCTCTTATTGACCTTGTCATTGTTACATTTTGGATGGCTCTTTTATGATACAGGTGTTTTGCATTATATAACTTTACAATATATTTTTGTATTTTGGTTTATGCATTTAAAGTAGTGGAATACAGTACTTTTTCTGATTTACTGCTTTGGATTGTATTGCTAAGATGGAAACATGTAAATCAGAAATATATGAATCCTCATTTATTACCATACTTGCATATATTTTTCATATAATTAAGGAAAACTTTGTGCAACAGATGTAATCAGAATGGGGGCATAGGGGTGATATACAAACAACACAGGATTATGTCTAGCCAATCAGAATGTACAGGATACAAATTAATATCGTAGATTTCCTCAACAGTGCAAAGCCCTTTGGAGGAGGGATCTAGGCATCTCAAAGTTGTTTTTATATATCCTTATCACCGTTATGTAAGTAGCAGGATTCAAAAAAGGACCCTTCAAATGCATAATAAATTAAGATTTAGCAAGAAAATCCCCATATTGCCCTCATCAATATGAGTTCCTGCTATTGACACATGGAGCAGATTAATAGGAAGGGAATTGAAGCCCCAGAAAGGATAAATAACTTCAAGAATCATTTCACTAATAAAGAACTCAAGGCCCTAGAGAATTGCTGGGACACAAACACTTAGCAATTAAATGGAAGAATTGCAGTGAACAGAGCTGGCAATTATTCCTCAGAAGCTGCACCACCACATTCTCAGAATTAGCTTTCTATCTATTATAAATATCAGCAATTCTGTCCACTGGGTCTGATGTAAAACTTCTGTCCAAATTTGTCTGATCTCTCCAGAGAGGAAGGGACTTATAAAAATCTTTTTAATTTAATGAATATTTACCTTTGTGCCAGTCCACCTTGGAACTATCTAGGGACAGTCCACACTTTGAGTGATTAGAACAAAGGAAATAGTTTAACTGAGTATGCCAATCTTTAGTACACCAGAGGCACAGATCTGCAGATGTCCCATTTATAATAAGCCACGGCATGGCACAAGCTTTATAGAAATTAATTGTCCAGTGGGCATTCTCATTCACCCTGGGTCACAATGGAAACAGAATGCTGTCTGTAGATCGAGCTTGGTTACAATGATCGCTGAAAAAATGTTAGATTGAGACATTAAGATTGACCTTTTGTATAACAACTATATAATGAAAAAATGGCTATAATCAGAAATGATGAGGTCAGCAGAACTGTCTCTTTCTCCCTTTCTGGTTTTTTGTGGACGGCAATTCGAATATCACCCTTATATTAAATGCAGTATTATATTTAACCTACAGCTTCTCACATAAAAACTTAGATGCCCCTAGACACCATGCATGCACTGTAAATCTTCACTTCTGAATTATTAACACTTAAGTGTACATGATGATGTACTGTATGCATCTTTAGCTGAATTAGAGTACAGAATATACTCTAAAAAAATGAAAGATCTAACTTCATGTTTCCTTGCAGAAGATATGCAGCTGCGTGAGCACAGCTAAGGATACTGGAATGGGTATGGACATTTTGAAGGTCTTTCTGTTTAGAAGAGATAAACAATTTTCATCTTTTTTGTTGGATATTTGCAGGAAATATCTGCATATTCTGTACATTCTGGTTAGGGTTGAGTCCATGACACATCATTGGCATCATAGCATGGCTGAAAGTGTCACTTTCTACAAAAGAAACAGGATCAGAATAACAACATTGGCCAACCCAGTGAGAAAGTCTCCATTATATGGAATGGGTATTTGTTCAATATCGGAAACAGTCAGAAGAAGGTTGACTCGTGTAGGGTTGTTCTCTTCTTGACAAAGACACCTGCTCTCTCATTATCAACAGCAGAGTTAGAATAAAAACCTAATACGATTCGATACTCAATAATGTAGTTGGAGAGAAGTGAATCAAATTGTTAACTTCCTTTGTGCTTTGATTACCTGATATATACAGTAGGTTAAAAGACCCACTTTGCATTTGTCAGTATGTAAATCTTTGCTACATTCCATACAGGCATCATTGTCACATACAGCGGTGTTATATTTATGCTGTATAAAATAAAATATGATTCTATTATTGTAAAGTAGACATTCCTAAACTGTGGGGCGTATCCCTTACAAGGGCTTGAAGCAGTCAGGGTTCCAGCCTAAAGGCCATCGTGTCTGAGAAATAGGTTGACTGCTTTCGTGCTTATGTTCTGTATACGCCTGGAACTAAAGACAATGCTTTTATAGGCCTATAGTTAAGAGCTATAATGGACCACCAAATGTTGGTGAGTGGAAAAGCCTAAGAAATCTTAGCATGTTTGTGCTAGAGGGTGCCACAGAACTTCACATAACGATATGATATTGGACAGTGCGTATATATCACTATCAAACCAATCAAAAGGGTTGCAATACACATTACTCACTTCCATCATTACTAGTAAACTCAAATAACTGGTAACAAAACAGGCCCATGTAGAGGTGGCTTTAATTTCATCTTACAAAGGGAATCTACTGGGGAAAATGTAATATCATATCAGTTATTAGTTTTTGATAGTTGGCCGATGAGCACACAGGGTCCAAGGGATGTGGGGATGCTGGATGCCCATTTCTGCAGGGTGGTGTGGATTATAAGAAAAGAGCCCTGATTATGTTGGACCACAATGTGGGGATTGAACCAAAGATTTCTGAAAGCCACTAGTTCAGTGCAATTTTTGCCAAGTAAAAAAGGGCATAACCATAATTCAAAATTGAGCTCAGGATCCCTCGTAACTGACATCGAACACCTTTGTCTTCAATGTGCAACAGTTTATGAATCATGTCCCCTATATTGTTTTATCACTCATTCCCTGCATGTACACCCCTTAGATCCTAGGGTGTAGGTGGTTATTTCATGTCCTGCACTCTGCAGAAGAAAACAGCTGGCTATTTCACAAACAAGAAGCAACAATTCAAAAGACCCTATGCAATTCTTTCCTTCATTTGTAGCAGCAAATTAATTAAAAGCTATTTTTCCACTCGTACTGCAGATTATTTCAGAAAAAGAAACCCTGAATCCATTGCAAATCTTAACCCTTAATTGTAAGATTAACAAAACAAATATTCAGAATTTCCAATTTCCACGGATTAGTGGGCGTATGTTTGAAATAGGGATCTAAGGACATGTTAAGCAGGACCGGCATGTGCTCACTGCACCAATGGGAAGGTGTATCTGTAATCTCCACAACACATTCCTGGTTACAATAAAGGTTACAATCTAGATAAGAGACTCTGTATCTCAGATCAGCAGGCATATATTCCATCTTTACATTTAAATGAAATTGCAGGTAATGTGAGCTGCTGATCATATCACTACAACTCAATTTCTTCATCTTGCTGATTTCATACTTTCTGTGTTTGCCAGGGAAATGTCTGTGTCTATAAAGCATTCATTTCATAGTTAGGTGGAAATGTGAAATTACTATATAGAATATTCAGTTTTCTCCCTACCACATACTGCATTCTAATATGAATCCATGTAACCAAGCAAAGTAATGTACTTTCAATAGAAACTGGATGAAATGCTATAGAATTACAGTTTATATATATATATATATATATATATATATATATATATATATATATATATATATATATATATATATATATATATATATATATATATATATATATATATATATATATATATATATATATATATACTGTATAGAGGTCCTAAAGTGAAAATAAAAAATGTTCATTATAAAGTATGTCTAATGTTTCGGCTGCAACAACAGCCTCCTGGAGGTCTACTGAAGACGGCTCGAGTTTAGGAGCCGAAAAGTCGCAATAAATCACCAAATTCTTTTTGCACCAAAAGTCCTGTGAGTGCGGTTCAATTTTTTGCATTTTTATATGAAGATATAACCTGCACCCAGGCAGTTGTTATCTATGAATGTGGGTGATCCCGCCCCACCAATGTGTGTGTGTGTGTATATATATATATATATATCCACCGCATAAGACCGCACACGTTGTTCAAGCTTCGACACTGGGTGCTGTGTGTGTAGATTGCGAATTCCAGCAATCCAAGGGTTACACGCACACTGTTTCTTTTATCAGATTTTATTGGAAAGGTATTAATTATACATCGCATCGATGCAATTTATAATTAATACCTTTCCAATAAAATTTGATAAAAGAAACAGTGTGCGTGTAACCCTTGGACTACTAAATATACTTTGGTGAAGTAAGTGGAAGGAATATGGCGAATGCAATGAGTGATGCAGAGACAGGTTCAAAACAGCAGATTCTTAAGAAAGTAAGCACACTCTGAGTAAAATAACTTAGCAGTTAAGAAGGGGCATAGGTAGTGTACAACTAACAGCCCTGGTGTTTCTGGGGGTTCCCTTGTCCTTTAAACCTTTACCTAACCATGACCTCAAAATAATCACCTTTCTGGGTCAACTTAACCTGTATCTCACTAACACTAGCCACAATTGTACTCTTAGTTTAAATTATCCACACTCCCCCCCCAATGCTACACAACTAAACCCAACTACTAACCCCTGCCTGCCAGTTTTGTATTTTGCCTTCCCCTAAGGATTGGGTACAAAGGGGACCCTTAGTTGAAGGAAGGGTGTAATTGCCCATTTCTTAGGTTAAAGCCTTACCATTAGCTATCCCAAGTTTGGGCACTAAGTGGAATAGTGTGAAGATTTAGAGTCCTGAGCACACATGTGCTTAGGGTCCATTTTGTTAATCCCCTTATCTGAGCAGGCAAGAAGGGTGAAGTGGAAGCTAGACAAGGTCAGGTCTAGTAAGAATAAGCTACACACTTTCATGGATCGCTCTAAGAGTGATAGATAGGTTACTTAGCCAAGAAGCTGAGGCTCCACCGAGGAGTGTCGATTGGGATTTTGATCCCGGATATCAATTGCCCAGAAGTAAAGACTAAGGGGTATATTTGTCAAAGAGTGAAGTTAGAGGTAACGACAGGCCACTAGAGGGAAATACCGCCTCTCTCAATTCATTTCTATTAGATTTTTAAAGGCATATTTATGAAAGGGTGAAAGTGAAAGTTTACCCTTTGAAAAATACGTCTTTAAAAATCCCATAGAAATGAACAGAGAGAGAGGCGGTATTTCATTCTAGCGAACTAAAGGCTGAAAACTGGGAGTACCTTTGTAGATGCTGTTTACGCCAGCTGGCACCTGATTATTGTGCATTTCATACAGCTACAGTTGCACAACACTCGGCCTCCACACCATTGTGAGTGCTTAACCCCCTGAGAATTAAGGTCTCATTTGAGGAACAAATATTGGGGTAAGTTTACTATAGCCTTACTCACTCTTAGAAAGTAAGAGTAGTCAGGCTACCCTAAGCTGCCCCATTACTTCTATCCCATTGAAACATCCTTCAGGCGGTAGGTTCTTTCTTGGATTATGATCAGCAAAAATTATGCTTCATGACAAAGTTGCTAATAAGGAAGAAACATAAAAATATAAGAATGCTGGTACTGGTATGGGACCTATTATCCAGAATGTTGCAGACAAGGGATTTTCTGGATAAGGGATATTTCTGTAATGACCTCCATACCTTTTATAAAGATCACAATGTAATTTAAAAAATAATCGTTAAGCATCAAATAAACCCAATAGGATTGTTTTGCTACCAATAAGGATTCATTATATTTTAGTTTGGAGCCAATACAAGGCACTGTTTAATTATTACAGGGAAATATTTTTAAATTTTTAAAATTTGCTTATAATGAAGTCTATGGGAGATGACCTTCCCATAATTCAGAGCTTTCTGAATAACATGTTTCAGGATGATGGATCCCATACCTGTCGTTTTTTTCTATAAAAAAGTAAGAAACCCTTGTTCCACTATATATGCACACAAGAGGCAACACTGTTTGTGCAGTGGGGTAGCTGGATAATGTAAACTATAAATTATGCTCAAATTAAAAAATATGGTGTTGTTGCAGTTAAAAATAGCTGTGAATGTGTTGTGAGTGGAAGCCATAACATCTCAGTCCCTGCTCATTCCCTTGGGCCTCCAGGTTAATGATACAGGTCTATTAACTCCCTGACTCCAACAGCCATTTTCAGTATATGTTTGCCTTACATTGTGTCAATAATCCAGTCATTTACAGGCCAGTTAGAGATTTGGGGGTCTATAATCCTCGCTATCTATATTATCCATTTAAGCATTTTTAAGCACGTTTTAGCCTATTTCCCAAGTAATTCTACATAAAATTGCTCCTTTTAATCTGCTGCAATCACATGCAATTTCAGCTTGCAGATGATTTTATTCTGAAGACGTGTGTGATGCTCGGAGATTTGCAGGGAAATTTATGTACAGTATTAAAAATAAGATAAGGTTAGACGGAGGTTTAAATAGAGATATTTAGACATACAATAAAAGTGCAGCATCTTGTATTTTTCACGTTACACCACTAGCTAAATAACATTTTACTTACTTAAATGCGTTAAATGATATTTTGTTTTATATAAATGCCCAATGATGATGCCAGTTTTAAAAAATAACACAAAATCAGAACAAACAAACAAAACAAAAACAACAAAAACATTTAACTAACTTCATTCTATCTCCTGGGGGATATCTGCAGCCTCTTGAGAATCTCATTCAAGCAAGAAGATTCAAGCTGCAAGTCTGAAGCGGCAGATGAAGAAAGATGAATAGTGTCATACTGAATTGATGGATTGAGATACACAAGTCTGAATTTCAAGCTGACTTTTTGGTGGCTCTACTTAATGAGTCCCATAGTGTCAGGTGAGGGCAGCAGCATTGAATATAAAACTCATTAAAGGGAAAATACCCTACGAGTAAATAGGGTTTACATTCAATTTATTTTTCTATTAATGTTCAGTAAAACATATTTAGAAGGGTTATGATGTAAAGAGTCATATTTACTGTATGTACCTACCATACTAGTTGCTTTCATGACTGTATTTTTATATTACATGAATAAATGATTATAATCATGTGTGCTCTGGTCATCAAATATATACAGTATATACTATAGATAGATACATAGTTAATTTGGGTGAAAAAAGACTATAGTCGATCAAGTTCTTGCACCCCAGTGTACATATATGCACATACACAGACCTATTTATAGAACATATCAAAACCATATAAACCGACAATTATGGCCAAGAAGTCATCCAAGCCACTCATAGAGGCATTAATATGACTTCAATGAAATCATTCTAGGAACTAACTTTGAAATCCATTAGAGCTCACTTCGTTGGACGTTGGTCCCATTTTAGTGAAATCTATTTTTATTAATAATATGACTTTACTTATTAATAAAGTTGCATGCTAATTAGTGCCATACAAGTAACGCTGGGTGCACAGATTTAGACAAATACAGGTAAGAAATCCATCAATCTTAAACCCATTATTCATAAAGCTACAGGAAGGCCATCTTCATTTTGAATCAAATAATTGACAGTTTTAAAAATGATTTCCTTTTTCTCTGTAATAATGAAACAGTACCTTGTACTTGATCCCAAATAAGATTATATATTTAGAAGACTAATGGGGGGATGTAATAAAAGTCGCAAATAAGAATTATTTACAAATAAGAATAAAAATTTGCATTTCGCAATGTAATACTCTTCCTTAAGCTGCATTGCAAATTTTAATTGCACATTGCCCACTTTTAAGAAGTGCTTGAAGGTATCGTAATCCTTTGGAGCAAACATAACTTTTTCAGTAAGAAGTTGTATTACAAAGACTCGAAAGGCAGACGGCACTTCTGAAAATGGGGTTTATTGGAGTTCCTGCTGGAAAAACCTAACGCGTTTCGGGAGTTATCCCTTAGTCATAGGTACCTATGACTAAGGGATAACTCCCGAAACGCGTTAGGTTTTTCGAGCCTTTCAAGTCTTTATCGTGTTTACAGTGGGGACACTGTTTGACTGAGCACCTGACCTGAGGGGAGAGCGGTGAGCATGTGCGGTCCTTTTTCGCTTTTCTACCTAAAGAAGTTGTATTACATGCGCACTGGCGCAAACTATAAAATTCGCAAACCTTCATCCACTGTCGGAAGTGGTCGCTAAACAGTTTCCGGGATTCGCAATAGCTATATTAAATTCTCACAAAGGCAAATTTGTTTGCACAAAGGCATTGCGAATATTTTTTCCGTTATCGACTTTTATTACATTCCCCTATTAGTGGGTTATTTATTAAAGCTCGAGTTGTGAAATCTCAAAAATTCGAGTTTTTTTCACTAGAAAAAAAATTGTTTCATTATACCCCTGTAAAAAGCCTGAATCTGAAAATTCGCCATCTCAGACCTGTCGAGGTCCTGTATAAGTCAATGGGAGAGTCACTTTTCTCAGTTTGAAGTTTTCGTGGTCTGTGCTGGATTTAGCACGAAATTCCAACTTTTTCGGGGGGTTTTGGTCAAAAACTCGGAAAAATTAGAGGAATTAGAGGAAAAAAGGCTATATTTATCGATTTTCCCGCGATCTGAGTAAATTGATTTTTTTTTTATCAATAAATAAGCTAAAATCAGGCATGCGAGTTTGGTAGTGATTTTTTAAATAAAATATGTGATAAATTTGGATTTTAGAAAATAACTCCCTTAAAGGATGGAGATCCAAATTTAAGGAAAGATCCCTCATACGGAAACCCCTGGTCCTGAGCATTCTGGATAACAGGTCCCATACCTGTATTCAAATTTATGTCAACATTTAACTAAACCTGTGTACAAATCTAAATTACCAGAATCTCTGCGGATTGTGATAAGAAATATGGCCAAATGTATTTGGCAGATCCAGAAATCAGCACAGTATGCTTGTATTTCTGTAAACTGGAGCAGCATGCCTTAAGGCTACTATAAATCATTTAATTATTTAAAAAAAACAATAGGATTGTTTGTACAAACAAGGATTCATGTAATTAAAACTAATTTGAATGTCCTTCCCATAATTTGGAGCTTTCTGGATAATGGGTTTCCAGATATTGGACTCCATATCTGTACCCCAAATGCAATGATTAGGGGTTGACAGGTTTGTGCATCTCCAGCAGCAGCACCTTTGTTCAACTAAAATTATATTGTAGTATCACTGTCTTTTGTTCATTTTGTTCAGTGATATTATATAGTACTTTTCATATTTCTACTTCAATTCAAAATGAACGTTTACCTTCCAATCAGTTGCAGTGAGCCCCTCAGCACATAGCAACCATGTAACACGTGTTACCAAAAGATATTGACTGTATTATATTGTGAATAATGTACCCCTATATAAGGATATTATTAGTCACTGAGCAGTGCCATGTCTTTATAAAGGCACAAAGCAGAAGGCGAGGTCATGGAACTCTGACTTAGCTTCTAATATGCACATCTCTTTAGGTGGTACATTATTTCTTATAATACACACGTTTCATTGAATCATGCGGCAGAAATAACATCACATCACCAATTATAACTGCTGATATCACTAAGCACTGTTAAAAAGGATATCATTTACAGGATGTTCATATTGGGGCATTCATTACCTTACACAGTGAGGAATGTGCGATTGCCATGTTTTTTTCACAATGTAGAGTTCTACATACGATGGAGTCATTTCCTATGTTCGCCATGCGAGTGATGTCTGTGTCCAGTTCTTTAGTCACAACTGGGCTATGGCGATTAAAGGAGAACTAAAGCTTAACTAAACAAGTAGAGCAGAAAATGAAAGCCCGGGACAGCATATGCTGGCTGAGGGTGCATGAGGCGGGACAAAGCTGCCAGGCAGGGGTATATTTACCAAGTTGGTAAATGGGACTTTATTGGTGGTGTTCCTCTCTAAGAGCATTGGTCTCTGGGAGGGTATGTTGAAGCATGTAATCCAGTGTACCCACCATGCTGGCACAATCTGCTGGTGGCTCGTACGATTGTATGCACCTACAGTAGTTGAGTCCATTGCCAGGGATCTTGCAGAAGATAAGTGAATTATGTTATAGCACTGTTGTTTTTATGGCTACAATGTTATTAATATGGAAATGTTATTTATATATTTATGGTATGTATTGTTAACACTTATTCATTTGTGCAATAAAGCTGTGGCCTTAAAGATTCCAATAGTAAAGTGAATGGTAAAAGTGGATTATTTCTAGGACAGTTTGAGGTAAGAAGGCAGGTATTTGTCTCTGCCCAGGTCATGTTGTGCATTATGTTTCGGGCTTCTATACCAGCCCAAGGTAACCACATCCCTTTAGCAGTAAAGAATTGTGCCCCCAAAGATGCCCCAGTAGCTCCCCATCTTCTTTTTTGCAAAATACACAGCACATGCTCTGAGCTACTGTCAGTTATTGAACTTAGGGGTCAACACTTTAATGAATACATTATATCATATCATGTGACAACATAAGGCTGATTAGTAAATAATTCAGATTATTGGTGCATTGAAGCTCAGAAATCAGCACAATTAGCATTAGAATTTAGCATCAACTTATATGACAGACAAACATCATGTTCTGCTTGATGATTTAGCTTCTCAACAGCTGATCCAAGGGCACTGAGCATGTGCATGACACTCCTAACAAAATCCAAGATGGAAAACCCCATTGACAGCTTCAAAGGCTTGAATCATTACTACACTAAAGATGCTGAAACTTTAGGCTGATTCTATAAGTTTAGTATATAAAATATGGCATTTTCAGCCATATTCGTTATTAGGTTTTACTTCTCCTTTATAGCAGGGTGCGGAGGAAACCCTGAACCTATTGCCTGGTCAGGAGGTGGCAGTGGCTCTCTAGTTCCTTTACATCAATAGGTGCAATAGCACCCAATTCGGAACAGAAGGAAGGAAGGACTGATGGGCTCAAAGTGCAACTATACACAAGTGAAATGGATGTAAGTGCCTTAAATGAAAGTGGTTTTAGGCACTGCTCACTGTGTCTGCAGATGTAAATGAGCCATTTGATCTTCATGATCAAGTAAAGAAAATATTTGGTGGCGATATAAAATTGTTAGCAACTTAGCACATACAAGAAATAGCTCCTGATATATTATTGCTAGATGCAAAGAGCTTACAGTTAGGCTCCACTTCGCTGTGAAAATCTCCGAAGACAGTTTTGGTTGTTTAACCAGTCAGCAAGCATCTTCATGTTTCACAGTAATACCCACAGGAGCAAAGGTGGGTCAATCAGCTACACAAACGAATTTGCCAAAATAACTCTGCCTTTATTATTCACCTGTGGGGGTATCTAGAATAAGGAGCACTGCTGGTGGGCTTGGGCACAGGGCTAAGAAGCATTGCCCTGTCAGCAGGTATGTGTGAAACAAGGAATTGCTTTCACAGAGCAATTTCAGTTGTATTCTTGTTTTATATATAAAAGAACCTGTGATGCTCAAATCTATATTTTTAGTATCCAGGCAAATGCCGAATCCTCTTCAAAGAAACAGAACAAATGTTTTCTTTTAGCTTCTTGACAGTGTTTTTTTCTTAATATGATTTCCTATGGTACTGGAAAAAAATAGTTTGAAGAGGAACAACAAAAAAAGTTAAATGAAAACATTAAGGGGCAGATTTATCAAGGGTCAAATTTCGATTTCATTTAAAACTCCCATGGACTCCCGTGAACTCGAAATTCAACCAACTGCAATTTATTAAAACTTTCTAATTTTTCAAAATTGGGTGAATGGGATCGACCCGCAAACTAGAATCGAATTCGATTCCAGTTTTTTGTCAGAAAAAAACTCGAATGTCAGGAAGGCAGCAAACAACTCCAAATTGATCCCAGGATGACCCCATAGGCTAAAACAGCAATTCGACAGGTTTAAGGTGGTGAATCATCAAATTCAAGTTCTTAAAGGGCCAGTGTATGATATATTTCAAAAATCGAATTAGAATTTTTTTAAAAAAACTTGAATTGAATTTTAACAATTCCCTAGTCAAATTTGACAGTTTTGGCCATAAAAAAAAACCTGAAAATTTGAATACAAAAATTCTAATTTTCACTTTGACCCTTGATAAATCTGCCCCTAAAAGTAACTGGATACAGGAGAACCTGGTAAGATGGCATTAGTCATTAGAGGGCCCAGTGCAAAAACATTTTTTTTTTAATTCTAAAGCTGCTAATAATTATAGGGATAAATACTTTGGATTTAGCAGATACTACTAAAACCTTTATGTCAGATATATAATACATAATTTTCAAAGAGTCAATGTATATAACATTTCCCATTCCATTTATTATGTTGATCAGCCAAAGCAACAGCACATCAAAAATAAATGTACTTGTCTGATATAAATTCTAGCATTACCCTGGCCTCTAGAGAGGAGTGAAATATATTTAATCTTAATGACCTTTTGTATCAAGTTCAGTATCAAAAAGTGCAATATCACTGTTCCAGCCAAATTATTTTAAATGATATAGTTGTCAGGGCCTAACTACAGAGGAAGCAGACCCTTCAGTTACAGGAGGACCCAGTAAGGCCCTTATTCATTATAGGCAATTTCAATACAGTATATTTTGGTGGAATTGGTCAACTTACCAATGTTTTGGACAGATTTTCTTTTAAAAACATCTAAAACATCTAGATATATTCAATATGTTGAACTTAAGAATATTTTCTCACCATTGTTTGGCATCTGGGTCAAGTTGTTTTGCAAGTCCCAGTGAGTCGTCATCATCATTGGGACTATGCTTTTATGTGAGCCATGAATAAAAATATATTTTAAGGTGATAAAAAACATGATCACTGTGGCATGACAGATGTTATTCACGTTGAAGCTGTTGGGCATCTGAGTATAATAAAGGGGATTCACCATGAACAAATACATATGGTAATTTTGCAGGTGATGGCAAGAAGGCTAAACAACCTATTATCTAAATTATAATTAGTACATAGTAGTAAGACACCTGATACACATGTGAATACTACACCCTGAAAGAAAAGTAGTATTACACATGAAAAGTTTATTTGGTGCACAAAACAATCATACATTTATCCAAACAAAAAAAATCAGCCATACCAAAAGGATAGTTGCACCTCGTGGTAATTTGTAGGGGGATTACCCTGTAAAAGTACAGTGCATTGTGTGCTGTATCATCACAAACTGACACCACAGTGGCTGTAAGTGCTACAGAGTACTAAAAGAAATAAGTCAATGACAGGAAGAATGGCAAAGCAAAGTGGATGTAAACGAATAAGCAGTAGATAGTGATATAGAGTGTAGTTGGAGCTAAAATGGATTGTGTGGGAATTGGAAAGGAGAGAGAATTTAGGCAGAGGTTGAAGGGATAGAAGTAGATTAATATGGTAGAGGGATAAAGGGAGAGCAGAAATAGTAAAACATCTAGAATAGTATAGAAATTAGACTAAAAGGAAAAGGGGAAGCAAAGGAGAACATTTCTGGAAGCCCCATGGAGAGTCCAAAAAGGAGGGGAGCTAAAAGGACCGTGACTACACTAGGATGTTCTCTCTGCTGGCACAGTGTGGCCATTGGGTCCCTAGGAATTATGGATGAAGCCAGCATTTCAAATCCATTATGCAAGTGCCATATATGATTTAGCCTGCAAGTTCCCAAGTTCTTCTTTTCTAAATGCAACAGGTTTGATTATGGATAACTAGAGTGTTTTGCATAGGGATGGGTGCAAGTTCATAAAGTTATCATGAAAAATGTACGTATTATCGTTTATGTGTATATATTTGACATGTTATTTACGTTATTTTTTGCTTAGGTTATTTGTTATGATAAACAGGCCATGCCTTTTTGAATCTATGTTTTCAGATTTGGGCAGAATGGTAATTTCTTAATTAAATAGGGAGGGGGGGTCTTAAATATGAGGTTTATATTTCAATCAAAAATGGTTAAGGAATGTTTATTACATAAACTATGCTGTGACATATTATATATGCACAAATCATAACAGTTTTGTATAGCATTTGTACATTTGAATGATCACAACACATCAAACTTCATAGACGTGTATAAGCCTATTTTGAAAAAGATTTTAAACACTGTTGCCTTTTATTGCATCTTGCCATAAAATGTGAAAAAAAAGAATTGTGTGGCAGAAAAAGAAGAGGAGAAAAATGAGGAAAGAAGGAAAAAAAAGGAAAAAACAGGTGAGGAGAAGAAGAAGATAAAAAGGAATACCAAAGGGAAAGAAAAGACACAAGGGAGGATGGGAATATTGAAGGCTACTATGAATGTAAGAGTAATTTGAACATGTTATGTTTACTTTATTTGGTTGTTGGTCTGTGATCCAGGTCTCTGGGGTGCCTAGAAATGGCCATGTGTAGCAGCCACTAATCATTACAGTTCACTTCATCATAAATCATTTACACTAGATGGACCCTTTTTAACCTGTCTGCAGTCAAATCCTCTACATTTCTTAAAATCTGTTCAGTGTTACTGATTAGTTCTTCCTGAGCTACACTTCTTAGAATGTCCTGTAAACCTGTTGTTTTCTGGCTTTTGAAGCTTAAGCACACTCTGTGCTGCAAACAGGGCCCTCTGTTCCTCATAACACGAGTATAGATACACAAATACACTGTTGCATCAGTTTGCTATTATACAGATCAGCAATCACCTAAAATCACTGGGGTGAGGGGCAACCCATAGATTAATACAATATTCCATAAACCTTTCCTATGTGCCCAAATGCTATAGGGCAGAGATGGCCAAACTTTTTGCAACGAGGGCCAGATTTGGTGAGGTGAAAATGTCTGGGGGGCTGACCATTCAGTCTGATATTCTTTGAACCATTAACATCATTTAACTCATTTAAACAAGGAATCGCGTAGCCATAGTAGTAATATTTGGGCACAGTGAAATGATCTGCCCCTTGTGTGCTGATGGTGTTAGCAATATTACATGTACTGGCACATAGTAACGCGCTGCTCTAGCATACGTCTTTAATTTGCTGTACTGGCACGTCCGTACATCTATTGCACCTTCAGCCCAAAAGAAATATGTGAATCGGTGCGTCATTACGTGGCAGTACCTTTTATTTCTCATGTGACATGATTGTCACATGTAATGCAGCATGTTGAGTCTTCACTGGACAAGATAAAATGTGATGATGTCTGATCCAAATAGATTTTTCACATGATAAACATTGATATGTTTTTATGAACTGAATTGCAACTCGAATTGGATCTCGTCCCTGAGTTTTTATGTTATGAACATTTTTCTCACTAAATTGAATCTGGGCCTTTCTCGGATTATCCAGAGCAGATCACAATGTCAAGAAGCAAATTCAGGGATATCTGCCATCGACTTCTACATGACCTTGACAGGTTTGAGATAGAGTATTTGGATTTTTAGCGGCTGTGGAGTATAATAAATCTCAAAAAATGTGAGGTTTTTTTTTCCTCGAAAAATTTGAGTTATCCCTTTTAAGGGTTGAAACACGTGACGTGGTTTGGTCCGATCTGATGCGATGAGAGGAAACTAATGCGACGAGACAGATGCGATGAAGATAAGTTAAGGAATAGAAATGTCAGACCTTGTCGATGCATGCATACGACACGACTGTCAGATGAAGACGCATTGTGCGCCTTTTGCTTCCGACAGTCATGTCGTGTCAGATGCAGGCAGTGACAAGGTCTGACATTTCTATTCCTTTCGTTGCATCCGTCTCGTCGCATCCGTTTCCTCTCATCGAGTTGTATCGGATCAAGCTGTTCCATGTGTTTGAGCCCGAAAACCTCGGCCAGATAAATTCAAGGTTTAATAAAAAGGTCCCTGAATGTCAAATGTAAATGCATCAACAAACTACACCATCTGACTTCATCTGATCTGACTTTACATTATAGCTAGTGATGGGTGAATAAATTAGCCGCAGTCGAATAGATTCTCAAAAGTGTCGAGAAATCCGCTGTGTCCAAAAAATTTGGGCGTGCGTCAGCATAAAAATTGACGCAGGTGAAAATTATTCAGACGCCCATTGACTTTAATGCATTTGGACAAAATAGGTGCCCGTATAAAAATTGTTGCAGGCATCGAAATTGCGCGTCAAAGTAATTTTGATGCCCATTGACTTCAATGCGTTTCACAAATCTTTCGTTGTTTCTAAATGTTTTGGCGAAGCGAAACGGGACAAATTCGCCCATCACTAATTATAGCTATAGGGGGATCAGATTTTGTAGGATCCAACAAAATCTAGTGCTGTTGCATGGTAAGATCAGATAAAATCTGGCCAACAAAATCTGATCAAAATGTAGTTTAGTCCTAAGGAATGTTTGGCTGACAGAGGAGAGATGTTGCCTGCACAATCACCGTCTGCATTCATCAGAAGGAAGCCTTATCTGCAGCCTCATCACAAACTTTAACATAAGTATGCAAAATAACATATAGACAAACGATGACTTTGGGAAACAAATCTGCTATGCTTTGGGGTTATGTGTCAAACAGTGACACAAGAAACATTTAAATATAGAGGAAAGAATGAATTCCGCTACTGTATATATGAGCAAATACTGAAAACCAAAGTGAAACAGCCAAGAAGCTGAAAAGTAGATGGCTTCTACAACAAGAAAATGATCCGAAACCTACCTCAAAAGCCACCGGAAGCAACTTGAAGAAAAAGAAACTGAAGGTTTTAGACTGGCAATGACAAGCATCATTGTAAACGTACTGTATCTGTGGGTATAGCTTAAAGATGCAAGATGAGCTAAGAAGATTTTTGAATTATAAGTGATCTGGAAGGCCTTACAACAATAATTAAAGCACACTTAGCTGGATGTTAGCAAATACTGGCTCAATAACATTTTTTTAAAGCTTATGAAATAAAATGCAACTGTGCATTCATATTTGTTGATCTTATACAGTATGTTGATCTTTTTTGACACAGGATTCCTGAAGTAGTTGTTCCTACTTTTCAATTACAAAATTACTGAAATATGTAAATTGCCTAAACTATATCAATTGCATTTCATCCAACGTTTCACAAACATTTCAAAGACCAAATGCTGCAACCAATGCTCCCATTCCTTTGAGAAACAGTATTACGTTGCATTTTGCTTTTCCACATTAAACACTATAAACGGATACACACGCACAAGTTTTCCAATCTGTGTAAATGTGTCAAGTAAGCAAAAAATTCATCCCGATGGGTGGGCAAAACAGCATCTCAAGTTAGGTTTTACCTATTCTTTTAATGGAAATAGTGAGGGTTTGATTAAGAAGGGATAATTATATGAGAAAACTCCAGGCAAATTTAATATTTTTTTTGCACTTTTGCCCTTCTTTTTGTGCCTTTATGTTAGCCACCTATTGAGCACTGACAGTTGGTTTTGGAAAAAGATTGGGAAGATTATGAGACAAAGATAGAAACGAGCAGAATTTCCCTTCAGCAAGCTCTGAGTCACCTATACAGAGGTTAAGGAAAGCCTTGTAACATCAATGCCAATATACAATGAAGTCTCAAAGGTGTTTGATTGACATTGACTTTATTTTACTAGAGATGTTCAGGAAAATATATTGAGATAGTTTATTTTCCATAGGAAGCCTAATTGTGTTCATTCATGTGAGCAGAGCCTGCTATACTGCTCATCATCAGCTCAACCAGTCAAATCTCATTCATGGACTCCCCAGTGAATATATTGTCATAAAAATGGTAGAATGCCTGGATAGGTTTCTCAAGCTCTTACTTAACATTGCACCTCTCAGCAAGATAAGCTGCCTTCAGAAGACATAATTTATCACAATTCCAGTAGACAAATTGGAAAAAAACCCAGCAGAAATAAATATGCTTGAGATGAAGAAAAACCATCTAGGTACTTGAGCCCATACTACAGTATTACAGCACAGAGTTTTACTCCCAGCAATCATCTGCTCCAGCCTATGCCACTGCCATGCAGAGAAGCAATGATCCTCACAGTGTAAACACCAAATATGTTTCAAAGGATGGCAAAAAGGATCCCAGTTAACAAGCCTTTTCTGGCACCACCCATATGTTGGTGCAATTGCAGTCAGTTGTGCTTAGCATTACACCGCCAGTTAAAGAAGTAGAGTCTAAAAAAGAATAAGGCTAGAAATGCTGTATTTTGTATACTAAACATAAACATGAACTTACTGCACCACAAGCTTAATCAAACAAATGATTTATGATTTCAAAGTTGGCCACAGGGGGTCACCATCTTGTAACTTTGTTAAACATCTTTGAAAGACCAAGACTGTGCACATGCTCAGTGTGGTCTGGGCTGCTTAGGGATCATCATAAATTATCAAAACAGCACAAGTCAAATAATATCTGCCAGAAGCGGATACAGCAAGACTGATTAATAATCAGAATATGCAGACTGCACTGGGTCCTGTGTTGTCATGTAATCTAATGTGGATTTTATAGTTTTTGTACAACTTTTTAATACAACTGCAGAACCAGTGGCTGCAGCAAAATAATCCTCCAAATAGAATCCCAGTTTATCTGTTTAAATCTGGCTCCATGATCTTTGTCCCTGCAGCTGGAGTTGGAAACAGTAAAGGGGATGTAAAGGCAAAAATAAAATCCAATACAAATCTCTACACAGTCGCCGAGTGCTCTACAGGGAAACAAACAAAGCTGCTCAGGTTCTGCATGGCTGGGAAGTAAGGTGGGGGCTCCCCCTGCTGTTCATAAGTATGATTGTTTCCCTGCAGAGCAGTTAGGGACCATCTGACAATTCCTATCCATAGCAGTAAATGAAAGGAGAATTTCACAGCATACAGTCAGGTTTCTTCTAAAAACAGTACACATTTTTTAATTAAAGTATTTATTTTTCATTAAAGAAAGTAAAAATGGAATTTTATTTTTTTGCCTTTACATGCCCTTTAAGGTGCTAATCCAGCACTGTCTAAACAATGCGTTTAATACATAATTTATTAGTAATGCACTGTACAGTATGTGCCTCAAATAATATATAAAATTCATATATCTCATAAGTCCCAGAATCCTTTCCTTCTCAGAGCTATTCATACATCTTATATGCCTGTAAACCCACAAATCATTTACTGTACAGAATTCTCAAATCAGCAGAGCTGTTCATACATCATATATGCAATTTCCCAGAAAGCTATAAATCATGTATTCGCTTTATTTACCGTGTATTCTATATGTATGCATCACCACATACACAATCCTTTAGCCTAACATGCTTTTTGTATCTAACATATAAACTTATACAGCCCATAGATCTTATGGACCTGAAACACACAATTTATCTGTCTTGTTAAACAATTATTCTGGTAGTTTCACATTCGCATGTTATTAGATTGTGTCTGACATGCAATATCTCTGTCCACTTTTATCAGGGAACAATTCTTGGAAAGAACCCAAGTGAACTAGAACAGTTAAATTAACCCTATAAATGCAAAAGGTGGTTGATAAGCAATAAGGTTAAATATGCAGAAGTCCAATACATCTCCTGCAAACCCACAAATCATTTACTGTACAGAATTCTCAAATTAGCTGAGCTGTTCATACATCATATATGCAATTTCCTAGAAAGCCATAAATCATGCATTCGCTTTATTCATAGTGTATGCTATATGTACGCTTCACCACTTACATAATCCTTTCGCCTAACATGCTTTCTGTATCTAACGTATAAACTTATACAGTCCATTTATCATATGGACCTGAAACACACATTTCATCTGTCTTGATAAATAATTATTCTTGTAGCAGCCCATTTTCATGTTATTAGATTGTGTCTGGCATGCAATATTTCTGTCCACTTTTATCATGGAATGATTCTTGGAAAAGAAGCCAAGTGAACTAGAACAGTTAAATTAACCCTATAAATGCACAGGCGGTTGCTATGCAATAAGGTTAAATATGCTGAAGTCCAACGGGATAAGATTTTCTTCCTGCAGCCTGCCCTGACACTTACATTTATTCCAGACGATAACTCAGAATACTATATGTATTGAATGTATATCATCAATCACTCAAATAATCCTTTCACTCCTTAAGCTATCATCGCACCCTGCAAACAAGTCATACATTTCATTACACTATATAATGAAGTGTATTCAAACAATTCCCTCTGCACCCTATTCATACCCCTCACATATAATATTCACATTGACAGAGAAATCTTCTTGTGATTATATTACTCATACAAACAAGCATTTCCAAATGCTTTTATTTGCGATTTGGTATATATGATATTGTGAGATGCAAGCAAAGGGCACTTGTCTTTGTCTCTGTCTGTTCTGTTAGGGGGATGAATCACGCACCATGGCTATGGGGGGGTTAAAGCATGCCCATTAATGGCTAAACTTTAATTAAGCTCCATTGCAGCAGGCAGCGCTCTGCTGTAACACAGTGCTTCTCCACCTATTATCACAGCCGCTATTGTAATATAAATAAAAAAAGGAATAAAATACTAAATGGCAAAGAAAAAAGGCGCATCCCTGCTTCCCCATCATATGACCTTCTAGAAAAAAGGAAAGAAATAGAGAGGCAGACGAAGGGTGGAGGGAATAAAAAGAGAAGGAGAAAGAGAACGTAAAAGAAAACCAAGAGTGCGGGGGGACAGGAGTGCAAGAAGATTTAATAGAGATGTTGGTTTAATTCTCAGCTCTGCTTGCATATAGTGTCAGCCTCATTAAAATAAATACAGCTCTGTCCTCAGTTGCACGGCATTGCTCTTGTGTGGATATAATAGCCACTGAATGTTAGTGAAATCTCCAAAGCTTTTAGTAGCAGGAGGTTTTATTTTTGGCTCCGTTTGCTAAAATGATACTAACAAAGGCAGCTGAAAGGAGGGTGGCGCAATGAGACGGTAGAGTGTAAGCTCTTCAAACCACTTCAGATTACCCATAAAGCTAAACTACTTTTTCATTTTCCTTTTTCCTCCCAGATATTTTGCTGCAGTCTCTTATTCAGTAAATATCCTAAAATCCTAATGGGTATCAATACAATATATGCAGAAAAGCAGGCAGGGCTTCACAGTAATACAGGTAGGGGATACATTATTCGGAAACCCGTTATCCAGAAAGCTCCCAATTACAGAAACGCCATCTCCCATAGACTCCATTTTATCCAAATCATCCAAATGTTTAAAAAAAATTTCCTTTTTCTCTGTAATAATAAAACAGTAGCTTGTACTTGTTTGTAACGAATATATAATTAATCCTTATTGGAAGCAAAACCAGCCTGTTGGGTTTATTTAATTTATTTTCTAGCAGACACAAGGTCTGAAGATCCAAATTACCGGTAGATCCGTTATCTGAGCATTCTGGATAACAGGTCCCATACCTGTACTATACAGGGAATCAATACATCAAAGGCACAATGTAAAGTAAAGGTCAGTGTGTGCGTGTAAGTGCATGAATGTGTGTAAGCATCATCCCAAGTTAAACACATCCGGATGAATTTCATCAGACTCAGACTGTCATCAGAAGTCCCATCTGAGGAAAACTCACAAGAAAGTGTCAGTCCGCTCAGAAGGCCTTACAAATACATTAAAATTAGAGACAGTACCATCACAGAGGGAGCCACATCAGAGGGCACAGCATAAAAAGAAGTCACATACAAGAGAGACAGACTAGAAAGTCACATCAGAGAAAGTCTCGCAAGAGAAGGAGTTTGTTCAAGGAAAGTTACATAACAAAAAGTGAGTCACAGAGATGGAGTTATATCAGAGAGCCATATTAGAGCCTGAAGCAATAGGCAGACATAGCAGGGGAAGGCAATATGTTTGTATGTGTACCAACAAAATTGGATGGTAGATAGTGTTTCAGGTTATATCAAAAGAGGTCACATGAGGAAAATCAGATATGTGTGTGGTTATGATGTCTGTATATCTGGACACTAAAATCTTTTCAGTGGGAAAAGAATCAATACTTGGCAGTGGAAGTAACATAAACGTGTGCAAAAGATCTTCTAATGTCCTTTAGTAATATTCAGTACTTTGTAGGGCAAACTATTCAGAATAACAGTTTGACTATAGAGTAATAGGATTTATTATCCGGAAGGCTTGGGAACTGTGGTTTTCCAATTAAGGGATATTTTTGTCACCCAAAAAAATCCTATTTTATGATGTTAGTCAAGTAAAATGAACTTTGAATCTCGTTTTCTTCACTCTTCAACAAGCAGGCAGGAGCCATTTTGTGGACACTGTTATTAAGGCAAGCCTTGCATTATCTCAGAATCTTGTTTATGCACCAGAATGAGGGACCTGATGTCCATCCCCATGCCCTGGTTACACAATTAAATGGTGAAGAGAACGGGGGAATGTGGGGAGAGCAGTGACATCTAGGAAGTGCTGAATGGAAAGTGAAAGTAATTGTCTGCCCTGCCTCTATGCCTAAGGCATAGAGGATGGGCAGACAATATTTGACAATATTTGATTGACAGCTGAGATTTTTAAATGAGCTTACAACAGCTAGGAATGCTTTAATAAAAAGATTTTATTTTTGCCTGTCCCTGACTATGACAGGTCCACTTTAAGTCTGCTAAAAATCATTTAAACATTCAATGATTGTTTTGTCACCACTATAGATTCTGTACTGTTTTTTATTTGAAAAAGGGAAATCATTTTTCAAAATTACATTTTTTTACTTAAAATGGCCCGTCCGTAATTTGGATCTGTCTCGATAACAGGTGTATGGATAAGAGAGCCAATAACATAATTCATGGGGATTTTGTGTCTGATATTGCTGGAAAAAAATCAATTGTACAGGCTGAATATCCTGTAGGTTAACTCTATGAGGGTATTATGCTCTATTGTACTTTTCTAAAAGCAGCTCCTCCCTTCCTTTCTGGTCTTCCTGCCAATGTAATGACATCACTTCCTTGTTGCAGCCATTAAGGGTGCAGGGTGGGAGCGGTAGTCAACAATCATGTATGTGGATTTTGTAAATCAACGATTCAAGATATAATGTTTAAAGGGGAACTAGTGCGTTACTAAAAACTTAATGTAAGCTTCATCATACTAAATAAGAAACTTTCTAAATATAATCAATTAAATATTCTGACCCATTTCTGAACTATTCAAGTTACTCTTTGCTCTCCTCCTCTCAGCATATGTTTCTCTTCATTCTGTCTTCATGCAAGAGTTGGGAGTCTGATTTTGAATGACAGTTAAGTCTAATACAGCCTTTGGGGGTGGGGCTCATTTTGCCTAGAAGATTTCTTAGAGCTCACTCTTTTAAAATCGCCAGAAATCTTGTTTCCCTACATGCAAGTCAGTTATTTAGTTAGATTTTGCATGTACTGGAGTTGGTTATTTGAGTGAGCTCTAATACATCTGCTATGAAATGGAGGCCCCCTAAAATATATATTGGTTCTAATGTCAATGAAAATCAGACTCTCAACTCCTGCATGAAGACAGAATGAAGAGTAGCATATGCTGAGAGCGGATAGTAAAGATAAACTTGATTATTTAAGGAAGGGTACAGATTTTTTAATTGATTATATTAAGAAAGTTTCTTATTTCAGTATGCTGAAGCGTGTATTAAATTTTAATTTTCGTGATAGTTCCTCTTTAAATCAGTTTCCTCCTATGAGAATCCATCCTTTTCACTTTATACTTACCACTCTCTCTTTTTGGTTCATTTTCAACATCTGAGAATTTAAAATGAGCTATATCCCCCCCCCCCTTCTGAAGTTTAATTAAATTGTAAAATATATTATAGAAAGCAAAAATGTGATCCCAATATGCTGTATCAATTAAATGACTGGCATAGTGCTGGTATGGATGGTTTTATTCAATAATTCCATTGCAACTGTAAATTGCATCTGTAAATAAGCCTTGAGAGTCTAAATTGCAGAGCTCAGGGGTGCAAATGAGTCCGTTTTTATTAAGGTCTAGATCTCATTTAAACCTAACATGTTCTACATGTTCAGTTATACTTCCTAATGGTAGCATGACTAAGTTCCTTCAGCCCTCGTATATACTGTATTCCTTGTTCCACATGGTCAACTATGTAAATGAATTGAACTATTTGACTTAATTAACACACTTGTTAACACTAATAGATTAATTGCTCTCAGTGAACCATGCTGATCAACTCTGTTTTTAGTCGAAAAATCTTATTCTGAACATAACAAATATGTCGTGGCAAAGCAGCGAAAGAATGTAATAACAGTACAGCAGATTTTATAATATTAAAACCATTGGGTACAACGGCCTTACACTTATAAGAATAGTTGTATTTTTGTCTATTAAAATCATCTTTTTTCCTTTTAAAATACCCTAAATATTACATCCTACTTTCCAAATACATGGCTTTTGATTGATGTTAATAAGGCTAATGTTACTGAGACTGAAAACCACCTGGACCAACGGTGACAGGCAGTTGCCATTGAACTTATTGACAGATGGCACTGGCAGTTTCTCGACTGGTGGAAATAGGATGGAGGAGTAACAGCTAAATTTGACATTTGCTTAAAAATCAACTATCACTATAGTGTACATTTTAAAGTAGGATTTACTTCTACATATTGCACCCTGAGCATTTAGCAGCAATAAATCCCAACAGAGTGGACATGTTGGAGAGCTCCAGGGGAGAGCTTCCAGAATTTGAGAGCTACACCTGTACCACAAGGGGTTCTATAATCATAAAGTTATTGTTACGCCCGGTTTCCCAAAACCCAGAACAACCCCCAATGTCCCTGTCTCGGCTCACACTTCTGCCTTGAACAGCCGCCTTTCACTTTGGGAGGAGCCCTCCACTAATCGAATGCCGCCAGGTCTTAACTGTGAGAGGACTAAAGGTAGGAGTTCTGAGCAGGCAAGGAAACCAAAACGTAGAAACAGTTGAACGGGGAACAAGCAATGTGTAGTCGGGAACAGGCTAGGTCAGTACCGTGAGTGCAGCGAAGTACACAATCGATATTCAAGTCGTAGTCAAGGAATCAATAATGAATCAATAATGATCGCACCCAGGAACTAGCAATGCAGAACCTATGTTGGGCATTGGATATTTGCCAGCGTCCCCGCATACGGCACATTGGGCGTCCCCATCGTACGTCATCATGCAGTGTCAGAGCGCCTGAAGCGCGTAGAAGATGGCTGCGGGCGTCAATAAAATTAGTGGCGGTAATCAGCAGAGATGGGAGTTTTGCCAAAGGACTTAGGCTTTAGGATGTTGGTAGCTATTAGATTACACAGAGAATTAAGCTATTTGATGGTGCTCCTAAGAGTAAAGCTGGCCATACACTATAAAATCCAAATGCGCAGATCTTTCCCCCAATATGCCTACTTGGGGTGATATTGTGTTATTTCCTTTGTTGGTCTTAGAGCCTGTTGATCAGATTACAATCATGGGAATATGAACCGTCAGAGCAAGAACCACATCAACTAGCTTTTGCAGTCTTCCTCCAATGGCTCATATACACATCATTGAAAATCAAACCTGCCAATTTTTGCCAGATTGGGCCCATCGGAGAGCTCCATACACAGGCATATAAACTGCTGAATCAGTCTAAAGGGCTTAAATCGGCATCCTAAATCAGCCCATGAATGATCACCTTATTTGGTCAGTTTTGCTTTCACCTACTATAGGCTTTAAGGGTTAAGCTACATGGGAGATTTTGACCAAATTTTGTGGGTCAGATTTCATCTAATCTTGCCACGCAACACCAAGTAACACCAAGTAACACCACACAACAGCATTAGATTTTGTTGGTCATTATATTTTGATATCTCCATTTGAAAATCTCCTGTGTAGTTTAGCCCTAAGATGTTCCTTTTGGTTATGATTTAAAAGGAAATTCAAACTTTTCTTTTACATAGTAACATAGTGGGGGTCATTTATAAACTTTGCGCAAGGCAGGTTGGTTCGTAAAGTGAATATATTTGCCCTGTGCATGGTTATATTTATAACGCTGAATAAGTGTGGTGCAAACAGAATTGTGAATTTTTTTTCACAATGTGAACGTCTATAAGAGCTTTTTAAATATGTAAAAAATTCACAAATTGTGAATATTTATGCGCACACTCTGCGACTGAATTACGCCACAACTTTGGTAGCAAAGAAAATATTCGCAAAACAGTTTCGTATGGTGCGTATTTAAGTTACTGTCAACGCTATTTTTGCACACAACAACCTCGCACATTGTGTGCGCTCGCGCAAACCCCGTCTCATTTGCGCTCCATTTGTGAATGCGAATTCACGAAAAATGGAAAGACGGGCAGAGCAGCGCAATATATTAGTGTTCATGAAAAAACATGGGCAATACAACCATTTGCGAAAAAATATGCGCTGCACAAACTTTACAAATGACCCCCAGTAAATTTGGTTGAAAAAAGAAAGTTCAACCTTTTAAGTCTATATATGTGACTAACTGCTAGTTTATACAGAGGAAGGAAAAAAAACCCCACCGGAAGCCTCTCCAAGAGGAGACTCCATGAGGGCAATTGGACCAGTCCCTGGATGAACTATAGTTGCCCTCTTGTCAGCTGGAAGGACCAACTGGTAAATAAAGCATTACAGAGGTTTTTGTACAATCCCCTTATATAATTATACATAGTTATCAACCCTTAAGCACCTCTTCTCCAGCGTGAACATCCCCAACTTGGCCAGTTTGTCCTCATAGCTGAAATATTCCATACCTTTCATAAACTTTGTTGCTCTTTTCTAGACCCTCTCTTATTCAGAGAGGATGCATAGCTTTGTGTCATCTGCAAACAATGATACATTACTTACAATACTCTCCCCTAAGTAATTAATGAACACGTTAAACAAAAGTGGACTCAATACCGAGCCCTGAGGGACCCCACTAATAACCTTACTCAAAGTAGAGAATGTACTTTTTACAAACACCTGTTTCTTATCCATGTGCAAACGACTTCATTAAGCCCAACAGACCTTAGTTTAGAAAGTAGTTATTTGTTTGGCACGGTATCAAACACTTTGGCAAAATCCAAATAGATCACATCTACTGCCCCCCCCCCCACTGCTCAGCATCTTACTTACCTCATCATAAAAATCAATCAAATTTGACATGACTTGTCCTTCATAAAGTCATGCTGTTCATAATGCCATTTAATAGGACAAAATTTTGAATGTGATCCCTTAACAAGCCTTCAAATAATTTGCCCACGACAGATGTAAAATCTACTGGCCTATAATTGCCAGGCTGAGATTGTAATCCCTTTTTAAATATAAAAATCACATCAGCTTCCCTCCAATCCATAGGTACCATATCAGATGAAAGAGAGTCTGAGAGAATCAGAAACAGAGTCTAAAACTGAACAAAGCTCTCTTAGAACAGAGGTGTGTATTCCATCTGGCCCTGGTGCCTTGTTCACATTAATTTATCCTGATCAGCCACTGACTAGATTGAGTAGAAGCAACAGTGCAGCTATGACGTGGGTCTGGAAACTCAGACTCCTCTATTGTATAGACAGAAGAAAAGAACTGATTTAGCACATTTGCCTTTTCTGCAGTTGTTCCATGAAACTTCAGATTAATATAATATCCTCTCATCCATTCCATAACTTAGAGATAGAAGAATATGAAAAGGAAATAAAAAAAATGAAAGATCTTGAAAATGTAGATGTTTTGTATTTACATAGATGAGGTGCACTAAAACCAGAAGAAAGAATATTTAAAGGAAAAAGCAAATCTGAATAGGCATACAGAGGAAAGCTTTCAGCCCTGGACCCCTATTTTTATGGGGGTCGCTGATACATTTTCCAAACAATTGCCAGGTCCATCCCATTACTGTTTAGAACACATGAACACTGAGGTGTGTTATTTCCTGAAAGCAATAAGGACATGACATTGTAGAAACAAAAGAAAACAGATAGAACAGATGTTTAGATTTTGCACATGTAGGCCCAATTATCATGATGTGTTAAATTATCTATGCTGGTAAAAAGATGAGTTTATTTATAAAGGTGTGTATTTTCTGATTGTCTAAAAGCAGTATGTACCAAGGGGCATATTTATTATGCTGTGTAAAATGAAATTAGCTGAAAAAACGGTGTTAAAAGCTATGTAAAATAAATGGCGAATATATTAAGGTGTGTTTTATTTTATGCCATGCGAACTCCAGATTTGCCACCGTCATTTTACATTGCTTCCAGTGGAGGTCACACGAAGAGAAAACACCACATAATAATTATGCCCCCAACTGTCACAATCTGCAATTGTTAGGATGTTTTCAGCCAGGACAGGGGTTAATTGCTGGATGGTCTCCTCCATTAAGCATTGAGAGGAGGCTTCTTATAGTCCTTGCCGCCGTTACTCCTTGCCTGAGTAAACAGGTTCTTTCTTTGAGTTAGGGTGTTCAAGTGATTCAGTTAGAGTGTTGTGAGCTAGCAAGTGTGTATGATTTTGGCCTGTCTGACTTTGAGCTTCTAAAATCCCCGGTACTGTGTTGTTCATTGATAATTTGTGTAGGACCCAGTCTTCATTCTGATTACTCCATGATAGCAATTCTTGGTTTAGTTGACTAAATTCTGTATTTGACTGGGCCTGTTCTGTGACTTTTCATGTGTAAATTCCCTGTTACTACACTTTAGTAGTGATGGGCGAATTTATTCGGCAGGCGCGAATTCGCGGCGAATTTGCGCGATTCGCGGCAGGCGAATAAATTCGCGAAACGCCCGCGAAAATTCGCCGAAAAAATTTGCCGGCGTCAAAATTTTTTTTCGAAAAAACGGACGCCGGCGTCAAAAACGGGCGCCGGCGTCAGAAAAACGGGTGCCGGCGTCAAAAATGGGCGCCGGCGTCAAAAACGAGACGCCGGCGCCTTTTCGCTAATTTTTCGCTGTTTTGCGAATTTCGCGCGAAATTCGTGAATTTTTCGGCGAAACAGCGCAAATTCGCCCATCACTACACTTTAGTAAATTGTTTGTAAGCTGCTGCTTTTTGGTTCGCTCTGTCCTATGGCTGCCTTTCCTGCAGCTTCTGAGCTGAACTGCAAGAATCCATTCCTCAGCTGTAACTCCTCCCATTGAAGGGTTGCTTATCGTATTAGTTACCTTTGTATCAAAAGCCTGTGTTGTGTTATGTGGTCACTCTGCCAAAGGCCTCCATGTTTAATCAAGTTCTTGTGACAAGGAATCAAGCAACGTTGTAGTTGAGGAGAAAGTAAAAGTGGCAAGAAGACTTGGTCAAAATACAGACATGGAGTCAATAACCAAGAAGCAAAAAGAACATTTCTTAGGTGTGGAACTGTGAAAACAGGGTCAGCGTGGGAAAACTGACTACTGAAAATGTAAACCAAAAATCACACTTAAGTGGTGGGGTGCATGTAATTGACATAACAGCTTTATAATGTGCTCCAGTCTCATGCGGTATGTTGCCACTACTCATATAGTCTGCTGATTATTTAACTGCCACCATTTGCACCACAAATCCACAGGGCAGAATACCATGTATAGACTAAAGGGGAACACTTTTATACCCCTTAGTTCTCCATCACCTGTATATATGCACTACACGGTTGCAATGGCACCAAACTAGCCTTTGCTTATTTTTATTTTAACCTGAGAAACATCTGGAAGAACATATTCACAAAGTTGCTTTTTTTTGTAACAGCACTCGCATGCTTGCAACTTACATACAGTCACCGGTAGAAACAATATTATCTTTGAATAAGGTGCTACTATTACTAGCAGAATACAAATTGTGTGTCCATTTTTTTCATACTTTAGACTCTGGAACAGTTTTTTCCTTAAAAAAGCTTATAAAGTCATTAAAAGAACAAAACAACAAATGCTCAGTTAGGATACTTTATTCTAGTGTTTTCTCATTATAGTGCAGGGTTTTCCACCACTAGTTTACCTTTCCTCTTCAGCTGTGGGTAGTTAAATATATAAAAAAAACTCAAATAAATATAGCCATAACAAAGAGACAAAGTATTAAAAAAAAGAAAGGACTTTGATATTTGAAATACATCAACAAGGAACAAAACAGTTGAATCACCATCAAAAGAAGTGGAAGAGCTGTACCATCTTTGTGCTGTTGTAGTAGAATTAAATGATCTTTTGCCTTAATGGACAATCGATCCGGAAACCTTGATGTATCGTGTGATGATGTTGTGCAATCCCCCGGAAATAACGTCACAGCAGTCGTTCTTAGCTGGGGTCCAGTATTCTGCCTCCTTCTACAATGGCCAGTGGTTTATTATACACTAAGACAAAAGGTGGTCTTACAATATATCCAATCAATGAGCATGTTATGCTATAAATCAATTGGTGGAACCAGCACACAGACACATGTCCATAGAAGAGGGGGGGGGTTAAAGGTAGACTTCCCTAGGCAAACAAAAGACACCAAGACAAAAGGCACTTCCCCCGGTAATATACATATACACAGACAGAGTGATCTTAGCATGGCTTGTACTGTAAAAGTACACCTTTGTTCAGTGGTCCGTATTCCTCAATCCCAACCGGCGCCACACCCGGCATGCTGCAGTCATGCCTGATGAACACAAATCGGATGGGAATCGGAAAGATCGGGCGACTGTGCAAAGGTCGGTCATAAAGACGCTTATTCCGTATCGGTGGCAGCCATATGGCGAAATATGAGAAATTTCCACGTCAGTCCCTCCTTTTTCACCATATGTCGTCACAGCAACGGCTTCCTAACGCTACAATCACTCCAACCAAAGCTTCTAAAGGGAACAGAAAGAAAAGGGAACATGCTACACTACAAATGCACTAACAAGAAGAACCGGCCTTATATTCTTGATCTTCTTTATATCTTGATCATGAGGTCCAGACTGGCCTTCAGGGAGGTGATGTCATCATACAAGGTTTCTGGTTATGTCTTCTTTGAGAAGAACAGCCCAAAAAAAGTCTCCAAGAAGGGAAGAAGTCGGTTCTTTTAGGGACAGTCCATAGTTTGTTAACTGTGCTGATCTTCCTGAGATAAAGGGTTCCGGATGCTTCAGGCGATGGCTCTTTATGGAATCATCACATGGTCCTCTGCACGGCTCTTTGCAACTTGGTTCACCAAACAACAGGTCATTCTCGCCGTCACATAGAGGAGGAAAAGAAAGCAGAGCAGCATCAGGACATACACTCCAACTTCTTTAAGCCATGATCCAATAGAAAACAACATATCACCGAAGCCCCCTAAACCTTTAAAGGGGTTCCAACCCTCCTCTGCAATAGCGCGTGCTTGTCCCTGTAACGCTTTCATCTTGTCAAGATGGGCCTGAACCTTGTCCCCAGGATCTTCCACCCAGGTACAGCAATCCTCCCCGATGAACTCACAGAAACCCCCCTTTGATGCTAAAAGATAGTCGAGAGCCATTTTCTCCTGAAGCATAAGGGACTTCAGCTGTCGTTGTTCAGAAGAAATTTCTCTCATGACTTCGACTGTCTCATTAAACATCTCGTCCATTATGATGGAAAAATTATTCAGCCGCTTCATAAGTTCTATACCCCATCCGGTCCATGCCGGAAACCATGCCCATGCACGGTCCCCTGCGGAGAATAGCTCTCTCCTGGTCCTTCTTCCCACACTTACCCTCCTCTGCACCATCAGGTCCTTGTGACAGTCGGCAATGTAGGAGGCAGGGACTAACCTGACTAAGGAGCATGACCCTCTAGTATTCGGGGAAACGACTCTATAGGCAGCCTGGCCGCACAAAAAGTAATAGGGCCCAGTTAATGAGAGACAAAGGTCATTGGGGTTACGGTTACGGGCATTGCGCAACAACTGAATGGATAATGGGATTGCTGCACCCTCCTGAATGTCACACCCTCCCCCCCAGCAGACATAATCATGTCTGGTGGTTAGGTTGTTATTGTCAGGGATTCTATGGTCGATCTGGATGGTTATCCCAGATGGGCATTCGGTCCTCCCCAGGGACTTGGCTCCAAAACCAGAGCTGATATTAAAACAACTCCCGGACTGGCCTAATTGACCGGATACCCACACTGGTCTGCTAAGTCTAGTACAAGCCTCGGGGCTGACATCAAGACCATAGGTGACATTACCATCTAAGAATGTCTGATTAAATTCTATGGACAGATGGCGTTCCACTGATCTACCTGAAAGACTACATTTTCTCATGCCCACCCTGATGTCATAAAGGGCATGTACTGCCGCCATCGCCGGTATGCTCTGGCTCGGAGGGGGTTTGGAGCACACCCAGCAGTTGGACCTATTTGCTGTCTTTGCTAATTGTAAATGCATCTTGAACAGTAAATTTGGATGTGACTCCTCATAACAGTATCCAAAATACATTAAACAACAAGTGTATATAGAAACAATGCACCTGATCATTGCACTTGATAGTCCAGCAGCTTCTTGCAGTGGCCGGCGTGGATCTGCCCGTCACGTTCCTCGACCTTAAGGGAGGTGGATGTTGTACTGCTTCTGTCTCGGGTTCCATGAGTTCAAGACAGTTGTGATTGTCTGTTGGTTCTGTCATGGTTGGGTTAGAGTCAGTCACAATCCCTTCGTCCCCCCCTCTTCTTCCGAGTCAGAATGGGTCGGGAGAAGAGATGCGGGATTGAGGATTGTACATCGTCTCAGTGTGAGGTTAGTAGGGGTAAGGAGAGTCACTTCAGATTTGGTCAGACGTGCTGCTGAAAGATGTTTGGTCTGGACCTGGTTGAGAATCTCTTGGACAGAGTGTGGGATGAGAAAGGTTAGAGGGGAATCTAAAACTATGTCACCAACTTTCTGTAATAACACAGAAAGTATAGAGAGGACCCATCCTGAATGAAATATTAGGGATCCAATCTCTGCTGTAATTGATCAGACCTAGAAGGGCTCTCAACTGTCGGGCATTACGAGGTCGGGTGAAGTCTTTGACAGTCTGTATCTGTTGTGTTGTCAGGTGTTGGGTCCCTTTTGAGATACAGAGGCCTAGAAAAATAACCTTCTCCTTACAAAACTGCAATTTTTCCTTGCTAGCCTTATTCCCAGTGGATGCCAGATGGTTCAGTAGCGAGATAGTGTGTCTATAGCATGAATCCTTGTCCGGGCAACAAACTAATAGATCGTCCACATATTGTAACAGTGCGACCTCCGGATCCTCTGGCACCCACTGGTCTAATACCACCTTTAGCTTGCAACTATATTCCGATGGGCTAGTCATGGACCCCTGTGGTAACCGGGTCCATGTCAGCTGTCTACCCTGGAACGAAAAAGCAAAGATGTATTGACACTGTGGATCTAGTGGAACAGGAAAGAAGGCATTAGACAAGTTGATAACACTAAAGTACGAAGCTTTAGGAGGAATGGGCGCAAGTAATGTGTGAGGATTAGGCACTAACGAGGCATCACTGACTATGATTTTGTTAATGGCTCTGAGATCATGGACCAGTCGGTAAGTGACTTCCTGACCCTTGGCTGATTTTTTTGCCACTGGAAATAAAGGTGTATTACAGGGTGATTGTGTTGGGGTTAAGACCTCGATTTGGAGATATCTATCAATCTGGATCTTGAGACTGTCCATCTGCGCTATACTCAGAGGATACTGTGGCAATTTTGGTAGCACGCAACCGGGGGCAATCCGTATAGTGGCTGGAGGTACTGGCAGCAAGCCGACATCATATTTGTCAACCGCCCAAACCTTAGGGTCTATCTCAGCTAGTACATCCAGGGACAAATGTGTACCAGGTTCTCCAGTCTACGGGACTGCCACCACTGCACACTGCAACTCGTCTGTGAGTGCACTAGTTACCACAACACCCTCTGGGGTATAAGTGATGTTGGCCTGAATCTCCGACAGAATGTCTGCTCCCAATAGGTTGATAGGGACATCATCTGAAACGAATAGAGATCTGACTGCTTCGGTGTGTTGACCTAACCTGCAGTACAATGGTTTCGTCTCCCTAAGAGTCACTGGATGACCTGTAAGCCCAATGGTGGAGGTTGTGTTGCCAGAGAGTGGAATCCTGCCTTTTAGATCTTGTGTTTTTAGAACAGTCCTGGCTGCGCCGGTGACGATGAGGCAGGACAGAGGATATGGCAATTCCTCAAGAAATAGATTGAAATGGGCCGACACCAGTTTGCCTTTCCCCTAGTGGGCGAAGCTATGGGACTGTGTAGCAGCTCCGAAGGTTTTAACTGTTTCAGGGTCTGGTATGAAATGGTAGGTTCCCAGGGGGCCCTCCGTACTACGGTAAGATTTCCCCCGGGTTTGGGTTATGTGCATGAGGCCGGTCAGGAACAACTTTATAAGGACTAGGAGAATTTTGTTCTTTCTTGTCCTCATTTTCTGGACAGTGGCGCACTAAATGTCCTTTTTGATAGCAATTAAAACAAGTTATATTAGTACGTTTGGTGAGTTTCTTTTTCCTAGTATAGGGAAGGTGGTCCTGGGCTATTAGCTCAAGAGCTGCCATGATTTTGGCCGACTTGGCCTCTTTCCTGGCATGCAGGTCCAGTTCTATGGCCTGGATTGTTGCCATAAGGGAGTGGAAACTCATAGAATGGGCCTCTGGTCGTGCAACCATTAGCCTATCTCTTAGCTTAGGCACCAATCCAGCCAGAAATTTAGCCTTTAACATTAGATGGATGGGCGATACTGACTGGGTGTTCTCTGGGGCATCTGGACCTGGCTCAAACCCTGCATCTGTTACCCCTTGTTTTAACTTCTGCCAATAGACCGAGGCGTCCTCATCTGGGCCCTGGATCGCTGTCATAAACTGGAATGGGGACACAACACTATACATAGTGGGCATTTTGTCTGTCAGTTGCTTACAGAATTCCTTGCCCCCCGTAGCACCTGTAATCCCCCTCAGGGCACTGTTGGAAGTCATCCCTTTCCAAGGCCTCTATGCATTCTAATTTGGATTTGTCTATTATAGAGATACCTCTGGCTTCACATAAGGTGACCAAATCGGATTTTCCAAGGCGGCAGTAATCCGTTTTGTCAGAGGCATCTTTTGCGGATTCCGGATTTGGGGATGGTGATGGAGACAGATGAGCTGAGGCTGTTGAGATGACCTGTGTTGCTAGCAAATTTAAACCTGTTTGCAGCTCTGTCTCATCCTTATCATTATTGCTTTCTGCAGTTCTGGCTGGACGGAAGTACTTGATTATGTTTGACCTTACTGTCTGAGACTTTTGAATGCCCTGCTGCTAAGGCTTGGTAGATTCCTGTAACCACAAATTGGCCTTCTCTAAAGACCCATGTGTTTGGAGTCTGGAGTGGAACTCACGGACAAACTTTTCCCAGATCCAGACCTCAAACGTCCCCTCCTTAGGCATGGACCATTCTAAACCTGAAGACCATTTGTGCCAATCTTTGAGGGGCTTAACAGTCCCTCCTCCATATGTGGATTTCATGTGCTGCTGAGACGTCCTGAACTCAGAAGTGGTACCCTTCTGTTCCCTAGATTTCCCTACACCAATACTCGAGTCTCGAGCTTTTTCCAAGTAGATGCGTCCACCTACAGTGTCTACGTCCACTGCGCAGACCGCCGTCGATCCTTACCTGTTCGTCCTCTGAGTAGCTCTAGGGCTTCAAATACGAACCACGGACATTATCCACCGTAGCCCACTCAGAGAGAAGGATCAGCGGCCAAGGGATCCGGACAGGTACGAACCACGGACACCTTCCTTATCCCTCGTGCTAAATTGGCTCAAAACAGCACCCTGACTGCAGGATAAGAGTTCCCAATGCCTGGAGTGTTGACAGCAAGTGAGAGGGAGCGACAGGAAGTGAGAACAAGGGAGATATAGTTGAACCTTCCTAGGGATTCCGGTACGAATCACGGACACCTGGTCACCCCATTCAGGCCAATAGGTTTTGAGAGAAAGTGGCTAGAAAAACAGATAGAAACAGAGAAACCCCTCCCCAGTTCACCTCCCCAAGTTCCGTCCCCCAAGCTTCCGGTACGAACCGCGGACACCTGGTCACTCAGTGACGAAAAGTCAACAAAGCGAACAAGAAAAGGAACAGTCCTCAATAATTTCCCCACAAACTCCAACCCCGGGCTTTGGTACGAACCACCGACACCTTCCACCCTTAAGATGGACCTCGAGGGGAAGAGAAAAGAGAACAAAGCTCACGCGATAATTGATGAACCCGAGTAGGCTTGGCCCACTTTTTCTCCTCACAAAAAGCTAACCAGTTCACAGTTTTTTCGCCCTATACAGTCCGACTTCGCAGCACAGTCCTAATGGACGTAATTGACAGGAATTTCCATCATAACAGCAACTTTCATAAGCAGACAGCAGCTATCTTACACTACCAGACTTCCAATGACGGAAAAGATGTCTTCCAACCAAACCTACAGAGAATGTGTTGGTTTGAGAATATATTAAAACAGAAAAGAGGGCTAGCCAAAAGCAAGGTAAAGAGTTAGTGTGGTAGTTATAGACAGAGAGAGAGAGTGGGTAAGCAAAAGTGTTTTAAAAGAGAGAAATGGAGATAAAGAGAGGAAAATAAAGAGAGAAAGAGCAGGAAACCAAGGAGTATAAAAAGAGAAACAGCTAGTTAACAAATAGCCTTATGTTGTAAACCATGCAACACTCTTCCTTCACTCACACAAAAGGACAATTACAACACCATGTGATGGTCTCTTCCTTAGGAAAACCCCCTATCCTGGAGGAAGTAGGAGTCAATAGACTGCAGGGAACAGCAGAGAGGTATAACAAAAATGTAAAAAATGTTCCAAAAAGTTCAAAGAGAACTTTGCTGTTATGAAATGTAAAGATGAAAATCTATATACAATAGAACAACTGTTAGGGTTATATGCAGGGGATGTGCCTCCCCCCAATAGCCCAATATACCTTTTCAAAAAACTAAGACAACATGGCCGCTGGCACATGTGCTTAAAGACAAAGACAAAATGGCCACTTGCACATGTGCTTAAAGACAAAATGGCGTAGGCTCCCCCTGTTCAGCGCTCAGCAAGGGCTAGAAACTTGGTTTGTAATTCAGATTGGTCGGATTGTTACCCAACCTCCAATATTGAAACTTGTAATAATAAAAGCAATACAATCCTCCCAAACTAAAGATTTTCTCAAGGATGAAACCTATAGAGTCGCAATTTTAAAACAAACAAGACTTAGTAGACAGACAGAAAACAAACACAAATGAAAAAAACAATGATTCTAAATCCCCTCTAGATACTGTTGGCCATATCTGCCTGCTACAAGATTATCCTTCAACCACCCGGCATACAAAGAAACTCCCTCTACTGGTCTGAATCACTCACAGATCCTCCAGCAGGGTGCAATAACAGTCCCTTATGGTTAAAAAAATAAATAAATGAATAAAACCCCACAGCAGTTCTGCAGATATGCCCCAACCAGTACCTGGGCAGTTAATACTGAAAAACACCACACATACACCCAAAAGGTTCTTTTGGTAGATTTTTACCTGATTCCAGCAGCCTAGAGACCACAAATCAATTTGCAGACAGCAAAAACTTTCTCAAATATGAGAGTATCAAAACAAAAAGGTCTTACCTCAATGCCGGCCTTTTTGCTGCCCGAAATAAAATATGGCCCCTTTTAATTCTGCTGAAATTAAGGTAAAAATTGAACCACCTGCATTAGGCTCGCCATCTGTTGTAGTAAAATTAAATGATCTTTTGCCTTAATGGACAATCGATCCGGAAACCTTGATGTATCGTGTGGTGATGTTGCGCAATCCCCCGGGAATAATGTCACAGCAGTCGTTCTTAGCTGGGGTCCAGTATTCTGCCTCCTTCTACAATGGCCAGTGGTTTATTGTACACTAAGACAAAAGGTGTTCTTACACTATATCCAATCAATGAGCATGTTATGCTATGAATCAATTGGTGGAACCAGCACACAGACACATGTCCATAGAAGAGGGAGGGGGGGAAGGTAGACTTCCCTAGGCAAACAAAAGACACCAAGACAAAAGGCACTTCCCCCGGTAATATACATATACACAGACAGAGTGATCTTAGCATGGCTTGTACTGTAAAAGTACACCGTTGTTCAGTGGTCCGTATTCCTCAATCCCAACCGGCGCCACACCCGGCATGCTGCAGTCATGCCTGATGAACACAAATCGGATGGGAATCGGAAAGATCGGGCGACTGTGCAAAGGTCGGTCATAAAGACGCTTATTCCGCATCGGTGGCAGCCATATGGCGAAATATGAGAAATTTCCACGTCAGTGCTTACTTCATGTATTAAAGGGGTGATTCCATGAGCCAATAACCAAGAAGACAAAAGAACAATGCTTAGGCGTGGACCTGTGAAAACAGGGTCAGCATGGGCAAAGTACATAGTGACTACTGAAGATTTAAACCAAGGAACAGTAACACTTATAATAGAAATGCTACAATAGTTTATATAAACAAGCTGCTGTTTAGCCATGGAGGCAGCCATTCAAAACTGTAAAAAGGAGAAAAAGTACATGATACACAGCAGATAACAGATAAGCTCTGTAGTATCCAATGGGATTCTTCAGAACTTATCTGTTATCCATTGTGTACCCTGTGCTTGAATGGCTGCCTCCATGGCTACATAGAAGCTTGTTTATGTAAACTATAGTTGTGTTTCTGAAGCACACACACCAGTTTTACAAGTGCAGAGCAACAGTACATTATATTGGCATTCCTTTAAGACACTTTCAGTTTTTGGTGTTACTGTTCCTTTAAGGGGTGCATGTAATTGACATAACAGCTTTAAAATGTGCTCCAGTATCATGAGGTATGTTGCCACAATATGTGTGCTGATTTTTTAACTCAGTTTATTTTGATAAGACTTTGATATTTGCAATACATCATCGTGAAACAAAACAGCTGAATCAGCAGCATCAAAAATAGTGAAACAGCTGAACCATCTCGGCCAAGATTATCTTCATGCTTATTTCATGTATTAAAGGGGTGTTTCCCTTTAAGTTAACTTTTAGTATGTTATAGATTGACTAATGCTACACAACTTTTGAATTGGCCTTCATTTTCCCTGTTTTTCTTGTTTTTGAATTATTTGCCTTCTTCTTCTTCTGATTCTTTCCAGCTTTCTAATGGGGGTCACGGACCCCATTTAAAAAACAAATGCTCTGTAAGGCTACAAATGTATGGTTATTTCTCATTTTTCTATTCAGGTCCTCTCCTATTCATATTCCAGGTTCTTATTTAAATCAATGCTTGGCCGCTAGGGTAATTTGGACCCTAGCAAACTGGAGAGCTGCTGAATAAAAAGCTAAATAACTCACAAAGCACAAATAAAAAATTAAAATCAATTGCAAATGGTTAGTGATCATCGAAAATTCGCCAGCGTCAAAGAAAAAACGGACGCGGGCGTTTTTTTGGATGCTGGCGCAATTTCTCCAAAAAAGGAATTAAAAAGACCGTCGTTTCGCAAATTTTTCACATTTCGTGAATTTTTCAGGGAAGCGAAATGCCCAAAATTCGCCCATCACTACAAATGGTCTCAAACCTCATACATCATACTAAAAGTTAGTTTTAAGGTGAACAATCCTTTAAGCTCTGAACTGCCAAAACTAAGAAGCAGATACAAATGACATAAGGGGCTGTGCCCATTTATTGCACTTTGCCCACTGCTTTTCCCTGTCGTTGTATTTCTGCAGGTCTCTTTGGTTCTTTTTGGGGGACAGAGGACTGTGGGAACCCCCATAAATAGAGTACCTTCTGCATTTACAAATATTCTGGGGGTCAGGTGAGGTACATAGGTGTCCCCCATAACTTTCACATTGTTTAGACAAGCAAGTTAGGGAGTGGCAGTGGCCACAGGCTGCAGTGGGGCCTTATTCTTACTGCCTGACCTATAGTTAGTTTGTCCAGCATTTAAAACTGTATTTTAACAATGTGAGTAAATAGAACATGTATGCCACGTGTGTTCAGGTAAAATAAACCAGAAAAGAATGTTGTAATTGTATGCTACATCAACAGTAGAACATCAAGGACACGGATAAAACGGAAGACAATTTTTTTGTTTTTTCAATATGCATATGAATAATTGAGACCTTCTACAGGGACTAACAAATATATTATATATACTATATTTATTTAATAAAAAATACTAAATTGTGTAAAAAATGGCTCAGTTTGGGATAGACTGCTCATGTGCATTTCCTTCATTTACTGTATATTTAATAGTATTCAGGATCTGTTCACCCGGTCAACTGATCATTTTTAAGTATAGCATAAATAGGTAAGTCATTGATTCATGCATTTAACTGTAAATATTACAATTTTTTTTTTTAGCTATGCAGTGACTCTTTTCTTGGTGAGTAGTTGTTTTCTGCTAATGGGAAAAAAAGAAACTTGCCTTTTGCTTTGTATTTTCATCCATATGCACATTTAAATACTTCTAATATCTTTCTTTATGCCATAATCAGTTTGGCAATTTTATCCAAGATGGCAATTCACCAGCGTAAATATGAGCAGGCTTTTTGATTTATAAAGAAGATTGAAAACTCTGCTTGCACTGAATTGAATCAGCAAACAGCATTGCTAGGTGTTTCATTTAGGTTAATGCAGGTTAATGCAGTAAATCGATTGCAAGCATTAAGTCCTTCTGTCTGACTTGATAGGCTGAAGTGAATAGAAAAACTGTGTTAAGCATATCTTTACAAACATTTGGGGAGATGCACTGTCTTACCTAATGCTGACTTGCACCCACAACTTCTCTGTCCCAGCTACATTGCAGGCATTCAGATAATGAGAAGATCAACTGACTACAGGAGCAGGCCAAGAAATTAAAGATGGAGCCCACCATGTCATCTTGGTGTGACTGTTTGTAGTGTGGTCATATGGGAAACGAGTTCAAAATGGAATTAATCTTAATAACACGTGTATTTGTTTCTCTGTTCTGTTTTACAGTGCTTTGCTAGGTCTTTAGGACAATATCTAAGCTGTATCCCCAACAACAGATAAATTAGCTTATGGGACACAGGCACACTGATGTTATATTTGTACATGAGAGTTATTATGCAGAAATGCAACTGATACAGGTATGGGACCTATTATCAGGAAATCTGTTAATCGGAAATCTTGGAATTACAGAAAGACTGTCTCCCATAGACTCCATTTCATCCAAATAATCCAATTTTTTCTATTTCTCTGTAATAATAAAACAGTGCCTTGTATTTGTTCCAAACTAAGATATAATGAATCCTTATTGGAAGCAAAACCAGCCTATTGGGTTTACTTAATGTTGACATGATTTCCTAGTAGACTGAAGGTAAGAAGATCCAAATTATGGAAAGATCCATTATCCAGAAAACCTCAGGTCCCTTTCATTCTGGTTCTCAGTCATAAGTAGAGGCAAAATGCAGAGGGACAGCAGATATACCCGTCAATTCCTTCCTGAAAAGTTCACTAGGTAGCTTACAACTAAACAATAATCAGGTAACATTTACATATATGTTCTGAAATATGTGTAACTAATAGGACACGATTAATAAAGAAAATTAATCTAATATATATTCAAACTTTTATTGACTTGTGTAAATATTATATTTCTACCTGAATAATGATAAATAGCCTGCCTTTATTGTGTCACTGCATATACAGAAGAACAATCTCTTCGAATTTAAGTTCCCAAATACCCTTCACAAGGCATGTTTGGAGTGCTAGGACCCAGCGGACCTAGGAGCGCCTAAGCCTGAAATCCAGACCTGAGGCTGAGTATACCTGTCACTTTCCCACTCTCTCTCTGCTCTTGTGTGTTCTACCTTATATCTGTATGGTTTATCCTCATAATTGTTTTTTGAGGATGCCAGAAGTAGGGTTTCCTCCTTTCCAGACAGGGTGGGAGTTGACATCACAGGGGCATGCTTGTGACATTGTGGAGCATCGTGATGGCATCACTGGCGCAGGACTATGACATGGTGATTGGATGATCGCCACGTCAGTCTAGGAGAGTCCTGCCCAGTTTTCCTAATTTGGAACTTTAAGTTCTCCAATACCCTTCTCAAAGTCCAGGTACACAAAGGTTTCCCTGACAAGGGTGAATTGTGACCCTTTTCCCAGAGTTATTTGGGAGAGATCAGTTCTTCTAAGTTCAAATGTAGGGATGATTGGCAGGCCTTGATTTCTGGTGAGGCCACAAAGGCCCAGGCCTATGGCAGTAAGTTTTTATGGGGGGCATGTCGCTTAGCCACAACCTAAAGAGCACCGGTGATGCATAACTCCAAGTACTACAGTGCATGTGCATGGTGATTGGCTGATTGTCACGTCAGTCTAGGAGAGTCTTTCCTAATTTGGAAAACCAGGCAGGCAGTTTTGACTCAGACAGCCCCTCTGAAAACCAGGCTGTCTGGGTCAAAACTGGACAGGAACCCTAGGAAGTAGTAACTTTATGAGTAAAGCAAACAGGGAACCCCGCTGGCTGAAAATCATGCTTTTTTAGGGTGGAGAAAAAAAGGGAAACCCAAATCAAGATAATCTGTAAGTCACTCCAAATATATTTCTAGAGATGTAACACTGGTAAATTATAATTCTGGCATTGTATCAGGAGCAGCATCTTGTTTGCAGATTGCATGTTTAATACTGGCAGTGCTCAAACATTCACTCAGGCCATTTTCAGCATTTAAGAGAAAGACTTTCTTAAATCAACTAAACAACTGAAATACGAACAAAAATATGTAAGAAAAACAGATAATATTGCTAAATGTTGAAGGCCAAAATAAATATTTAAGGAAAAATTGAATGAATGGATCGCAATCCATTAGTGCTTAAAAGCCAATTGTAATTCCAGTTCAATTTATCGATATACCATTTATTTTCCTCTACGGAATACAATATTTAATATCATATTTGCATTAATATAAATGGCATTAGGAGAAATATGTTGCTTTAGAGGCATTCTACACCACATCAAAGAGGGACAATTCATAGTCCAGAATATTGTGCCGAATACAAGGAAATATCTATGCTATCTATTCCTATAGTTTATGATTGCATTATGGGCCCCGTTTATGTGCTCATGGCCATGCTGACATTATACCATGTTCTACTGAGTTGTTAGACAACAGCCCCTTATGAATTCCTCAACGGGGGTTTTAAACAGAATAGGGGGGGCAATGGCAGTGATAATCAAGGATGTGACCTGCCACACTAGAGCAGAGGAGTGGTTTATCTGAGGTGGAACATGTTTCAAGAGTTTAAAACTTAATGAAGGGATCTGCCTTGAGTTGGTAAGCCTACATTCCTATATTCCTCCACATGAAATAACTTAAAATCTGTTTTCAAAATATATGCAATAGAGAGCATTGGGGGAGCAGCCCATTGGTTTGTAGGGGCACATACAAGAGAAATTATAAATATATTTGGGCCCAGCAGGTATAGGAGACACCATGAGGCCCTAATTAATGAGCAACTTCAACATATATTGGTAAGACAGGACAACCTCTGGATTTGTTGGGGGCCCTAAAATTAATTTGCTGCAGGGTCCAGTAACATCTAGTTATGCCACTGACTGTTACTGTTCATTGGTCATTTACAATTAGTAAATGAACCATATAAATTCAGGATCAGGACTCAGAAGCGCGTGCCTTCCCTTAGCACTCCACTTACTTTTTTGTAATCCATTAAATTAACCAATAACTTACACTACAATGTCCTGTTTAGCTACTGGGAAGCAAAAGCACCAGTGAGAAGGTGTAACTGAGTCGCTTAAAGAAAAAAAAAATCTATTGATTTTAATGCATTTTGAGTGAGAAATAACTTGAGAAAATTCGCCCTTTGACTTTAATGCATTTGGACAAAAAGCACCAAGACAAAAAAGTCACAGCAAGAAAAAAAAAAAACATTGACTGTAATGCATTTGGAGTGAGAAAAAAAAGCTGCACGCGTAATAATTTGTCGTGCATTAAAAAAAATTGTCACCTATTGATTTCAATGTGTTTTGCTGATTTTTTGCCGAAGCAAAACAGGACAGATTCACTGATCACTAATCATGGATAACAAAACCCCTTAACCTGTTCACAACTACTCTTATTGATCCGCCAAGAAACAGTCAAAGGGTAAACAAACATTTAATCCCTCTGCTTTTTAAGTATTTATTGTAGAAATCCAAAAACATTCCATCTGGAGCAACCGCCTTTCCTTGTCACCACCTCTTGGTATATGATCAATAACCATTGTCTATAACTCTCAGACTTGATGTTGCATTTCAGCACAGTGTACAGCCAAATGGTGCTCACCCCCCTTTAACTCACCCGTCATGAGTTTGTCAATAGCACTTTCAATGTAATACCAATGTTCACCAAACCATGTCTTAAACACACGATTTATCTTACCCGCATAGAACAGGCATCATGGGCACTTGGTTAGGAATACACAGTGAATTGTGCAACAGTCAAACCTGCCATGGATATTGAATCTCTTCCCTGTATAAGGATGACAGAAGTAAGAATCTACTATCATCGTTTAACAACTGATGCTACTGTGGCAATAGAAACACCCTGAAACCTGTGAGTGGGTTGATCCCTCATATTTCTCAACTGGATCAGCATTGACTATTTCTTGGAGGATTGTTAACAGTAGTTGTGAATGGGTTAAAGGTTTTGTTATTCATGATGTAGGGTGGGGTGTGGCTTTGGCTTTTTAAAGGTGTGGGGAATGGTTTTATGTGTAATTCATTTGTTGTTTGACTTTGATAAAGGGGTACTATCTGTCATCCCTGAAACAACATCTAGTGCCCTAGATTTTGTGATGGCCATTTGTATTTGGGAAGTTGCAATTTTCCTTCAGTGAGCACCAGGTGGATATGAACTGGTGAGTGCTGTGAAATATCTCATATCTGAGAAAAATTTGCAAAATCAGGGAAACATCCCAAAAAAACCAGGGGAACATTAGCAAATTGGGAAATTTCAACATTGGAATCAAAAGGCATTTTTTTCTAGTGTTTTTTTTTTCTCACGCCAAATGCAGTGGAATCAATAGTTGCAATCAATGATTGCAAAATTATTGTGTTTTTGTAAACAAACTCCAATAAGTGAAACCCTATATTTGTTTACTTCCTAAAGATATGAAAACCTTAAAAAAAGTTGTACGCAAACTTGTAAGCGCAAATGCACTTGCGGTGATTCGATTTCCGAAGTCGCCCGAAGTTGCCTCACTAGGAAACTTCGGGCGACTTCGGAAATTGAAGTTCCGCGAGTGCATTGGCGCTGGTGTTTTCTCATTATAGCAGGTGGAAGGCAGTTTGGGGAGATTGTCTCCCTGCAGGAGGCGATTAGTCGACAGGCGACTAAATCTCCCCGAATCTGCCCGTGTGCTAGCTCCCTTAAACTGTTTATTAACTGATAATACAATGAATGTGGTAACAACAGCACCATCGCTGGTTAGTTCTTCCCACTGTAAATTTGAAGAGTATATGTTCTGAAGGAAAACAAAGAACTCTTCTGATGTTTCTCTGCTCAAGAAAAAAACATGAGAACGTTCATCTGAGGTTTATTATTGTTTTTTTATCATCAATGTTTATTTATATAGCGCCAGCAAATAACGCCACACTTTACATGAATTTATAAGGAACAGGGGTCTTACATTAATTTAGTAAGCAAGGTTTAAAGAATAAAAAAAGGATTACAGGGTCCTGCTCACAAGAGCTTACAAGATGGTAAAGAGCAACACAAGCCCTGAAAATGTTTTCTATGGCATATGGATGCTAAGCAGCTTTCTGTGGCCTGGAATTTGGAGATAAAGGGGCAGTTTTAGAGGAGCCCAGAAGATAAGTAGAATTATGATGTCCCCCAGAAATAAAAAGCTGAATAATAAAAAAAACATTTTCAATTTAAACATGAAATTTTTTTTTAAATTTTTTTTTAACATCCATACCTGTTATAAATATTTCAGCTGCCAATCATATATTGCCTTCCCTGCCTCTATGCCAATGGCTTAGCAATCTATTCACTTTCTTTCCACTTCTCACATCTTCTCTTCCTCCTCACTCTCTATAATCTGACATATACATATAGCTTGTATTTGGATATGTGTATCAGGTCCTCCTTTTTAGGCACATACATGCAATTTAGGGATAATACAAAGGTTTTCAACAAAATTGCCCCTATCAAATTGTTGTGATTGTGGTTTCTGAAAGAATGATGGAAATAAAATTTGGCAAATTTGTTTAGGGCACATAACCTTTATTTTGTTCTATTAACATTACACAAAAGGATTTGGAATGATTCATATGGGTGACGTGAGCCCTTTAATGGGCTTCAGGAACTGGCACAATGACCCTAAGCATAAAAAGGCCATTTATTTTTGGTACTTGTCTGATGAATAAATTATGCCTTTCATAAATTGACCAGCTTTTCAATTACTTTTGCACTCCAATACTCAACTAACACAAAACAGTTATAAATGTATACAAAATTTTAAAAAATAAACCATACCAAAAGGACAAAGGTGTCTCAGCACTCCATGTTCCCTGAGCTCCTCCCTCCTAAACTATTTTGCATCATTGGATCATTTTGGTACATTTGTGATTGTTTTGTGCACAAAATAAATATTTCATGTGTGATACTGCCTACTACTTGAATTACTGTATTGTTTATTCAGGGTCTAGTGCAGTATTTACCTCTATATCAGGTGGCTGAAGGTGGCCATAGACGCAAAGATCAGCTCATTTGGCAACATCGCCAAACGAGCGGATCTTTCCCCGATATTCCATTAACGAGCATGGCTATATCGGGGGTAATCTGATTGTTCGGCCGTATGGCAATGGGCTCCGGCGGGATCTGGTCAAAATCAACCCTGACCGATCGACCAAATGACCAATCTCCGCCGGACGAAAGATGTCGGCACACACCACACACGATCCGAAAATCGTACGAATCCTCGATTTGTACGATACGATCTGTGTGTCTATGGCCATCTTTACTCCTAAGTACTTTTATAACTGATCACTGTAGCACATAGCTAACTACCAATCTGATATTTGTCTAGAAAATTCTTCCTGCCCATTTACTACTGTAGGAAAAACAATATGTTTTTGTGACATTTGTTTTTCGTGTAAAACCTCATGTAGATGTTCGGATATGACACGCTACTCTAATTACATTAAAGGCCACATTTATTTCTGCAACTGCAGATGCTGCCATAGGGAAAAAGGCACAGTTACGCAAATCAGCATTTAGAGCATTGTTGATAATTGTTTTATTACTCAAAACTTTTTTGAGTCTTTTACTTTCATTGCTCCTCTTAATTAAACAGAGTTCTCAATGTGATATTTCTTGCATTATGGCATGTTCTGATAACTGCAAATTAATTGAGTCATTATTTTACAAAAAGTTTACCATTCTAAAATGTTTTTTGTTGTACATACTAGTACAATATAGTTTTCATCTAAAAATAACACCACCCAAACACTTATGCTGTTTTGAATTACAACTTAGAGAATTCCCCACCCTCCCTGCACTAACCAACTGGTCCATCCTGATATGGTACCCCCGCTTGCAGTCTCCCTGCTGTTTACACTGCAGAGATTGTTACTTTTGCCATGCAGTAAGTCAGTCCACATCTTTACTTAGTTTCCATGGGAACAGGAAATTTAAGCAGTTTTTCTGTCATTTTGAAACATTATTGCTGCCGAAGTCCGACATCTATTATATGCTAACGTTGGATTTCTTGATAATATTTATTTTTTAGGCTTTTTTAGATTTGCGTGCCCTTTTTTAATTATAAGAAAGTTCAGAGATGTAGGGGCAAATTTACCTAGGGTCGAATATCGAGGGTTAATTATGCCGAATTGAAATCCTTCGACTTCGAATATCGAAGTCAAAGGATTTACCGCTATTCCTACGAGGGAACGATTGAAGGAATAATCGCTAGAACGATTCGAAGGATTTTAATCCATAGATCGAAGGATATTCCTTCGATCAGAAAATTGTTAGGAAGCCTATGGGCTAACATTGGCCTCGGTAAGTTTTAGGTGGTGAACTAGGAGGTCGAAGAATTTTTTAAAGAGACAGTACTTCGACTATCGAATAGTCGAACGATTTTTAGTTTGAATCGTTCGATTCGAAGTGGAAGATCGTAGTCGAAGGTCGAAGTAGCCCATTCGATGGTCGAAGTAGCCAAAAAAAACATTCAAAATTCGAACTATTTTTCCTCCATTCCTTCACTCGAGCAAAGTAAATGGGCCCCGTGATGTCTCTGAAAGGTTTGACCCACGATATTGCTATTATACAGAAGTAGCCCTCCTCACAATTATATCTATAGTTGTATTAGTTTACTAGATAATGTGGCTTCTTACCATCCTTTTATGCTAGCATCATAATTATTACTATTTTATAATATATATTATTATATAATATATATTATAAAAAATGTGTTAAGGGCCTCTGTGACTCACAAACAATGCAAAAGAATCAGGCTAATTTACTAAAACTAGGCAGAATTGCACCTGGGCAGTAACCCATGGCAATCAATTAATCTTTTGCAGACATTGTTCTACTTTTACTTGAAGAAAAAAGCAAATTACTGATTGCTATGGTTTATTGCCCATGTGCAGAGTTAGTAAATGAGCTCTAGCGTCTTGAATGTTCCCCGGGATGTTGGGCCCAGATCTCTAGAAGCATATGCTGCCAAATGTCCTCCATGTATTTTAGAGAATATTATTATGCAAACTAAAGGTGAATGCAGGAAATTAAGGAAAGGACGTCTCTCATAGAATCCATTTTATCCAAATAATTCTAGTTTTTAAAAATGATTTCCTTTTTCTCTGTAATAATAAAACAATACTTGAGCCAAACCAAGATATAATTACTCCTCATTGGAGGCAAAACAAACCCATTGGGTTTATTTGATGTTTACATAATTTTCAAGTAGACTCAGGGGCGTATTTATCAAGGGTCAAATTGAAAATTTGAAGTGAAAAAATTAAAATTTCAGCTATCTTTGTGTACCTAGACTAGGGAATAGTCCAAATTCAATTCAAATTTGAAATGAATTTGAAATTTGAATATTGAAATTTATCATTTACTTTCTCTTTAAAGCTTTGGCCGACCATTCGCCATCTAAAACCTGCCGAATTGCTGTTTTAGCCTATGGGGGACCTTCTAAAACCTATTTGGAATAAATTGTGGACTTTGAAAAATCACAGTTTTTTGTTTTAATATACTTTGAATCGAATTTGATCGTATTCGATCTTACTTCAATTCAAAAGATCAAATACAGCCTACCGTATTTACCCCCCCAAAAAAACGTTGATTTTTTAAAATAAATTTCGGTTGGTCTTTTTTTATTCGAATTTCACAGTTATGGGAGTTCAAAAAAACTCCCATTACTTTGAAATTCGACCCTTGATAAATCTGCCCCTTAAGGTATGGAAATTCAAATTACAGAAATATCTATTATTGGAAAACCCTAGGTCCCATGCATTCTGTATAACAGGTCTCATACCTGTATTGTCATGTTTGGTATCCCAAAACCAAAAACAAACAAGGTTCTGGTCAGGGCTCACACTTCTGACCTATAACAGGCGCCTTTCCCTTCAGGAGGAGCCTTTTGCTACTCAGATGCCACAGTGAGAGAACCAAGGATAGAGTTCTGGGCAGACTAGGGAGTGCAGTACGGAATCAGGAACCTGAAGTGTAGTTGAGGACATTTTTGCATGATTAGAATTGTTGTCAGTGTTCATTCTATTCATATAGTAATGTGACTAACGCTGGCGATGATTTGTCAGCGTGACGTCATTTCATTACTTTGCCGATTTACTAACGTGTGCAGGCGTCACTTCGCAAGCGACGGAGATAGACGCTAGCGTTGCTTTGCACTCTAATGAATTTTCTCTCTGGTGAATGGACGTAACTCCACAAATTCACTATGAGGCGGATTTTACTGAAACGTTACCTCTTTCGCCAGACTTGCCTTCACCAGCTCAGACCAGGCGAGGTGCAATGGAGTGCATAGGAATTCCTCAATTTTTAGTGGAAACATTTTCTAAGTCCCAAAAAATGCTGGCGTCTTTTTCTTTTTTCAGAGTGATAGCCTGCAAAAGTCCTTAAAATTTTTTTTTACGTAACTGGGTTCCCCCCTACATTTTCTAACATATGGAACACAAACGATACAGTTGGCTCATATGTAGGGCATTATAACAACTATATTTTCTTTATTAAAGTTCCCTGGACTTGTGTTATGTATTTGCTGCAACATAGACGTCCATGAAACATTATAATTTCCCGCCATATGCAAATTAGCCTGAGCGAAGACATCTAACAAAGTTGCACTAGGCATATTTGAACGCTAGTGCATCTTTGCTTTGATTGCCGGCTTAACACTAGTGAAAATTTGCCAGCGTCCGCGCCCTGGAGGCAACTTTTCGAATTTTCACCTGGCGAAGTGTAGTGAAATTTTCACAGGTTAGGGAATTTGCCCCTTTGAGCCTAACCATATGCTTTTGAACTGAGCCTGGTGCATTATATGTCTGTAAACATATAAGGCATAAATCTAGCACGTAAGGCTCAGCAAACAGTATTTTTATTCTATTGTTATTGCACATTTCCTGATGCTTTTATATATATATATATATATATATATATATATAGTTCACGAATAGCCAAAATGCTATTAAACAGGAGGGAATATTGTTTGCCTCCAGGGCTTACAATTGTATTTGAGCATCTGTACAGCAAAAGGCAGACTTTTTGCATTCCAGCCACTGTGTTGCTCTGTCCCCACATCCCCTGTCTCTGAGGATGCTTACAAATGTATCCTATGAGAATCTGACTCTGCAATATCCACCTGTGGACTGAGAGAAGTGAACAATGCACAGCTCATCTGATCATGCAAAATACATGAAAAAGAGCAGCTGCTTTGAAGTCAGAAACTATCTCCATTTAATCAGAAAAGGAACAACTTTTCAAAAGATATTTCCTTTTTCTCCCCCTTCTCTCTCTCTCTCGTTCTTTACCTTGAGCCTGCTGCCTCCTCCTGCGGATAACACAATGAATAAAACATGGATATCCCAATTAAATCTTGATTTAATTTCATTTCTTTGTGAGTCTGATGATCTGCAGCGCTCTTGCACAATCCAGCATCCTTTTGTTATATCAGAGGCAGGAACTGCTAGAGGCTTGGTGCCAGAGAGAGGGTGACCCTAACATGAGTATAAGAGCTAAACCCGATTAAAAGCAGAAAGAAAAAGCCTTCAAATCTAAATAGGAGGGTATTGTATATGTAATCATGTGAAGTAAGATGGACCCTAATTAAATATTGATTTAATGGGGAAAACTGACCCTATGGCAAAAAAGAAACCCATTGTAGGCAAATCCAGATCCATGTAATTTTCCCATGATTTAGCCTTCAAACATGAAACATAATCATAAAATACAATGGGGCAACAGAGAAAATATGGCACAAAAAAAAGCAAAGTAAAATATAAAAATCAAATACTTTCATTAGATAAATGAAAGTCCCAAAGATTAGACTTAGGTTAAAGAACCATAAAAAGTAAACAATGGATCCTGTTAGCGCTAATAGATTCAGCTTAATTTGCTACTGTTTTTCACCTCTGTTTTTATCTGAGATGGCAGAAAAATATACAACCTCGAGTTTGTTATTGCAGATACAAATAATATAGTAGGTCGAAAAGAACAGCCACATCGATGGAAAAATTTTATGGAAGCAAAAGACATTAACGATAAAAGGAAAAGGCCTCATTACCCCACTATGCTGACACTGAGGTCTGTAATATACAGTAAACAACATGATGCCACTTGAAAGCACTAAGAATTACAGCCTAAACAGAATAAAGCCTTAACAGAATAGTTTAGTTCCCCTGAAAAAATCAACACAAATTTATAAAAGCTGAAATATCTTTATATATAAAAGTTGCAAACGTAGAGCAGCAAGAAAATTGTACAGGGTGGATGTAAAGGTATGGAACCAGGCCCGGACTGGCAATCTGTGGGTTCTGGCAAATGCCAGAAGGGCTGCTGTATGGTTCCATAGAAAGTTACCATAGAGCGGGCTGGTATGGGGCTGTTTGGGCCTCTGCGTACTTGGAATGGCAGGGCCTATTTTGACTCCCAGTCCAGGCCTGTATGGAACTAGCTTTTATTGAGTAGTAACTGTTTATTGAGTCCTTTATTGAATAGGGACTGTTTACACATGGCTGCTGGATATTTGCCCCACTTCAAAATCAGACATGACTGGTACAATAGCCATAGATGGAGGCCAACACAGAAAAGCAAAATGGCGGAGGGCTGAAGTTGTGCACATTTGTGACAAGATTCTTTCACTTTAACATTATTGACAGAGAAGATGACTAAGGTACTGATAAATAATATGTCATGGTAAAAAAGTATTCTTCTCTGTTCAGTGGACTAGGAAAACTAAAATAATTTCAAGTGCACCTTCGTTGCGATGCAAATGTCTGTTCAGCTGTACAAGATCACAGATATTTCCCTTTCGCTTGCGAAAACAAATTAAAAAAGAACTTCAGTGCTTTGAAGATCAAGATGCCATTGAAGTTGTAAAATAAAAAATGTAGGAACATGCATCTGTGATAGCAGAGATAGATAGAAATCATACTTAAAGCACGACTAAAGCTGAAATATGAAAGTTTTCCAGTTAGTAGAACAACATTGTAGTAGTAGTATTGTATTTTCTACTTAAAAAGGATGTGGTGGGTGTATCAATAGTTGGAACAGGTCAGAAGGGTTCTAATTTATTTAGGGAGTTACTTACTAAAACCTGAATCTATTTCATAATTAAAATAAAAATAGCTTGACCAAACTCCCATGCCCGATTTTGTCTTATTTATTAATAGAATAACTCAAATAAATCAGATCGGAAAAAAACCTCAATAAAATCGAGCAAAAACCCAATTTGTATGTTTTTTCTAACTTTTTTCCTGAATCACTCGATTTTTTCAGGTTTTTGCTCAAAACCCCCAGTTTTATTGGATTATCAGGCTAAACCCAGCTCAAACCACAGTATCTTCAAATTTGGATAGGGATATCTCCCATTGACTTATACATGACCTCGACAGGTCTGAGATCTGATTTTCAGATTCAGGCTTTTTGCAGCATCGAATATAATAAATACATTTAAAAAAAAATTTCCATGAAAAATTCAAGTATATAGGCAGGTACTGTGATAGCTTTTTTTTTTTTCAAGTAGCATTTTTGGAAAAAGTTTTATTATGTGAATTCTTGAAGTATTGGAATTACAAACTGGTTAGAAAAACTTGGATATCTAGTAGCTACAGTGTAACAGATAATAAGGTCCACCCAAATCATATCAAACCTATCTCAGAAATGTGTATTACCTATCCTTAGATGAGTTAGAAATAAATGTAAGTTAAACAACTTACATCTGGCTTTTCTATGCATAAGAGTGGTCCTGGTGTTGACCCCTAAAATAGACAGTCATCAAATGAACTACTTAATAATCAGATCACCATTTCCAGCTCATTCTCTTCCAATGTTTTTATTTTTAATCCAATTTCTAATATTTTATAAAAGTCAAAAAGTCTTAATTTTTTAATTAAAAGCACTGTATTACACCAACAAAATCTATTGATTTTCTAATCACACAGCAATCAATTTAGAAAAAAAGATAGGCACATAGCACTTTTATCCCTTTTTTATCTACTAATACAATAATTAAATCTATTTAAGTAAGTGTCACTTAGCCAATTATGGGATTGTCTTTCTTGGTTTCTTTAAGACCAGAAACTCCAGTGATAGAAAGGGAACACAAAGTAGAGCAACACTTTTAACAAAGTTTTATTGTGCAGCAGAATGACCTGGGTCACAATGAACTCTTCCGATCCTATCATTCGAAATACAATTTCGATTGTATAAGAATCACATTTAACCCTAGTAGTTTTATACTTCATCGGGCACAACTAAAAACAATGTTTCCAAAACCTCTTAACAATTAATTTACACTAAACTAGTAAACAGCCAGGTGTTTGGGTTGTATGAGAAGCCCATTAAACATGGGCAGAAGGCAAAAATTGTGATAGAAGGTATATAGGAAAACAACATGCTATGTACAGAGAAACTTTTACAAAAACACCATATTTCTTTTCAGATATACAGTGTATTGCTTTGCATAAGCAAAATGAATGAGCTTTTGTCAGAGTTTGTGCTCTCATTATAATAAATAAGGTTGTGCATGAATCCCCCACTCAGTTTGCTTGGTCTGGAAAAGATAAAAAAAATTATAACTTTTAAGAATATACTGTACAGTAAAGGGATGGCGTTTCTCTGAAAATGTCTTTCAAACATTTACGTCGGTTAATAGAATTTTGCCCTACAATCAGAAATTACAGGACAAAGGGGCAGCTTGTGAGATTAGAGCTCACAACTAGTGATGGGCGAATTTGACTCCTTTTTGTTTTGCGTAGTTTGTGAAATGGCAAAAAGTCCCCATTTTCTTTTTAAAGCTACATTTTTCAAACTGTGCAACATTTTTGATTGATATACATTTGTTTGAGGACATTTTTTTCATTGTAAATTTTGGGGAAATATTTTGCTCATCCCTACTCACAACAGAAAAATTCCATTCCTGTGGAATCGCTAGATGCATATTTATAAATGGGTGTAAATTCACTATTTGATAAATACGCTTCTAAAAATCCGATAGGAATGAACAGAAAGTGGGAGAATTTTTCTGTGGTGAGGCATAATATCACATTTTAATAAATCTGCCCCAAAATGTTATATCAACACAAAGACAGTGGGGCTCATTTATCAACACTGGGCAGTGATTAGGTTTTTAAAGCCAGCTGCAAGTAGAACAATGAATGCAGCAATTTGATTGGTTGCTCTGGATTACTGCCCATGGGCAAATTTGCCCAGTGTTGATAAATGAAACCCAGTGCTTGATAGGAAATGGCAGTCTTAGTCAATGGCTTATTGCTGTTGCATGTGCAACTACTGTATATTTTTGCTTTTCATCTATCTTTACATTACATTACTCTTCTTGGGTTTGAATCGTTGGCATGTGGAGTCAAGACAAAGTTTGACGATCAACTGATTGTGACCTTGATGAGCGCTTAATAGAGCCTGCATAAAGCAACAGTGTGCTAGTGGCAGGGGCAGTACCTCCAAGGGCTATAATCCAGGAGGTAATAATACCCTTTATACCTGACCATGCCCAGTTATACCCCAACTGTTCCCCCTGCAGGAGGGTTGATAGGTTTGTAATCCTTAGATTGTAATAGCAAGTAAATATGGCTTTATATAATGCCATGTAGCAAGGTATTACTAGTGTTTTTTTATGCTTTGTATTTGTTATACTATTATTACACTGAACATTTCTGAAAAACTGTTTATTAGTGAGCTGATGCGGCTTGCTTGATGGCCACTTTGTTTGTTTGCACTCCAGTCCAAAGTTACCAGCTTTCCTCTCGGGATCACTCCAGTGACAAGTAAAGAATTGCTCTGCAGAAGGACACACTGAGAGCACTGAAGGGACACCATGAGCCTTTTATTATAATTCATATACATCGCAGTACTGTCATGTTATTGTTGTCAGCCTACAAGTAACCATTGTTAAATCTATCCTCACTGGAAACAGTCAAGGTAACTCAGCTCTGTACTGTAACTGTGCAATTGGCTACTTTCCTGCATCTAAAGTGAGTCTTGCCTAGAGGTATAAATTCACACATCTTAAATAAAAATCTCTCTCAATCTAGTGGGAATTTAAAAAGAAAGTGCTACAAATATATTACTTACATAAAGGTCAGCTGTATTATGGGTGGAATGTTGTGGGCCTGAGGGGTTAATAAGAAGTTTAGCTTTAACCATAAGTGTTCCCAGTTTTCGTAGGTAAAATTAGGTACCTCGGCTTATTCTCGGGTCAGCTTATACTCGAGTATATACAGTAGTATAAATATTGGCAGTGTCGGACTGGGACACCAGGGGCCCACCCAAAAACCTTAGACTAGGGGCCCACTCTCGGTACTAATATTCTTCATCTCCTCAATCAACCTCTGTACATACTATAATCTATTATTCCATCTATTTGGATTTTTTGCTCTCATAGAATAGGGAATAGCCATGAAATAGACCAAATGTTTTGCAGCATGAGGGCCATTGACACCTGGGCCCACCAGGAGTTTTCCTGGTATCCTGGTGGGCCAGTCCGACACTGGATATTGGTATATATTGTTTATATAGATAGATACTTGGTATCAGTATATTTAGGTATGTGCACTCGAGTTCATTTGGGGGGTTGAACTTGATAGACTTTTTTAAACCCAACTTAGTTATGTAACTATGTATGTACAGGTAATACATACAGTGAATGTTTCATTATTGTTTAGTTTCTCATATTTCTCATAAAATACACCAAAGAACATATTTGTCCCTTTACATTATGTATGCACATGTATTGACAAACAGGCAGGTTATTGCATCCTATGACAAGATAGATTGACAAAAATGCCCATCCTTATCTCTCTCTGGGCTGGATGGAGAGTGGGAATAGCATGGAGCACTAAAATGCTTACTACCCATAGCAGGATAATGTTAATAGATAATTGTATATAGTAATACCTTGTATTCATTATTGTGATATAGTCAAATAGTTATTAAGGCACCGTCCCCCATATGTAATAAAACACCATGGGGCAGTAATTATAGCAACCAATAAGACATTTGCATTTAAACAGTTGACCGGTAAATGCTTACAGCTGATTGGTTGCTATGGGTTACTGCACCTGGGCAAACTTGCCCCCCCATTCTGCAGTGACTTTGGATTAATGGGTAACTAGCTGCATAAAGAAGATGCTGGCAATATTATGCATGAATTTATCATGTACTGTACACCACTATCTTGTAATCTGTGCCAAACGGTGTCAAAATGTGCCATAGCCATCATTTGAATAGGGAAATGTGTTTCGACAGTCAACTAACCTGGCCATAGATCCGCCTGTTCTCAAAGTTTGTTGAATTTTCTTCCCTTCTGGGGAAGGTAAATGGTACTACCAGAATAACTGGAACTGCCAGAGTATTCAGGAATTACCTTATTAACTGTGAGGACCAATTCAAGTTTGCTCTTGACCTTTGGCCTATTCCCTTTCTTCAGCTCCATTGTCTTAATTATGCATATCCCTGGGGTTTGGGGCAGTGCCATGACAATACAATCAAGCCATAAACCCAACTGAGGAAGCATTGCCTGATTTGGGAAGAATTTTGCATGATTTTTAATCTATAACTAGATTTTCTAAGATCACTTCTGAATACCAGTAGCTGCCCAAAATCCTGAAGCTGCTATGGCTCACTCCCCGTTCTTGTCACTGCTCATCTTCCTTTTTTACAAGCAAACACCACCACAAAGGGGTATCTACAAGTCTGTAGGGTGGTATAAATTATTGTTTGATTCAGTCTGAACTGCAGCTTTCTCAGTTGACATGTCTGCTCCCCTCTGATTAAGAAATAACCTTCTTGTTTAAACCAGTGCTTTGAAGAATTTAAATACATGTCATAGCTGTCTCTGGTGTGCTAAAGGAATTAGTAGCTGCTTTCTAGCAAGGACTTAGTTGAACAAGTGAATTGAGAGAAAATACAATTCCGTGTATGCAGATTCCTTCATGAGCCCCCCAACTTGGATGGATTCTGTTCTCAAGCTAGCCTTGGTCACGACTATCCTGGCCTTAAGGGCAGAGTCACCTGTTTGTCAGTAACAACAGTTTTGTTTTTCTGCGCTGTGGAGCAATATCACTATGATCTCACACCGGTAATGCTAAAAATCCATAAAACTCTGGGATTCATTTGCTTGTGTCAAATAAACTTTGTCTTTCATCTAAAGTGGTCTCTGAATTTCCCTGACAGTCTTTATTAGTGGTCAAAGCTAGCTGAGCTGTTCTTTGAATCTGGGAATCTCTTGCATCAAGGTGTGCAGGATTAGAAGTTGCATCTGAGTAGAACTGATACAAAGTTTTACCTGCTTCCAGATCATCTGTGAGTATTGTTCACTCAATGTTCTGACCATCTGGATGGCCGTGATAACATTATTGAATTTGTCATTGACAAAAGTTATGAGGCTGGTCTATACATTCAAATTTGCTTTCTGTCAAAATATGTATTATACCAATGTCCAGTGGGAAGTTGGAAAATAAAAGTATTTTTAATGGTTCGGAGATGCTCAGTGAAAGAAATTACATACATATTTCTTAATTATAATTATTATAATTTTTAAGCAGAAAGTGTATTCAACATGAGCCTTATTTTTTTTAACTCATATTGAACATACCATTATATTGCCATTTAATTGGAAAGACAAGTGAAAATGAGTTGAATATTCTTTAGGCCAATAAGAATGATAGGATAAAGGTTAGTGAGAGCTTACAGATTTTATTATCTTTTGTAACTGTTCCTTTATAGATATTTGTATATATACTGCAATAAATGTCATGTTTTGTTATAAGTAAACTTTTAACTTAAGATGAGCTGATCCTATATCATTTTATGATAATAAGCAAAGTTTAGTAGCCTGAAAAAATGACCCCTCTTAGATTTAAAGCCATAACACAAAGTGTTTTTTATTCTTTCTTCTTCAGACCTTGGCAGAGAGAGGCAGAATGAATTACTTGTGATCCAAAGAAAAGTAAGAGAATTTGCATGAGAAAGTTCCACATGAATTGCAAATCACTGAATGAATCTGGGCTTAGAAGTAATATTAGTATAAAGCAACTTAGGAACAACAAAAATGTGCACTTGAGATTATATATTTTTCCCGAGCGTCACAACTGCAATAAGGATTTATATCAGGGTTGGCAGCTGAACATTGCACACTTTAGACACTGTTTGGGTATGAACTCAGTCAGTGAGGGGCAATCAGTCACAGGTAGCAGCTTGGAAAAGGATCTAGTGTCAATTGTAAGTGAAGCATATACCTCCAGGGCAGGCCCGGACTGGCAATCTGTGGGTTCTGGCAAATGCAAGAGGGGCTGCTATAAGTTCCCATAGAAAGTCAGTATTTAGTGGGCTGGTGGGGGCTGATTGGGCCTCTGTGTACCTGAAATGCCAGGGCCTATTTTAATTCTCAGTCCGGATCTGCTCCAGGGTATGACCACGATACTTTGGACATACCAGAGAAACAGGCATATAAGGCTAACCATGCCTAACATGTTCATGTTCACATAGGTAACCAGTATACTGCCACCTTCACTAGTAGTGAAGTTCCCCTCTTCTCTAGAAGTTGAGAGGAGTCAAGAGAAAATCTGTCTTCTATGAGACCTATCACTCCCACCAAAGACTTTGCATGCTTATGTAGTGCATGATAAGCTGTCCATCTAGCAAAAGTGAGTAATTTTTTAAGATTTCTGTATGTATGCTATTGCGAGCCTCACCTTGAGTATGCAGTGCACTTGCCGGTCCCAGACTTTAAGAGAGATGTGAAATTAGACTGGCAAAAGAATAAAAAGATCAAAGAACCAGAGGCCACCCCTTTAGAATTAAAGGATATGTAAATCTTTAAAAGGGAATGTAAAATTGACGAAAGTGCTATTGCAAGCACTTTTGCAATGTACAGTGCATCCATTATTTTCTTTTTTAATTCCAAGATATTAACGGATACGTGTACTGTTAACATGAATGAATGTTGTTACAGTGTTGCCTTCTGGTGACCTGCTGGTCATTTTCTGACTATGCTGACCACCAAGTAGTCAAGGAAGTTGTCAGGAGAAAAAGAGGGCTGCTCTGATGTTTGTCTGGTTATGAGAAATTTGTGAAACGTTTCTAATTTTTTTCCTAACCAGAACATCAGACCAGCCCTCTTTCTTTCTCCTGACAACTTCCTTGACTACTTGTTCGTCAGAATGGTCATAAACTGACCAGCAGGTGACACTGTTGTATCAAAATTCATTTTACATGTATTTCCTTCATATCTTGGAATTAAAAAAAATAAATAATGAATATACACTGCTAAAGTTCTTAGAATAGCACTCTCATCCATTTTACATTCACTTATTTTAAAGATTTTCTTATCCTTTAAGAGACTGAACTTTCACTAGTACCAGCAAAAATGGTTCTTCGTGTGAGGTCAGTGAGTTTGTGGAATATCCTGCTGGGATGCACTCATGGTGATTAGAAGAGGTTAACCACTATAGACTATTGTCTTTTTTCAACCCATATTAACCATGAAACGATGTATGGTGACTGGTAAATTTGGGAGGAGGAGATCTTCTCTTTAAATAATATCTCCCAGATTCCAGATCAGTAAAATCCAAGTTTTAATGCATTGATGGGGAAAATCACATGTACCATAGTACTGTACATACTGTAAGTCATCCAAAAACTCAGTGATTTCCAACTTACTTTTATAGCTAACATGCCCCTGCTCTCAGTCCAATATCCCCCCCCAGTCCAACATGTTAACCAATTATTGTCAATGTTCTTGTTTTTCTTATATTTTGTCTAATCCTTGTCCATGTTTCTTGTTTATATCAATTTATCTTCTTTGGTGTACATTGGGTTGGCTTGGTCTTTCTTAATACATTGTAGCCTATTCTAGACTAGACTAGACTATTCCAGATGTGTTAGTGGCTGATATCATCCTTTTTAGGTGTATACACCTTACACAGCTTATGAAAAACAACAGTGAATCTGTATAGTGTTAGCAATAAACAATAGTGTGTCTGAAGTATAGATAAATATTGCTAAATTATAATCCTATCATGTAGGCCTCACAAGCCAGCACAAACTACATCTTTTACAAGTCTCAGAGGTTACCCATCTGAATGGCAACCAATATAGATTCTTATGTGCGACAGACAATCCATTAATTCGTCTTTAAGTCATGTAAAGTAGTTGGTAGTACAAATCTGATGATGAATGACATAGTTGGACTTGAGTTGATCCATAGTGCTAAATGAAATGAGGAGGCCACCAATGTGGAGGGGTAAAATGCAACTAAAGTGTCAATTTTACCTGCAAAGTTGTGTCTCTGCTGTCGAAGTTTTGCTAGTGTTAATTCATCAGCGTGAACAGTTCATAGCGAACTTTTGCTAACATTGATTTCTGCCTAGCTATCTTCCTTAGTACACATACGCTTAGGTCAATTTGAATAGGATGGGTTCATGTAGCTCTTATATACGACTTTATTAGAGATGTTGGTGCAAATGCTTAAAGTGGCTACTTATAATTAAAAATGTTCAAGAAAGCAAAATAAAGGCAAAAGAGATCATCTAATGCCCTAGAACATGAGCCCACCATAAAACAAATGTGTCATGACCCTCAAATGGGAGAGGGTGTAGCTTCATCTAATCAGTTCACCAGGTTTAAGCTGGCAAAGGAAACTCTGGCTAATGAGTTAACGTTATGTAAAATTTGCAATTTAGTGAATTTGTGGAGTAGCGATCGTTCGTCTCTGGACACTTTCAATTTTATGTACAACTTTTTGTAGTAAAGGCCTCCAATACTGAATACAATATTCAAGGCAATATAACCACCCTATCTATTCTACTAAACCCATATATCATAACATTTAATTAGCTTTCTTCCCCCATTGTCTACATTGCTTGGTAACACTCTAGTCAGCTGAAACGATAATTCCTAGTTCCTTTTCTCCTGTTGTCAATGCCAGCAAATTACCATTTAGTCTGTGTTCAGATTCACTTTTTCTGTTTTCTAGATTCATTATTTTGTCTTTTGTCACGTTAAAAATGTAAGGCCTCAAATCCTTGTACATTTCTCCAATTTCCATTAATAATTTTGCATTAGCCTTGCATCTCCTGGAGTATCAACTCTGCTGTAGATCCGCAAAATGATATTACTTATCTGGAATTCCACTTGTAGCATCGCTAATGTATATATTAAATAGAAAAGGACCTGGCAAAGATCCCTGAGTCATAGCACTTTTTACCTTTATTTTCTTTAAATATACACCATTAACCATAACATTTTGTCTCTTGTCTCTATATTTATGGCATCATTGACATTGTCAGTGTGGCTACCTCCTGAAATAACACTATGCCATTCATTTATACCTTCTGTCAGGCAGTGCATGTATGCATGTGTGACCCTTTGCCACTCCTGTGCAATTCCAAGTACAGCACTGTGGATGGCAGATAGGTTAATAAAGGGCCAATTCATTTCAGTGAAACATAGAAAAATTTCTAAACACAGTAAAAGAAAAGTATGTATTAAGCTGTCTGCTGAACAGAGTGCAGCTATAAGTGGGGATTGAACGGTGCACAAACAATATATATATATAAATATATATATATATATATATATATATATATATATATATATATATATATATATATTATTTGTGCACCGTTCAATCCCCACTTAAGTATATTAAGTGTTAAATATATTAATAATGGGTTGAGTGCAGAGGACTCTTGTATTTGACTATATGTATTTTGTGGTCACAGCCTCATTGCACCCCCGCCTAATGGTTTTAAAAATTAGTGGTGAGCACAACTTTCCCTTGTTTGTTTTAGTTATACAGGAGCAGTGACCAGCTCCATGTTGTAGCTCCCACCCCTCCCAGCTATAGTCAGGTGATCCCACTGGTGTCTAATAAAAGGGCAGCCAAGTTTGGGAGTTTTACTTTGAAAGCAGCAAGTTAAGTTGCAGGTAAAACGTAGTCCCTTTGTAAAATGTATAATGAAGCAATAGAATTCTTAATGAATCAGATAAAATTGAGCAAAGGACTGGCCAGATATGGGATGACTTTGACGTAGTTGGCCAGCTTAAATATATTGCAATATATGGACAAACAATCCCTGTTTTGTTTAAAGGGTAAGGTATTTTTCAGTAGCAGTATGCACAAAATGTCTCTGTCTTAAATATATTGATAATGGGTTGAGTGCAGAGGACCTCTTGTATTTGTCTATATAAATAAATATATATATATATAGGAAAAATAGCTGCACTCACTTACTGAAGAAAAAGCCTGGGTGCACGCTGCAGAAAAGTCATATAGAATATCATGTAAAGCAAGGCACTCAGGGGTCTTAAAATATGGGAAAAAGAGATAAAGTTTATTAGTTATTCCAATGTTTCAGTCTTCCTTGAGACCTATAGAATATGATATTATATATATATATATATATATATATATATATATATATATATATATAATTGCAGACTAATTATGGACACACACAAGTAATTACAGACAAAAAGTAATTTTGGAAAGTCTAGTTACCCATAACAACAATCAACTATTTTCAAAAAGCTGACCCGCAATTGTTACCTGCTGATAGGTTGCTATGGGTTATAAGATCAGTAGCATATTTATTATATTACATTAGGTTTTGCTCTACAGTAACTTTTTTGGGAGCTGTATTATGCTTGACAATGAAGCCATCAGTACCCATTTTATCCGTAACTTTAAGATAACTTTTAGTATTTTATATAATGGCTAATTTTTTGTAATGTCTAAATTGGCCTTCGTTTTTTAAAGTTTTTGAATTATTTGCCTTCTTCTTGAGACTCTTTCCAGTTTTCAAATGGGGGGGGTCACTGACACCGTATAAAAAACACATGCTCTGTAAGATTACAAATGTATTGTTATTGCTATGTTTTATAACTCTTCTTTCTATTTAGGCCCTCTCCTATACATATTCCAGTCTCATTATTCAATTCAATGCATGGTTACTGGGTCGATTTGTGCCCTATGTTTATTTAGCTGACTAAAAAGCTAAATAAACACAAATAATAAAACATGAAAACCAATTGCAGATTGTCTCAGAATCTCACTCTCTACTTCATGCTAAAAGTAAATTTAATTGAAAGGAAAGGTTAAATCTAAGTAAGCTTTGTCATAAATGTCTTTATTAATACACTCGTAAATCTTCAAAGTCCTTTCAAAAGAAACACAGCATTTTTTCATTCTATTCTGTACACATGGGCTTCTGTATGAGACTTCTTTCTTTCAGCTTAAACCTCCAGGGCACAGGCTTGAGCATGCTCAGTTTGCTCCTCTCCTCCCTTCTTCCTCCTCCCCTCCCTGCTGTAATCTGAGCACAGAGCTATTAGACAGCAGAAAGGTATGTCGCACCATGGTAATATGGTAGCTGATATTCTAAAGATAGAGCTTCTAGAGCTGTTTACTCAGGTATGGTAAAGCATTCTACAGAATAAATATAGTGTACTAGCTTGCACTATTATGGCTAAGCTAAGTGCTTAGCTATATTCTTCATATTTAGGGTTGATCAAGTCATTAGGAAATAGAATTCATTGTATGACGGTGGTTGGTTTTATACCATTTGTATTAAAACACACATGTATTTTCTCACAAACTGGCAGTTTAAGAGTTTTCAGGATAAAATAAAACTGCATGGTTAAATGAACCTTTCTCTTTAGTCAGAGGCTAACATTATGAGGAATGGGTGTTCAATAGCTTGGTTTGAAAAGAGGCAGAAAATCCATAAACAGTTCCCAGGTAAGTCCCAAACAGCTCCTTCAGTCCTATTTTCTCCATATTTATTGCAAGAATGTCCAAACAAATGAAACAATGTAGGGATCTTCTGTCTATTCTGGTTTCTATAAAAAGGCTAAATGCTATGTATCACAATAAAAAAAAGGTGAAAGAATACTGTGAACACTCTTAAATAAATTGGGTGTACAATGAAAAAAATAATAAGCAAAAATAGATTGCAAAGTGTGTACAGCCCATTAGGGTCAGAGCGCTACTATATATCTTTGTTGACAATGTTCCGTGAACAAAACAGCTGTCGGTAAGAGTGATTTGCTCCGGGATGTATGATGACCCTTATGTGATCCAATGTGAATTGGTCTGGACTCCGTTTTACAACCTATTTTGTTGATTTATATATATTTTTTTGTATGTACATCCAGAGTTTATTTTTATCACCAGTAATAAATGATAAGCTTTAACCTTCAGGAGAGTTCTGGAGTTTCTTCTGTTTTTTATCATTGCAATATATTAGTGTTTTTACATGAAGGTTACAGCAGAGAGTTGTAAGACAGTAGAACTGTACATTCTCTCCTTTATATGAAGCTACGGAGAGGTGCCGAACTGCCTCTTTAACTCAGAATTTAATCAGATTTCATCTTGCTTCCCAATCTGGCTGAGGAACGGCTGGGAGATTTTCTGTGGCTCGCAGGGTTAATTAAGAGAGACAGGCTTATGCAAAATAGAGCCAAAGTCGCTGCCACCAAGTTGGGAACTGTAATAGATTAATTCATTTCTACGGACTTATCTTTTGGAGCTGCTAATGCACTGGAGGAAATTAATAATTTCAATTAAACTGTATATTTTACCAACTTCTGTTCTTTTACAGGTGAGAGATTGGAGATGAAATGGGGGCGAGCAATAAGAAAGGCTGGATGGCTGTTATGCCATTTGCATCTTGATAGATGCCCTTGATATGTACAGTACTGTAGAAGAAGGACTACTTATTACAAGACTGGTACAAAGATGGAAGTCTACAGAACCACAATAGTAGCAGTGAATTGAAATTGGCAGAGCTCAGTGGGTTGTCCATCTCTGTCTGTAGTGGAAAGAGCCATAAGTACATGTTTTTAATTACCATTTTGTTTTTTGGGGAGGTGGAGGGCTTCCCTATTTCTCAGACGTCACAATTCCAATAATGATAACTGAAACAGCACAAGGATATCTAGGCTGCTTGGCCTTCTACTGCTGCCTACCTTCCCAAGTCAGTTAGATCATATTGTTCTAATGGCTCCCAGGATTTTGGCCCAGTAATAAAAAACGCTAGTGTTAGCACCGCCCTCTCTGTAGCAACAAGACCTTTCTAGCTTTCAACACCACCACTGTGTTTCTTCTTGTTGAAGCCTCAGCTGGCGCAACTCTGCCTCTCACCACTTACAGTAGCAGGGCCATCCCCCTAATGGGGCTCATTTATCAACACTGGGCAAATTTGCCCATGGGTAGTTACCTATAGCAACCAATCAGTGATTAGCTTAGCCAGTGGTAAGCCAACCGCAAGTAGAACAATGAATGCAGCATTTTGATTGGTTGTCATGGATTACTGCCCATGGGCAAATTTTCCCAGTGTTGATAAATGACCCCCACTGTCTCCTAACATTAACCAGTTGTCCATCAATATTGGTGAATGGTTCTGTATATATATACAAGCCGGGGGTTGGGAGAGCGAGCATTCAAGGAGAGAGACCCCTCCCAACCCCGCCTAATGGTGTCTTTGGAAGAGATCATGCTAAATAAAATAAAAAGCAGGTATGGTCTGTCTCCACCAAAGGTAACACTTTTTCACTTAGGATAGGACTGACGCATGGGCACTGCCTTGACGGGGCGCATCAGCTTATGCATCCTTTGTACAAACTTTGTAACTTAAAGTTTCTTTTTTAAGAAAGTTACAGTTCAGTTGTGCAAGAATATTTTTTCAGGGGGTTATATATTGAGAGTGCTGGGGCTACCTTGTTTAGTGTGTGTGTGTGTGTGTGTATACATATACAGTATATACTGTATATAAAATCAAAGTTTGGAATAAAGCATTCCTGGGCCAGCACTTCCCTTAGTGAAACAAGTGTCTTTTTATTTTACACACATCACAGTGCTCCCTCTTTGGACCTTTCTCCTCACAGTACTCCAACGTTTCTCAAGGAGAAAGATCCCAAGAGGGACCGAAACGTTGGAGCACTGTGATGTGTGTAAAATAAAAAGACACTTGTGTGTATGCAGTATATATATATATATATATATATATATATATATATATATATATATATGAATGGATTGAGTGCAGAGGACTTCTTGTATTTGTCTATATGTATTTTGTGGTCACAGTCTCATTGCACCCCTGCCTAATGGTTTTACTTTCCCTTGTTTGTTTTATATATATATATATATATATATATATATATATATATATATATATATATATATATATATATATATATATATTGAATTTGTATTGTATTGTAATATACATTAATAAATAATTAATAATTAATAACAATAATAACCTCCACAGATCTGGCCTACCTCTACTGATCTTCCCCTTATATAGACTATGCAATCTCCTTCCCTGTTGAGTGACACTGAGGATAAAATGCTCTAGAACCATTTTAAGGGGATTCTTTATCTAACAAAGCCATCTAGTGACTGACCTTTGGTTGCAAGAAGTTTATGTTGTCCAAAATTGAAATTACATAATAAGGTAAATTTTTTGTACTGCTCCTATTGCATACAGGGTCTATAGCTACAACTATGAAAACAACAAGTAAACAATTTCCTATTGCTCATGGGTTAAAGGGGATCTAAACACAAACATAAAAACTTCCCATGGTGCCCCTTAGTTCTCTCTAAAACTCAGCTAAGAATGCAGCCTTACGCATTTCATGCTTTCACTAGCTCTTAGTTCTAGGCCATCTGGCTTTGTGATTGTGATATTATATTACATACAACAGGCTTGATGGCAAATGCCATTTGTTTGCAAACTTTGCGAGGAAGTCGCTGAGGTCTGAAATCAGTAAAAAAAAGGATGCAATCAAGATCTTTGGCTGTAATGTTCACAAAGATCTTTGTAAACATTTTTTGCATTTTACATTCTCCCGCTAGACTTTTTCTGCCCCAATAAGTTTCTTTACTCAGCAGAAGAATGGCTGGTGAATGCCGTGTCCTGTCTAGGAACAGGAGCATATTGTTCAACGTGATGCATCTTACTAGACAGGAGCTGGTGCTGGGCAGCGATATCAATTGCAACAATTCCTACAGCTCAGTCAAGTTTTTCCCAACTTTCCCAGGCCTTCAGCCCACTATACAGAAAAATATTCTCAATCCTTTTCCCAACCCTCGCCTTCTCTCCTCCCACCCCAGCTACATTCTCTCCCCTAAAGAAAAAACAGTGGACCATAAGAAATAATAAAATAGTATGCTTTATTGTTCTGTGATTGAATAGTATAGTTAACATTCATTGTACTTTGGTATGTTTGTAAAAGTTAAATACATTTGTAAAAAAAATATTTAAATTCACGCACGTACCCCAACCCCCACAAAAGAAATTATGATCAGGCATTGGAAGTCTTGGGAGCTCTGGTGAGTATATTCAGCCTACACAAAGTCAGCCATTAGAAACTGTACTTGGCTGCTGACCTTATGGAAGCTCTGTTTACAAAAGTGAAACAATCTATGATATACACAGTAGTTGATGTAATTTTCAATTCAAACCCTCTTTATTTGATAATAGAGGCCGCACTCCAGTTAGTGGAAGCAGTAGTGTTTTTATAAAAGAATTCCCCCTGCCTACACTAGTACAAAGTAGTGTGAATAGTGCCACAGTTTTCAATAGTTAGTAATGAGAAAACTGTTTATTATGTGCTTGTACCGGCTCGGATTTGTGGAAAGGCCACCAAGGCCAGGCGGCATGCTGCTCAACTACACCCACATTGGTTCAGAAACACTGGGGATGTGCAAGAGATACCATATCAATCCCCATTTCTCAGGTCCCAATAATAAACGTTTGCGTGAATAAAAGGGAGTGGTGACGAACAGCAGCAGGCCTAGGGGCACCCGCTATATAAATACGGCTGGCAGGTGCCCTTTAAGGGCTTTTTTACAGTATAGTAGTGCAATTTGAAATGGTTTTTATGAACAGGTTACATTATTGAAATAAGCATTGTTATATTTTTTCCATACTTTATTAATCATATTGCTTGTATTGAGTCTGAAAAACAACGAGTGTTTGGAGAAATGTGGAGGCAATAAATAGTTCTCCTCTAGCTGAGAAGGACTAAAATCTATTCATCTGTTCTGTCTGCCAAAGCCTAACAACATTGCTCACAGCTCTGTCAGTAAGCTAAAATGAACCAAAATGTACAGTGTCCAAAGAGAACACTGAGTTACTATTTCAAGACTACAATACTATGCACACCCTCTGCTTTTTGGACATTGTTCAAATTCTAATGATTTGCACATCATTTCAGAGAAACTGAAAGGTTTCAGAGCCAAGGAGAGCAGCAGTAGTTAATTCTGTTCACTCAGCACCCTGCTTGATATCAGGCCTACACAGCACCATGGAGAGCAGAAAAGGTTTAGGCTTGTTTGAGACACATTTTCTCCCAGAAAGGATTATCCTCTAACATAATGCATTGCTGAATAAATCATTTATACATTGCTTCCATTTTCCAGCTATAGAATTGACTATTATGATATGCAGTATCACATAGTGAACATACGACTTGCTTAATGTTTTTACTACATCTTATTTACAAGACTCTAATGGTGGTTGTGTTTGTTCAAGCATTGTCACATTGTTAATATATATATATATCTATGTAATATATATATTGTGAATAGGTGTTTGGGAAACATTACTGTCTTGGAGGAAAGTACCCTGAAAAGAGTGCATGATGTGGGTTGCAGAGGGATACCCAGCACAGGTAGAGTTAAAATTCGCTCTCAGCCAAGTAATAAAGTGGCAGCTGAGAGAGGAGCTACCTAGAAATGTAAAAGGGTTGTGTTAACTACCCTTGGGGCTCTCAGAACATCTCCTCGAGTGGTGGGAAGTGGGTGCTGCTGGGAGAGATAGTGTCTAGCAAAAGGGATCTTGCTGCCAGCAAGAGTATTGCAAAGGCTGGTCTAAAGGCCTAAATCCCTAAAGGGGAGTAGGAACTGGCAGAGGCTAATGAGCCTGAGTCCCACAAGGGGAAGCCAGCAGAGCTGAGTGAGAAGCCAGAATGCTCTGAAGTTCCAGAGGGTAAGAGCCTCCATAGATGGTGAGAGCTCAGAGGGGAGAACTCCAGAATGTTTTGCGTTGAAGTTGCTGAACTGTGTTTTCTGTTGCCTTTTGTTGGGAATGCCTAGTGCCTAATAAACCTGTTTTTGGTCTGAAGCCTTGGCATCCCTGTATCTGTCGCTTACCTGCCTACCAAATGCTAATTACCCCAAAAAGTGCACAGCCAATCAATTATGCAGTCAAATCTGGAACAAACATTTCCTGGACCAGCACTTCCCTTCGTGATTTCAGTGTTTTTATTTATACACACATATAGCCTCTGTTCCGGTCCACATCCTTGATAAAGGTCCCAAAGTGGACCGAAACGTTGGAGTGGCTATATGTGTGTATAAATAAAAATACTGAAATCACGAAGGGAAGTGCTGGTCCAGGAATTGTTTGTTCCAGATTTGATTACTTATTTATATATATATATATATATATATATATATATATATATATATATATATAGATATATATATATATATATATATATATATAGATATATATATATATATATATATATATATATATATATATATATATATATATATATATATATATATATATATATAAAACAAGGGAAAGTTGTGCTCACCACTAATTTTTAAAACATTAGGCAGAGGTGCAATGAGGGTGTGACCACAAAATACATATGGAAAAATACAAGATTCCTCTGCATATATATATATCTCAAATAGTAGAATAAGTCTATGGGTGTGGCTACAGTTTATTAAACTATGATGAACTATGTAAATCTGGAACTATTAGTGTTCACCAGATTTTCAATTTGGTTAAAAAAAAACAAAAAAAAAACTTATAAGCAACATATCGGCTTGTCTGTTAAAAAAATAAGATCTGTAATGAGGGGTAAAGAATCAATGAGTTGAGCAGGCAGCTTGTACTTTCAAGTTACCAGTTTTAACTATCATCAAGTTCAACCCTAAGGGGCAAATTCATCAAGGGTCGAATATCGAGGGTTAATTAACCCTCGATATTCGACTGGGGATTTTGCGCAAATACTTTGATTGATTGAACGATCGAAGGAATAATCGTTCGACCGAACGATTAAATCCTTCGAATCGAACGATTCGAAGGATTTTAATCCAACGATCGAAGGATTATCCTTCGACCAAAAAAATTTAGCCAAGCCTATGGGGACCTTCCCCATAGGCTAACATTGAGCTCGGTAGCTTTTAGGTGGCCAACTAGGGGGTCGAAGTTTTTTCTTAAAGAGACAGTACTTCGACTATCGAATGGTCGAATAGTCGAACGATTTTTAGTTTGAATCATTCGATTCGAAGTTGAAGTCGTAGTTGAAGTAGCCCATTCGATGGTCGAAGTAGCCAAAAAAACACTTCAAAATTCGAAGCATTTTTTCTTCTATTCTTTCACTCGAACTTAATGAATGGGCCCCTAAAAGTCAGAAAGCAAACTGCCCAATATACTGATTTCTATGTATGTCTGAAATACAAATTTTATGATTAAAACAAAAGACAGATAGAATCTTCAACACAAGCCCTATTCATTAAACACGTGTTGAGCAAAAGGGTATACTGCCCCTTTAAAGGGACACCATTTTTTTTCATTCAAACCTTCAAAAAAAAGAAAGTAGTTTTATAATGTGATATAATTATTTTTGTTTTTGTGCCTACTTGATTTAGTCACTGGCTATTCACTGGTAAGCATACATAAAAGCTAACCAGTCACAAGCTTAATTAGAAACGACACCGCTGCTCTGGTACTTTGGCCATGTTGTACTGTAATCTCTTGTGTGGCCCCTCCATACGGGTTCCTTTCCACTGTGTAGTGATCACAAATTCAGCCCTTTGTTAGTTCTTTCCCCAGCCTTTATTTTAGGATTGTGTTGTGGATGCATAAATGCAAGGAGAAGAATGCTTTTTACATGTACAGGCTTTGAAGACAAATCAGATAGAGAGAAACATATGCTGCACTTGTACGTGTGATATAAAATGATGTATTGCAGGGGGCTTTATTGTGCCAAAACACTGCAGTCTCCTATCAACCTTTATCTTTGGTTCAGATTCATACTGCCATTTTTACTGCTATGTTAGTGGGCACCAACAAGTTTTGAAACATAGCCAGGTCTTGTGCCCTATAAATAAAACAGATGCATTACAGACTTCTGAGAACAAACACGTATCAGATCAGCAACAGAAGAGTATGAAATTGCAGTCTTCACAAAGCTTCTTCTGATAAACATTCACAGAACCATGGCTGTGTGGATTTGTGTGTGTGTGTAATTTTATGTGAATGTTTCTGTGAGTGTGAGTTGAGTGAAAATTACTGGTCATTTTCTGTGGTTGATCATTATATCCGTCAAGACTATGTCACAGCTAATGTCATGAAGGAAAACAATATAGTTTAGGTAATCATCATGCTGTCTACTTGGACAGGGGCTATTATTCTTTATAGCATGCATCTGATTTGATTTCTGATTAGAAGGTCAGTGTGCTATATGCAATACTGTCAAATTCCAACCTTTTTAAAATGCATCTGATAGGGCTGAATGTTTAATATGTATCCACCTATTTTGTCTCTATGCACAGTTAAAAGCATGCTTGTTATGAGCATCCCTTCAGGATATATTTCCTTAAAAGTATTTACAGATAACAGGATGATGATGTTCTCTTTTTTTATAGGTTATTGCTTTTAAAGGAATTAAGGAGTCAAACCTGTAGAAAGATCGATTTAATCTGTCATTTAAAACTACTAACTATTTAAATTGTGTTTTACTTCATCACTATTAAACTGGGAATGCACACAATATTTGCTGCTGTAACAATGAATTAAATAATTTCCTACAGAAAATATTTTATGTAAACACATAAAAAAAATTAAAATTTGTCAAGTTTTAGGGGGTTATTTATTAAGGTTAGCGTTGTGTTTTACACAAAAATTTGAGTTTTCAAGGTTATACTGTATTTTTGGTAAAAAAAAATTAATTTTCGGTTAAAAAAAAAACCTCAAACTATTTGAAGATGTTACAGAGTTACATAATTACATAGTTAAATTGGGTTGAAAAAAGACAAAGTCCATCAAGTTCAACTGTTAGCCTATGTTAATAGGTTGCATGATGTTTGAGTTTTTTCCAGAGGGTTTTGCAGAAAACTTGAATCATTCCAGCAATTTAAGTTTTTTCCAGGGGAAAACTCAATTAATTCTAGAATCAAGTTTTTGCCATTAGAGTTTTTTCTTAAATATGATATAATTTGAGTTGTGAGTTCATTCGAGGTATAAAAAACTCTTACCTTTGATAAATAACCCCCTTAGCCAACTCATGTATGTAAAATAGGTTCCATTTTATTCTATGGGACAAGACACTTGGGTTATTTACTAAGCCCTGAATGCAAAAAGATTGTGATTTTTTCTTTTATAAAAGTGGGCTTTTAAAAATTCATGATTTTTTCGGAATTTATTAAATCCCGAGGCTGGAAAACTCGGAATCTGAAATCCCGGCATCTCAGACCTGTTGAGGTTGAATATAAGTCAATGGGAGAAGTCCCAATGATTTTATTGATGTGCGCTGGGTCTCGTGCCATACCCCCAAAGTTTTCGGAGGTTTCTGGAAAAAATCGGAGGTTTCGGGTGAAAAATCTGACCAAATTTTCGGGAAAATGTAATAATAAATAAGCGTTAAAAACCCGAGCGGCTTAGATCGGAGTTTGTAGCAGCCAATATTGAGATCATTTCGGATGTTGATAAATAATCCTCCTAGCCTACAAATTACAGCACATCCTTTTTAAATGAATGATTTAGCAACTGTACCACTCCATGATACAAAACTAATTATCTATTAATTCATCCAAATTACAATACATGGTAATACACAAACCAGTGATTTCTGCATAAGAGTTGTGATTCACAATGATGTCTAAGCCCAACGCAGCACACTGAGCACCACTGGTCAGCCATGAACTTTTAAAGGGACACTATTATTGGAAAACATGTTTTTATCAAAATGCATCAGATAATAGTGCTGCTCCAGCAGGCTTCTGCACAGAAATCTGTTTTTCAAAAGAGCAAATGGATTTTTTATATTTAATTTTGAAATCTGACATGGGGCTAGACTTATTGTCACTTCCCAGGTGTCCCCAGTCATGTGACTTTTGTGCTGATAAACTTCAGTCACTCTTTAATGCTGCACTGCAAGTTGGAGTGATTTCACCCCCCCCCATCAGACCATCCGCAGAACAATGGGAAGGTAACCAGATAACAGCTCCCTAGTAGCTATAAGAACAACACTCAGTAGTAAAAATCCATTTCCCACTGTAACTCCTTTAGTTACATTGAGTAGGAGAAACAATAGCCTGTCAGAAAGCAGTTCGATAGTGCAGCACTGGCTCTTTCTGACCAGGCAAAATGACCTGAGATGGCTGCCTATACACCAATATTACAACTAAAAAAAATACACTTGTTTGGTTAGGAGAGTAGCGCACCCTCAGTGGTCGATGTTAGTCTGCTTTCTCTAACCCATTGACACCCTGAGTCCCCAGTAACCAGGCACACAAGATGGCAGTGCAACTCGCACAACCTGACTTTATTAAACAGCTGCAGCTGTAAGAAATGATTGGTTAGAAAATTGGGGAACAATAACCGGACAATTATACACTTAACCTCTCCGGCTGAAACTACAATAACTATAACAATTCAGCAATAATAGACCCCAACAAGAACCCCTCAAACCTTGGTGTTCATACATACGTCCCCCAACACGTTGCCAGCTGGATATAGTGTGCCCCGTTGGGGGTTCCTCATACTGGGATGAAAAGCCTGGATGGGCTGCAAATGGCACAGCAGCCGAAACAAAGGCAAATGTAAATTTCACTGTATGTTGATGCTAAACAGTTAAACTGGCTTCTGTCTCTGGGTGTAAAGGTGATACAGAATGGCAATGAGTCCCCTAGTAAAGGTATAAAGGTGTTCCCACTGGTGTAGTTTGATGTGTGAAGCAATTCTGTCAGCTCTCCTTACACTGTATGTGTCTCCCTCCAATGGACTAGCAGAATAATATCTAGTTATATAACTAGTATAGGTAAATCTAAAAAAAATCTAAAAACAACTGGACTTGCTGAGTAATCAATGAAGACGTTTCACTACTCATCCAAGCAGCTTCTTCAGTTCAGCTGGTGTGGGAAGTTCTCGGCATATAAACTCTTCCACTAATCCAATCTCAATGGCACATTGTAACTCTTCAAAGAGGTGACATCTGAAGAAATTCACAGAGGTGTAGATTCTGTGTAGTTACTGTGATAGGATTATCCAATGTGTTGTGCAACTCCTAGAAAGAGGTGTTACTTGTGAGAGTTGCATGAATGGATGTGTGAAGTGTTCTGAAACCGCCGGGGTACAGATGTTAGAACAGCATTGTATGTAGCAGACAGGTGGTGTCGAAGGCCCCCGCCTCTGTTCAGGGATGGTTTCTCCACCTTGACATGAATAGCCTCTTTCACGCCTCGTTCAAACCAGCGGTCTTCTTTATCCAATATTTGGACTTTGCTATCTTCAAAGGAGTGTCCCTTGTCTTTTAGGTGTAGAAAGACAGCTGAGTCTTGCCCTGTAGAGTCCGCCCTCCTGTGCTGAGCCATTCGCTTGGTGAGCAGTTGTTTTGTCTCCCCAATGTATAGATCTGTGCACTCCTCTCTACACTGGACTCCGTATACCACATTGCTTTGTTTTTCTTTAGGGGTTGGATCCTTTGGCAATTTCCGACACCTTTGGCGCATGCAAAGTTGTCGCGGACCGGAAGATTGCTCCAATTGCGTCTGCGCCGATACCCCCTCTCTTCCCGATGATTACCTGAAGAGAAGAAGATGGCGTCCGTGAACTGCACAGAAACTGCACCGAGGGGTAAGTAAAGTGGTAGGGACATTGACCGGGGGTAACACCTAGGCTGGGGGGGAGCAGGGAGGGAGCTCTATGTAGGGTAGGTATGTCTTTGGATCATATGGAGGCATATGAAGGGTGGTGTGATTAAAATTACCTCTGATAATGTGAAGGAGGATTCATTGTATTTTTTATTTTGCTACCACATATGATGCTTGCACTCCATTAATTAAAAAACTGTTTTACAGCATTGATCTATCATAAAAACTGATTCTGAGTTAACAGCTTTATACAAGAGAAAGATACATTTTGGATATAAAAGGAAAAAGAACTTGAAGGTACTGTTATCGCCTACTGATCTGGTAAGCAAGTAAAACTTTAAACAGCATGGAATACAAACAATGGGATCTTTCAGGTGTGAAAACTGCATTATGCGTAATACATTGATTACGGGAGATAAATGTTACCATCCTCATAGTGGAAAGGCATATCACATTAGACACAAATTGACTTGCACTTCCCGCAATGTGGTATACATAATAAAATGTCCGTGCAGCCTTATATAAAAACAAATAGACAATTAAGGGAGAGGGTGAGTATGCACCGATCTACCATGACATGGGAAGGGACAAATACCTGCCTTTTCCCCCCCCAAACTGGCCTAGGAATAACCAACTCGCTCACCATACATTTTATTTGTTGGAGTCTTTTTGTCCACAGCTTTATTGCACAAAAGATTATTTAACAATAGATAACACATATATCAATAACAGTTATATTAACAACATTATAAACATACAAATATGAACAGTGATATACCATTAACTTTTTAATCCTCTGCAAGGCCCCTGGCAATGGACCCAATTACGGTAGGTACATGCAATCGTATAAGCCACCAGCCGCTTGTGCCTTCTAGCATGATGGGTACGCAGGACTGCATGCTACCCCCAATACAACATACCCTCCCAGAGACCACCACTCTTAGAGAGGAACACCACCAACCAAGTTCCATTTACCAACTTGGTACTTGGTAAAAAACTCCACTTAATTAAGTCTCCCCATTGCCAGGGACCCGCCGCCCGGCTGTGACAACGGGCTATTCCCTCTCATCACCTCTTGGTTAGTCAGCCCAATACTCACCATTCCACATCAACTTATCCTGTGCCCCACTAACCCAGACCACAATTGTGACAACTAGCACAAAGGGTTAATACAAGGGAGGGAGGGTGGGACTCCTTTTCTTCTTCCAAAATGGATGCCCTCCTTAGCAGTTAGTGCTACACATCCCTTTACAACTCCACCCCCCAACTACGTCACTACACCCATTGCTAATCCCCTGCCAGGCAGCTTTGTCCCGCCCCTGTCATGCACCCTTTGCCAGCATGCACTGTCCTAGGTTTCACTTTAGGGCTGCACTTGATCCCAAACAGAAGCAGAATGTGAAGCAGGACATCTCTAAACAGCCAGTAGCTAAACATTAGTCTCAAGCCAGACATCCAGCCTCATTGTTCAAATGTATGCCAATTGATTGTATATGAGACTCCCCTAGAAGTCGGAATGTGGATCGCTTTTTACGACGAAGAGAATCATTTTGGGCATTTGAATTCGATTGTGTGGCTCCATGAGGCCTTATTGGTGCTTTACAGTTAAATTGTTTCTCATAATTGGTAATTGGTTATTGGGCATGTACTTGTGGCTAGCAGGATTAACCCTATGTGAGATCTTGCATTTAAAGGCTACATATCATATAATGAGTAACTGATGTTGTATAAACGTGTTTTATACATGTACAGGATGGGTTTTCATATACCTTTATTGTGTATCATAGCTAGCTCTAGAATAGGGGGCCCCCCTATCCTCGTTTGATCAGCATACAGTATATTATAAAACATTGCACATATATATATTAGGGATGCACCGAATCCAGGATTCAGATTCGGCCGAATCCTTCTGCCTGGCCGAACCGAATCCGAATCCTAATTTGCATATGCAAATTAGAGGCGGGGAGGGAAATCGCGTGACTTTCTGTCACAAAACAAGGAAGTAAACTATGTTATCCCCTTCCCACCCCTAATTTGCATATGCAAATTAGGATTCGGATTCGGTTCTGTATTCGGCCGAATCTTTCGTAAAGGATTCGGGGTTCAGCCGAATCTAAAATTGTGGATTCGGTGCATCCCTAATATATATATATATATATATATATATATATATATATATATATATATATATATATATATATATATATATATATATATATATGCAGTTATGGCATCCGTTACCTGGAAACCGGTTATCCAGAAAGCTCCATATTACAGGAAGGTCCTATCCCATAGACTCCATTTTAATCAAATCATTTACATTTTTACGAATGATTTCCTTTTTCACTGTAATATAAAACAGTACCTTGTACTTGATCCAAGCTAAGATATAATTAATCCTTATTGAAAGCAAAATCAACCTATTGGGTTTATTTAATGTTTATATGATTTTCTAGTAGACTTGAGGTATAGAAATCCACATTATGTAAAACCCCAGGTCACGAGCATTCTGGAACAGATCGAATACCATGACATTTAAATGGCAGAATACATTTTATTTTTGTCGATGCTACATGTTTACATATAGTTTAGGCATGCAGGATGCAGTTTTACATCAGGGTGATGTTTGTATTGCCTGATTAGCGGCTGTCTATTATGTATTAGTAACGCATTGCTAATATCGGGAACAATGGTAGTGGTTATATTCCTGCTATTTTTGGGTGAATATTTGGGACAAATTATAATGCAGGAGAGCTGAGAGGCTGATTAAAAAACCTATAGTATTTCCCTGGGGAATTACTGTACAGTTTGTCTGCAGCAGCAGTATATATTAAGAATCTCTTCTACTTCTGTATGTAATTTATACACTATTTTTGTCATTAGTGTAGAAGAAGTTTTTAACTTTAGTCAATATTTTTCCTTTAATATGTTCAAATTAATGCTAAACTCGTTCCAAATCCAAACCAATCCACGAATGGTTACAGTTTTCATAAACTATGAGAAATCATAATTCTCTATTTCTGAATGTAGAAATAATATTTGGAATATGTTACAAATGCAGATCTGGAAATATGGCATGGTGGGAAAATAGAGTTTCCAGTACAAAATGTTTTCTAGATGTATTGAGTATGGTTGCTTAATACAAATGGTTTATAAAAATGATTGGCAGGAATCTATTACAATGCTGAGGTTTATGAGTAGTATTTTTGTAACATTGTATCGCTCTGAAACTGGTCCGTGGTGCAAAAAAAGGTTGGGAACCGCTATCCTAGATTACTGGCTGACATGCTTCGCTTTTTTATTTCTCTGAATAAAATCTTGTGTATGTTTGTCTCAGGATGAATCACATTGGATAAAGAAACGTTGGGGTTTACATCATTGTATATAATATTTATTTTTCTTATATAAAAACGTTTACAACATTCCAAATGGTCCTATTTTGAGCTTGTTTTCCTAATGGTGTTTATTGACTTATTTGTATTGAACCAACAGTTTGTCACATTTCCAACAGAGAACTCTACAAATTCTATACAAGTGAAAAGAGCTGTGAAGTTCACATCTGATGAACTGTATGTTCAAACATAAATATGCCTCTAGTGTCTAACAGTAAGCTCCGAATGTATTTCAGCAAACATTTGTCCCTTTAATCTTAGAATTTAGGTGAACCACTTCCATACAGCTGCTATTGCACTTTCTTGCTTTACTTGCTGTCAAATGTCCAGATATTATCATTCTTCCTGGCTGGTGCTTGACATTCTGAACCCATAGCTTCATCCTCCTGGCTCAGTGATCGTTATTAATTTTGCTTTTGTACCAAAGTGAAAAGATGCCTGCATTCAAACTGATACAATAACACCTTCAAAGAATATTCTTATTCCAAGAAAATCTGATGTGTTTGTGAATGAAATTTCAATATCAGTAGTTCAAAATACTGAACTTTTTAGGATATTAGGATATTCTCTATCTATCTATCTATCTATCTATCTATCTATCTATCTATCTATCTATCTATCTATCTATCTATCTAGATCTAGATAGATAGATAGATAGATAGATAGATAGATAGATAGATAGATAGATTTTATTTAATGTTTACGTGATGTTTATGATCCAAATTATGGAAAGATCCGTTATCCGGAAAACCCCAGGTCCCAAACATTCTGGATAACAGATCCCATACCTGTATATATAAAATATATAAAACAAGGGAAAGTTGTGCTCACTCACCACTAATTTTTAAAAACAGTAAGCGGGGGTGCAATGAGGCTGTGACCACAAAATTCATACAGACAAATACAAGAGGTCCTCTGCACTCAACCCATTATCAATATTTTAAGCACATTGAGAAATGTTGTGCCTTGAGCTAGTAAAAATGCTTTACCCTTTAAACAAAACAGGGATTGTTTTTCCATATATTGCAATAAATTTAAGCTGGCCAACTACGTCAAAGTTATATATACAGTATATATATATATATATATATATATATATATATATATATATATATATATATATATATATATATATATATATATATATATATATTACAAAAGTGCACATTAAGGGGCATATTTATTATGCTGTGTAAAACGAAATTCACTGAAGAAATGGTGTAAAAAAGCTGTTTAAAATATCACATGGTGTATGTAGACATTGCTTCCAATGGAAGAAACTTTAAGAAAAAAACGCATACATTTCATGCTGTTTTTTTACACGGCACTGCCTGGCGGTGTGTGGTGTATTATCTCGCTGTTTTTTACACAGCATAGTAAATATGCCTCCATGGGGCAAATTCACTAACCGGTGAAAATTCGCCAGCGCTGGCTTTGTGCACATCGCAACACTTCGCCAGGCGAAAATTAGTCTGGACAACGCTAATTCACGAAGATCCGAAGTTGCGCACAGGGTACCGAACGTTGGCGAAATTACTCCAGCGAAATTACGCTCAGCAGTTCGAAGTTACGCTAGCGTTGGCTAATTTGCATACAGCATGCAGTTAAAGTACAATGGCCGTATATGCTGCAGCAAATACATTACACTACACAAGGCCAGGGAACCTTAATAAAATTATATAAAGTTGTTATAATGCCCTACACATGTTCCCACAGTATAGTTTATGTGCCATATGTTAGCAAATGTAGGGGGGAAGGAGGGTACCCCCCCAAAAAAAATGTACAATCTTTTTCAGTCTATCACCCTTTAAATAGGAAAAAAAACGCCAAAATGTTCAACTTTTTTTTGAGGAACTCCTATCTACTCTATTGCACTTCACCTGGTCTGAGGTGGCAAAGGCAAGTCTGGCGATAGAGGTAACGGTCAGTAAAATCAAAAACTTAGTGAATTTGCGTAGTAACACTCTTTTGCCAGACTGAAAATTCGTCTGGCGTTAGAGTGCGAAGTTGCACCAGAGTAATTACGCCAGTGACCATTAGTAAAGCGGCGAAGTGCCAAAATGACGTCACATTGGTGAATTTTCACCAGCGCTTGCCACTTCACCCTTTAGTAAATTTCCCCCTAGAGTGATTTATAAAAAAGTATAGCTATCCATTTTACTAGGGCCTAAGCACCTAGGTTCCACTACCCATTCCCTTCCTGCCTGCCTGGTAAGGGCTAAAGCAATGGACCAAGACCTTAAGGTTACCTAGACCTTTATACTATAGCACAGTGCCCTCTACAGTACATTGTAAGAACAACAGGGGCTTACATAAGCAGAGCATGGACACAGGTCTCCATTTGGACCCATTTAGGGGTCTAAAACCTTTAGGGTAGGGCCACACGGCGCGATTTCGCCGCGATTCTGCGCTGGGCGAGTTGCGAGTTGCGAGTCGCTGCGGTTTTTAAGCCGAAATAGCTTTGTTAACTTTGGCGCTGGCGTCAATGCAAATCGCGGCGAAATCGCTGCGCTAATTCACACGCGGCGATTCGTTTTCTATTGTCGCCCGGAAACGCCCAGCGAGGCAACTTCGGGCGACAATAGAAAACGAATCGCCGGCGAAATCGCTGCGCTAATTCACACGCGGCGATTCGTTTTCTATTGTCGCCCGGAAACGCCCAGCGAGGCAACTTCGGGCGACAATAGAAAACGAATCGCCGCGTGTGAATTAGCGCAGCGATTTCGCCGCGATTTGCATTGACGCCAGCGCCAAAGTTAACAAAGCTATTTCGGCTTAAAAACCGCAGCGACTCGCAACTCGCAACTCGCCCAGCGCAGAATCGCGGCAAAATCGCGCCGTGTGGCCCTAGCCTAAGGATGTGCCTGCCAATATTATGTGAGGGTGTCTAAATGATCACACAGTAAAGATACGTGTCTCTGAAGATGCCCCAGTAGTTCTCCATCTTCTTTTCTGCTGATTCACTGAATATAAATGTCACAATATAAGGATGATTAGTAATTAATACAGATAATTACTACATGGCAAAACAGAAAACAGTGCAACAGCATCAGAATTTAATAATCAGCCCTATACCATCAGCTTATATTACAGATAAACCTCATTTTCTGCTTTATAATTTGTGATGACCTCTAAGCTTAGCTTCTCAATAGCTGCTCAGAGCCCACTGAGCAGCTGTTGATCTTTCCAAGATGATGACCACAAGTTTGAAGTCCTGGATCATTGCTGCTATTGAGAAGCTGAAACTTCAGGCTGGTGCAACAAGTTCAGTATATAAAATATGGCATTTTTAACCACATTCATTTTTAGGGTTAGTTCTCCTTTAAAGAATTGGCAAACAAAAAATGTGAAGGCAAAAAAAGAAAGGTTTATTACTCAACGTTTCGCTCTCACACAGAGACCTTTATCTGGAGTAAAATAAAACAGAGCACTCGCTCCTCCCACATCACCCTCCAGTGGAGTTTTGACGTCAAAACATGTTGCTAGGCAGCCAGAGGTTCACTCTCATATGCCTACATATAAACTGACTATAGCATCTGAAGTCACCTGAAAGAATACAGGATAGTTTGTTAGTGTCGAAAAAGACCAGCTTAGAACATTAATTCAATGCAGCAGCAACATAAAAACATGGAATAAAGAAAGAAAAACAGTATACTGACTAAGGCATAGAGTCAAAAGGGAACCATATACTGACTGTGTTTGTTTCAATAGTGCCCCTCAGGTAGAAAAATTGGCACCGATAGGTCCAAACACTGTAACCGTAAGGTTAATCCTGTATTGGTAGGTGTGCATGTGGACCCAGCATCTGTAATGTGCCCACACCACGTGCTGTTGTTAGGCAATGTATACATATCCATCTCTCACTCTGCTGGTGGGCTGCACAGCCAGCCATGTGGACATAGAAGCAAGCCTGCTCCCAGTCTTTATTTATTTATATATACACATATATATAGGTACTGAAATGATTATCCAGATAAATGGGATCTTTCCCTTATTTGGATTACTAGAATTTACGTCTGCTAAAAATAATTGTAACATTAAAGAAACCAAAAGGTTTGTTTTGCCACTATGAATTTATACAGTTAGGATCAAGTACAAGGTACTGTTTTATAATTAGAGACAAAGGAAATAATAATTTTTAGAAAATTAGAATTATTGTCTTATAATTTATGGCAGAAGGCCTTTCCCTGAATTTGGACCTTTCTGGATAACTGATATCTGGATAAGGATTACATATGTGTACTGTATATATATATATATATATATATATATATATATATATATATATATATATATATATATATATATATATATATATATGACTCAAAGGGGAAACTGGAGGCTAAACTGACAAAAGTTAAAGGAACAGTAACATCAAAAATGAAAGTGTTTTAAAGTGATACAAATATAATGCAGTGTTGCTCTGCACTAGTAAAATTGCTGTTGAAACACTACTTTTGTTTATATAAATAAGCTGCTGTGTAGCAATGGGGGAAGCCATTCAAAGGAGAAAAGGCTCAGGTTACACAGCAGATATCAGATAAACTCTGTAGTACATAATGGTGTTATCTGTTATCCACTATTTAACCTGTGCCATATAGCCTTTTTTCAATTTCCGCATTGTTTCTCCTTTAAACTGTGCAAGTTTAGCACCTAGTTTACCTTTTGAGTCATATAGAGTGCCTGGGTTTCATTTGTTTAATATATGACATTAGCCACACCTATTAGCAATCCTATGTATCTGGATTATGGGATGAGCAACATTTTTACACTTTGTGAAAATAACCACTGTCCCTGAGTGCTTGAAATAAATAATTGTACTCTCTCAAATTAATTTTGATTGAGGGTCACAACACACTTACTCAATGGCAAACCTCTTTATTTCCTAGAAGTGTAAGTGTCAGTTCATAGGATTTAATATGTTGTTGGCAGTAAGAAAGGTCACAGTGTTATTCTGCTGTGGTGTGACACAAGTATGCTTGTCACCTTTTGCTAAAGGTACTGTTATATCCCCCAGATCAGAAAGAAAATTCGGTGATTAGGGCAAGTGGCTGTGGGGTAGTCCGGGAGCTGGGAGAAGGAACCAGAGGAATGCCAGTGGCGGATTTGAGATACTTGAAATAGCGGCTGGGTGACAACCCTAATAGTAAATCACTTTATAAGAAAGATTGGTGTTATGGTGGGGTCATTATTGAGTGAAGAAACGCTACAAAGAGCAAACATAAGCAAGTGGAGGAACTGGGGTCAATGTACATTTGTCCTGCTTTCAATAGGACATTTTGGTCAAACTCTTGATGAAGGTCAAGATATATGTCCAGAGCTGAGATGTATTGTTTTTCTCTGCAAATACTGGGTAGCTAATGAGCCTACAGTTCATGTTTACAAAGTCTCCTCTAGACACAAGATTATACCAGTGGCAGGTTGTATATATGGTACATTCTAAATCAGCATTAATGCAACTCTTTCCAACCCAGGACTGAGCTTGTACGTTTTGCCTTCCCCAACAGTAAATATTCCCCCTAATTTTAGATTTCTAGAGTCACATTGAGATAATGAATTTCCCATAGGAAGAAGGCCTTGAGTTGTGCAGCCAGTCAGAATCTACTGCAGAACAAACCAGACACGTTAATATATTTCACGTTTAATGCTGGACTCCAAAAATTAATTAACAGCCTGATGACTTACAAACATTTTAGTGACCCCTGAGAGCACAGAGCCTGGTGATTAGAGCCATAGGTAATTACTTTAGTATCTCCCGAGTGTTAGGGAGAGGGACTGCTGCATCTCACAGCTTTATACACCCACTTAGGCTTTTTTGCTGCTAGGTCTGACAGCTTGTTGTTTAAAAGATGAAATACAGATCTGCTCACGATCTTTCTGCAGTCCCTGGAGGTTCCGAATGTGCCAGAGAGAGGCAAGGATTCATAAAGGGCTGGTCGTGGGAGAATTCTAACGATGAAGATTAGTATGGATTCAGCATTTGCTGGGACAGTAAGGAGTAGTGTGTAAGCTGTATTAGAAATGACAGTGAAGCACAGTGTAAATTTTGGATTTGTAGAGATAGAGTCATTTTCTTTTGCCTGTGTCAAAGGTTTTATTTCTGTATTCCCCCTTAGACTATAATAGGATTTCTTAGATAAAATCCAGTGATAACTTTTTTTTTACAGATGATAGAATATTGCTCATAGTGTGGAACATGGATTAGCCAGGACAGTGTTGGTAACAGATAGGGCAACAGGGAGAAGTGTGGATGTTGAATTAGCAGGGATAGGAATGCCTTTTGTGCAAGATGGATTCACTTACTGGCTAAAACACAATCGTATCGAAGATGGATTACCCTGGACTAACAGCAGTGTCGCTCCTAGAATAGATGAAGCAGTGGAGAGCTGTGTCAACACGGGAACATGCAAGACTCTGAGAAGCAGTGTGCAGTTTTATAAGCCTGAACAGTTAGTACAGCAGATGATGAATTAAATAGACTCGAAGATCAGGGGGGAAAAAGTGTTTATTCATAAATCAGTAAAACAGTAGCAAAATCAATAATAATGTGAGTATATGTTTATGAGAAAATATGTTATTTAAAAAACATTTAAGTGCCAGCAGTAATAAGACAAGATTGAAATGCCTTATGCATGGAGACATAAGGTACATTTTGGAGTTAATTTTTAAATTAGTGAACATTGTTTATTGTTTACTGTCAATCATCCAAGTGTATATTATATAGATAGATAGATAGATAGATAGATAGATAGATATATGTGTGCATCTTTCTTTTTAAACAATTGATGTTACAGTGTGCTAAAGTGTAACCAAAGTGGTCATGAATTTTCATCCTTCAGATACCCTGCTCTTATCTCCCGCAAAACTATTTGCCAATTCATTATTCCCTGAGGGGGGGTTACCCCCCAACTCTGACAGTTGAAAGGGTCAGATTAAAAAGTATACCCTAGTAAAATACATTATACCACTCTTGGAAAGGTATTCTATTTAAGTCACCCACCACTGATATTTGCCAGTAAAATGAATGCAAACATCTGAGAACCGAGTGTGATTGCCATGAGCATCACATATTCCTCTGTATACACATATACAGGGATTATTTTTATTAACATAAACTGAAAATAAGAATGACTAGTATAAAAGGGCCACTACAGACCGCATATACATATTTTCAAAATAGTAGAAAGGATTCTTCACTCCTATCATTTATTCATTTGGCTGATACATCAGATATCTTTAAGAAGGGGTTGGGTGGCTTTTTAGCAAGTAAGGGAATACAGGGTTATGGGAGATAGCTCATAGTCCAAATTAGTCCAGGGAGAGGCTTCAGAAAGGTTTTTTTTGCCTTCCTCTGGATCAACTAGCAGTTCGGAAGGTTATATATCTAGAAATAAAAGGTTGAACTTGATGGAAGTGTGTCTTTTTTTCAACCTAACTTTCTATGTTACTAAGAAATATGGGCCTGAATTAGACAGGACAACTAAATATCTGGATTAGGATAAAGAATTAGTCAAGGAGATGGAACAAGGACCTGTGTTTATTGGGACTGTGAAATTGATTCTACCTTCTTTAATTTCTACAATGCTTATGAGTTCATGTAATAAAAAAGGGCAGAATCTGCACAAAATCTTGTAGTTCACATATATTTCCTTTCATACAGGTGACCAGTAAAGGCTACTGGCTGGTTGATTACTTTGGTTACTAGAACTAAAGCAAATGTTGTGACTTTTATTACATTACTCACAGGGGAATTTGGATCAACTAGAATGAATAAATGCAGACTGATGGCTGGATTTTTTTTTACATTTAAATGACCTGTTTTAGCTTTGATGAAAATTATTAGTGAAGAGCAATGGACTGCTGGGTTAGTAATACAGATAAGTATGGATTAGCTGAGGTTTTGATGACCTGTTCACTGCTGTATTAGTAGAGACAGTACAAAATGTGGGTGTTGGATAAACAAGAATGATAAAGAACAGTCTTGACACTGGATCCGTTGAGACAGTGCCAAAATATGCAAAAGATGATTTAGATGGGCCTGCAAGGCCATGTAGACGGTGGATTAGCTAGGAAGGTGACGTGCAGTGTGGATGCTGGATTAGTTGGGACATGACATGTTGATCTTTTGTTATGAACTGATTCCAATATAGTTTCTGTTTAATAAAGTCAGAATGTGTGAAATTGCCCATCACACCTGACTGCTTCCCCCGCTCTGCCTTGTAGGACACGAAACCTCTTTCCAGCTGCTTAGGAAACATTTTACTTGTATTACGTTAATTCCTCTCGCAATCTCAGAGACCTAAATGATATTCTAACTTTTAAAGGTTTAGCTATCCGGCAGATTTTTACAACTCGCTCTAGTTTACAAAACTCAAATACAATTAATTTAGTATTTAGGGTTAATGCAATAAATGGTAGTAAGCTGATTAAATTTATGTGAGTATTTACTATGATGATGAATGGTATTACATAGGACTATGCCTGATCTTAGCAGTGCACTCGGAACTATCACTTTTAGGCATTCAATTTCAGCTATTTAAAATCTGTTCTGGTTTTGTACTTGTTTCATGTCTTAGAGAGATATGTTACAGTGTCATTTATCATGTGAAAAGATAATAATCCAAAATATGCTGTAAAAAACACTCCCACTAGTGAATTTCTTCCCGTTTCCTCTTGTAATAAAAATGTGCGAAACCACAGGAAAATCAGGGAAACTGTGAAAATTTGTGAAGTGCAATGAAGTAAATGGGTGGGTTTTTTGCAGCAACTTGTTGCACCCAAAATACATAGGAACCTGTTGTTATTTTTTCATGGTGACTTTTCACCTATTGAATTTTTTCCACTGCAACTTTTTCTGTGCAGAACATATTGGAATGTATGGATGTTTTTCTGCAATTTACTACATTGGGTTCCATGGGCATTTTGATGGTGAAAAAATATTTGGCAATAGTTAAATGTAGAATTTGGGTTTGAATCCATACCTGCTGAAAATTTTCACTCATCATTATTAGTGATGGGTGAATAAATTTGCCAGGTGCAAATTTGTGGAGAATTTCCACGTTTTACAGCTAGCAAATAAATTAGAGAAAATTCGAAGTCTCAAAAAAATTTGGCGCGAGTCAGAATAGTCTTGCACATAAAAATTGGCACGCATCAAAATTATTCGGAACGCCGATTGACTCTAATGCATTTGGACAAAATAGGTGCGTGTATATAAATTGTCACGGGTGTCAAAATGTATGTGTGTCAAAATAAATTTGACGTACATTAACTTCATTGTGTTTCACCGTTGATTTGCAATTTATTTGGCTAAAAGAAGTAAGACAAATGATCACTAATCATTATCTCCTGAATAGAATTTGTAAGGCAGGGTAATAAAATCCCTTGCAGCAAGTGTTAGAGCACAGATGGGTGCAAAACCACACCCCTTAGTGCTCAATTACAGAGGACTTTTTGACAGCAGGGATCATGCACATTGGTCTGAATCCAGTGCAAGGTGCAGCTCTCTACAGGCAGGAAATTTAGGGCCCCACTTCCTGTTTCCCTAACTTGTGGCATGTCTATTAGTGCCCTAAATTTGCTGTGTATTTACTTGAAATCCCTGAAATATTGATTTCCTCCCAAAAAGCCTGGCAAAGTGCCAACAATTTTCTCTATAGTCCCAAAGGAGCTAATAATCAGTTTCTTTTTTAAATTTTTTACTGAAGTTCAGCTGTACTTCCATTGACTTAAATGTGCCGCCAGCTCAGAGCCAAGAAAATTGCTTTTCATTGTATTAGCTCTAAATGTTAAAATAGGGCATATTCAAACTTTATAAATATGCAGGGCCTATTATAGACTTGTACATAGATTTTGTTCACAGGAAAAGTTGATTTTGTTTTCAAGAAATATTAAGCCATATGCTAATACTTACAAGTTGCAGATAAGTTCATGTTTGTAAAACACTGGTCTATTTTTTTTTATTTTGTTTTTATTTCTTTTTAATATCTACCCTGTTCTTTCTGTCTTAAAATGATTAGCTCATTTAACTACCTAATAATAGATATGGCTCAATATAATCTTTGGAAAAATACTGCATACAAGCTTTTATTGATTACAAATAGTGCAAGCATCATCAGCGCAATGCAGTAAGAATAATATACATCTCCCCACACGTATCGTAAATGATGAACACATTTTTTCGTTTGCATGAATAATATTTCAGAGTTAATATAATTTGCGAACACCTTGCAACTCAACAGACAGTGGACAAAAGTTTGCTTCACTCATGGTGCTGAGAGCCTAAGGCAAAGGAAACCTCTGTAAGTAAGAATGGAGAAACCTAGAATAGGACCTCAGTGGAAGTTCTGTAATAGAGCACCTGTGGATCAAGTATCAGGACTAGCTCCTATACGTAGCTAGTAGATTTAATTTAATTAATTATAATAATTGAGGAGAGTATAAGAGCTCATACTGTACCCCAGACATAAATCACCATAGTTATTAAAGGTTGAGTTGTGTTTTTCCAAAAAAAGAGTTTTTCAAGGGTAGTTTCACTAAAAACCTCAAATTTTTCAAGATTTGTTATGCCCCAAAGCTGCTAAAAGCCTGAATCTGAAAATTCTCCAGTTAAAACCTATCGAGGTCATGTGGAAGTCAATGGCAGAGGTTCTGAACCATTTGAAGTTGTTTTTGCCTTCATAATTTTACTGTGGTTTGAGCTCAATTGATTCAAGGTATTCAATTTTGTTTAGCCTATAACTCAAATAATTTGAGGTATTCAAGTTTTTTCCCCCCAATTTTCTCCCCAAAATTGACCTTTGATCAATGACCCCCTAAATATGTACACAATGGCTTAAAAATACAAAAAAAAAACAACTGGAATATGGTACATCAGCTTATACCACTGATAAAAGTACCCAAAAATGTTTGGTTATTCTTGCTCCAATAAATGGCACTGGGGGAACTTTATATCAAGGACTGTAACCTTTGCTCTATTATTATATTGTTCAGTTACATTGGGGCTCATTTATAAAGACTGGGCAAATTTGCACCTGGGCAGTAACCCATGGCAACCAATCAGATAATTGCTTTCAGTGCTGAACCTGCAGCTGGCTGAAAGAAGCTAATCACTGATTGGTTGCTATGGGTTACTGCCCAGGTGCAAATTTGCCCAGTCTTTATAAATGAGCCCCAGTGAGTCATGTGTGAAGAAGCAGCACCAACTGAAACCAAAATGTCCACTCAACCTGAGACTGCAAGTGTATTGAATCTGGCTTCTTCTTAAATGAACAGCATCTTCGAGGTTGCCATGTGTGAAAAGGACGGAGCACATTTACTGTCCATGGTTAAACATATTTAATGTAACTGTTATATAAATACGATAGGAGAGTCACAGAGTGACAATGAACAATGTTGTGGGTTTCATTGCCTCTACCCAATCAAACACTAAAATTCTCCATATCAAAATACCAGGGAAGAAACAAATTGGAATCATTAGTGGCAATTGCTTGCTTAATTTTATTTGTAATATTTTAATACTTCTGCTGATTGTATCAGACTTCTTGGTATACACACACCAGGAACACATAGAATCAAATAAAAATCAAGTCAAAACATAGAATAGAATATATTTATTAATGTCTTACACTTTAATTTGCTTAAATGAACTGAGAAAAGGAGCTTAACTTTTGGCCGCTGTCATAAATTAGGTCCTTTCAGAGCAATGTTGAAAGGGACCCCCTTCAAAGAAGGCACAGTGCCTACACTACACCATAAGTACTGTGTTTTATCCTTGTAATCCTGTGGATAAGAAGGCTAAGGATGCTATGATAATCATCCATAAAATGTTTTGTCTAATGTTCATACCTCTGAAGGCACTAGAAAAGAAAATACAACAGATATGCCTCAATAAGCACGCTTATCCCCACCACCAATAATAATAATCCTACTCTTGGAGATCAAATTAACTTATCCCACAAAACTAGAATATTTAAGGCACGATAGCATCAAAAATACAAGAAGCTTTCATTAATAACACACATCTAGACATTCATCCAGTTACAGTATAGGAATGCATGTATTATGAGGATTTTAAAATAAGCCTGGGATTTATAATGATGAAAGATAACCAAAATACTATAGATCAGTTATACATCACTGATCTACTACTCCAGTTTAGTAATGATGTATCATGATCAGTTCCATAATACAAACCTCACCTTGAAGGTGGCAGGGTCCTCACAGCGGGTACCCCTTAAAGTATCATGGGCAAAAATCATTTTGCCACCGGAAATGCTGTAACCTTAGTTGAAAAAATGTCCCTGGCATTAACCTTGCAGAGTAGCGCAACGGAGCTCTTCATCACAGAGATTTCTCGCGCATTCGCAGTTGGGGCCATTCTGGCATTCGTGCCTACTACAAATGCTCCAGAAAGCTCAGATGATTTTAAAGGAAAAGAAGAGGATCCGAAGATAAAGAAGACATCCACTGTGCTACTCTGCATGAATATGCAGTTTTCCTTTAAGTCTACTAGAAAATCATCAACAGGCTGGGTTTCCCCCAATAAGGATTAATTAAATCCTAGTTATTAAATAAAAATCAAGTTATTGGGATCGCGTGCAAGGTACTGTTTTATTATTACAGAGAAAAGGCATTATTTCGATAAAATGGAGTCTATGAGAAACAGCCTTCAGAGCTGTCAGGATAATGGTTTGCTCTTCTGAAATGGGATCCTCTACTGTACTTGATTCTAACTACAAAGCTGCATGAATCCATATTGGTGGCAATGATATTAGTAACCTTAGATACTGTAATAAATATTAGGGAAAAAACCCTTATCTGGGAAAACACCAGGTCTGATCCATTCCCGGATAATAGATCCTATACTTGTAATACATGTTGATATTCAAACACACTCACTAACATATCATCCTCTGAAATTAAGTAAATCAATTACAAGATCCATATTAGGCATTACTATCCACAGAATAAGTTATATGTTTTATTACATCTCAGACAGGTGTGGAAGATGCAATATGCATAAATATACTGTATATATTATAAATGTGTAAAACTTTATTAGAATTACACAACATTACTGTAATGACCCACAAAGTCAAAAAGTTATATGAAGACCTACTGTCTCCTGACAACAAAAAACAGATTGTGTATTGGAATAGATCATATGGAAGGGATCACAGTTCTAAAACATGTATAATAGACGGAAATACCAACACATATACAGAAGGTATGGCTAGAACTTTTAAATCTGAAACCATAAATATTAGAGGGAATTCCATAACATACTTCCAAATCATTGTTTAATCTAACTGAAGAGGACTTATCTACTAACATTCGGATTTCCATTTTTTCATGAATCCTATGTTTTCTCTAGTTTTTTTACATTTCTGTAAATACCCATAGAGATCCCATAGAACCAATGGAAGCTGTGTGTGATTTTCAGATTTCTTAAGATAGTAATCTGAAAAACAGAAATTAGAAGTTTTACAGATATTTGTATTTTTTTCTGCACTTTTTTCAGTTCGTACTTTTAGGGGCCAATTCACCAAGCTCAAGTGAAGGATTCGAAGTAAAAAAACTTTGAATTTCGAAGTGTTTTTTGGGCTACTTCGACCATCGAATGTGCTACTTCGACGTTCTACTACAACTTCGACTTCGAATCGAAGGATTCGAACTAAAAATCGTTCGACTATTCGACCATTCGATAGTCGAAGTACTGTCTCTGTAAGAAAAAACTTCCACCCCCTAGTTCGCCACCTAAAAGCTACCGAACCCAATGTTAGCCTATGGGGAAGGTCCCCATAGGCTTGGCTAAGTTTTTTTGGTCGAAGGATAATCCTTCGATCGTTGGATTAAAATCCTTCGAATCGTTCGATTCGAAGGATTTAACCGTTCGATCAAAGGATTATTCCTTCGATCGTTCGATCAAAGTTTTTGCGCAAAATCCTTCGACTTCGATATTCGAAGTCGAATGATTTTCATTCCCCAGTCGAATATCGAGGGTTAATTAACCCTCGATATTCGACCCTTGATGCATCAGCCCCTTAATGTTCAGATCTTTTAATAACTTTTATGGCATTCGTGGGTTTTGAGAATTAATCATTGTTTCAAAAAGCAATAATACCACAAAAATTCTTTAATAAATGGGCCTCCCAGGGACAGATTTATCGAAATGTGACATTAGGGCTTACCTCAGAAAAAATTTCCTGCTTTCTATTCATTCCTATCGGATTTTTAGAATTGTATTTACCAATAGGTGAAAGGTGAAGGCCTATTTACCAACAGTCTAATTTTCATGGTTTTAGTGTTTTTTGAAACCACAACTAAATTCACTGGGGCTCATTTTAAAACACTGGGCAAATATGCACCTGGGCAGTAGCCCATGGCAACCAATCAAAGGTTTGCTTTCACTGCTCAACCTGCAGGTGGCTGAAAAAAATCACTGATTGGTTGCTATGGGTTACTGCCCAGGTGCAAATTTGCCCAGTGTTTATAAATGAGCCCCACTTTCTCTAAAACCACAAATTAAATTTATTAAAAAATCCAAACTGAAAAAGCATAAACAAGAAAAGTCGCAACTTTTTCAAGTTGTCACACAATAACTATGACTTTTTTGTATGGTCGCATAAAAGTCAGTGTCAAAAACGCCAAAAACTTCCAAAAGCCTGAATCAAAGAGATATCTTCCAGTTGTAAAAGGGACATCTGCCATTGACTTCAACATGTTTTCCACAGGTAAATAATAATACATCCTGAAAAAGTTGCACTTTTTTTTCCAGTGACTTTTTTGGATTTTTGGTGTCAAAAAGTCAGATCCGAAAAAGTCGTGGCTTAATAAATCAGCCCCCTAGAGTTCACCATTTGATAAATACACTTATAAAAATCCCATATGAATGAATTGAAAGTAGGTGAGTTTTTTTGTGCTGGGCTCTAATCTCACATTTTGATAAATCTGTTCCTCAATGTATGGTATATTTATAATAGCAAAAAATATTGCTAGATCTGAATGATATAACAGAATTTTGATAGACGTGGAGCCTGACAATTTGACAAAAAACCCTCTGACAAGGTTAAATCTACCTTTTGGTTTTTATTTGAATTTTAAATATTGTAAGAATGAAAAGAAGTGGCTTAAAACCAGATGTATGCATGACTGGGCTTTTCAGAAAGGTTTAGAGAGGGGATGTGGCTCCTACGGAAACCTGTGATGTCCTAAATTCTTGATTCATTAATGCATAGTTTGCCATATGCTGCTGATAACACCACATCCCGGAAAGACAGATTTCATCCTAATTAAACAATTACCTACTAATGAAGTGTCAGCACAAAATGCATCTAGTCTCCACAAACCCTGTCTAGGGGAGAATTCAGCCCAATTTAGACAGGCGGAGGGGAGCTGAATCATTTAGATTCTCGGTTATAAAACGAGAGAGGGCAGTGAGTTTGAGCAAAAAATGCTTCTTTTATTAGCAGAGCCACATAATCAGGTAATTGTGTAATTAGCTCTAAATGTAACGCTTTAATCAGCCTGTTATGCTGCAGAAAAAATGGATTATAAGAGAACACTGCATTCTGCTTGCGAAGTGACTTATGAAGCACGATTTGCAGTCGCAGGACCTCACGAGCTTCATTATGTCACGTTTGTGCAGTATGTACATCACTTCTTTAAATCTTGTCATTGTCATATGGTTGCAGTTCATCTGTGTCCACAGTTTCATTAACTCCTAGGTCACAATTCATGGATTCTGTGTCACACGCAAGTCTTGATGTGCCCTGAGTTTGCCAAAGTGGAAAAGTCATCACCTGCATGCAGAAACCTTATTTAAATCGGCTCAAACAAGTAGAGACACAGCTCCAAGACATTGATTTTGTCTGTCTCATCTCAGGGTGACCCACTGGCACAGTAATAGATGAGACGGCTCATTTACAAACCCAGGCAATGTGCAAGGTGCAGTTAGAAAACAGCAGATCAACATATTTTTAACCACAATGCAACAATTTTTCTAGAATTCCAGCAAAATGGCATTGGTGCAGAATGGTACAACAAATGCGGGGAGCACAAGGATTTGCAGTGGTGAACTGTGTGTAAATTTAGGGTGCAATATGTGACTACAATATTGGTTATCTATTATGTAATGGTGCAAGCAGGTGATTGCATTGAGTGCATATGAGATCACTGTCAGGATTCCATATTTATCAAGTTGGAAACTAACAAACCTGTGCTTAAAGGGGTGGCTCACCTTTAATTTAACTTTAAGCATGGTATAGAATGGCTCATTCTAAGCAACGTTTCACTTTTATTCTTCCTCTTTCCAACTTTCAAATAGGGGGGCCACTGACCCCATCTAAAAAACAAATGCTATGTAAAGCAATTTATATTTATTGATCTACATGATATTAAGGGGGATATTTATTATGCTGTGTAAAACAAAATTTGGCAAAAAAAGGTGTAAAATAAATGGCAAATTTATCAAGCTGCGTTTTATTTTATGCTATGCGAACACCAGATTTTCCGCCATTATTTCCGCCATTATTTTACATTGCTGTAATTCAGACCATTGTATATAATTTCCGGCAGAAGTCGCTCCAAGAAAAAGCGCAGCGCTGTGTGCCGAACTATTCCGCTGTTTTTTTACACCACATAATGAATATGCTTAATTTAATGGTGAACAACCCCTTTAACTGGAGAGAAGCAGCTTGGTTCCTCCAACTGTCAGCATGGCTCTCAAATCCCAAGGGGGCGCATACAGAGCGGTATACAGAGCGGTATACAAGTCATCTCCTTGGAGACGCAACCTGCATATTCAGTTAAACTGGAGACTGACAACTCAGCAGCTCTGAAACTGCTGAGCCAAAAGTTCTAGATTAGAAGTAAAAAAGTGTTAATCATTTTTGAATAAAAAATAACCTAGGCTGCAAAAATGCAGAGAAGACCATTCTGAACAAGTTTACTTTAATTTTCTATTGACTTACCCCTTTTTTTTATTGCAAGAGATACTGATTTTCTGCACAGCTCCTAAGTTATTTGTAAATTTTACATCTTTCCAGGTATCCAAGGGAGACAAATAAAAAAAAAATGTTGACTTCAGTTCAGAAGAGATGTGTACTTATCCAGATTTCCAAATAGCCCATTAGGGCAGCTCCTTCTCCCTGTTATTAATGTGCTAAATTGGATGTATGCTCCATTGTTAGGTGGTGTAGGTGTGAATGGGGGGTAGTGCACCTGTTGCCTACCTTGTAGTGTTGTGGAACAATGCACAGTTAAGATCACAGTACAGAGAGAGCTTCTGTATAATGTGCAGAGCAAGGAGCCAATGGAGACAGAAAACTATTTATTTTTAATATTTCAAAGAACCCAGAAACAAGTAACTCATAATCTCTCCGGCTGAATCTGTGCCAGCTCAGAAGGTGGAGGTAGAAAAGAACAGGAGGAGAAGTGAAGGGGGATGTTTGGGGTGTATCTGGCAACCAAAACAAGTTCTAAATTAGCAGGCAAACACAGAAAGAAACAACTGAGCAGAACAGAAACCATGTTCAGGTTTACAAAAGAAACTTGATTGCATAGCTCAACATTGGGGTTCCAACTGTGACTGAACCGAAAACTGCACATGATGTTATTCACTATGTTTGAGCTGGACAGAGTTACACATTAAATTATATATTTATTCATTCATTCAGTATATAACAAAAAAAACTCCAATACTCAAATTGTATAGAGACAGACCCTGTTTTATGTTAGGGAAAACTACTTTGGGGGTAAAAGCACAGGTAATGGTTAAAATTAAAAAAAAAAACAATGTGCAGCTACTCTTTTCAGTATATACTTAGGGCATGTCTAATCTGCAGCCCTCTAGCTTTGAGCAGTGAATCCTAGCAAACAGCTAGAGGGCTTCAGGAATGAAAAGTCTGATTTATGTAATTTGACCTCCTCTGCGTAGATGAGGGCCCCAGCTTTGTATCATTGCCAAGGGAACCCCTAATTTCTAATGAAACATTGCACATATTCACAGAGGTGTTGCTGGCAATTTACCCCTTGTAAACCCTCATTTAGAAGCATTAGTATTATTTCATAAAGAAAGCCTTCCATTGGCATTTAGATTAAAAACACATTTTTCCTTTCAAATTTGATTTATTGGATTTTTTATTTTTTATTAGTAATTTAAACTTAAACTTACTTTTTTTTTTGTAGTCCCAAACTACTGCTATACAGTTCTGACTACTTAGGGTAAAAGTCTTACTTCAAATGGATTCCTCCACTCCTCACTCTGGGGCAAATTCACTAAAGGACGAAGCGCCTAACGCTAACGTTAATTCGCTAGCGTATCGCATTTTCGTTAATTCGCCGATTCACTAACGGACACTGGCGTAAATTCGCTAGTGTTACTTCGCACCCTTACGCCTGGCGAATTTGCGCAATGGACGTAACTACGCAAATTCACTGACGCGCGCATTTTTCTGAACGCTACCTTTTATGCCAGACTTCCTTCGCCACCTCAGACCAGGCGAAGTCCAATAGAGTAGATAGGGATTGCTTCGAAAAAAGTAAAAAAATTTTCTATGTCCCAAAAAACGCTGGCGGTTTTTCATTTTTTATGGGTGATAGGCTGAAAAAGATCTAAAATTTTTTGGGGCTCCCCTCCTTCCCCCCTACATTTCCTAACTCATGGCACCTTAACTATACAGTGGGCACATGTGTAGGGCAAAATAAAAATTTTATTTGCTGTTTTAAAGGTTTCCCAGGCTTATGTAGTTCTGCTACATAGTCCTCCATTGTAACTTCAATTTGGCGCCGTATGCAAATTAAGCATCGTTAGCGTAACTTTGCTTTGCTTGGCAAATTAACGCTAGTGCAACTTCGCAACCTTACGCTTCTTTTTTTTTTTTTTTTTGAGTTTGATTATTGATTATTGTTTTTTGTTTTGTGATTTTTAGTGAATTTGCGTAGCGCTGGTGAAAATACGCCTGGCGAAGTGCGGCGAAACGGACGCTGGCGCAACTATGTGTCTTAGTGAATTTGCCCCTCTGCATCTGGTCTCTCTCTCTTTTTTTTTTTTTAAAGATTTTTACTGCTCCACTACACATTTTACACAGGGACTACACTTTACTAGTAATGGGCGAATTTCTCCCGTTTCGCGTCGCCGAAACAAATTGCGAATTTCCTGCAAAATTCGTGAAACAGCGAAGAAATTTGTGAAAAATCGTGAAATCAGAAAGTTCACGAAAAAATCGTGAAATTCGAAAGTTTTTCACAAAAAAAATCTTGAAATTCAAACGTTTTGAAGGAAAAATAGTGAAATTCGAATGGTTTCACTAAAAAGTGTGAAATTTGAACGTTTTCACAAAAAATCTTGAAATTTGAAGGTTTTTTTATAAAAAAAATCGTGAAATTTGAAAGTTTTCACAAAAAATTCATGAACTTTGGAAAGTTTCACGAAAAATCCCGAAAATCGGAAATTGATGCCGGCGAATTTTCCCCTGCGAATTTTCGTGGGAGATTCACAAATTTATTCACCGTCCGCAAAAATTTATTCGCCCATCACTACACTTTACCTGCAACCTGTAAAATGTATAATGATGCAGAAACATTCTTAATGGATCAGTTGAAAGTGAGTGTAGGACAAGAGCGGACTGACAATCTAACAAATGTCAGGGGGCTGCTGTAAATTACATAGACAGTCATTATTTAATGGGCTGGTGTGGGCTGTTTAGGCCTCAATGTACCTGAAATGCCAATGCCTAGTTTTGATTAATTTTCCAAACGTGTACAGCATTTCCTAGCTGTTTCATACATCTAGTTGACAATTTGTAGTAGTCAATAATGTTACATGTATTAAATCATAAAATAAAATAAACATTTAGGGGCAGATTTATCAAAGGTCGAAGTGAAAATTTGAATTAAAACTTTTTTAGTTTTGAGCTCATTTTTGTGTACTTCGACTAGGGAATAGTCCAAATTCCATTTTTAATTTGAAAAAAATTTGAAAATTCGAATATCGAAATTTATCATGTACTATCTCTTTAAAAGTTTGACTTCGACCATTCGCCATCTAAAACCTGGCGAATTGCTGTTTTAGTTTTTTTGGGAAAAAAGTTTTGATTCAAATTCGATCCAATGCACTATTACTTAGATTCAAATTTGGCTGAATTCAAACGAATACGGACTATTCACCCACAAAAAAAAAACTTCGACCCTTGATAAATCTGCCCCTTAAACATGTGTAACATAGTGAATAATTCACATAAATAAATTCAGAGTTTAACTGTTTGGTTTCACAGATTTTGTTTTGTTATTTAAGGATTTACCTTAAATAAGAAGCCAAAAGTCTAGTGTTACGGGTAACTCCTGGGGGGGGGGGGGTTGGTTTCTTGTGATCATTCCAGTCGGTATAAATGTATTTTGAATATATTGATTTGTTTCTTGCAATAGTGTATTACCCCTCAAAGTTTCTGAATCATACCATGTTGTGTTGTGAAAGATATAGGTTGTTAGGTTTCGAAATGATAAAAGGCTATAGATGTATGTTACCCAAATAGAGAAACATTTTTGGTTTGGTTGTTCTTTTTTTGTCGTAGCTTCCATCCAGACCAAGTGAAATATGTGATGTCATTTTTATTTGGTGAGTGTGATTGATGGAGCTTCTATTGAGAGTCTTTGGCGAAGTATTGCCTTATGGGACGCTGCTGTTTTTCCCATTTGTCAAGGTTTAAGTAAGATGTTTTGATACTGAACAATGCCCGATCTATGGTCGGTCGAACTGATTTATTCACTATCTGCATCCAATAGGAAGCTACTTCCAGCCAAAATGTTTGTATTTTTGGGCATCCACATAACATATATAAAAGGTCTGCTTTTGGGGCCGAGCATCTTTTTCCCATTTTAAAGCAATTGTTAGGTGTGAGACAGGAGTTGTGAAAGAGTTGTAGGGCCATTTCTTGATACCTAATGTTGGTAATAATTTAGTGATGTGTATATGGAATTTTAAAGCCAATGCCTAGTTTGAGTCTCAGTCCAGGCCTGGTGTAGGATTGGCCAGACCAGGGATGACTTTGATGAAGTTGGTCAGCTTGGATATATTGCAATATATGGACAAACAATCACTGTTTTGCTTAAAGGGGAGGACATTTTTAGTAGCAGTATGCACAAAATGTTCCCAGTTTCCTGTATATACTGATCATGCGTTTAGTGCAGAGGAATTGTCTTGTATTTGTCTACATATGTCTCAACATGTGTAAAGAAGGCAGGGTCCTTCTTTAGTTAAAATGATAGTTGTTATTATACAGCCTTATACTTTCAACTCTGTGAGATATATGCTGACCACAAACAGTAACACCATTGTATTATAGTGGATAGTCACTGAATTTTATTTATATATATCCTTGATAAAGGCTCCAATGAGGACCGAACCATTGGATACATATGTGATGTCTAAATTTTTGGAGTGCTGGTCCACATTGAATATATATATATATATATATATATATATATATATATATATATATATATATATATATATATATATATATATATATAATACACAAAAGCCATGAATATCCTGTAAATTATATCCTTATAAACGGTGAGTTCTGATGTCATCAGTTATAAACGGTGAGTTCTGATGTCATTTCTGTCACATGACTCACCGAAACTTGTGTATTATAATAAATAAAGTACACCCAGTTGTAAAATATGAGGATATTAGAAGTTACCTCGGAGTTTCCTGACCTGTATAAAAACACTCGGCCTTCGGCCTCGTGTTTTTATATGGTCATGAAACTCCTCGGTAACTTATAATATCCTTATATTTTACAAAAGGGGGTACTTTATTCACTATATCCATACCATAGCCAAATAGACGTGTGTGTAAATTAATAGCACCATTAAATGCGCTTGGCCATATGATGAATAAATGGCTCATGTAGACTATTGCATCCTGGTTCTCAGCACAGATATGCATGCATGTGTATCAATATGATTTAATCTCACTGGCAATTTCTTGCCCTACATATCCTACAGTTAAATCATACAGACTCACACAATTTACCTTTGAGTAAGGTCTCTCAACTTCTGTTTCTAGCCTTAAGAAAGTTGTTAGAGAATCTAAGGAATTGTACTTTACAGTTCAAATAATGCATTTCTCCTATCTAGACAAATTATTGGGTGGGGCTGGGCATGACCCAGCTGTCTTAGTGCGTATCGGTACTAATGACAAAATAAATGGTAGATGGAAGACCTTAAAGAGTGATTTCAGGGATCTAGGCTCTAAGATCAAGGAAAGGTCTTTCAATGTCATCTTTTCTGAAATTTTGCCCGTGCCACGTGCAAGTTTGGGAAAACAGTGGGAGTTTAGGGAGCTAAATGCGTGGCTCAAATCTTGGTGTAGGAAGGAAGGGTTTGGGTTCCTAGAGCACTGGACTGATTTTTCCTTGGGGTACAACTTATACAGTCCTGACGGTTTGCACCTCAATGGAAGGGGGTCCACGGTGCTAGGGAAAAGAATGGCTAAGAGGTTGGAGGAGTGTTTAAACTAGGCAAGGGGGGGGTGGGTGAGATAAAGAATTATGGGGAAGCTAGGGTAGACGGGGCAGTGGGGTTAGTAAGGGGTCATGGGGGAGGAGTGAGGGGGCATACAGTTTACCATCTAAGGAGGTCCCTCTGTTACAAGGAAAACAGAATAATACTAACTTAACGTATAATTCTCCACTAAGTAATGCAAATTTCAAAAGTAAAAGTAGTAACCTACGCTGTATGCTGACAAATGCACGGAGTTTGTCAGGTAAAATGGGAGACCTAGAATTAATTGCATGCTCTAAAAATTATGATATAATTGGTATCACTGAGACCTGGTGGGATGAAACATGTGACTGGATTGTGACTTTAAATGGTTACACCCTTTTTAGGAGGGGTGTGTTTGTATGTAAAGCCTGAATTAAAGCCATGCGCTAAAGAAATAACAATAGCTGGCACTGGTGAGGGTGTAGAATCCCTCTGGGTAGAGATTTTGACTGGGCAAAAGGTAACAAAAAGAATTATTATTGGTGTATGCTATAAACCACCTCGTATAAGTGTGGAGTATGAAGCCCAGCTACTCTTGCAGATACAAGCGGCTTCACAGCTGGGTCAAGTTGTTGCTATGGGTGACTTTGATTATCCAGACATGGGGTAATGGGGTTGCTAAGACAGAAAAAGCTAGTAGGTTTGTAAATATGCTGAATGGCAACTTTTTATTCCAGCTCGTTCAAGAACCTACTAGGAATAACTCTCTTTTGGACCTTGTAATAACTAATAATACTGAACTCATCTCTAACATTTGTGTGGGTGAGCATTTAGGGAATAATGATCATAACATGGTCTCCTTTGAGATTCTGTTGCAGAAGCAATTCTATAAGGGAGTAACTAAAACACTAAATTTCAGACGTGCAAACTTTTAACAGTATAAGGGCATCTCTGAAACATATTAAGTGGGAAATGCGTTTCACAGGGTTAAACACAGAACAAAAATGGGAAGTCTTTAAAATGCTGCTTAATAAATATACATGTCAGTATATTCCCCTTGTAAGCAAGGAACGTCGTTGCAAAGCAAAACCTTTTTGGTTCAGTAGAAGCGTTGGTGTTGAGGTGGGTAAGAAAAGACGTGCTTTTAAGGTTTTCAAGTTAGCTGGGACAGCCGAATCATTTATAAGGTACAAGGAGGCCAAAAATCATGCAAAGAAGCTATAAGGCAAGCTAAAATTGCTATAGAAAAGGATATTGCAGCAAGCAATAAAACAAAATCCAAAATTATTATTTAAATATGTTAATAGTAAAAAAATGAAGCAGGAAGTGGTGGGAACCTTACTATCAGAGGGGGGTCAGCTGGTTGATGAAAACAAAATAAAAGCGCAGATTCTGAACTCATATTTTTCATCTGTCTACACAAATGAGGAATCAGTAAGTGAAGGTTTTCTTCTTAATAGTCCCAATTCTAGTAATACAACTAATGATGCATGGTTCACACATGATGAAATTCAAAAGAGACTAGAACATGTTAAGATTAACAAAGGTCCAGGGCCAGATGGTATTCATCCCAGGGTACTTAGCAAGCTTAGCTCTTTACTTAATTTTTCAGGATTCATTGAGATCTGGCATAGTGCCGAGAGACTGGCGAATTGCTAATGTAGTTCCTCTATTCAAAAAAGGATCCTGTTCTCAGCCTCAAAACTATAGGCCAGTTAGTCTGACTAGACTGTCTGGTAGGAAAGCTTTTCGGAAGGTTAATAAAGGATAAGATACTGGACTTCATAGCAAATCATAATACTATGAGTTTGTGCCAGCATGGTTTTATGTGTAATAGATCTTGCCAGACTAACTTAAATTAAGGAATGTTGGCCTGGAACATAGTATTTGTACCTGGATAGAGAACTGGCTAAAAGGTAGACTACAAAGAGTGGTGGTAAATGGAACATTTTCTAATTGGACCAGTGTTGTTAGTGGAGTACCGCAGGGCTCTGTACTAGGTCCCTTGCTTTTCAACTTGTTTATTAATGACCTGGAGGTGGGCATTAAAAGTATTGTTTCTATTTTTGCAGATGATACTAAATTGTGCCGAACTATAGGTTCCATGCAGGATGCTGCCACTTTGCAGAGTGATTTGTCTAAGTTGGAAAACTGGGCAGCAAACTGGAAAAGGAGATTCAATGTTGATAAATGCAAGGTTATGCACTTTGGCAAAAATAATATAAATGCAAGTTATTCACTAAATGGCAGTGTGTTGGGAGTTTCCTTAAATGAGAAGGATCTAGGGGTTTTTGTAGATAACAAGTTGTCTAATTCTGGGCAGTGTCATTCTGTGGCTACTAAAGCAAATAAAGTTCTGTCTTGCAGAGTGTAGAGACGTGCAACTAAACTGGTTGGAGGGATGGAAGACTTAAATTATGAGGGTAGACTGTCAAGGTTGGGGTTGTTTTCTCTGGAAAAAAGGCGCTTGCGAGGGGACATAATTACACTTTACAAGTACATTAGAGGACATTATAGACAAATAGCAGGGGACCTTTTTACCCATAAAGAGGATCACCGTACCAGAGGCCACCCCTTTAGACTAGAAGATAAGAACTTTCATTTGAAGCAGCGTAGGGGGTTCTTCACAGTCAGGACAGTGAGGTTGTGGAATGCACTGCCAGGTGATGTTGTGATGGCTGATTCAGTTAATGCCTTTAAGAATGGCTTGGATAATTTTTTGGACAGACATAATATCAAAGGCTATTGTGATACTAAGCTCTATAGTTAGTATAGGTATGGGTATATAGAATTTAATTAAAAGTAGAGAGGGGTGTGTGTATGGATGCTGGGTTTTAATTTGGAAGGGTTGAACTTGATGGACTTTGTCTTTTTTCAACCCAATTTAACTATGTAAATATGTAACTATCTAATTATATCTGCAATTGACAAACTCCTGGTCAACAATATCACTAAAATGTATATTATGCAATTACCCCTACAATGCATAACTACATACACACGTATCCACAAATCTGACAGTTATGGAACAAACACAGAAGATTATTGTATCGCATTGTTTTCTGTCTGCAGCATTGAAGTTTATACTGTTTTGCTTGTGAGCTGCACATTGTACTATTACAGTGAGGCATCCAAAACACATCCCTTATGCTCTACCAGTGACAAGCAGCAAAATGCCATCTAAAAAACTGGGTCATGTCCAGAGCTGGCAGCCCCAGGCTTTGACAAGCAGTGACTGAGAGGCTGATTGATCTGCAGAAGGATTCTGTATCGGCTTTCTCTCAACGTTGAGAGTTCTTTTAGCATTGATTGGATCTATCTGCTTTTCTAATGGGTTTAACAAATGCCCCTTTTCTATTGACTCTGTTTAGAAAAAAAGCCAAAAAAAAAAAAAGCAAACCTGCATAGAGACTCAAAAAAAAAAAAAAAAGAACAAAGACTGTTAATGGGAAGTCAAAAGGTCACCTAACTCATTAGTGACAATGAAAAGAAAACTATCAGACATCTTGCCTTCATTTTTCTTACCGTTCTGATACAGATCAAGCACCAGATGCACATTTCAGCTTCTGCCAATTATAAATGGGAATATGTATTCAGTTGTATATCTGTAAATTATATATATATATATAATATATATATATATATATATATATATATATATATATATATATATATATAACAAACAAGGGAAAGTTGTGCTCACCACTATTTTTTAAAAACATTAGGCGGGGGTGCAATGAGGCTGTGACCACAAAATACATATAGACACATACAAGAGTCCTCTGCACTCAACCCATTATCAATATATTTAAGACAGCGACATTTTGTGCATACTGCTACTAAAAAATGCCTTACCCTTTAAACAAAACAGGGATTGTTTGTCCATATATTGCAATATATTTAAGCTGGCCAACTACGTCAAAGTCATCCCATATCTGGCCAGTCCTACGCTCAATTTTCATCTGATTCATTAAGAATTCTATTGCTTCATTATACATTTTACAAAGGGACTAGGTTTTACCTGCAACGTACTAGCTGCTTTCAAAGTAAACCTCCATACTTGGCTGCCCTTTTATTAGACACCAGTGGGATCACCTGACTATAGCTGGGAAGGGTGGGAGCTACAACATAGAGCTGGTCACTGCTCTTGTATAACTATAACAAACAAGGGAAAGTTGTGCTCACCACTATTTTTTAAAAACATTAGGCGGGGGTGCAATGAGGCTGTGACCCACAAAATACATATAGACACATACAAGAGTCCTCTGCACTCAACCCATTATCAATATATTTAAGACAGCGACATTTTGTGCATACTGCTACTAAAAAATGCCTTACCCTTTAAACAAAACAGGGATTGTTTGTCCATATATTGCAATATATTTAAGCTGGCCAACTACGTCAAAGTCATCCCATATCTGGCCAGTCCTACGCTCAATTTTCATCTGATTCATTAAGAATTCTATTGCTTCATTATACATTTTACAAAGGGACTAGGTTTTACCTGCAACGTACTAGCTGCTTTCAAAGTAAACCTCCATACTTGGCTGCCCTTTTATTAGACACCAGTGGGATCACCTGACTATAGCTGGGAAGGGTGGGAGCTACAACATAGAGCTGGTCACTGCTCTTGTATAACTATAACAAACAAGGGAAAGTTGTGCTCACCACTATTTTTTAAAAACATTAGGCGGGGGTGCAATGAGGCTGTGACCACAAAATACATATAGACACATACAAGAGTCCTCTGCACTCAACCCATTATCAATATATTTAAGACAGCGACATTTTGTGCATACTGCTACTAAAAAATGCCTTACCCTTTAAACAAAACAGGGATTGTTTGTCCATATATTGCAATATATTTAAGCTGGCCAACTACGTCAAAGTCATCCCATATCTGGCCAGTCCTACGCTCAATTTTCATCTGATTCATTAAGAATTCTATTGCTTCATTATACATTTTACAAAGGGACTAGGTTTTACCTGCAACGTACTAGCTGCTTTCAAAGTAAACCTCCATACTTGGCTGCCCTTTTATTAGACACCAGTGGGATCACCTGACTATAGCTGGGAAGGGTGGGAGCTACAACATAGAGCTGGTCACTGCTCTTGTATAACTATAACAAACAAGGGAAAGTTGTGCTCACCACTATTTTTAAAAACATTAGGCGGGGGTGCAATGAGGCTGTGACCACAAAATACATATAGACACATACAAGAGTCCTCTGCACTCAACCCATTATCAATATATTTAAGACAGCGACATTTTGTGCATACTGCTACTAAAAAATGCCTTACCCTTTAAACAAAACAGGGATTGTTTGTCCATATATTGCAATATATTTAAGCTGGCCAACTACGTCAAAGTCATCCCATATCTGGCCAGTCCTACGCTCAATTTTCATCTGATTCATTAAGAATTCTATTGCTTCATTATACATTTTACAAAGGGACTAGGTTTTACCTGCAACGTACTAGCTGCTTTCAAAGTAAACCTCCATACTTGGCTGCCCTTTTATTAGACACCAGTGGGATCACCTGACTATAGCTGGGAAGGGTGGGAGCTACAACATAGAGCTGGTCACTGCTCTTGTATAACTATAACAAACAAGGGAAAGTTGTGCTCACCACTATTTTTTAAAAACATTAGGCGGGGGTGCAATGAGGCTGTGACCACAAAATACATATAGACACATACAAGAGTCCTCTGCACTCAACCCATTATCAATATATTTAAGACAGCGACATTTTGTGCATACTGCTACTAAAAAATGCCTTACCCTTTAAACAAAACAGGGATTGTTTGTCCATATATTGCAATATATTTAAGCTGGCCAACTACGTCAAAGTCATCCCATATCTGGCCAGTCCTACGCTCAATTTTCATCTGATTCATTAAGAATTCTATTGCTTCATTATACATTTTACAAAGGGACTAGGTTTTACCTGCAACGTACTAGCTGCTTTCAAAGTAAACCTCCATACTTGGCTGCCCTTTTATTAGACACCAGTGGGATCACCTGACTATAGCTGGGAAGGGTGGGAGCTACAACATAGAGCTGGTCACTGCTCTTGTATAACTATAACAAACAAGGGAAAGTTGTGCTCACCACTATTTTTTAAAAAACATTAGGCGGGGGTGCAATGAGGCTGTGACCACAAAATACATATAGACACATACAAGAGTCCTCTGCACTCAACCCATTATCAATATATTTAAGACAGCGACATTTTGTGCATACTGCTACTAAAAAATGCCTTACCCTTTAAACAAAACAGGGATTGTTTGTCCATATATTGCAATATATTTAAGCTGGCCAACTACGTCAAAGTCATCCCATATCTGGCCAGTCCTACGCTCAATTTTCATCTGATTCATTAAGAATTCTATTGCTTCATTATACATTTTACAAAGGGACTAGGTTTTACCTGCAACGTACTAGCTGCTTTCAAAGTAAACCTCCATACTTGGCTGCCCTTTTATTAGACACCAGTGGGATCACCTGACTATAGCTGGGAAGGGTGGGAGCTACAACATAGAGCTGGTCACTGCTCTTGTATAACTATAACAAACAAGGGAAAGTTGTGCTCACCACTATTTTTTAAAAACATTAGGCGGGGGTGCAATGAGGCTGTGACCACAAAATACATATAGACACATACAAGAGTCCTCTGCACTCAACCCATTATCAATATATTTAAGACAGCGACATTTTGTGCATACTGCTACTAAAAAATGCCTTACCCTTTAAACAAAACTACCTGCTAGTACGTTGCAGGTAAAACCTAGTCCCTTTGTAAAATGTATAATGAAGCAATAGAATTCTTAATGAATCAGATGAAAATTGAGCGTAGGACTGGCCAGATATGGGATGACTTTGACGTAGTTGGCCAGCTTAAATATATTGCAATATATGGACAAACAATCCCTGTTTTGTTTAAAGGGTAAGGCATTTTTTAGTAGCAGTATGCACAAAATGTCGCTGTCTTAAATATATTGATAATGGGTTGAGTGCAGAGGACTCTTGTATGTGTCTATATGTATTTTGTGGTCACAGCCTCATTGCACCCCCGCCTAATGTTTTTAAAAAATAGTGGTGAGCACAACTTTCCCTTGTTTGTTATAGTTATACAAGAGCAGTGACCAGCTCTATGTTGTAGCTCCCACCCTTCCCAGCTATAGTCAGGTGATCCCACTGGTGTCTAATAAAAGGGCAGCCAAGTATGGAGGTTTACTTTGAAAGCAGCTAGTACGTTGCAGGTAAAACCTAGTCCCTTTGTAAAATGTATAATGAAGCAATAGAATTCTTAATGAATCAGATGAAAATTGAGCGTAGGACTGGCCAGATATGGGATGACTTTGACGTAGTTGGCCAGCTTAAATATATTGCAATATATGGACAAACAATCCCTGTTTTGTTTAAAGGGTAAGGCATTTTTTAGTAGCAGTATGCACAAAATGTCGCTGTCTTAAATATATTGATAATGGGTTGAGTGCAGAGGACTCTTGTATGTGTCTATATGTATTTTGTGGTCACAGCCTCATTGCACCCCCGCCTAATGTTTTTTTTAAAAAATAGTGGTGAGCACAACTTTCCCTTGTTTGTTATAGTTATACAAGAGCAGTGACCAGCTCTATGTTGTAGCTCCCACCCTTCCCAGCTATAGTCAGGTGATCCCACTGGTGTCTAATAAAAGGGCAGCCAAGTATGGAGGTTTACTTTGAAAGCAGCTAGTACGTTGCAGGTAAAACCTAGTCCCTTTGTAAAATGTATAATGAAGCAATAGAATTCTTAATGAATCAGATGAAAATTGAGCGTAGGACTGGCCAGATATGGGATGACTTTGACGTAGTTGGCCAGCTTAAATATATTGCAATATATGGACAAACAATCCCTGTTTTGTTTAAAGGGTAAGGCATTTTTTAGTAGCAGTATGCACAAAATGTCGCTGTCTTAAATATATTGATAATGGGTTGAGTGCAGAGGACTCTTGTATGTGTCTATATGTATTTTGTGGTCACAGCCTCATTGCACCCCCGCCTAATGTTTTTAAAAAATAGTGGTGAGCACAACTTTCCCTTGTTTGTTATAGTTATACAAGAGCAGTGACCAGCTCTATGTTGTAGCTCCCACCCTTCCCAGCTATAGTCAGGTGATCCCACTGGTGTCTAATAAAAGGGCAGCCAAGTATGGAGGTTTACTTTGAAAGCAGCTAGTACGTTGCAGGTAAAACCTAGTCCCTTTGTAAAATGTATAATGAAGCAATAGAATTCTTAATGAATCAGATGAAAATTGAGCGTAGGACTGGCCAGATATGGGATGACTTTGACGTAGTTGGCCAGCTTAAATATATTGCAATATATGGACAAACAATCCCTGTTTTGTTTAAAGGGTAAGGCATTTTTTAGTAGCAGTATGCACAAAATGTCGCTGTCTTAAATATATTGATAATGGGTTGAGTGCAGAGGACTCTTGTATGTGTCTATATATATATATATATATATATATATATAGCTCCAAAGGTATAATTAATTTGCCTGGGTGCAGAAACAACAAAATATCTCCAACAACTGTAGAAAGATCCGCACTCACAGGTCTTATAGAGAAAAATAAATAATTTATTAGTTACACAGGACTGACGTTTTGGCCTACCCAAGCCCTTTCTCAAATTCTATTTCTCAACCTATATGAAAACCTGATCTAAATTTCGAATTGCATACATTCTAATGCCATGGGGAAATTGTGCAAACTGTTAAGTCTTTTCTGTGCTTTTTTACAAATGAAAAATTGCCAGAAAAGTTTTTCCAATCTGGATTGATCATTTTTCCCCCATGATCCACAATGAACAGAGCATACTGCTCCACCTTTCTCTTAGTACTGATAACAAATACAGCATTGGCCAGGGTGCTAGGCAAAAGGCTAGTGCACAGTCTAGCTATAATGCAAAGGTTCCATGGGTAGCTGCTCATAATTTAGAAAGTGGGTGCTGACTTACAAAAGTTATTTAGAAACTTAAGACCTAGTATCAGTTACCAACCAGTAAGCTTCAGTACCAGCAATAGTGTTTCTGAGCACAGCTATGTTCTTTGGTTGGGAACTTAAAAGTTCACTTAACCCACCTAACTACAGTTTCTTTATTTTCTTCTCTAGGAATATTTTTGCATGGGATTCCCATAAATATACAGGTTTTGATTTCCATCATAAGCAGAATATTCCAAAATATTTAGCTTAATACCTAATCAAATTTGATCTATTTTCATATTCACATTTTATTAAAGCTGTGTTATCTATGAACAAATGCTAGGCGCCTTTAGTTGTTTACATTTACAAAGTATTTTGTCCAGATCTGAACTTTTTAAAAATGATTTTCTTTTTCTCTGTAATAATAAGACAGTGCCTTGTACTTGATCCAAACTAAAATATAATTAATCCTTACTGGAGGTAAAACCAGCCTATTGGTTTTAATATATGTTTAAATTGTTTTCTAGAAGACTCTGTATGACGATCCAAATTACAGAAAGATCCGTTATCCAGAAACCCCCAGGTTCCGAGAATTTTGGATAACAGGTCCCATACCTGTAGTTACCACTCTGTTGCTTGTCACTGCCAAAGATTCATCTCCTAAATAATCAATCAGCTCATTATGTGCTCTTTTATCCATATCTCATTTTGCAGAGTTTGAATTGCAGCACTGTGTTACCATCAATAAAAAAAATCTGAGCAAGTCAGATTTTTATTTTAACTCTTAAAGGGGTTGTTCACCTTTAAATTAAATTTAGTATGTGGTATGATGTAGAGAGCAATATTCTGAGACAATTTGCAATTGGTTTTCATATTTTATTATTTGTGGCTTTTGAATTATTTTGCTTTTTGTTCAGCAGCTCTGCAGCTTGCAGTTTTAGTAATCTAGTTGCTAGAGTCCAAATTACCCTAGCATCCATGCATTGATTTAAATAAGAGACTGGAATATGAATAGGAGAGGCCTGAATAGAATGATGAGCAATAAAAAGTAGCAATAACAATAATCTGAAGCCTTACAGAGCATTTGTTTTTTTAGCTGAGGTCAGTGACCTCCATTTGAAAACTGGAAAGAAGAAAGCAAATAACAAAGAATATAAAAAATGAAGGCCAATTGCAAAGTTGCTTAGAATTAGCCATTCTATAAAATACTAAAAGTTAACTCAAAGGTGAACAGCCCCTTTAAGGATAATGCCATGTACTTTTAGAAACATTTTCTGTTATTGGTTCAGCAGAAGTAAGCAGGCTATTTTTGTTCTTGGCATTTCTGTTAGTATGCTGCTATATTGGTTTTGTAAGGTCCCCCATCTGGGCAATATACTTTATTGTTCTCAGGATTATTGCTACCTTTTTTTTCCAGTAAAGATAGCTAGGTGGCAGTTAAGATGGATATTAATCTCAGTGCTATTTTGGGGTTTCTTTCTAGTTTGTGCAGGAGCATTAATTATGGTTAATGTGTTTATTGAACGCAAATATCAAAGAGCCTTGGGACTGAAAGAACAATCACATAAGTTCATGGCTATTGATCTATGAGCCATTACCTGACCTAACGCCTCTCCTGAAATCTAGAAGGTTTAGAGGAGACATAAATATGTTTATTCAGACGTTGCCAATTTAAACAGCAGCATATCTGCTTAGTAATTCAGTGTTCACCCACACAAGAAGTTAATAGTTAAGTTTGGTAAGATTATTATAAGGATAAAGAACAGCTAACAAATAACAAAGCTGCAGAAAACATGTTTAGCATCAGACTATGAACTATGTATTTTAATACAGGAAAAATAACTTTTTATTTGGGGTGCTTTTAAGATCAGTTGAGATAAATGTATACATTGTGCCTTCAGTTTTTGGCAAAGGAGTGAATAAAAAACATGTAGGAGAGGAAGGAGAGCAGGTAAACAGACAAGGAACAGAGACGTGCACCTGTCAGAACAAAAAGTTGGTATTGGTAGTGAGAGACAAAAGAAAGAGCTACCACTTTACTCATGAAAACTCTACCAAGAGACAGTGAGTGATTGAGTGAGTTACAAGGAAGAGAAGAAAGTGTACAGGGAACTGGGCACTGTGAGGGGGAACTCAACATAAACAGATCTGATGGGCTGGTCGGTGCACCCAAGGGAGTATTGAGGAAGTGCAATAGGAAGATAAAACCCCACTTACAGTAAAAGAAAGAGAGTGTTAAATGTACCAAAGGAAGCAGGGTGGGTGGCACATGGAAAAGTGAGTCCCTCTCCTATTATTGAGCATTAGAAGGGAAAGTCATTTTACATTGGGAAAGCAAGAAAAACAACTGTGACAGCTGAGGAGGAAGTTAACTGCAACATTTGCCAAGATGGAATAGGATTTTATGAAAACAACAAAGTAAGAGAGAAAACAGAGGAAGCAAAATGGCTTTTTGTTGATATTGATACCAATGGAGAAAGGCTGATCAACTTATTAAATTGCCTACTTTACCGTGTGCAGACATGGGATGTAAAGATCAGGGAGTAAGCTGTAATTGTTACATTGCTGTACTCTTATGTAGTTTCATCTGTTTCTATGTTTCTATGTTGCCATCCCTATTTCTGATACTGACAGTTTATCTTGTATTAATAGCTGCATGATCTTACAGACTGGCCAATATATGGTTAGGCCATTTGCCTGATTCTTCATTACTGTGCAACTATCCATGTACTGTAGGTATATTTCTATCAGTGTCAATGCTGTCCTGCAATCAAACACACACAAGCATGCGGAGTTGCCAAACCAGGAGAGTTTCTATGGGATGTGCTTCCCTCTCATTCCTTTCACCATTAGCTGAACATGTGTATCATATATATATATATCTATAAAATAGAGGAATAGTGTATATACAGTAACTTCAGTAAGTTCTCCTCAAATCGTCAGGTGTCGTTCATTTACTAAAAATCATAAGTATGCTTTTTTGAGAAAAATATGGCAGATATTCTCCTGGAGTAAATACATCAGTGATTTTCCCTATACAGCTGTAGTAGAGAAATCTCTCTATAGAATGTTCGCCTTGAAGAAATTATATATGTGGGAAATAAGCATGGAGGAGATAGTTAATAAGATGCAAAAGTGGCTGGTCTATCTTTATAATGGCAGTTCCCTAGATGAACCTTGAGAAATTTGTTGTGGTGAAAATTCATTTTTGTGCTCATAGTAAATTGGCAGATTTAATGGAGAAATTTTGGCCTGGCATGTTTATTTTTTCCAATGCAAAGTGAAAGTTTATATTAATATTTCAGGTGATCTCTCTCTTGCAGTTACCTGCCCCCAAGGCAGAATATAGGTCTCTTTATGGAGTTTCTCAAAGATTCAGGAACTTTACTGCAGGTGTGGCACCTGTTATCCAGAATGTTCGGGACCTGGGGTTTTCTGAATAACATATCTTTCCATAATTTCATACTTCATACCTTAAAAGGATACTGTCATGGAAAAACTTGTTTTTTCCAAAAACCACTTCAGTTAATAGTGCTGCTACAGCAGAATTCTGCACGGAAATCCATTTGAAATCTGACATGGGGCTAGACATTTTGTCAGTTTCCCAGCTGTCCCAGTCATGTGTCATGTGCCTGCACTTTAGGATGGAATTACTTTCTGGCAGGCTGTTATTTCTCCTACTTAATGTAACTGAATCAGTCTCAGTGGGACTTGGTTTTTACTATTAAGTGCTGTTCATAGATCTTCCAGGGAGCTGTTATCTTGTGTTAGGGAGCTGCTATCTCATTACCTTCCCATTGTTCTTTTGTGAGGCTGCTTGGGGGGGAGGGACTCGAACTTGCAGTAAAAAGTGGTTGAAGTTTATCAGAGCACAAGTCACATGATTGGAGGCAGCTGGGAAATTGACATATGTCTAGCCCCATGTCAGATTTCAAAACTGAATATAACAAAATCTGTTTGCTCTTTTGAGAAATGGATTTCAGTGCAGAATTCTGCTGGAGCAGCACTATTAACTGATTCATTTTGAAAAAAACATTTTTTCCCATGACAGTATCCCTTTAAGGTTTGAGTTGTTTTTTCCACAAACATTTGCGTTTTAGAGTTCTATATATTGGTAAAACTCACATTTTCTGGTTAAAAAAAACTTGAATCGATCAATTTTTTTTAAAAAAAAAAACTTAAAATATTAGAGATGTATTATTCCGACTCGTGAAATAGCTTGAATCCAAAAATACACCACCAGTCGAGGTCATGTAGGAGACAATGGCAGAGGTCCCTTGAACCATTTGAACAGCCTGCTTAATGTTTTTTTCAGAGGGTTTTGCCAAAAATTGTATTGATTTGAGAGATTCGAGTTTTTTTCTCAGCAAAAGCTCGATCAGATTCGATCAGATTTGATCAGATTCGATCAGAATCGGGTTTTTCACATTCACATTTTTTCTTAAATAAGATACCGTTCGAGTTTCGAGTTCCTTCGAGGTAAAAAAAACCTCTAACACTTAACTTTTGATAAATCAGCCTCTAAATGTTCCAAGAGTAGTGCTAGGTGCAAAAACGGATGTAGAATTGCAGTGAATACAATACGACACACTATGTGCTTGGCCCTTATTGCTCTGCTTTATACTTAATGTTTGTGTCAGTTTGCCCACTGAAACTGTTTATGTGAATGAAAGTGTAAGGTGCAGTATAAGCACACTCAGATGAAGTGGAACCCTGTATTTTAACTGGCAGTTTGCATTTGTTTAGGATATAAAAACAGAAAAAAACACTTCCTATTTGTACTGGTTACTGTTTTGTAATGTAACAGGTTAAGATGTTGTATTGCTTTCTTTGAAGAACACCTGTACTAACAGTACATCTTATTCAAGGTGAAAAAGATTTTGAAAAGCCTTTCAGATTCTTTATATAGGCACGTCTGAACACCAAGGTGTATGGTCCTACCTGCCTTCTTTTCTGGTTTGACATATTTTGGCCCTAGCAACAGCCCATTAACCAATCAGAAGGAAGGCCAGCAGCCTTCATTTATGCTTCAGGAGAACTCCTACAATTTAAGCTTGTCTCATTCTTTTCAAAGGAGTACTTGATCTCGTCAGGGGTTTTCATTAATTGTTCGATGAGCTTTGTTGTATTTTTGTAATGATGCCCATGGAAGAGCGTATCACGACGAAAAAAAAACAGTCAGATCTTTTGTGCAGAAAATAACTGAATATTTAAAATGCAACGTGAAGGGCAATAAAGAAAGCAACATTTCTATTTAGGTAAATCAGTAAGTAAAACCGAGAATTTAAAAAAAACATGAATTGTGTACAAATATATTTGTCACACAAACTGTATATTTGATGATGATTACAGAAGGACATTGTGCAGAGGAACAATGGCCCAGCTATATAATGTAGTTCCTATTGAGTTATAAGTAACTGCAATACGTGAACCGACACTGGTGTGATATTATTTGCTCCCTCTCACTACATGGCAAGGACAGAAAACCGGGGTGACTTTCTAATTTAAAAGGCACAGTGTGAGAGGGGTTAAGTGTGAGTGTGTTTTAGTTAGTTAATTAGGTTACAACAAGAACGCTTTATGGCTATGCTGAAGGGAAGAGTAAAGGTGACCGACCGTACATATGAAGATCTGCTCATTTAGCTCATAAGTCAAGTAACCAAACAAGCAGATCTAACCCCAATAAACCCACTTTGAAGTGGGAAATAGGCTGTTCCAATTAATGAGCCTGAGGGCTCAATGATTGGATCACAAAAGTGGGAATACATGTGGTTGGAGTGAGGACTGCATCAATAAACCAATGTGGTCCTCGCTCTGATTTTTAAACCTGTCTGACTGATATCTGGTTGTTTTTGGCCAGATTTTGGTCAGGGAAGCCTGTCAAAAGGCCTCATACATGAGTCAATATGCTGTCTGTCTGTTGGCAGCTTTTATTGGTCCACGTATGGCTACCTTAAGGAGAAGGATATATTATATTGTATTAGGTATTATATAGGTATTATTTGTTAATTTGGCCACTAGGTGGTGCCCTTAAACAGGAGGGGGGTCTATCTTGGGTGAACCTATCCTTAAAGCAAAATAAAAAAAAAAACCCTTATAGAAAGTTTCCCTTCTGTCTCTCTTGGGGGCAAATTTACTAAAGGGCGAAGTGGCTAACGCTAGTGAGAATTCACCAGCGTGATGTCATTTCGTTACTTTGCCAATTAACTAACGGGTGCTGGCGTAAATTCACAAGCGAAGTGGACCTACTCTAGCGTTACTTCGCACCCTTACGGCAGGCGAAGTTGCGCTATGGTGAAGGGACGTAACTACGCTAATTCACTAACTTGCACATTTTACTGAACGTTACCTCTTGCGCCAGACTTGCCTTCGCCACCTCAGACCAGGCGAAGTGCAATAGAGTAGATAGGACTTGCTTAAAAAAAAGTTGAAATTTTTTCTAAGACCCAAAAAACGCTGGCGTCTTTCACTTTTTTAAGGGTGATAGGCTGAAAAAGATCGTAAATTTTTTTGGGGGTACCCTCCTTCCCCCCTACATTTCCTAACATATGGCACCTAAACTATACAGTGGGCACATGTATAGGGCAAAATAACAACTCTATTTTATTTTATGAAGCTTTCCCAGCCTTGTGTAGTGTTATGTATTTGCTGCATATACGTCCATTGTACTTTAACTTGGCGCCGTATGCAAATTAGGCATCACTTCGCTTTGCTTGACGAATTAACGCTAGCACAACTTTGCTACCTTTCGCCTCCCTGAGCACAACTTCAGATTTCAGTGGATTAGTGGTGCCCTGGCGAAACTTCACCTGGTGAAGTGCGGCGAAGCCAACGCTGGCGCAACTTCGAAAGTAAATAAATTTCATCTCTTTGTCTATTTTGGGTGACCCTATCCTTAAAGTAAAATAAAAAAAAAACAATTTATAAAAAGTTTCCCTTCTGTCTCTCTTATACTTTAGGCTGCACCCTTAAGGTTATCTCCTGTCATCAGACAATCCAAGTAGTCTAATACATTCTTGATTATAAGCTGGCTGCCCACTATCCTATTTAATTTCCTCTCACAGAAATGATATTGTAGGATGGTCTAGCTTTCTAAATTGTATTGGCACCTTCATTACATTTCATGACATTTCATTTTTTTTCTTTAGATCAAAGGTTCTGAATATCTGGTATCTAAAGATGTAAAACTGTCTCTGATTCATATGCCTAGTGATCGCCTGAATATAATGGAAGAATTTCCTAAAGGATAATGGAGTACTCAAGAGGTTATTGGCAATCCTGGCATATTATTAAGGGGTTCTTGCTCTGAAGATATTCATTTATGGTGTAGCGGTTTCCTATGTTGCAGACCAAGTTGGCATCTAATCACCAAAGAGTTTTAGCTGAGTGTAATAATCATTTGAAAAAAGATGCCACCGCAGCTTGTTGTTACTTTCCCAACAGGTTTTCATAGGCACCGAATATGACCTGATCAGCTTAACCTTATTTGGCCAAATCAATCTTTGGCCAAGATCTTTCTTTGTTAATTTACCAAGCAAGTTGATCTATTTGTGTATGAGAGATTTGTTGTATCACAGTAATGCAAGCTTTAGCTGACTTACTTATATTACCAAAGGGGAAAATGATGAAGAAAATACATTGACATTTACAGGGTCGGACTGGAGCCTTGGGAGGCCACCGGGACTGCAAAACAAGGGCCCTCCTGACAGTCCCCATGGGCTCCCTCCCAACTTTGAAACTCTTGGCGCAGAGTAAACACAGAGCGTGCATGTGCAGAACATGATCTGCAAGTGAATACCACCGCAGCACAGGTCTTTATGGGGCAGCCAGGGGAGCAGGTCTGGGCCAACGGGCGCCCATGAGGGCCAGGGCCCACCAGGTTTTTTCCTGATGTTTCCTGATGTTTTCCTGTTCAAAACATTCATTTTCATGGATGTGCAAGGTGCCTCTGTAGTAGTATATATGTTTCAAGTGAACATAGGATTATTTGACTTGAATATTGGAATTTGTATTTTTCTTGGACTATGTATTTTGTAAATATATGAAAGGTCTTTCTGTTGAGTTTCACATAAGTCAGTATTTGATGCTATGTTATGCTGGATATATTGCCCAAAAACTCTTTTAGCTTTGTGCCGTGCATTTGATTCTTGTGATGTATTATACAGCTTCAAGAAATGCGCAGCAGAATTGATCAATCAATCAATTAAGCTCATTAGCCTTTCTCTGACCAGACCTTTCCAACGCACAAAGAGAGTAATGTCTTTTGGAAGGTTAAACCCTTTATCTTCCGTTACAGCTGCCATGCCACATAGACCAGACAAACAACAGGTGGGTAAATATTATAGGGGGTAAAATTATAAACTGTCTGCTTGGCAGGAGTGTTACATCTGCATCTGAGATATTCACTTTCATTAAGCTAATGCCTATGCAAAACAACTTGAACCTCAGCTAGTTGAGCACTGAACAGTCCCTCTGCATAGACAAGCTTTATTCTTGTTAGGGCTCATTAGTACAGAATAGGATTTCTGATACTTTGACTTTAGAAAACCCTTAGATTAGGTGGATTATCCTTGAATCCTTTTTGGGGATTACAAATCCCTGAAACTGTAAAATTAGAAATGACAATTGATCTGAGCTTGAATTTCACTCGGTTATCTGGTCATTTAAATATTTAGTTTGTCTGTCTGTTAATTAGCAATAACAATCTGCTGTTTTTTTGTTTATAATGATTAAAGTAGAATATTTTTGATCTTCTGCATATCAATATAGACTCTTTTGCTCACTGCATTCATTCAAAACATAAAATGCAAACATAAGTGATCGACAAGCACCCAAAGGGGCCTATTTAATGACAGTTAACACAAACAGCATTTTTGTGAGTCATTTATAAAGCCCCAATTGAATTTATTTCTATATAAAAACCTTTTTTGAAGCCTCAAATGCACAAATCATTTAATCGTGGAAGATGGATGTACTTTTCCTCTGTAGCAAATGATTCTGATTTAATCTGACTTTGGTCCTCATCCTACAATGTTTCAAATACTTAATAGTGCTCTTAACAAGTTATGTAAGCCTTACTTGTTATTCTACTTCTATTTCCATAATGTAAATGTATAAAAAAGCAAGAGGCTGGATCCTTTGATTTCTTTTTTTCTTCTACAGCCTGGGAGGAATCATTCTCAATAATTTCCTTCTAACTTGTATTTGATGATTGAAGAGAATCAGCAACTTGACCATACTGATTGTTCAAGGAAACACTAACTGCAATTAAGTAATTTGTTTCTATTTTCTTAATAGATTTTTTTTAAATGTTCAGAATTTGGTGCTTGTGACTGGATGATTCTTTTGGGAGCCACAGATTTCTTAAAACTTCTTATGTTACCTTTAAGTCAACTTTTTGGTAATTCTAAGCAACTTTTCAATTGCCATACATTTTTTCTTTTTTTATAGTTTTAAATTATTTGATTTGTTTTTCTGACCATTTCCAGCTTTCAAATGGAGGTCATCTTTCTATGCAAGCCGTCTTCTATTCATATCCCAGTTTCTCATTCAATTCAGTGCATGGTTTCTAAGGTAATTTGGACCCTAGCAACCAGATGGCTGAAATTGCAAACAGGAGAGCTGCCGGATAAAAAGCTAAATAACCCAAAAACCACACATAATAAAAAAAGAAAACCAATTGCAAATTGTTTTAGAATATCACTCTCTACATCATACTAGAAGTTCATTCAAAGGTGAACAGCCCCTTTAAGGCTACTGGAACACAAGGAGATTAGTCCTCATTCTAGAATTTAACAACCCCTTTAAGGATACTGGCACAAGAGGAGATTAGTCGCCCACGATTAACCTTTCGTACTGTGGGCGACTAATCTCCTGCAAATGCTTTCTCACTGGCAATAATGTAAATTGCTGGTGGTATAAAAGATGCAGCTCTTCATTTTTCTGAAATTGCCCACAGTATCCGTGCGAGGCAACCATATCTGCTTGTGCCATTCATACATTTAATAAGTTTACACTTTTTTTCTAAAATCACTTTTTTTTGTAAATCAGAGATTCTGGGAGTCATTTAGAAATAAACGGGCACAATCTGTCATGGTTTCTGCACTTCACACGCCCTTTAAACAAATTGCAGTAGGTTTTTGCACTCGAAACAGAGCGCAGAGATATGCATTCACCTCATGAATATAGTGTTGCCCAGGGTTGGACCAGGGGGGCCTGGGGCCCACCAAGGCTGTTGTCCCAGGGCCCCCTCTGGCCCTCCTTGCTGAGCCGGATCACTACGCCAAGCGCGTGCGCACAATGTTTTTGCTGCGAACGCCCGAGGTCACGGCACAAATACGTTTCTGGGTGCGGATCTGGTGTTGCCTGTGTTCGGCCTTGTCCTTACCGGCTGTCAAAGGGTAGGCAATAAATAAAGGGCTCCATAGCAGGCCACTGGTGGTGGGTAAGCTATGGAAGGGGTAGGGAGTCATAGGTGTTCCCTTCTCTAACTTCCCTATCCCTTAATTTGCATTGGCAGGCACATGCACTAATATTTTTTGCCTTAGCTCTCTTGCACCTGCATGTGGTATAAATGTATATGATCCATACTGTCTTGATCCACTATTTATTCTAAGTGCCAAGATTTCTATCTTTACCACTCAGTTGTTGTTGTAGTATAGAACAGACAGTGGCGGATTTATATAAGAACAATCCTAGTCACCAGGGACTGGTTATGTTTCTATGTCACTTGAATATCACATACTTACTAAATGGCTTTCTGTGAACTTGGGTTGTTTGTATAGAATATTTCACCAGGTCTTCTGGTCCTTAGCTCTGCATGTGAGCATCAGGGTGACACAGTGTAATACTGTATATTAACAGTCTACTGGGCTAGGCTCATGCTGCCACATAAAACAGTAAATCTTAATATTTGTCTTCAAAATCAACACCATTGCTTTTAAATTAGCTAACGTACTAATGGGGTAACAGGGTCACTTTAAGCAAATGTAAGCACTCGTTTATCACATAATCATTCTGAGGTATTGCACCCCTGATGGTAACTATTAACTTGTAAAGCGTAGATAAATGTTCTGCTTTACAACCAGTGTTAATTGCATTACTGCTCCGTGCTATGTAGTCAACATTTTATAGTGTTGCCTATTAATACAATGTAAGTAAACTGGTGGGGCATGAAACAGAAAATTAAAAACGAACTGTAGAAACCTTTTTTGTATAAGCTGAACAATTAAACAAAATGGCCTTTAGCTAACCGACATTAAAGCACTGGTATGTATTGTGCTTTAAGGTGGCCATACACGGATAGATCCGCTCGTTTGGCGATGTCGCCAAACGAGCGGATCTCCCTCCGATATGCCCACCTTGAGGTGGGCAATATCGGGCTGATCCGATCGTGGGCCCTAGGGCCCAACGATCGGATCCTAGCATTCGCCAAACGGGCGGTCGGATCGCGGGACCGCATCAACTAACAGATGCGGCCGCGATCCGACGGGATTTTTAATCCCATCCGATCGAGATCTGGCCGACTTTCGGCCAGATCTCGATCGGGGAAGCCCGTCGGGGGCCCCCATACACGGGCCAATAAGCTGCCGACACGGTCTGTCGGCAGCTTTTATCGGCCCGTGTATGGCCACCTTTAGTCAATGTGAACTGGCTTTTAACTGCTACATATGTGAAAATCACCTTTTAGTTTATAGGGCTAAATATTGGGTTACAGTCTGGCGTTAATCATTTTTAAGGGGATCAATTAAGGGTCACCCAAGATATTCACCTTCTAGAAATAATAATCTTGTAATTGGAACTTTTTTTTATTTGCAGACTGCCGTTTAGGTCATCTTAAAGGGATTCTGTTCTGATTTTTATTGTATAGTTTTTATTACTTAATTACACTGTTTACATTGCAGACAATTCACTCTACCATATAAAATTATAATCCTGAACCAACAAGTATATTTTGCTATCTGTAATATTGGTGTAGGCAGCCATCTCAGGTCATTGTGTCTGATCCTGTGCTTTCAGAAAGAGCTAGCACTTAATGATGGAACTGCTTTCAGATGAACTATTGTTTCTCCTACTCAAAGTAACTAAAGGAGTCATAGTGGAACTTGGATTTTTACTATTGAGTGCTCATATGTACCAAGGAGCTGTTATCTTGTGTCAGGGAGCTTTTATCTGTTTACTTGTTATCGTTGTTATACTGATGGGCTGCTGGGAGGGAAAGGGAGGGGGTGATATCACTCCACCTTGTAGCGCAGCAGTAAAGAGTGACTGAAGTTTAACAGAGCATAAGTCACATGACTGGATGCACCTGGAAAACTGACAACATGTCTAGCCCAATTGTAAATAATAAAAATAAAAAAAAACAGTTTGCTCTTTTGAAATCTGGATTTCTGGATGGAGCAGCACTATTAACTTTTTTTAAAAAAAATTCCAGGGACAGAATCCCTTTAACTCCAAAGTGTTACTGTAACTCTCATTTAGGAATACGAACGGAATACAAACTTTTAACCAGTAAACTGATATCCAGAATTACGGGAAATCGATTTCCTATAGATCCATTTTAGGAAATTGACTCAAATTTCTTTTTCTCTATATTGATATAACAGTCCCGTGTGCTCAATGGTAACTAAGCTTCATTAGTCCATATCAAGGATGTTATTTAATGTTTAAATATTTTTAGTAAACAATGTATATTGATTAAAATTATGGAAAAGAACCATCATCTGGTAAACCCCAGATCCCAAGGATCTTGGATTTTAGACTCTATACCTTTACTGTGGAAAGTGCCTTGTGCAGTAATACATAGCAACCAATCACAAAATAGCTTTAGTATACTCCCTGTATTAGATTGCTAAAGGTATTACACTGGGATACAATTTGTAGTTACAAATATAATCCTAACAGCAACCGTAATTTGTATGCAGAGTTGAATTTAGGTACCTGGTTCAGGCACAAAGAGACATCATTTATTTTATTTTAGCCTGTCTAATAAAGGTTCCCACATATGCATTCACATTGAGATCAAAGTACAATCTATTCCTCTACACCAACTCTTTATACACAGCACACCAGGGGGCTCATTTAGCAACCAATGACCCAATGGTTTTGATCAGTTAGAAAATAAAAGCAAATATCTGATTTGGCAACAATCATTGTAGTTGTTATGGGCACTAGCATGTGTGCAATGTATCACCTAGATTAGCCTAAAGAAAGTAATGCCTGTGTCTATAATAAATTTACAGTGAATCAAAGTACAAATACTTTACATTAGGTAAAGTAGCGAGATTTTCTACCCTACAGGTATCCAATTCTGGAAGTCTTGTGGACACAATTAGTAATTTTTTCCATTTCAGTAAAAAAAAGAAACCTCTAAATAAATGGAGCCAGAGTATAAAGAAAAAAGTTTAATATACAATTAAGTATATGAGCAAAATATAGCAGATAAACACATTTCAGAGCCAGAAAAAGATGTCCTGCTGTGAAGATAAAGGAAAGCAGGCTAAAGCTGAACCTCAGCAATTGCCACTCTACAGTAATGAGGCTTGTGGAAAAGCTGTTTTTAATAAGAAACCTCTTTATAGAAGGAAGGCCAGCACATTATAAGCAGGGCCTGATATAGTGCTGTGCAGTTCACCTTGAAAAAGACTTGCAAAATCAAGCTTTATACAGAATATAAATGTTAATATACTGTACATGAAATATATTTAAAGGGATCAAATATCCTACTCATAATTAATGAGTATATATTTCAAGTATTGTCCCTTAAATACAGTATACTTGAACTCATTTACTAATATAAATCAAATAAATCACAGAAATCGATACGTTTGGTTCATGCAGTTGCAGGACGAATAATGAAATGAAGTTTAATTTGCTTTAAGTGGAGTGTCTGTTTGCAAAAGAGTGTAACTCTTCTTAAGGGAGCTAGCACACGGGAAGAATCGGAGAGATTTAGTCGCCTGTCAACTAATCGACCTCATATGCGTGGCGACAATCTCCCCGAACTGCCTTCGCCGTGCCTGCCGCCTGCTATAATGACAAAACGCTAGAGCCAATGCACTCACGGCGCTTCGATTTTCGAAGTCACTGAAGTTTCAAATATTGCAATATATAGACAAACAATCCCTGTTTTGTTTAAAGGGGAAGGCATTTTTAGTGGCTTTAAGATGGCCATAGACGCAACGATCCGATCGTACAAATCAGACATCAGACATAACTATCGTACGATTGCTGTCAGAGGTAGAACATTGGCTGATCTGTTCTTTTACTACTTTATTTGATCGGAATGGTAAGACTTTGATCTGAATGCTTAGTGGCGGGTCGGGAGATGGGAAAGTCCGATCGTACGTTGATTCGTACGATCGGATCTTTGCGTCTATGACCAGCTATGTCCTTAATATATTGATCTTGTATTTGCTTATACAAAAACGCCATGTTGCCTGAGATTGTGTGTGTGCTTGTGTAGGGCGAGCAGGTGCATTTCAGCATCGACATTTCGGAAGATGCCTCAAAACCTGTCCCCAATGTAAGCATTGATCCATATTAATACCTCAAATATGTCACCCATGAAATGCCCCTACACTAATAAGACCCAGGGGTGTTACTACTGGTAACTATAAGAGCCAAAATTCCAGTTTAGTTTTTAAACCAGATTTAGACTTCTAATGCACTAGAAATGTTACCTGTCCTTGCTTCTGCAGAAGAAAAAGGCAGTAAGGACAGTGGGTAAAGGTAGTGAAAGCAGGGAGGTCATCTCAGGGCAATGTGGAGGGCAGAATCACCCCTACCAATTCCAGGTCCACATTCCATAATCATATAACCAACAGACTAACGCCTTAAGTCACAGCTTCCACTAATAACCCCTTTTAACCCTTTTCTTCTTCACCATCCCATGCTCCTCAGAGGCCAAATTGGCCTCCAGCTGATATTTTTTACCTATTGACCTTGCCACACTTTAGTAAATAAACCTCTTATATTTTGTTGCAAAATAGAGATTCTGTTAATGACAGTTATTTGTGCCTCACCAGTTTGGCCCAGACTTTCTAAAACATTGCTTTCTGTACTGTCTGTATAGCACAATAAGGGATCAATAATGTGCAACTACATCAAGAGTGCTTCAGTTTTTCATTTCTCTCGCTAGATCTGAACTTACAACTTGGAAGGAAATTCACTAAATTGTCATCAGAGGAAATAGCTTTAAAAAAAGATGAAAGGAAATAGACAGAGAAGTTGTCCCTCTTGCCTTTTCTAATAATGAGTTCTGTGCATACCAATGACTGGGGGACTGGGGGATCAATGTGTGTGCAGCTACTGAAGCAGGCCAAGCACACAGGCTTTAGACTTAGATCTTAGCAGCTGCCAAAAATAAGAAAGATTTCATATGAGCATAAAAACAAAATGTTGTATGCAAATTTATATCACTTTAGAAAAAAAATAAAATGACAAGGTTGTATGACGAAGTCTGTATTTTGGCTCCCAGTTTATTTCCTGTTGTAAGAAATGTAAAATCAACACTTCAATATACTTTAAATTAGGTACAGAAGCATTGCCCTAGGAATATTGCAAATCTCATATTTGCATTAATATAATTTTTGTAAATGCTAAATGATGCACATCAATATATAGCAACATTATTGCTCTTATAACCAATATGTTTACGAAGCAGAGACACAGGCAGTTGGGTACCAGGTTATCTGTGCACTTCTGGATCAGTAAGGGTAGGACTACATGGACGTTTTCGCACGATCCGATGCGCTGCAACAAAAAACCTGTGTCAGATTGCATGCAACGGAAATAAGGTAAGTAATGGAAATGCTGCATGGTGTTGCAGCATTGATCCGATGCAACACGACTGTTTGATGCAGACGCTGCACGCTGCGTCTGCATCCAACAGTCATGTTGTGTCGGATCAATGCTGCGATACGATGCGACACTGCATTCACTTACCTTATTTTTGTTGCATGCGATCTGACAAATGCGGTTTGTTGCAGCGTGTCGGATCACACCGAAAACGTCCATGTAGTCCTACCCTTGTGGATACTATTGCTGTTGCCTTTAAGAAACAGGTCACCTTTGCTGTACATTTTCTGGCCCCTGTGATATTCCCTATCTAAATTAATTTAATAAGTAGAAATATTAAGATACCCAAACATCATCATAAAATGAAAATCAGTACTTTTTGCTAGAATATTATTTAAGCAACTGTAACATAATATATTGAAAGTGTGAATCGGAAATTTCAGAATGGGATGTGCCAGCGGCAAATACTTCTGTACACTGTGGGATTACAAGCCGTATACACATTGTAGCAATCTATGTATACCAATTAACAGTTAATCAGTGCATGCTCTGTGGTTCTCCCTCTATAATATGCATGTTAAACATGCATTTAATTCATGTGATTTAACATCCTAATGAATCGAGTCTGAGATTTAAATAGGATCTCCAATTAAAAAATAAAAACCTAAAATATTTCTAAACTTTCCAATAAATGTAAAGTATTTAAAATTGTTTTAAATGTATTTGTAAAATGTTATTGCCAAGAGCTGTAGTTTGTCTCCACTGCTTGTACACATGTACAAATGTTATGGTAGAACAAATTGGGGTAGAGGTGGGGGTGTTCAAGTTCTAGATGGTAAATGGAAATATTAGTTTCCCACTGTAGTTTTTCTTCCAAGTATTTCCTGGAAATGGGCAGTGATAGGGGAGACCCTGGTTCCCGATGCAGTGCCCAAATGTGTCTTAAACTAGAGGTTGTAGGCAATTTCGCCTCACAAGATTAGAAATGGGTATTTCATTCCAGCACTGAATGTCACAAATCAATCTGGTGATTTGCTCAATACACAGTGATTGCAGGCTTTTAATAAACCCTGCTATTAATCTGCACATTATCTGGAAGGCATATAGAAAGAAAGACGCCAAGAAAAAAAGCATTGCTACAATCTACATTGCAAGATATATATATATATATATATATATATATATATATATATATATATATATATATATATATATATATATATATATATATATATATATAGTCAATTTGGTGAGCGCATGGTGGGTGCGTTGGTCAAGTTTTTACATACACAGTAGTAAATGGACCCGCACTCCAATGTTCTAGTGAAGAAAAGTAATGTGCTTTATTCACAGATGCATATCTGTGAATAAAGCACATTACTTTTCTTCACTAGAACATTGGAGTGCGGGTCCATTTACTACTGTATATATATATATGCTAACTTGTCCATACAACTTGTATGACTTATCAGATGTAAAGCCAAATTAACTAAATTGTAAGAGTCAAGGTTTTTCGCCCATAGGAGGTCTCCCATATGTTAAAACAGCAATTTGGCAGGTTTTAGACGTTGAATGGTCGAAGACAGTACATGTTAAATTTCGAAATTTTAATTTTCTAATTTTTTTCCAAATTTTAATCGAATTTGGACTTTTCCCTAGTCGATGTACATAAAAATTAGGTCGAAATTCAATTTTTTTTAAATTCGAATTTTCACCTTTGATAAATCTGCCCTTTACTCTTACTCACTTTCTGTATCTATAATGAACGTTGCCCCCCAACTTTGTCCAAAACAGTGCTAAAATGACTTTGCTTTATGGGACCTGGGAAAATCCCATGGAAAAAAGAGTTCCTTTTTGACAAAGTTTTAAATGATAATCCTTCCCGCTGGCAATAACCTGTTTCCAGATGTGGAATTTAAATAATAGATTTGAATGATATCTAATTACTGAAATATCCATTACTACTTTTGCAACTATATTACTTTCCTTAAACCTAACATCAAACATTGTTAAGCTTTACAAATATGTTTTAACAACATCAATAGTGTCAGGGAACCAGAGGCCATGACAGACCACCAGGGACCTGTAAATCCTTTAAACATTTAGGGGCTGATTCACTATGGGTCGAATATCGAGGGTTAATTAACCCTCGATATTCGACTATGAATTGAAATCCTTCGACTTTGAATATCGAAGTCGAAGGATTTAGCGCAGAAAATTCGATCGAACGATCGAAGGATTATTCCTTCGATCGAACGATTAAATCCTTCGAATCGAACGATTCGAAGGATTATTCCTTCGATCGAACGATTAAATCCTTCGAATCGAATGATTCGAAGGATTTTAATCCAACGATCGAAGGAATATCCTTCAATCAAAAAAATTTAGGCAAGCCTATGGGGACCTTCCCCATAGACTAACATTGACTTCGGTAGCTTTTATCTGCCGAACTAGGGGGTCGAAGTTTTTTTTAAAGAGACAGTACTTCGACTATCGAATAGTCGAATGATTTTTACTTCGAATCCTTCGATTCGTAGTCGAAGGTCGAAGTAGCCCAAAAAAACCTTCGAAATTCGAAGTTTTTTTACTTCGAATCCTTCACTCGAATTTAGTGAATCAGCCCCTTAGTTAGAACTAAATTGGGAGCTGAACAGGGAAAGTTAACTGGAAAGTAATGGAGGCTCTGAAACAGGTATGGTAAGTACTGGAATAGGCAAGACAACACAGGTGAGGTAGGTATGCACAAGCCCCAGTGAGATATATAAGGGGCTAACAAGCTTATGACCAAATCTAGGCAAATGGGTCAAGGTGTGTAGGAAGAAGTCTTAAGAGAGATCAGAACCAATCTGATTATTATGAGCACCTATCATGGGCAGAGTAATCAGCTGTAAATAGACCAAAATATCACCCTCAAGGTACCATTGGTGACAATGGTCATTTAAAGGTAATTTGCATGACATTTAGTGTTTTAACAAGTCCCTACTGTCCAGCGGGCCTGTGGCCATTTTCATTGTGGCATCTGTGACACCACTAAGCTGTGCCATGCCGTGTGACCATCAGAGTGATACTTCTCAGCTTTATATCTCTCACCATTCTTAGTTATTTTTTAGGTGAAAAATAAGTCATTTATTAAATTTCTAAGGTAAACATTGAAAAAGACTACCATTTTTGCACTCTATGATATAGTTTTGTATATTCAGATGATGTTTTTAAGTCAGTTCTTTGTCCCCCTTTTTTGTGTGTGTGATCCACAAAATCCTTAGTGCATTGATTTCTGATATAGTTTATATCAATGGTTCAATTACATGATCCTACCTCCTGTTGCCTACTACTGCACGGCTTGTTGGGAGATCTTCATTGGGTTTCAGTTTTTGCACAAAGCTACACATGTCAAAAGAAATAAAGATTCAGCTTGGTGCCAGTATTCAGCACAAGACAATCCTGCAATCAGTACTAAACATATTCTCATTCTTAGCACTATGGTCAGCAAGATCTTAATAATAATTAATATAATTAATAATAATTAGTCAATCATATGTTAAGAGTTTTCTGCTTGAATTGAATTCACTAAATATTTGGAAAGTTCTAAAGGCATAAAGCATTCCTCTAATTCCAATAAACTGTGCACCATGGGTGATAAAAGGTTTAAACAACATGCTCAGTACCTGTTCAATAATGCAACACTGACATTTTGTTTTAACATTTTTTTCTAAAATCATTCATTCAATTAAATAAATGGTTTAGTCACATATGCTATGGGAAAGTACAGCCCTATCACCATTCTGGCCACAGATATTTAGCAAGCTGGACGTAATCTTAGAAATACAACTCCCTAGAACCATTAAGATCAGTTTGTTTGGAGTGGGACTGAAAGATCTACTTACGTTTCATCAAAGCTTATCTGTTAATAAATGTTTTTTGTGGCCAAAAATTGATCACGAGGAAGTGGAAAGACTCCCTACCTCCCTCTGATACAAAGTGGGTTTGTGAAGTTAAAAACCTGCTGTAGAAGCTCTTAGCTATAAAACCAGAGGTAGTTCCCCCAAGCATGAGAAAATATGGGGAAAGTGGACGGACTGGGTTGTTTAGTAGATCACTGCATGAATTGTACACCATATTGTCTTACTCAAAGTGCTTGATAATGTCGCCTTGGGAATTAATGGTTTACTTAAGTCTTGTAATTGTCTCAATGTCTTAAACTCACAGATGTATACGATTTATGTACAGTATTCTGTAACCGTTTGTTGACTCTTATGCTGTTTTGCTAATAAAAATGCCTGAATTAAAATAAATAAATAAATGGTTTAGTCCGATTACAGAGAAACTGTTAATGGTAAGAAAAAAGGCGGTGGTCAAACTTTAAGACTTACCCAAAAAGAAGGGGGTCCAGGTGCTTAAGCCCCAGACATTCAGCTTGGGGAGGCAAAATATATAAATAGATAATGAAGGGCTGGCACATACCAGATCACACTCTGTAGATAGAAGTAGTAAAAAAGTATTTATTTATACATAAAATATCACTGCACTGGAATTAGCCTTAAAATCCAACCATTTCAGGCAAAAATCCCAAAAATATGTAAATGTGTAAATGTAGAAAGCACTACTGTCCTGGTTTAAGAAGTCAGGTGTAGAAGTGTAGGCAAACCAAAACTAACAATTTAACAAAGAGGCCGATTTATGAAGCTTATACATTATAGTAGAGGAGCAGCAAGCAAAGATGAAGAAATTCTACATAACTGGGCAACTTGAAAAATGATCAGCAAAAGAACCCAGCCATTACACTAAAAAGAATTGGATTCAATTCCTCAAATACATCTTGACAAATGTGGTTATTAAAAAAGCCAAAATGGCTCTGATAAATATGCCAGTCCATTTAAACTCTCTTCCTGACTGCCAAGAACACGTTGATAATTCTGACAGTGGCCAAACTGTTGGGAATCCTTCTGGAATCCCTAGTTCAAGATCTTAATATCTCTGCCATAGAGCAAAATTCCATTATTTATTTTGGTTGGGGAATGAATTGTTTGAGCAAAGTGAGAGTAGTCGTTGATATTATACTACCCATTGTTAATTTTGTCATTGAAATGCTATTAAAAACATGAAATATCAGTGATTTTTATTCTGACTTTGATGAGATTTGCATCATTGAAAAATGCTTCAACACTGAATTTAATAGACATTTTCAAAGCCAACAATGATGGAAACTGTTATTGACTGAAGTGCAATGTGGGATCATATGTCTAGATATTTTTTTTCTTCATTTGTATTAAATGTTAATTATTGAGCACTTTATTACTATGGTGCTGTGCCCAAATGCATCTAGGCGTGTCTGTTCAATATCATCAGATTGGAGTAAAACTGTAGGCGGTAACAGGGCAAGTGTTTGAACAAAGACCAGAGGGGTAGAAAACAGATAAGAATTCAGGAGTCAGCAGTTTGTTGTTAATAAGTGTTAGAGGGACCTACAATGATACACGTTGCATGGACTATTGATTATGATGCCTGTGGTCTGCTACATGAACAGACTGCTTCCTCCCCTGAGCTGGCAACTTTAGTTTCCATTTATGCCACTTTCACAAGTAGGTTCCAAGTTTCAGGTTCAATTAACAATAGAAAATAACTTAGAATGTGCATTAGGCTAAGAAGATTGATAACACTCTGTGTCTGCATGTATCAGCTTGGTTCCAGCACTCAGCTCTAGCTGCTAACATGTGAAGGGGGCCAAATCCATTTAATTGGCTTTTTTAATCTGAAACAGCACGGACTGACAGAACAATGTACGCTCAGCCCGTGAATTTCCTTAAGCTAATAGTATTACTAATTTGTACTTCTTACACAGTGGCTCTGATTTCCAGGCCACAGTGGCCGCACAGATTTAGAGATTTTCATACTTGTGCACAAATTGGTTAATCTGATTTTGACACTGCCATCTGTGCTGAAACAGACAAAATATGTTCAGTCTGGCATGCGTGTGTGACCTCCACTGGAAGCCATCGCTCTAGCAGCTGCAATTTGTTTCAACTGATAAAAGAAGTGTTTTTAAAATAAAGCATAGGGATATTATGCACAGACCTCTCCTTTTATACATAAATACAGGTATGGGATCTGTTATCCAGAAACCCATTATCCAATAAGCTCTGAATTACAAGAAGGTCATCTCCTATAGACTCCATTTAAATTAGATTCCAAGACAAATCCTGGATTCAGTGTATCCTTAGATGGTACCAAGCATATTTCCATGACACATAACCTAGAGTAGAGTAGAAAGAGGAGAAAGACTATGCTTATAATGTGTCACAATGGCCCATAACTTTTAAGATGATAGTAATTTTGGGTGGGTCGACACCACTATGCTTTAATTCATTGTTCAGGGCTGTGTTCATCCTTGTTGGTTTTGTTTAAGAAATGATTGTAAATAATTTTGTTCAAGTTGTGAATTATGAATCAAAGCAGAAAATATATGTTCTGAAAAGGGTGGTGGCTTTCTCTGATTGCTGTTTGTTTTGATTATTTACTGATTATCTGTTTTGAGCAAGTATACAAAAGAAAATCTTTGCATGTGGAATTTTCAAAATAATTTACAAACTAAAATTAACGATATTTCTTTATACCAGTTTTAATTTATCATGATTACAGCATGCTTAATTGGACTCCAGTGTTACTATTTCCTTAATGGCCATGTTACTCATGTAACAGAAGAAAGCAATAATGTTAATATATTTGGTTGGTGTGTAAAGTGCAGAGGAAACCCTGATTTCCTTTTTCTCTGTAATAATAAAACAGTACCTTGTATTTGATCCAAAACTGATTTTTTAGTAGACTTAAGGTATGAAGATCCAAATTATGGAAAGATCCATTATCTGGAAAACCCCAGGTCCAGAGCATTCTGGATAACAGATACCATGCTTGTATTGGAGGATTGGTGCCTAGAGTCATTTGAATAAGATTCATAGGCACAACAGCTTCTTATCTGCTAAGCTTTTTCACATGCAGATGAGCCAACTTGTTCTAAATATTGTATATATTATGGGGTCATAGTCTTTCCAATTAATAGTTTTCTCCTGTAAAATTACCATCTAATATCTATGGTCACACAGATAAATGTATAATAATATGTACACAAGCATGTATAGAACAATCCTATTAACATTTTTAAAAATTCAGAAAGTAGTAGCAATCTGTGATTTCCAGCGGAGTTAATGAGTATTCAGTGAGTTATTATGTTATAGTTGCTGGCCCCAGCATATCTCTGGTCACATTCCAATTCCACTAGAGAATGCCTGCAAAAACGTTCTTTTTTTTTTTTTTTTTTTTGCTCAAATTGTTGTTTTTAGCAAAAAAAGAGAAGACAATATCACAAGCAACATGTTGTTTGATAGTTTTCTCTACGGCAGGGGGCATGGGGGCACACACAGACACACAGCGATCAGTCTGGACCCCTGCTAGGCTGAGATGCCAACGCAACATTACAAAAAGAAATTGTTATTATTTTTCCAGCTTTCCATTCCCATTAGAGGCTCTGATTTTAGATAAAAACTCCCCAAAAAAGCACATTTGCAAGGAGACAGAGCTCAGGACATTGTGTGTTTCTTGCTTCACTTAAAAGTATATCTGTTACTGATTGAGGCTTTTATCTGGTAGGATGTAGCAAAAGCATGAAAAGCAAGTGTTCCTGTGTGTGTGTTTTTACCGGATAAAAATACAATGCGGTAGAGTAGCAAGTTCTATAACGCAGCCAGTAAATGCTACCCATTTAACAACACAGCCAGGCTTCAGCAAAAAGCAAATAATAAGGGAGGTGCTTAATATAGCCCTGGACTGTATATATGTCTGTGTACACAACTATTTGATAGATTTATAGATCTGCATAGTGATGAGCGAATATGTCCCACTAACTAACATTTTTTTTTTGGCACCTTGTTTTTGCTATACCATTACACACCTGCCCTACATTGTTAGAGGACCTCCTATCCACTATGCTACAGCTGCTTTTTCAGTACTAAACAAAAAGGCTCCATTGTTGCTAATTTTTTAAAAACGTCTGTGATTTTTGACATTACCTCTATTCGACTGATAATAGTATCTACTACTACACTATGTTGCTTACAAACACAGGCACATCTAATAACAAATCTGACCACCAAAGATAATATATGGGTGCTTTGTATCCAACATATATTTACAGCTCTTTTTTTGTGGCCCTTCATTTTTTTTTTTGTGTAATGCGTAACAAGCTGCAGGGTGAATTTTTTCATAGAAAATGTTCTGCGCCGGAGAAACGCGGAAGTGCAAGCAAGTCGGTGCATGGCAAATTATTTTGCTCATCAATAATCATGTACAAAAGAATATTACATATGGATACAGTGACCAACAGCTGATGATCTATTGATTTGCCTGCTCCTAATATATGTGTTCACATATATAAACAATGTGAAAGCAAGCACTAACTCAAGTAGGCTACCATATATAGTACACAACTCCTGACAGTTCTCAGATGACACCAGAAATAAAACTATGGATGTTTGTGTGTTTAAAAAATGCTAGTTCATACAATAGAAGCTATAAAGAAGCTGTGTCTAGTAGGTGGCAGTCCTCAGTATTTCCTAACTGCCTGGGAAATACAAGTGGTACAATACACAAATTTAGATCATATTTATCCTAAAGCTTTAAATCATGTGAAAATGATTGGTAGAACCTACAGTATGCTATATTATAAAACACCAGGAAGCCTTGTCTGTTTTTTAACTTACATGTAATTAACTTAAATTTTATGAACAGAGATTTTTCATTATTTCCAAGAATAGTGTACGTAGAAAACAAACATACCCAAGTTGGTAAGTTCATATATAATATCTATATAATTTTTATTGCTAGCCAAGGAGATCTCAAATAACTCCTGGTTGTATAGATGGGTGTATAGGTAGCATCAGTCAGTGGGGTTAAAGGGCGCTAATTTTATTGTCCTTATAAAGAGTAGCCCAGCAGCCAACAGAAGGCCAAAGTGGTGGGTGGTTTTGGAGTAGGCTATTTCACTATCCAAGCTTTTATTGCAGTTGACCATTGAGATAACCTCTGAGGGCAGCTGTCACTTTCCAATTGGTGAATATCAATAGCCAGGCTGCCAAGAGAATCTGCTTAATCAGAAATCAGTAAGTGATTCTGAAGGCATTAAAGAGCAGTCATTCAACATGAAAACTGAACCCCTAGATATTCAGTCCCCAGAAGTCTAAATCTAAAAGGCAGTTTGGTGGTTACAGAGAAACATGCAAGTGCATGCTACAGAACCAGTAAAAGATATACACAGTAAAACACAGAGACAACACACCCACTTACCTCCATATGTAATAAAAGGCACTAAGTTTGCCCTGTAGCAGTAACCAATAGCAACCAATAAGGTGTTTGCTTTTAAACATGTGACCAGTACATGTTACCGGCTAATTGGTTGCTATAAGTTACTGCTCTTGGGCAAACTTAGTGCCTTCCAATTATGTCACAGACAGTCAATAATACGTGTACATACATACAACATATGTTGGGTAAATAAATTTTCAAAGTAGTAAACAGATCCCATACTCAACACACAACTTGCTCCTCCTTCTCACTTTAACGTCATATAGTAGGAAATTTGTCTTAATTAATACATAAGTAGAGGCCTCTGATACACATCTAGATGGCAATGTGCCAGAAGAATGGACTTGACTTTGAATTTGAGAAGTAATATTCTGAGAACCCAGCACATCTTGCAGTACAACACAAATTCAGCATCTAGTCCCTGCCTCTGCCTATGCCCTCAATGTACCTGCAGGCATTTTTTTAGCTCTTTGGCAACTTCTGCGTACTTTCCATACAGTCTGTGAAGGCAGGACTCTTTGTGCCTTTTTACTACTGTGTCTTATTTATATTTTTATAAATCTGTGTAGGTTTGAATTGTGCTACCTGTTGTCTGTTTATAAATAAAAGATCACAATATTACTGCATAGGACATTGGTTGGGTTTATTCTTTCACAGATGGACACCATTTCTTCAGCACTCCATACAAAACTTTCTTTGTACTTGATGTGATGATTCAAGATTTTGGCAATGTAATGACAAACTATAAATACAATTTATGACACAACTTCTTATGTCACCCATACTTCTTACTTTCATATCCATAGGGGCAACTTTTCAAAAAGTACAATTTTTTAAATTTATATAAAAACATAAGATGTGTGGCTTTTATATTCTGCCATGCTTCCATATCTGGACAGTTTGGCACACATTATAATATAGAATACCTGATATATATCAGTAGGAGACAAATATTTCTGAAAAGTAAGAACAAAACTTTTTTTGTTGCTAAAAAAAGCACGTTCAGAGTGCAAGTCAAAAAATGTAATCAAATGGGTAGTATGCATATCTTTAGAATTCACCCAAGTTCTCTCATTTCCAATGAATTAGATATTTAACTTTACCTCTAAATCTGCAAAAGTATACCAATACATAGCAGTTTTATGCTTATGCAATATAAAATTAGGACCCATATTGGCAGAAGGCTGATTAAGTTGAATGTTTCTTTTCAGATAGAACTATAGCAGTGGCTTGTTAGCAGCAGATTATCAAATCAAGAATTTCTATAAGACTGTATGAAAACCAGCCCAAATGTCTTCAAAATCACAAATCATGGTCCCAGCATCAGGAACATCAGCTCTGAGGATAAAATAAGGAAGAACAAATGGATGATTTCTATCACCTTTTAAGAATGGGGAAAATCCAGGGATCTTTGTTTGAGGTTGTAATGAACAAATTCAGTCCATGGAAAGGTTCATCTGCCATGGACAAATTATTCAAGAGACTGATTTAAAAGCATGCCAGAAATGAGAGACAAACTGAACACCATATTCAGAAACAATGGAGCAAGGAACACCATGGAGATGAAAAATGTATTTGATATAAGTCTTGGCCAGAACAAAAGCAGAAGGCACAGTAGTTTCTTTATAGGAATGAAATAAACCAATTTCAAAAATGCACGAGGAAACAAACCAGTGAATCATGAATAAGAAAAGATCTCTTACAATATCTGGAAACAAAATCAATAGTGTCTTCAGTACCAATCTGGATGATTGTGCCCTGAGAAGAAGTTGAGAAACCATTGAGGCAGGAATAAAAATCTTTTTCAGGTAGACAATTAGATAAGGAGTTAATAAAACAGGGGGGCAGGGAAGACACAGCCTCTGAAGTGCTAATGTGATTATGGGCAGATTCAGGGAGATTTAGTCGCCTGTCGACTAGTCGCCTCTTCTGCGTGGCGACAATCTCCCCGAACTGCCTTCCGTCTGTCTTCCGTCTGCTTGAATGAAGAATCGCCTGCCCTAATGCACTCGCAGTGCTTCGATTTCCAAAGTCGCCCAAAGTTTCCTCGTGAGGCAACCAGTTGCCAGGCGACTAAATCTCCCCGAATCTGCCCGTCTGCCCCAACCCTAAATTAAGACCAGGAGAGGGAGCTCACAGACCTTTTCTGAAAAGCAAGACATAAACAAAGTCTCAGTTTTAGTGTTCTTCTAATCTGGGTGATAAGTGGTGATATAATTAAATCTGTAGAGGAAATGATTGAGTTTCTATGCTGAAGAAATGTACCACAGACTTTTATGATCTGCAGATAGAAATGTATAAGAGAAATAGCACAAGCATGTAAAGAACCTTGAAAATGTGAGTGTTGAGACATAATGGCTCATGTGCCAACATCAGTAGCATTTATTTCCAAAATGAAGAGACAGGTATTGTCAGGATGAACCACAACAGAAGCAGAAGAGAAGGCTTGTTTAAAGGGGACCTGTCACCCTAAGAAATAATTTCAAATTCTTTTCTATCATGTTAGTTGAGCAAAATAAACTTTACTTACACTGTATTTATTATTTAAATTTTGTTTCTTTCTGTTTTGGAATTATACAATCACAGCAAACAGGCAGCTCCCATTTTGTGGACACGGTTATTAAGGGAAATTGTGTATCACCCCAAAATCTTGTGTATGAACCAGAATGAGGGACCTAATGTCCATGTGCAGTGCTACACAATTATAGAGTCTGAGGAGGGAAGGGGGAATGTGAGGAGAGCTGTGACATCTAGGAAGTGCTGAATGGAAAGTGAAAGTAATCGACTGCCCCTCCTCTATGCCACGGGCATAGAGACGGAGCAGGTAATATTTGATTGACAGTTTAGATATTTAAACACCTTTAGAACAGGTATGGATGTTTTAATGAAAAAAATTTTGGGGGTTCCATATTTAATTTGGAAAGGACTTTCATTATGCAGTTTTTTATGTGTAGTGACAGATCCACTTTAAGCAAATCAAAAGCAATCGGAACTTCTGTTGACCATGAGACTTTAGTTTCCTTCTTAGGATGTGGGACATGATGGTTATCATACCTCATTAAACAATTAGCCCTAAGACTGACTGGAGACCACAGCACAGGTCTAGTGCATGGTAAACACTAGAAATTAAGCCAGGTGGACTTTCGCACAATTGCATCATATTTGCCACAGAATGCTTCCATTTTGGCAAACTGGACATAATTGAGGTAGGCGTAGTGCTTTTGCATCAAGTGAATAACCCTTTTTCATCTGCAATGATGCCAGAATTCTGGGAAAGAATGGTGCATTGTGAGTATAAAAAAACATGGTGAATGATGCTCGAAATTGCTCACCGTGCCTCGGTAAGTGCATTTGCCCTGCTATTCACAGCAAGGAATGTTTAATCTACAGTTAGATGTAATTACATATCATTATTATGCACTTATTGCTTGTGATATTTTTGTATGTATTATTTTGTGTGATGTGTAGCAAAAATTGCTTTTGTTTATGGTCAGCTTGACACAAAGGAGCACTGCTTTTCTTACTCAGTATACAGTTCCTGATGTTTCTTTCTTTTGTTTTGAGCCTAAGTAGTTTGGAATGGATGTTATACAATTATAAGGGATGACATCCATCTTATACAGCATTTTATTATGCTTATCAATAAGTAATGTGCTGTGTTTATCATAATGTTCAATTTGCTTGCTCAGTAGTTGAAAGCAGAATGTTGAAAACTGCGCTAAATATACCTGTTAGCAAAAGGTACAAACTGCCATGGAGAAAATAAGTAACTACTGAACAATAAGCAGCAGTAAAATTAATGCTGGCGATTGCAAAGCCTTTAAACCACACACATGGAGGCAATACTGTGGGTCCACCTGCTAATGAGAAAGGGTTAGGTCTGGTCCAACTATATTGCACATAAATTGCTATATGAATGCCACACACAAGCATTATGCTCAGGAATCCCCAAAATGTGGGCCCTGCAGGCATTACACATAGAGTTTAAATCTGACAAACAGCTGTTCCTTTAAGCACAGAATGTAGCAATCACTGGCGCTAGTAAGACCAGTACTTAACGCTAGTGGCATAACTAGAAGTTACTGGGCCCCACAGCAAATTCATTTTAGGACCCCAACATATCCAGAGGTTGTCCTGTTTTACCAATATATGTTGAATCTGCTCTTTATTTGGGCCTCACGGGGGGCCTCTATACCTCCTTGGCCCCCTGCAGCCGCAGGGTCTGCTTCCTCTATAGTTACGCCCCTGCTTAACGCTTGCCTTTATCATTTTGTACCTAGCTCCACTTAGTAGATGAGCCCTCACACCTCACTATAATAAACAATAAGCAAAGCTTAAAACAATTCCTTTTTTCTCTATTTTTTGAAATGTATTCATTTACTTTATACTTGACATTGATAAAGTACTGATGAAGCAGATACAGCAGATTTAATTTTTTTGTACACTTTAGGTATGCATACAGTGTGGCAAGAGTAATCAATATCTGGGTCTCGGGGGCCTTTGGACTGACTTAAATTCATAGTAGAAAACTTTTAGATGTACTTATGTGAAAGTCTTTATAAAGGTCAATTGAGTGTGTATATCCAAAAGGAACAATGTATATGAGGGGGTTGTAAAATTCCTGGCATGCTGATCAGACTAGAAGTCAGCACCTTCACCAAATGCCTTGTATTAATGGGTGCAAGTCCTGCTTTGTTTACCTTCACAGGTCACAACTTTTCCAGATCATGGACTTACTTAAAGGCTCATAAGAAATTGCCCCAACAGACACAAATGCGCTACGCTTTCTCTTCATGTCCTTATAAATGTTTTGGTACTTTTAACTATCACTGTTTTGATTTTTGTGAATCTCACACTACAATGTTTCAGTTGAAAGTATACGCACCTCAGACTGGGCTGAACTGTGAGATTTTTTCCCTCATTTCAATTTTTTCTAGTTGGACTGTATATTTGGTTTTACTTTCTTTTTGATTTGGCACCCTGAGCCGCTTTCATTAGTTTTTGCCTCTACATTAACCTTTGTCAAGCTAATTCCTAGCCATGCACAAGATTTTATCAAACTGTCCCTTCAAGTGGTTATTTAGAAAAATCCCATGTGATTCCCCTCCATAACAAGTTGATGGTGGTTGTTGTCCCCTAGAAATGTTGTTTTTTTCAGATTGCAGAAAGCTCTAGTGTGAAAATACCACTTCTGTTTGTTCATGCTCCAATGTTTGTCTAGCTTATAAATTCTCTCTGATTCCCCTAAACTATAGTTGAACTTAATCATAGCAGACAGCAGCCCTTGACAGGGTCATCCCACCTGCCAGCGAAGACTCTATTTCACACTTGTTTCTAGTGGAAAGCCTTATCCCATGTACATGTCTGCCTCTTGGACACAGCTGTCCTAAACGGCAAAATCCTTAAATGACTTTCCAAGAACTAATTGGTTTATGGCAGACAAATGTAGCATCCAGAGAATGGAAGTATTAGATAGGAAGAACATCATTTATACATTTAAGTAATCGTTTGGAGCAGAGCTGTCCATCTGGGGACCCGAGGGCCAAATATGGTCTTCGAAGTATTTCTAAAAAGGGCTGAAGGGTATTAGTGGCTGCAAAAGGTTAGAAATTTGTGCTAGAATAAAGGTAGATCACCTTCTTTTAACCAACATTTTGAGTTATTATATGCTTATTTAAGCCATTGCAAAAATATAATTGCTTTACGTAACAACACTTTCAAACAATATTAAGCATGTGCAGATACAGAGAGTAAAGGCTTCTTCATCCAAATCTTGTAGTAAAACAACTAGTCCTGCAGCAAATACATGCCAAATAGTTCTCGCTTCAAAAAAGGCACTTAGTCCTATAAATACTCTTGTAGTGCATTTTATAGTAGTTTTAAGTAGGTACATATTTAATATATACACAAAGCTTGAGAGCATCAGGATATAATACGTGCAGGGTTTCAATTCAGAAAACCAAAAACAGTAGAGAAAAAAGAATTAACGGCTTGTTTTTTTACCACATCACCCTCTCATCCTTCAGTCTCTATTAATTCTAATAACGCCAATACAGATCTGTAAATAGCATTTAATAAGACTTCCACTACATGTTCTTATAATAGCTTCCAAATTCATTACTCTCTAACTGCTTCCAAAAATTTACAGCGCACACAGATAAACGTTTGCAAGAAAACATTTACATTTAAATATCTGTGGACGATGTACACAAAAGGCTAATTTGTTGTTTGCTGTGTTCTATATGCTTTGACACCTTCAGTGCTTATTATAGTTCTGATTGGCTCATCTTCCCGCCACTCACTACAATTGCTAAGTGACCCTTAGCAACCTCTAGTTTGGTCAGTTTCCATGGAAACTTCTCTCTGCTATTATATCTCATCAGTTCAAACGAAACTGGGCTGTCTCCACTTAACCAGTGCAATTACAGTATCATGTATGAAAGGGAAATAATACCACTGTACCAGATAGACTGAGAATGAAGATAGAATATATGAAAAAATTAAATTAGGTTATATAAATACTACAGAGTCTTGCTGTACATTAGTGCAGAAAACATGCATGGGCTTATTTTTCAAATGGCTGTAAGGGTACAAAGTGCAAAAATCAGACACAAGCTGCCATGTTGTTGTTTTTTTTTCTTTTTTGCACTTTGCTTCTCATCACCACCTTGAATACGACAGGTATAGACGTAGGGATAGGCAATTAGATGTCCTTCATTTTACCCCCTAACTGTGCTTAATCTGTGTGTCATTCAGATGCTGTGCTTTATTTATTACATTACAACTGTACAGTATATATTATACAGTAACATGTAACAGAAGTCTTCTATATCCAAAGCATTGGCTTTTCTGAATGGTCTAAGGGTGTAAATTATATTTGGTGGTCTGAAATTTTTTCTCATATTATCACAGGTCTGATCCCAACTAAAATATATATGAAACAATCATATTGGGTGTAATTAATGTTTAAATCATTTTTGAGTAGACGTAGTGGGATTTTGTCACAGGAAAACCTGTTTTATAACTAAACACATCAGTTAATAGTGCTTCTCCAGGAGACTTCTGCACTAAAACCCATTTTTCAAAATTCAATCTAATTTTTGAATCTGACATGGGTTAGACATGTTGTCAATTTTCCAGGTGCCCTCATTCATGTGACTTGTGCTCTGATAACCTTCAGTCACTCTGCTGCACTGCAAGTTGGAGTGATATTACTCCCTCCCTTTCCCCCCAGCAGCCAATCAGTAGCAGGCAGCAGTAGTAGCCAGGTAATCAGATAACAGTTCCCTGACACACAATAACAGCTCCCTGGTAGCTATGAGAATACCACTCAAAAGTAAACATCCAAGTCTCACTGTGACTCCTCCAGTTACATTGAACTGGAGAAACAATAACTTATCTGAAAGTTTTTCCATTGTGAAGTTTCTTTCTGAAACCACAGGATCAGGCAAAATGACCTGAAATGGCTGCCTACACAACAATATTACAGATAAAAAACTTGTTTGTTCAGGAATAAAATTGTATATGGTAAGGTGTTTTATTTGTAATGCAACAGTGTAATTTATAATTTAAAAACTACACCATAAAAAACTCCATTGCAGTAGGTAGAGACGAGAGGATTTAAGCAGAGTGGCAAGAAGGTAAACATCCATATATACACAAACCACACAACCCAAGGTTGGACATAGATCTGACCAAACCCGCACTGGTTTATGCCCTGGTTTCCAAATAAGTTCAATCTTACCCCCACCCCCTCCCCCTATAAAGCTCGGCTGTGCAAAGGCAGTCCCTTCTGAGAAATCAAGGGGAAAAATGGTTTATTCATCTATAACAAGATATCATGTAAATGATTGTTGATATGCAGAAAGGTTGCAGATATATATTGTGAAGATGAATATACAATGCCATTGTGAAATATGTATTGTTATCTGTTGCATTTGACAATAAAGCTAAGCTTTGAGTGAAAAAAAAACTACACCATAAAAATCATGACAGAATCCTAAGATATAGAGATCCAAATTTCAGAAAAGCCCTTAGCTCGGAAAACCATAGGTCCCCAGTATTCTGGATAACAGGTCCCTTACTTGTATATAGAAGTTCGAAGATCTGAATACTTTTGCCAGCACTGCATATAATTAATGGGGAAATAGTGTTCTCGGCTGTTCCACCTTCCAGGGTGTTTTAACAATGCTTTTGGACCTGTGAACCTTTACAGCCTGTTACAAGATTGGTAAATGGTGGAGAATCAGTGGGGCAAATTCACTAACCTCCGTAAACTGGCCAGCGACGGCTTCGCTCACATCACAAAATTTCGCCATGCGTAGATTCGTCAGGACAGCGCTAATTCAATAAAATCTGAAGTTGAGTCCAGGGCGCCGAACCCTGGCGAAATTGCACTAGCGCTACTGCGCCAAGTGAATCGAAGTTGCGCTAGCGTTGGCTAATTTGCATACGGCGGGAAGTTAAAGTTGAATGCACGTATATGTTGCAGCAAATACACTACACTACACAAGCCTAGGGAAACCTTAATAAAATGAAATAGAGTTGTTATATTGTCCTACACATGTGCCCAGTGTATAGTTTATGTGCCATATGTAAGGAAATGTATGGGGAAGCCCGGGTACCCAAAAAATATTTTAAGGACTTTTGCAGCCTATCACCCTGAAAAAACTAAAAGACCCCAGCATATTTTGGGACGAAACTTCGCCTGGCGTAAGAGTGCGAAGTAGCACTAGAGTATCTCCTTTGCTAGCAAAGTTACGCCAGCCCGTTAGTAAATCGGTGAAGTAACGAAATGACATCACGCTGGCAAATTTTCGCTAACATTAGTCACTTCGCCCTTTAGTAAATTTGCCCCTGTGTGTGCTAATACAGAGCAAATCCAGCTCAAACTATAATGGCAGAAGAATGAATGCCCTGTTCCTCCCTCCACCTTAAAATGGCCTCTCTGTCCTACGTAACCATGTTGAGATACTACTTCTTCAAAAAAGAACTTAAAAAACTGTTGAGATGTCTTCGTTTCTATTTTGCAGCTTTTATGAGCAATAAAATAAACTGTGGTCTTCACCGATTAATGTAATTTGGTGCATGTAACATCTTGGTCATGATGATGTTTGGAAACTGAGATGGTTGTCTGTCTCAATTTGGATTACATGAGCTATCTTATGGGCTGTATTTGTCTTTGTAAGTGATGAAGGAAAATTGCGGTGCAGGTATTAGAGACTTAAAGGCCAGATGCTTAAAGAACAGGAGTTTATGAAGAGCTACTCAGAATCTGCTGGCTCCCTAGGCATGCGACATTGGACCAAAGCTTTGGTAGGTTATTTTTTAATTTGAACAGATGACTGCTCAAATGTTCCACTGTCTGAGTAGACAGAATTGGAAGTCAGCTTTACAGCTGAATTTGCTTAGCGGCAAAGCAAATGTAATGCAAATTAATCACATTTATTTACCATGTCAATTAGACCCTATTAAAAAATGTTGAATAAAATGTCATAATTACATTTGAATTTTCAACAAAACGCTAACCTTGCAGTTTAGTTCTCGGTACATTCATCAACTCCAATACAATTCCATTTATGGAGAAGTACAATATAAGCAATATACTGTACATACCGAGAGGCAGCATAAGTTTATGCAATTGCAGGAGAATATGACCAGATACACACATTTAGAGCATGAAAGTGAAGATATCTAGTGAATGATATAATATAAGCTTGAATAGAAATATAATAAGACAGAGAACAGAATGTCATAGGAATATGCAAACACACACACTAAAATGCACAAATGCATGCTGCAATCCAGTGTAACAATGACAACATACAGTTAAATATTTATGAAACATAAATAATCACACAAATGAAATGTCAACGCGTTACTGGGGGGAATGTTTAAAAAACACTGCCCAAAGTGCCAGATTTTACACCACTTCAGACCTTGCATAATCCTTTAAAGATAAGGGGAAAAATTCAAACGGCTAGTAAGTTCCAGCTGAAAAAAAAGCGATGGATTTACAACATGTTTTCCAATATGGCACCATATTCACTGAAAATAAATTCACAGCGTGATAAATACACCATAATATACACAGCGAAGCTTGGCAATGTTTGGTATGTGTTGTTGTTGTTGTTTTTTTTTTTACACAGCATTATTAACCCTTTAAGTGCCACAGAACGTAGAATCTACGTTCTGAGGCAAAGTAACTTGAAATGCCACAGAACGTAGATTCTACGTTCTGCAGCATTTCCCCCAGGCCAGGAAGCGATGCGCACAAAAAACCGGCGCATCGCTTCTAACACGCACAGATCCCCCTAGGCAACGAGCAGAGGCGGTTCACTTACCGGATCGCTTCCTCGATCGTCCCAGGCAGCCAATGGGAGCAGTGGAGACCACGAGGAGCACACTGATGACGTCTCCACTGCTCCCCCTATAAATAACTCCCCCCAACTGTCACACCTTCCCTCCTGCTGCGCACTTATGGTTGCTGGAGTTCCCCCTGCTGCCTGTCTGAGCTTTGATCGCTGGATTGGTCGCCTGGATTGCCTGGATTCAACATTGTGAGCTGAACTGCACCTCTCTACACCCTTTACTTTACATATTCTCTCTAAAAAAAAAAATCTTTTTTTTTTCTTTTTTTTCTTCTGTCTTTGGCCTTAGCACACTTACAGGCAACTTTGCCAAGCTCACACTCACACTCCCACACTCACACACTCACACACACACACTCACACACACACACTCACACTTACACACTTACTTTCTTACTTTTTATCTCTACTTATTTTTACTTTGCTTTCTTTAGTCATTTGTCTTTATTTGTTGCTCAAACTTTATTTCTGCTCTGATTTGATTGCGTTTTACTGTTTTTTGGCCATTTTCATCATTGGTTTGTGATTTTATTGCACTTTTATTGCGCTATTACTTGTTTTGTTCTCATCCGTTTCTGTTTGCAGTGACGCTGGTGGATCTAGATTTCTGACCACCGATTTCACTCCAATAACTTCATTTTATTGCTTTTAGTGATTTTATTACGTTTATTCTTTATATTTTTCTTTACTGCTGGTTTAGTTTTCTAGAAAAGTTTTCCCCTACCCAAATAACTGTTCACTGTATTGCTTTTGGTGGTTTTATTACGTTTACCCTTTGCATTGTTCTTTGCTGCTAGTTTAGTTCCCCAAAAAACTTCCATTTGCAGTGACGCTGGTGGATCTATAGTTCTGACCACCAATTTCACTCCAATAACAGTTTTTTTATTGCTTTAGCTGTTTTTACTGCTTGCTTAGTTCCCCCGAAAAAGTTCCCTTTGTAGGTCACTAGAGAATCTAGGACCCTTGACCGCTGATTTTAGTGTATTCGCTGTTCTTTTATTGCTTTGAGTAGTGTTGCATTTTAGTGATTTTTTCAGGAGTTTTCTTTGCACTGTTTATTGCACACTTTATTGCTTGTTTAGTGCCCCAAAAGATAGTTCCCTTTGCTGTGACACCATTTAGTGGTCTTATTCTGTTTTCTGATTTTAGGTGATTGTTCCAGAAAGTCAGGGATTACGTGGATTGTAAACTGTGCCATATCTTTATTCCATAGCATTCCATAAGGTTCATTTGTTCAAGCTCAAGGTTTTTTCCTTCTGCTTGTTTGTATTGGTCATATCTTGCTGCCTTGCTTTTTTTTCTTCTTCTGGTTGTTTCTGTTAGCAGGGGTTAACTGTTGGTCATATCTTGCTGCCTTGCTTTTTTTTTTTCTTCTGGTTGTTTATATTAGCAGGGGTTAACTGTTGGTCATATCTTGCTGCCTTGCTTTTTTTTCTTCTTCTGGTTGTTTCTGTTAGCAGGGGTTAACTGTTGGTCATATCTTGCAGCCTTGCTTTTTTTTTTCTTCTGGTTGTTTATATTAGCAGGGGTTAACTGTTGGTCATATCTTGCTGCCTTGCTTTTTTTTTTCTTCTGGTTGTTTCTGTTAGCAGGGGTTAACTTTTGGTCATATCTTGCTGCCTTGCTTTTTTTTTTCTTCTGGTTGTTTATATTAGCAGGGGTCTCAGTCATCTTGCTGTCTTGCTTTTTTTTTTTTTTTATTCTGGTTGTTTCTGTTAGCAGGGGTTAACTGTTGGTCATATCTTGCAGCCTTGCTTTTTTTTTTTCTTCTGGTTGTTATATTAGCAGGGGTCTCAGTCATCTTGCTGGCTTGCTTTTTTTTTTTTTTCTTGTGGTGATTGTATTAGCTTTTTTTTTATTTGTTTGACTTGCCTATTGATTCTTAGCTTTGTAGTTGTCTGTAAATTTCTGGCACAATGGCCAAACGGTTTTATACCGCTGAGGAAGCGGCTAGGTATTGCGAGGACTCCAGCTCAGAGGAATTTAGCAATTCCGATTCTGAGTATGTCCCATCTGATGACTCTAGTGAGGAATCAGAGATTGGTGATAGCAGCACTATTAGCGCAGAGGCTAGTAGTGGCGGCACGCTTACTGCTGAAGAAGCAGAGGAAGAGGCAGAGGCAGAGGCTGGTGGCAGTGTGCCAGATGCACCCATGGAGGTTGAAGAGGGTGAGGGTAGTGATGATGCAGCAGTTGGAGCGCCTATGTGGGGGCCTCCCTGTAATTATGCCCCCGAAATTCCCCCATTCACTGCAGTCGCGGGCGTCAAGGTGGACACCACTAACTTTCAAATTATAGATTTCTTCAATCTTTTTATCACAGAGGCCATCCTACAGGACATGGTCCAGTACACAAATTTATACGCTGAGCAGTATCTTGCCAGCCACCCTTTACCAGGGTATTCAAGAGCCCAGGCGTGGTATCCCACTACTGTAAATGAAATCAAAAGATTCCTGGCGCTCACATTGGCAATGGACTCGTAGAACGCATACCTTAGCTTCATACTGGGATACCACTACAGTCCTTTCCATCCCTCTTTTTTCAGCCGTTATGCCAAGAAACCGCTACCAAATTTTACTGCGGTTTCTTCATTTTAGCAACAATGCAGCGGCTGTTCCCCCTAATGAGCCCGGTCACGACAGGCTTTACAAATTGAGGCCCCTTATAGATAGCCTGTCTCAGCGCTTCGCAGAGGTCTACACCCCCTCCCAAAATATATGTGTGGACGAGTCCCTTTTGCTCTTCAAAGGGCGCCTAAGATTCCGCCAATACATCCCTAGTAAGCGTTCTCGCTATGGGATGAAATTTTACAAACTCTGCGAAAGCAGCACGGGCTATACTAATTCTTTCATGTTCTATGAGGGAAAGGACACTAATTTGGACCCCCCCGGTTGTCCCCTTGATTTGACTGCCAGTGGTAAAATTGTCTGGGAGCTCATATCTCCACTGTTGGGCCGAGGTTACCACTTATACGTGGATAACTTCTACACTAGCGTCCCCTTATTTAGAACGCTTTACTGGTTGGACACCCCAGCCTGTGGCACCGTTAGGCAAAACCGCAAAGGACTGCCTAAGGAACTGGTGCAAAAGAAATTAAAACGTGGAGAAGTTTATGCTCTTAGAAGTGATGAGCTCCTGGCACTAAAATTTGCAGACACAAAAATGTTTGTATGCTTACTACTATCCACAATGAGAGTGTAGTTGTCCAACACAGACGTGGCAGGCCCGCAAAATCAAAGCCACTCTGTTGTAAAGAATATAGTAAGCATATGGGTGGCGTTGATAAAACAGACCAAATTCAAACTTACTATGACGCCACCAGAAAAACCAGGGCCTGGTACAAAAAAGCAGCAATTTACATGATTCAAATGGCCCTTTATAATTCCTATGTCGTTTACAAGGCGGCAGTACCAGGCCCAAAATTGTCTTTATACAATTATCTGCTGCAACTGCTCCCTGCCCTTTTTGTTTGGTGATGTACAGGAGGTTCCAGAAATGCCTGGCAATGACAATGTTGCCCGAATGGTGGGTAAGCATTTCATTGCACAAATTCCACCAACTCCTAATAAAAGATATGCCCAGAGAACTTGTAAGGTTTGCCGTTCCAGGGGTGTTCGAAAAGATGTGCGATATTTTTGTCCCCAAGTGTCCTAGCAAGCCTGCTTTGTGTTTCCAACCCTGTTTTGAGGTGTACCACACTGTGGTACACTACGAGAGGCCATGAGTTGTGTTGGTAGGTTAGGGTTCTCTGGGTTTGTTGGTGGTAAAAGGATGTAGTAAACTTGGCATGCTCTGTTTTTATGCACATGCTGGCAAAGTGATGCTTTTTATTTCGTGTTTTTTTGAAGTTGTGATTGTGCAGTGGTTTTTCAGGTTCAAGCCCCTTTTGAGATATAACATTTCACACGCTAGGTGTCTATGCACACGCTAGCAATAACTGGTTAGGTGTGCTGGCAAAACGATGTGCTTTTTCTTTTGTATTTTGTGCAGTGGTTTTTCAGGTTCAAGACTCGGCAGACAGACGGCACTTCTGGAATAGGTTTATTGGGGTTGCTGCTGTAAAAACCTAACGTGTTTCGGGAGTAGATCCCTTAGTCATAGGTCCTATGACTAAGGGATCTACTCCCGAAACGCGTTAGGTTTTACAGCAGCAACCCCAATAAACCTATTCCAGAAGTGCCGCCTGTCTGTCGAGTTTTGTAGCGTCCACAGTGGGGACACTGTTTGACTGAGCACCTGGATATAGGCAAGAGCGATGAACAGTAGCGGTCCTTCTTTGTTCTTTATTTTCAGGTTCAAGCCCCTTATTGAGATCTAACATTTTACGCTCTAGGTTTTTATGCACACGCTAGCGATAACTGGTTAGGTGTGCTGGCAGAATGATGCGCTTTTTTGTGTTTTGTGCAGTGGTTTTTTGGATTCAAGCCCCCCATCGAGTTCTAACATTTCACGCTCTAGGTTTTTATGCATGAACTAGCAATAACTGGTTATATGTGCTGGCAAAATGATGTGCATTTCTTTTGTTTTGTGCAGTGGTTTTTCAGATTCAAGCCCCCCTTGAGATTTAACATTTTGGCAGGTACCTACTTGGCTTATAACTAGGTTATAGATATTGGTAATCTATAGATATTGATAAAAAAAGTTTGACGATGCAAAAGTTGGCATTTTTTTTTCTGTATAGTAGTGATCTTGGTAGTGATTTATGGTGTAGAATTTGGCACAGGGTGAGCAATTTTTTTGTGCAGTGTAGCAGTAAAAACAATTGTATGTAGGTTTGTTCTTAGTCTATGCATTCAGTTTTTGTGTTGAGCTATGGTGCTTTAGGCCAGTTGTAGTTTTATGGATAGCATTTGTATTGCGCTGGTGCAATAGCAAACTGAGGTGCTGGTTGGTCGAGAGGGCGCACGATAGAACTTGTGGTGTGTGATGAATACATGGGATGATGTGCATCTCTAATGCTGATGCCACAAGTTTTTTTTTTTACTGGCACCTCAAAAGCTCCTCTATCAGCGCATTTATCTATAGTTTTGTCTGTATTTCTGGGCAACATTTGCATTTGTTTTTGTAGATTTAGGCATCTCTGGATTTGTGGGTAGCATGTCTTCAGTTTTCGGTTTTTGAGCACAGGGTGGCGGAACACTATGGTCTTCCATTTAGAATTGTTTATAGTGTAGGCATTCAGAATCTTTTTCCCGAAAAGTTGTGGTTGGAACAATCCATTTTTTTTGTACTTGTAGCGCACATTGAATATTTATGCAGTAATTAGGTTGGACAAGTTGCAGTGGCTCTGTGAATAGGAATAGTACTTTGATCACGTGCCATGTCTGCCACCAGTAGGGCACCAGCTTTTTTACAAACTTCTGGTGTGCACTTCTTAGGACACTTGCATAATTTATGGGTCAAATGTACTATGGATTCTTGCAAAAATTAAGTTTTGTCCAAACGATCTCCACCTGTGTAGCTCACTTTCCTACTCAGGCCACACCAGCCAGGCCAAACTTTTACTCATGCAAAAAATGTAGGATAGGAAGGAGCATTACAATCCGCAGACTTGGCTGCAAAATACCTTTATTGTCACAGCATGTTTCGGATCATCATGGATCCTTTTTCAAGTGAGGATCCATGATGATCCGAAACATGTTGTGACAATAAAGGTATTTTGCAGCCAAGTCTGCGGATTGTAATGCTCCTTCCTATCCTACATTTTTTGCATGAGTACTATGGATTCTGTTGGTAAATATATTTGCAAATGTGGTACAGATTTTGTCATTGGTGAAGTGTACGAAGAAGCACAACAGGACAGATGAAGTCGTTGCACAACAGGACAGATGAAACTCAGACGCTCCACTAAATCGAAAAGGGTGAGTGAAATATATTTTTGGGGGTAGTGGGGCCCAGATGCAGATCCATCAGAGTAGTCCCAAAATTATTGGGTATAAATCTAACTTTGTAAATTGTCTTTTCCTTTATTTCAGACCAAAGCACTGAGTTCTACAAAGGATTGTGGCCACAATTATCCACGTAGTAAAGCAGGAATGGCATCTCTGAATAGTTGAAGGTGTTTATTTTCAAGATATCTATAGTTTGTGGGGGTTATTTTATTGGTTAGGGACAGTTTAGGATAAAATATGGATGCATTCACATAACTTCACAGCCCGAATATTATGCATTGTGCCTGTGTTGGGGTGTTGGGTGGCTGCGTCTCTATGTGTATCCATACATATGGGGTATCGTTTTATTCAGGGGAACTTGCAGATTGCCATTGAGCAGGTTTTTGTTAGTTGTCATGGAAACTTAGGGAGAAATCGAACTTTGTAACTCTCTTTTCCTTTATTTCAGACCAAATCGCTGTCTTCTACAAAGAACTGCGGCCACAATTCTCTGTGTAGAAAAGAAAGAATGGCATCTTTGAAAAGCTGAAGAAGTGTACTTTTAGGAAATAGATGGCTTGTGGGGGTTATTTCACAGGTAAGGGGCAGTTTAGAATGAAAAGAGTTGAGAACTGCACATAAATTCACAGCCCCAATTTTATGCATTGTGCCTGTTTTGAGGTGTTCGGTGGCTGCGTCTCTATGTGTATCCATACGTATGGAGTATCGTTCTATTCAGGGGAACTTGCAGATTGTCATTGAGCAGGTTTTTTTAGTTGCCATGGAAACTTAGGGAGAAATCGAACTTTTTAACTCTCTTATCCTTTATTTCAGACCAAATCGCTGACTTCTACGAACGACTGCAGACACAATCCTCCATGTAGAAAAGCAAGAATGGCATCTTTGAATAGGTGAAGAAGTGTACTTTTCGGACATATATGGTTTGTGGGGGTTATTTCACAGTTTGGGGGGTGTTTAGACTGAAAAACTGCAAGTAGTACACATAGAGAGCAGCCCCCAGATTTTCAACTGCAATTGCCCTTATGCGTTGCTCCTGTTTTGGGGTGTTTGGGGGCTACGTCTCTATGTTTATCCATACATATGGGGTATTGTTCTATTCAGGGGAACTTGCAGATTGTCATTGAGCAGGTTTTTTTTAGTTGCCATGGAAACTTAGGGAGAAATCGAACTTTGTAACTCTTTTTTCCTTTATTTCAGACCAAACCGCTGACTTCTACGAACGACTGCGGACCCAATCCTCCATGTAGAAAAGCAAGAATGGCATCTTTGAATAGGTGAAGAAGTGTACTTTTCGGACATATATGGTTTGCAGGGGTTATTTTACAGTTTGGGGGGTGTTTAGACTGAAAAACTACAAGTAGTACACATAGAGCGCAGCCCCCAGATTTTCAACTGCAATTGGCCTTATGCGTTGCTCCTGTTTTGGGGTGTTTGGGGGCTGCGTCTCTATGTTTATCCATACATATGGGGTATTGTTCTATTCAGGAGAACTTGCAGATTGTCATTGAGCAGGTTTTTTTTAGTTGCCATGGAAACTTAGGGAGAAATTGAACTTTGTAACTCTTTTTTCCTTTATTTCAGACCAAATCGCTGACTTCTACGAACGACTGCGGACCCAATCCTCCATGTAGAAAAGCAAGACTGGCATCTTTGAATAGGTGAAGAAGTGTACTTTTCGGACATATATGGTTTGTAGGGGTTATTTTACAGTTTGGGGGGTGTTTAGACTGAAAAACTACAAGTAGTACACATAGAGCGCAGCCCCCAGATTTTCAACTGCAATTGGCCTTATGCGTTGCTCCTGTTTTGGGGTGTTTGGGGGCTGCGTCTCTATGTTTATCCATACATATGGGGTATTGTTCTATTCAGGAGAACTTGCAGATTGTCATTGAGCAGGTTTTTTTTAGTTGCCATGGAAACTTAGGGAGAAATTGAACTTTGTAACTCTTTTTTCCTTTATTTCAGACCAAATCGCTGACTTCTACGAACGACTGCGGACCCAATCCTCCATGTAGAAAAGCAAGACTGGCATCTTTGAATAGGTGAAGAAGTGTACTTTTCAGACATATATGGTTTGTAGGGGTTATTTTACAGTTTGGGGGGTGTTTAGACTGAAAAACTACAAGTAGTACACATAGAGCGCTGCCCCCAGATTTTCAACTGCAATTGCCCTTATGCGTTGCTCCTGTTTTGGGGTGTTTGGGTGCTGCGTCTCTATGTTTATCCATACATATGGGGTATTGTTCTATTCAGGAGAACTTGCAGATTGTCATTGAGCAGGTTTTTTTTAGTTGCCATGGAAACTTAGGGAGAAATCGAACTTTGTAACTCTTTTTTCCTTTATTTCAGACCAAATCGCTGACTTCTACGAACGACTGCGGACCCAATCCTCCATGTAGAAAAGCAAGAATGGCATCTTTGAATAGGTGAAGAAGTGTACTTTTCGGACATATATGGTTTGTAGGGGTTATTTTACAGTTTGGGGGGTGTTTAGACTGAAAAACTACAAGTAGTGCACATAGAGAGCAGCCCCCAGATTTTCAACTGCAATTGGCCTTATGCGTTGCTCCGGTTTTGGGGTGTTTGGGGGCTGCGTCTCTATGTTTATCCATACATATGGGGTATTGTTCTATTCAGGAGAACTTGCAGATTGTCATTGAGCAGGTTTTTTTTAGTTGCCATGGAAACTTAGGGAGAAATCGAACTTTGTAATTCTTTTTTCCTTTATTTCAGACCATATCGCTGACTTCTACGAACGACTGCGGACCCAATCCTCCATGTAGAAAAGCAAGAATGGCATCTTTGAATAGGTGAAGAAGTGTACTTTTCGGACATATATGGTTTGCAGGGGTTATTTTACAGTTTGGGGGGTGTTTAGACTGAAAAACTACAAGTAGTACACATAGAGCGCAGCCCCCAGATTTTCAACTGCAATTGCCCTTATGCGTTGCTCCTGTTTTGGGGTGTTTGGCGGCTGCGTCTCTATGTTTAACCAAACATATGGGGTATTGTTCTATTCAGGAGAACTTGCAGATTGTCATTGAGCAGGTTTTTTTTAGTTGCCATGGAAACTTAGGGAGAAATTGAACTTTGTAACTCTTTTTTCCTTTATTTCAGACCAAATCGCTGACTTCTATGAACGACTGCGGACCCAATCCTCCATGTAGAAAAGCAAGAATGGCATCTTTGAATAGGTGAAGAAGTGTACTTTTTGGACATATATGGTTTGTAGGGGTTATTTTACAGTTTGGGGGGTGTTTAGACTGAAAAACTACAAGTAGTACACATAGAGCGCAGCCCCCAGATTTTCAACTGCAATTACCTTTATGTGTTGCTCCTGTTTTAGGGTGTTTGGGGGCTGCGTCTCTATGTTTATCCATACATATGGGGTATTGTTCTATTCAGGAGAACTTGCAGATTGTCATTGAGCAGGTTTTTTTTAGTTGCCATGGAAATTTAGGGAGAAATTGAACTTTGTAACTCTTTTTTCCTTTATTTCAGACCAAATCGCTGACTTCTACGAACGACTGCGGACACAATCCTCCATGTAGAAAAGCAAGAATGGCATCTTTGAATAGGTGAAGAAGTGTACTTTTCGGACATATATGGTTTGTAGGGGTTATTTTACAGCTTGGGGGGTGTTTAGACTGAAAAACTAAAAGTAGTACACATAGAGCGCAGCCCCCAGATTTTCAACTGCAATTACCCTTATGCGTTGCTCCTGTTTTAGGGTGTTTGGGGGCTGCGTCTCTATGTTTATCCATACATATGGGGTATCGTTCTATTCAGGGGAACCTGCAGATTGTTATTGAGCAGGTTTTTGTTAGTTGCCATGGAAACTTAGGGAGAAATCTAACTTTGGAACTCTTTTTTCATTTATTTCAGACCAAATCGCTGACTTCTCCGAATGACTGCGCCCACAATTTTCCGTGTAGAAAAGCAACAATCGCATCTTTGAATAGCTGAAGAAGTGCACTTTTCGGACATATATGGTTTGTGGGGGTTATTTCACAGTTTGGGGGTGTTTAGACTGAAGAACTGCAAGTAGTACACATAGAGCGCAGCCCCCAGATTTTCAACTGCAATTGCCCTTATGCGTTGCTCCTGTTTTGGGGTATTTGGGGGCTGCGTCTCTATGTGTATCCATACATATGGGGTATCGTTTTATTCAAGAGAAGTTTGTCTTTCAAATTGTCTGTAGTTATAGCATTTAGAACGGTGTTATTTTGTCAGATTTACATTTGTTCCTGCGTCTTAGTTTGCATTTTAGAAAAAAACTAAAAATGCAACAAAAAAGCTCTAAATATCATGATGCACTGGTAAAATGTGTTTGAATTTTGAGTGAAAACTACACCACCCCTAGAAACCTGAAGGTCTGTAGTTTTTAAAAATACCAAACATGAAGGGATAAGTTAGATTTACATATAAGTTATGCAGCATTAACTGTCACGTGTGCTTATCTACTTTGTTCTGGTGTAAAATTATACAAACTGCTGTTTTAGTTTGGGGGTTACTCCTGGACAAAGAAAGTGGGTTACTGATACATATTTGGTATCGTTGGACTTGGCAGGATCTGGGCTTTTAGAAACAGAAAAAAAATTCATGTAAAATTAACTTTTCTGTGGAAAAAAAACTCAAGATATACACAATTTTTTAACAAATTTTTTTTTTTTTTACATATTTCACCCAAAATATACATTAAATCTCCTGAAAAGTCACAAAATTCCACTTGCATGTCGAAGCCCAATTTGTAACGAAAAAAACAATATATAATTTTCCTAGTTTCGTGGAGGTTTTCCTACAATTAAACCTTGTTAATCTGAACAAGTACAAAATGCTTAAAAACGGCTGGCATTTCGCGTAACCAAAATGTGAAATTCTGCTGGCACTTAAAGGGTTAATTGCCAAGGACAGGTATTTGTAAAGCGAGTATACTTATATAACTTGTATATTTATATAACTTATATACTTATATAACCCCTTTCTCGTTCTATGTACAGCTGAGACAGTAGACAGAAAAGAAAATCACCAGCAGTAACCCAAATAAAAAAGGAAATACATGAAAATATGAATGTAAAACAAATGTTTGGATGTTTTCTCAAGCATTGAAAATTCCTAAAATTCCCTTGTTGAGACAAAATAGTAGCACATCTGTATGTCTGTTAAGAAATACTTAACACAGTTCCATCAGCAGTGTAAGTTTGAAACCTGAATACATAGAGTAAAAGCATTCTTACAAACAGTACCAATCTGTATCCCTTCATGTAAGAGAAATGTTTGCATTTAACCTTTTCTTTTCCATTGCATACAGTTTGGACAGGTGATACCGCTCCATAGGGCACAGAAGCCTTTGACAGCTCTCAGATCAGTCCAACACTTTGACAACTCAGTCCAAATGACACAGGCATCTGCTTTCATAAATGTGTCAATTAATAGGAAAATACTAATTCGCATGGACATTTTCTTAACAGTCAGGGTTTTAAAAACAAAATAGATCCAAAATCTTTCTGGATTCTTCAGTTTCATTCATAATAAATCTGTCTTGCATTAAACTACAACAAATGTATTTTGCCATTCCACATAGGAGGCTGCCACTTTGCACAGTGATTTGACTAAACTGGGCGGCCAACTGGAAAATGAAGTTCAGTGTTGATAAGCAGACAATTGTGCTTTTGTGATAGAAATCGGTGGCGTAACTACAGACCCTGGGGTGCAGGGGACCCTGCGGGGACCTGCTTACTCGGTAGTATACGCAGCAGGGGGACCTTTCAGGGGATGGTGCTGGAAATCCGGACCTCCTCTCTTCCTGTACAGCTGCATTACTCTCTCTCCTGTTACTGCCAGGCTTCTGTTCTTCAGGAGAGTGATTCAGCCATCCATCAAGAAAGGTGAAGGGGCCTCAGCAGCAGAGCAGCACACACTCCTGACCCTTGACCTGATGTGTGACCTCGGGTCATGTAAAACTTCATCAATGGAAGCAGGGAGAGAGAAGTGCACCAGCTCTTCTTAGGGCATCACAGCCCCCCGCCCTTTTGAAATAGATGCTGGCAAGACAAGCTTGGGAGTTGAAGGGTAGCAGAAGAGAGAGTCAAGGGTTAAATGGGAAAGGCAAAAAGCTGAAAGCCTAAGTAGTGGAGAGAAGGGGAAAAGTTAAAATTAAAACAAGGAAAAAGAAAGGTAGGCACATAAAAAAAGGAAAGACGGTGGGTGGGGTAGAGAAGAAGACAGCCAGAAATTGAGGACACAAGGGATTTAAAAAGATTCCAGTTGGCCCATTTGAGATTGTCCTAATCTGGCTCTGATCGTAGGTGAGCTAAAGTTATGTGCTTTAGGAGGACCATGGGTCACCCGCAATTATGTGCAGAGGGGGGCCACTAAGCCCACTACATACTAAGGGGCAGATTTATCAAAATATGTATTTATCAAAGGGTGAACTTTAACTTTCACTCGTTACATGGTTGCTCTTTAAAACCAGTGCCGATTCTGCACCTGGAGATGCCTGAGGTGGCTCCTGTAATGCCTCCTCCCCCTCAGCACTTACCCTTTCCTGGGTCTGGGGGGGTGCATTGCTACTGCACTGAAATTCGGCTCTTAAAGGTACCATGACTGGCTTTTTTTTGCTACTGGTAACCTCCTTGGCACATTGACTCAGCACCCCTGGTTACAAGTAGATGACTCTGCCTGTATAGGGCCCCAATGCAGTCTGCTCCTGCTGGTGTGTTCGTAACTTGTGCGTCTGAATAATGCAAAAGCTAAAGAACAAGCTATGTTACTATGTTACTATGTTATATATATATATATATATATATATATATATATATATATATATATATATATATATATATATATATATATATATATATAGAACAAAAATGCCAGCACCAAGGGTCTCGTGTCAAAAAAACTTGTATTATGACATGGTATGTAAAAACCAACGTTTCGGTCCCTCTTGGGACCTTTTTCAAGGTACAAATACACACATGATTAGTTCATTAAATAACCTCCACCCACATCACGTGACTGTGCCTGTGTTTCCTTGTGCATTTAACCTCTTGTATGGCTATTTTCAGCAATATAGCAAACAATTTATTACAATACATTTTAATCCATCGATCGAACGATTTTTCTTCGACCAAAAAAAACATTAGAAAGCCTATGGGGACCTTCGGTAGGTTTTAGGTGGCGTACTAGGGGGTCGAAGTTTTTTTTAAAGAGACAGTACTTGGATTATGGTCGAAATAGTCGAACGATTTTAAGTTCGAATTGTTCGATTCGAAGTCGAAGTCGTAGTCGAAGGTCGAAGTAGCCAATTCGATGGTCGAAGTAGCCAAAAAAACATTCGAAATTCAAAGTTTTTTTTATTCTATTCCTTCACTCGAGCTAAGTAAATGGGCCCCAAAGTGTATCACCTCCTGGATAAATCTTATGTACACCCTTTAGAAATATAATAAAGAAAATTGTGTATCTCAGTTACACTGTTACCAATATTGACCTAATGGTTTCATAGTCATTTAATCTGGAAGTACTAAGAAAAAAGTTATATTGTTTCACTAACCCTATACCTAAGGACAGTGATCCCCAACCAGTAGCACGCAAGCAACATGTTGCTCACCAACACCTTGGATGTTGCTCCCAGTGGCCTCAAAGCAGGTGCTTATATTGGAATTCATGGCTTGGAGGCAAGTTGTGGTTGTATAAAAACCAGGTGTACTGCTATATAGAGTCTCCTGTAGTCTGGCAGTCCACATAGGGGCCACCAAATAGCCAATCACAGCCCTTATTTGGCACCCTAGGAATTTTTTGCATGCCTCCCCAACTCTTTTTAGTTTTGAATGTGGCTCACGAGTAAAAAAGGTTGGGGACTCCTGCCTAAGGACATCATTACATATATATATATATATATTTATCACAGTCTCTTTTAACCATTCTCACCATTTCCATATACAGCATGTAGTAGATTTAGGTAATCGAAAACAAACATAAAAGGGGCATACATACTTTACCCATCAATATTTTAAGGTGCCCAATTATTCTTAATTACAATTATTTATTCATCGTCCAGCTCATAGATTAAATAAAAGGAATGACAAAAAATAAGCACCTTGTTATGATATGTTCTCTGTCATTAAAACTTCCATAAAAGCTGACAGCTCCTGTTAACTACCTGCTATTAATGCTTGAAGGGTTTAGAGTGCATAGAATGATTGCTATTAACCTATGTTAGAGCTCAGGAAACACTAGGCCTAATTGTGCTCTCACTGTTAATAAGCCATACTAGCAGCAGGGATACATACTGTGCTTTAGGGTCACACAGCTGCAAGTAGAATACCGAGAGACAAAACAGCATTTACTGTGATATAATAATATTCAGAGAGACAGAAAATCATTTGTAAACAAAGCTTTAGCAATGAAAAACAAAATCCCAATGGGCTTCCAAGGTTTGGTCATGTGAGTCCAAGGTCCATTATTTTGCAACTATGCTTGTGTCTATCACTTAGGCTGCACAGAATTATCTAAGTAATACTGTAGTTTAGCCTATTATATTCATTTCATTAACTAGTAATTTAGGGATATATTGAAAATGCTGTCAAAAGCATGACAAGGGGACTCATCAATTGACCCTTCACTTTCAGCCATCTCACTGAACCCCATTGTTAGATACCTAAATGAAACAACAGGAGCCAGAAATTGGGTAAAACAGCCAAACCATTTATTCACATTTTATTAAATAAATAGGACCTTGCCAGTCTCACCCCAAGGCAATATTCTAAAGGCAGAATTTCAGAGAATTTTCAGAGAATATTTTGTTCAGCTCAGAAGATAAGGAAGTGAACTGCTGCTTCTTCCCCTGACATCACATCCGTGTCTTTCTCTGCCCCAGCACAGCTTACCCCCGCCTTAAGGGAACAGTTAGGTGTAAAAATAAAAACTGGGTAAATAGGCTGTGCATAGTAAAAAAATTTTCTAATATAGTTACTTTGCCAAAAATGTAATCTACAAAGGCTGAAGCGAACACAGCGTCCTGCTTTTCAGCTCTCTAACTCTTGAGGTAGTCAGATACTTTAAGGGGGCCCACACGGGACATAACTGTTCAGTGAGTTTGCAATTGATCTGTAAACATGATGTTTAAACATAAACCAGTATAATCTGGCTGCAGGTCATTCAGATCCCTTGTCATGCAGCCCCTGTGCTTATAGCTCCAGGGCTTTCCTTGATGTTGCTTTTAGTTTTTGTCCTCTGGCCCAAACATGGAAACAAAAAGGTTTCTCATGAATTTAGCATTGGTAAATCTAAATGACAGGACTTTGATTGAGGGCTGAGAATTTTTTTAAATATTTAGCCTCTGCTTCAAACAGCTTTTTCAGTGGTATGGAAGTGTAACCATATTTTGACACCTCTTGTGTAATAGTTACATAGTTACATAGTTAAATTCGGTTGAAAAAAGACAAAGTCCATCAAGTTCAACTCCTCCAAATGAAAACCCAGCATCCATACACACACCCCTCCCTACTTTTAATTAAATTCTAAATACCCATACCTATACTAACTATAGAGCTTAGTATCACAATAGCCTTTGATATTATGTCTGTCCAAAAAATCATCCAAGCCATTCTTAAAGGCATTAACTGAATCAGCCATCACAACATCACCCGGCAGTGCATTCCACAACCTCACTGTCCTGACTGTGAAGAACCCCCTACGTTGCTTCAAATGAAAGTTCTTTTCTTCTAGTCTAAAGGGGTGGCCTATGGTACGGTGATCCACTTTATGGGTAAAAAGGTCCCCTGCTATTTGTCTATAATGCCCTCTAATGTACTTGTAAAGTGTAATCATGTCCCCTCGCAAGCGCCTTTTTTTCCAGAGAAAACAACCCCAACCTTGACAGTCTACCCTCATAATTTAAGTCTTCCATCCCTCCAACCAGTTTAGTTGCACTTAGTCTCTGCACTCTCTCCAGCTCATTTATATCCCTCTTAAGGACTGAAGTCCAAAACTGCACTGCATACTCCAGATGAGGCATTACCAGGGACCTATAAAGAGGCATAATTATGTTTTCATCCCTTGAGTTTATGCCTTTTTTTATGTAAGACAGAACTTTATTTGCTTTAGTAGCCACAGAATGACACTGCCCAGAATTAGACAACTTGTTATCTACAAAAACCCCTAGATCCTTCTCATTTAGGGAAACTCCCAACACACTGCCATTTAGTGTATAAATTGCATTTATATTATTTTTGCCAAAGTGCATAACCTTGCATTTATCAACATTGAACCTCATTTTCCAGTTTGCTGGCCAGTTTTCCAACTTAGACAAATCACTCTGCAAAGTGGCAGCATCCTGCATGGAACCTATAGTTCTGCACAATTTAGTATCATCTGCAAAAATAGAAACAGTACTTTCAATGCCCACCTCCAGGTCATTAATAAACAAGTTGAAAAGCAAGGGACCTAGTACAGAGCCCTGCGGTACTCCACTAACAACACTGGTCCAATTAGAAAACCACTCTTTGCAGTCTATCTTTTAGCCAGTTCTCTATCCAGGTACAAATACTATGTTCCAGGCCAACATTCCTTAATTTAACCAGTAACCTTTTGTGTGGCACTGTATCAAATGCTTTAGCAAAGTCTAAGTAAATCACATCCACTGCCATCCCAGAATCGAGGTCTCTACTTACCTTCTCATAAAAGGAAATAAAATTAGTCTGGCAAGATCTATTACACATAAAACCATGCTGGCACAAACTAATAGTATTATGATTTGCTATGAAGTCCAGTATCTTATCCTTTATTAACCCTTCGAAAAGCTTTCCTACCACTGACGTCAGACTAACTGGCCTACAGTTTTGAGGCTGAGAACTGGATCCTTTTTTGAATAGAGGCACTACATTAGCAATTCACCAGTCTCTCGGCACTATGCTAGATCTCAATGAATCCTGAAAAATTAAGTAAAGAGGTTTGGCAATCACAGAGCTAAGCTCGCTAAGTACCCTGGGATAAATACCATCTGGCCCTGGACCTTTGTTAGTCTTAACATGTTCTAGTCTCTTTTGAATTTCATCATGTGTGAACCTTGCATCATTAGTTGTATTACTAGAAGTTTGACTATTAAGAAGGAAACCTTCACTTACTGGTTCCTCATTTATGTAGACAGATGAAAAATATGAGTTCAGAATCTGTGCTTTTATTTTGTTTTCATCAACCAGCTGACCCCCCTCTGATAGTAAGGGTCCCACCCCTTCCTGCTTCATTTTGTTACTATTAACATATATAAAAAATAATTTTGGATTTTTTTTACTGCTTGCTGCAAATCCTTTTCTATATCAATTTTAGCTTGCCTTATAGCTTCTTTGCATGATTTATTGGCCTCCTTGTACCTTATAAATGTTTCGGCTGTCCCAGCTAACTTGAAAGCCTTAAAAGCACGTCTTTTCTTACCCACCTCAACACCAACACTTCTATTGAACCAAAAAGATTTTGCTTTGCACCCGACGTTCCTTGCTTACAAGTGGAATATACTGACACGTATATTTATTAAGCAGCATTTTTGTTCTGTGTTTAACCCTGTGAAACACATTTCCCACTTAATATTTTGCAGAGATTCCCTTATACTGTCAAAGTTTGCACGTCTGAAATGTATTGTTTTAGTTACTCCCTTCTGCTTCTGCAACAGAATCATGGAGACCATGTTATGATCACTATTCCCTAAATGCTCACCCACACAAATGCTAGAGATGAGTTCAGTATTTTTAGTTATTACAAGGTCCAAAAGAGAGTTATTCCTAATAGGTTCTTGAATGAGCTGGAATAAAAAGTTGTCATTCAGCATATTTACAAACCTACTAGCTTTTTCTGTCTTAGCAACCCCATGTTCTTAAAGGCGATGTTGTATATCATCCACGGAAGGGCACTCCGATAAAAATAAATGGTTTCTATACATGCAATACTACATTCGTAGTCTATGTGATAAAATGCCCATGTGGCCGACTATATGTGGGGCAGACAACCCGTGCCATCAAAGATAGAATACGTGAGCAAAAATCTGCAGTGAAACTTAAAAAATTAGATCAGGCGGTATCTAGTCATTTTGCTGAAAAGGGTCATGGGGTCCAGCAATTAAAGTTTCAAGTAATTGACAATAGGAGCCCCATGGCCTTAACCGCGAATATGACTTGCATCCCATATACCGATAAAATTTTAATGGTTGTTTTTAATATTATTATGATCAGACAAGTTTTTATAAACATTGGTCATTTTTATTGTTTTGCAGATACTGTACCATGAGATTCAAACCTTTACCTTGATGAATACAATTACCAGGAAATAAGTGGATACTTTACTTATATATTACAATGTATCTGACAATGTTGCCTTTATGTCTTTTCTTTGTATCAATTAATTCTTATTGCTCACCTATAGATGGCGATCTAATGAGTGAGTATAAAACTTTGTAACCAGCAGTAGTTCATTAACTTGAGAAAAGGCCATATAGGCCTGAAACGTTGTTCGTTTGAGATCCAAGCCAGAAATTCCAATAAAGGCTTTTTAAGATTATACACAATTTGGATGGTGCTGTGATTTCGACTTGCATTAGCAACCCCATTACCCCAGACAATGTCTGGATAATTGAAGTCACCCATAGCAACAACTTGACCCAGCTGTGAAGCCGCTTGTATCTGCAAGAGTAGTTGGGCTTCATACTCGACACTTATATGAGGTGGTTTATAGCATACTCCAATGATAATTATTTTTGTAACCTTTTGCCCAGTCAAAATCTCTACCCAGAGTGATTCTACACCCTCACCAGTGCCAGCTATTGTTATTTCTTTAGTGCATGGCTTTAATTCAGGCTTTACATATAAACACACTCCTCCACCCTTTTTAATCCCTATGTCCCTCCTAAAAAGGCTGTAACCATTTAAATTCACAATCCAGTCACATGTTTCATCCCACCAGGTCTCAGTGATACCAATTATATCATAATTTTTAGAGCATGCAATTAATTCTAGGTCTCCCATTTTACCTGACAAACTCCGTGCATTTGCCAGCATACAGTTACTACTTTTACTTTTGAAATTTGCATTACTTAGTGGAAAATTATATGTTAAGTTAGTATTATTCTGTTTTCCTTGTAACAGAGGGTAAACTGTATGCCCCCCTTACTCCTCCCTCCCTCCTCCTTGCTCCTCCCCCATGACCCCTTACTAATTCCACTGCCCCGTCTACCCTAGCTTCCCCATAATTCTTTATCTCACCCACCCCCCTTTGCCTAGTTTAAACACTCCTCCAACCTCTTAGCCATTCTTTCCCCTAGCATCGTCGACCCTCTTCCATTGAGGTGCAAACCATCATGACTGTATAGGTTGTACCCCAAGGAAAAATCAGCCCAGTGCTCTAGGAACCCAAACCCTTCATTCCTACACCAAGACTTGAGCCATGCATTTAGCTCCCTAAACTCCCGCTGTTTTGCAAAACTTGCACTTGACATTGGAAGACCTTTCCTTGATCTTAGAGCCTAGATCTCTGAAATCACACTTTAAGGTCTTCCATCTACCATTTATTTTGTCATTAGTACCGATATGCACTAAAACAGCTGGGTCATGCCCAGCCCCACCCAATAATTTGTCTATCCGATCAACCACATGTCGAACCCTGGCACCAGGTAGACAGCAAACTGTTCGGTTGTATCGATCTGAACGACAAATTACCATATCCACTTTCCTAATAATTGAGTCTCCTACAACCACAATCTTCTTAGGCCTGACACTACTGTCCTCCCCACCACTACTATAGAAACTGGTCTCCCGGCTGTTAGAGAGATCAGCCCCATCTAGAATTTCCAATCCAGAGTTCATACTCCCATCATCTTCACACAATCTGGCAAATTTGTTGCGATGTATAAACTCCGGATCAGCCTCCATTTTCCTTTTGCCCACCTTAGATTTTCTAACTGTCACCCAGCTAGCTGCCTCAACATCCTGCTGCTGTTCTGTTCCCCCCAAACTATCTGACCCCACTAGGTCCTGCTCAGTCAGCAAAAGACTCCTTTCAAGATTGTCAATTGCAGTGTTGCAATTTGTTGCTCTAGTGCTCTAACTCCAGCCTCCAAAGTGGCAATTTGCTCACAACTACCACAGAGGTAAGCATTTTGGATCTCTTGTTCCAAATCTGCATACATATGGCAGACTGTGAGTCAGACCGTCAATCATTAAAGCACTCATTATCCCAGTTAGAGATCAAAACAGGAATAAATAAATAAATAAATAAAAATAAGGGTTTAGAACAAACTTTTGACCTAGTTTGAAACTCCTGTATTTGTAACTCCATTTACAGATCCCCCACTTAAAGAGCAAACACTTAAGAGAAGCTAACACTAGAGCAAGCTCCACTGGTCCCAGGGGTTCTATTTATACAGGATGCACACCTTTAATAAATATAATATTGGAATTTGAATATAATGATGGAATTTCTCAATGCCAGTGCCTCCACCTAATGGGATCTGGGGATACACCTGCGGGTGGCCCTACAAGGAAACAATAATAACACATGTGCAGCAAACAAATAGAACTTTATATAAGAATAAAGAAAGTATAAATGAATGCAAAAGGCAGTTACAATACTAATAACACCCCTGCCCTGGGGAACCCATGTGGTAGTCCAACCCTGGCACAGTCTTTATCAGGCACAGTCCTACACTCCACTCTGGGTGGATAAAGACAGTCATGGTCCCTTTCCCTAAGTACCTGCCCAAATAACTCTCCTGTTGGAAAGAGGTAGTTGCTCCCATGTAGCAGGCACATGAACAACACCTGTCCTCACACTGGGGACACACGCTGAAGCCTTTCAATACCCTCCCTTAGGCAGGCCTCACTAGGGCTCAAACAGAGGTGGTACAGGCACAGCATCTCAGATCCATAAGCCGGGCTCCCAAGCTATTCAAGCCCAGCACATGAAGCTTGCTTTAATCTTCAGGGCACTTCTCTCAGCACTATCCACAGTCTGAGTCTGAGATGCCGGATTTTCAGATTCTGACTTTTCCACCCTCTGGGTTTAATAAATTGCGAAAAATTCATGATATTTGCATTTGGAGTTTAGTAAATAACCCCCTTAATGTACATTCATATTTTAAAAAGTCATTTTTTAGTGTCAGTAAAGAAAGGCATCCTAACAATTACTTGGATACTACTATAGTTTAGTATTTTACAGATTATACAACAAAAAGTTATGAATTACTGTCTTTTACACACTATTTTTTTTACACAGTGATTTTACTTTACAGGTTCTAATTTAATTACTGCAGAATCCCCTGCCGTGCAACTGAATTTTTACAAGAGAACAAAAGTTGAATGTATGACAGTATGTGCTTAAATTATAAAAAAAAAAACGCATAACGCTGTTCATCTCACATGCTTTATGCCAAGCTCTAGGCAGGCTTCAATGAAAAATTGTCTTCTGTAACTGGAGATGAATGGAGTTGCTAGAGTATTCCTAGCAGTAAGAATTTTCTCCTAAAACAAAGTTTGAGCTTCTGGATAGACATTTCTGCCTGACTCTATTCAGATATTGGGCAGTATGTTGCTGACCTGTACAGAAATGTTGGTGCCAATATCGCCTAGGATCTTCACATGTTGCATTTTCTGGAGAATATTTCAAAATCTTTTGAAAAGACATGAGCCATTATTCAAAACATTGATGTGATTTTTAAGACATATGTTTATTACTATATGATTACCCTATACTATGTTACATCAGTAGCTAATATGGCCATATGAATTGGTAACAGATCCAGGAAGGTTGGGGCCCTAGTATGACTATGGAAGACAGGAAACATCCGGATGTCCAGTCCATCAACAGCTGTATTACCAAAATCTCAGCATCTGAAATATTTCTAACAACATAAAACATCTTTTGTACTTTTAGCCATCTCTGTGCTACTCTAAAATCAAAAGTGCTAGGATATCTAACAATCGGTAGCAAGTAACTGTAAATAAAACCTGAGGCTAGCAAAATATGTTATTTTCATAACTATGCACAAGATTTAATCCAATTCCACTTTTCTAAATGTCACCCACTTTTTTAAATTTACAGTTTAGCTATTTATTTAAGGATGAAAAAATGAGGGTGGGTAGCATTGTTCGCTGATACTACAGTATATTTTGCTCAGTTCAGGTCCCTGTAGTTGACCAGGCGGAGGCATGTGGCTGCAGTTTTTCTGTTTGTGGTTGTGAATAAAATACATTTTAATTGTTTAGAACTCTTATGGGTGAATGTATTAAAAGCCGAAAAGAGAAAAACAATTTGCACCAATAAGAATAAAAATTCAAATATGTGATATTCTTCTTTAAACTGTTATTGCATTGCGAATTGCAAATTTTAATTGCACACTTTCAAGAAGTGCTTGAAGGTGTCTTAATCGTTCAGAGCAAACCTAACAAATTTTTCAGTAAGAAGTTTTATTACATTCACTGCGCACTGGTGCAAACTATAACATTTATTCGCAATGGCATAACTATTCTCATTGTGAATAGATTTTCCATTACCAGCTTTTATTACATTCCCCCATTAGGGAGGTATTTACTAAAACTCGACTTTTTCTCACTCTAATAGAAAAATAATTTGACCAAACCTAAATACCCTTATTTAACAATAATGCTTCTCTAAAACGTTGGTGCAAAAAAATCGTACATCACTTTGAAACATGTGACTTTTTCGAATCCTCCCAACTGGAGTGAAAACTCAAATTTATCAGATTATTGCAAAAAAACCCAATGCAAACAGCCCAAAAAGGTAAAAAAAACACGTTCCAATTGTTTTAGGTGTATTGTTGGATTCAAATTGCAGCTGCAGAATACCTGCAAACCGATCGTGTTTTGGTCAGAAAATTCTTGCTTCTGAGATTATGAGGGTAATCCGTAGGTAACCCGCCTGGGTACCCGGCTAAAATGCGGGGCTCATACTCCCTAGTGCTGCAGGCAACTTTCACCCATTTCCTACAGAAGCAGAGTTGGAGTGATGTCACTTCCGGTCTAAGGTGACATCACTTCAGGTTTCACGATCGTGGGTCTGAAGGGAAGCTTAACTGTGTAGGGTCCTGGTTGGGTAGCTGCTGTGTTAGGGGGATGTGTTGGGTGGTGGGTGCAGATCAAGCACGGGTCATTCTGATTGGACCCATACAGTACTAAAAGTAGTTCTACCTACACACAGAAACACACACATGGGATGGCAAGCAGTACTGGATACCAAAATAAATACACCCCACACCACTTTATTGGAGGAAAATGCTGCAGCCTGATTTATTGGCCCATCAATAAATCTTTAAACTTTAACATATATACAATCACAGAAATATTTATGTCTCAACCAGCCAACCTGGTATCCTTGTTCTCAAGCCGCCTTAACAATGTTTAAAACCTCTGTCTTGCCTCCAGCCAGAAGCAGTTGACAAATTATACATACATTTCTTTCAAAACAAAAACTTCCTCTATGCCAAAGACAAAATCTTCATGTGTCTTTGCCCCCCCATCTTCAACATTGCCATTACAATTGAGTTTTGCAATCCTACATTAAACATATCTACACCTATATCTGAAAGATGAACCCCATCAGATGCATACAGGCCTTTTATGACAAATGTTTTTTTAATACATTTAAAAATGTATTTTCTTTTAGGGAAGGGAGGGAAGGTTGTTACTGCTGTTGTCATGAAGCTCGCCATGCTCCAGGTTCTTCAGGGATGTCTCAGGACCCGACTCCCTAATGGTATGTATACCCCCTAGAGACCTGCTTATATCGGGGTCCACTGTTACCACCTGACCAAAGTTCTATCCTTTTAACCAATCATAGCCTTACCTTTATCAAGTTGCTCACCTGTTAGCAAGCAGGTACACCAGAGATCCCCTAAGATAATTGACAAATGTAACACCTGTGAAGTAACCTTTTGACTGCCAACCTCCATATTTGGCTCTTTGCTTTCCTTCCTGCTTTCAAAATCAAAGAACTGAAAATTCTCTTTCAGGAAGAATGCAACACTATTGGCAGATTGACTTGTAGAGATACATTTGCATTAGTAAATAATGTGCTGTATTTAAGACAAACTGTAGCAATTAACACCTTTTATGAAGTCAACCTACTCTTAGATTAGCGTATTTGCATGTATTACAGGTATCTATTATGTCATTATATTATATTGTGAATGCTTGAGAACTGGGGTTTTCTAGATGAGTATTTTGGATAACCACACCTTAAGTGTATTATAAACCCCCCAAACATGTTTAACCCCAACTGGTTTATTTTGCCACCAATTTGGATCCATGTAGTTTTGTTACCATCAAGTCAAAAGAACTTTTATTATTAACGAGTAAAAAAGGAAACTATTCAAATAAATTTGAATTATTTGCTTAAAGGGACTCTAGGGAAGGTGGCCTTTTGCTAATTCTGAATTTTCTGGATAATAGATTCCATACCTGCATTCTTTTAGCACTTATCCTGTTTGTCTACCCTTATTAAGTCACACTTTATGTATTGGTGTGATTTATCACATTATAATGGATCCCTCAAGCCAATAGTGTGGGAACAAGAAAATGAAAAAAATATGGTCTCTAAGTGACACTGAAGCAAAGTGAACATTTGTTGAGGCACTATATAATTTTAGTTTAACAGGAGCAAAAAACCAGCTCTTTATGTTTATGCAGCATGACCCACTGCCACAGTGTTCAATTAACTCAGCTTCCCCTAACATAAATTCCTATTTTAGACACAGCTTAACCCACTCATTTAATGTTAAACTAATGCGCAAATAAATAACAAAGGAAAGACGTGTCCCTGACCTCAACCTTAACCACTCTATGATTCCCAAAAGGGAAATTCATTGTGCTCTTCAAGGAGCAAATGATCTGGAAGAATGAAACCACTGTCACAAAAATAGCTGCTTGGACATTTAACTCCATAGATGTAAGAAATAAATAATGGAGATACCCTACTGGGACTCAGCAGTCTACAGAAATTGGCTCATTGAACCCATGATAGTGCATATCACTTAGAATATCATCCACTGAAAAACTACAGAACCAAATAAATGAATAATGATAAAACATGTCTTTAAAGAGCAAATTTAATTTAAAACTTGTCACTGAAAACCCACGATAGAAAAAGAGAAATTAATGGCAGAAATGGTGTTACCTGTAAATAGTAACTGTGTTACAAAGCCTTTTAATTAGTGCACAGGTGAATAAATTCGAGAATCTCCTGTATAAATTCGCCAGTGAAAATTCATCTGCGACCAAAAATTGACGCAAGCGACTTTTCGGAAGGGCATCAATTTCGATTTTCCCTATTTTTTCACAAATTTTTCCATCACTGCTTTGAATTGATGAAAGAGCTAGTTTTAGCTATATTATGTCTGGGACACTGGTATGATGTGCATTGAACAATAACTGTCAGCTTAGTCAAATAGGAGTATTAAATTAGTTTGCTGCAGGTAGAGACCTTCTTGTTTATTTTAATTTGAAAGGAGTAGGTTGTTTCAATCCTAATGTCTCTTATGCTTCAAAAGTATCGAATGGGTAACATTATAATCAATATAAAAGCCTTCTGTTTTAAAAAGAATAATTAAGCGTGAATTGGGGAGGAACATGTACAAGTAGTCATTTATTTGTATTCAGAGGTCGGAAAAAACCTGGTGGGCCCCAGTCCTTATAGGCCCCGCTAGCCCACACCCGCTTCACATAGCCTGCATTCCAAAAACACCACCTCCCACCTGATGTGCACCGGTACGCACTGGCGGGGGAGGCAGCAGGGGATGCAGAGAGGCAGAGCGGGATTTCTGGGTGGAAGGGGCGAAGGCCTTGATCTGCCAGCCCTCCTAGGCCCGCTGGCCCAGACCTACCTGCACGCCTGACCTCTATGATCAATGAAATGTCTAGCACAGGTAGGCACGGGGGGGGTCTGGGAGGCAGAGCTGGATTTGCAGCTCGGGAGGGGGCCTGTGGGGCCCTGATGCAGCAGCCCTGGTGGGCCCAGACCCCCCCAGTCCAACACTGTTTGTATTTTGCCACACTGTGCCACAAAACAACTGCTTTCTGTCCATTGGTCTTGGTAATGTTGTTTGAGCATGGATAGGAAATTAGCTAAATGATCATGTACAGAGGGTGGTTGTCAATGGTACATTGCCTAATTAGAGTGTGTTTTTTAGTTGGATGCTGCAGACCTATGTGTTGGGTTAGTGGTTGCAGACGACCCACAGCTATGCAGGCAAATTACTTCCATCCAGGATTTAGCAGTCCAGAGTGCCAGTTTTAATAGATCCTGTTGCAAGGAAGCCAAGTGGCAGATGCAATTCAATGTTGATACATTTTAGGATATTAAACTGGTATGTTATAAAATGTTATTTTATGTTATAAAATATTGCTTTATTCTAGCAGAAACATTGGGGCATCCACTCGGATTAGAAGAAAGGAGTTTCCATCATAATGTAAAATGAAAAAGGTTTTATTTACAATTAGAGCTGTGAATATGTGGAATTCTCTCCCTGAAATGGTTGCACATTAGGTAGTTGGATGGTTTTTCATCAACATGAAAAAATACAGGCTACCTAAATTAGATTTTTGCACAAAGTACTGATTCAATTGTGATCTTGGATCAACTAGTAGACAGGCTTCATTTAGAATAAATATGTTAGTATATTACTATTCATCCACATCCATATGTGTCAATCCATCCACAACTATCAAGCCATCCATATTTATCCATATCTATCACTCTATCCACAAATATCCATTTACCATTCACATATATCCATATCTATTCCAGTGACAGGGGGATTCAATCCCATTTCATTTCACCAAAAAATTCACAAAACAGTGAAAATTTGTGAAATGAATTGAAGTCATTATGCTTTCCTGGACCTTTTCAATCAATGGCAACTCTTTGTTGTGGTAACTTTATAAGCATCACACACAACACAATGAAGTTCATAGGCATTTTTTCCACAGCAAAACCTGGCAAATAATTTCGCTCAGCACGACTATTGACTATCCACATCTATCAACCATACACATCAATCCATATCTATGGACCAGCCATCCTAACATATCCATCCAAATCTCTCAATATCTACCCACCAGCCACATCTATCCATGTCTATCAATCCATCTACATCTATCCATATCTGTCAATCCATCTATATGTATCAACCATCTACATCTATCCATATCTATCAAACATCTATTCATATATATTAACCATCCACATCTATCTGTATATCTTATCAATTCATCCACCTCCACCCATCAAATGTATTCATATCTATCAACCATCTACATCTATCCATACCTATCAATCTATCCATATCTATCAACCATCTCTATTTATCCCTATTTATCACCGATCCATATGAATAAACTATCCATATCGATCAGTCAATCCACATCTATCAATATATATCAATCCATCCACATCTCTCAATTCATCCACATCCATCTATCAACATCTATCCATATCTATCAATCCACCCACAAATATCTATTTCTTTCAAACATCATTGTTCTTCTAATAATTTTTTGGCATTTGAAATCAGATTTTTTTGTCATATCTATAAATTAGGTTCAGAGTAACAGGCAGTTTTATTAATGTAAGTATCGCTATTATATTTAAAAAATCTTCTTGCCTTGTCAAATTTCTTGCATTACACATTCATAATTTTTCTTGTCAGACCTTTTCAAATCAGACTATGACACTTGAATTTTCTTTATGGTTCTTCTAATTACATATTTATGTCCACTCTGTTCACATTTTCAGTTTGAATATTACTCTGTTATGCATCTTTGTTTTTCGCAGGAGGATAATAAGTACTTGGCTGCTGTTCCAGGGCCCCCCCTCCGGACCCCGGACCCCCTCCAAACCTGGCCACCGCCTTGCATGAGTGCTGTTTTTCTTCTTCTTTTTTTTTTGAAAATATCATATCATCCTGCTGTGCACGACTTCTTTTATTTGCCACGTGTACGTGAATAGGATTCAGAGAGCGGGTCTGGCCCTGGCAGAGCCCTCCGGCCCAGTCTGACCCTGTGGCTAAGTAAGAAACAAATACAAGAGGTCCTCTGCACTCAACCCATTATCAATATATTTAAGACAGCGACATTTTGTGCATACTGCTACTAAAAAATGCCTTACCCTTTAAACAAAACAGGGATTGTTTGTCCATATATTGCAATATATTTAAGCTGGCCAACTAAGTCAAAGTCATCCCATATCTGGCCAGTCCTATGCTCAATTTCATCTGATTCATTAAGAATTCTATTGCTTCATTATACATTTTACAAAGGGACTTGGTTTTACCTGCAACTTAACTTGCTGCTTTCAAAGTAAACCTCCATACTTGGCTGCCCTTTTATTAGACACCAGTGGGATCACCTGACTATAGCTGGGAAGGGTGGGAGCTACAACATGGAGCTGGTCACTGCTCCTGTATAATCTATAACAAACAAGGGAAAGTTGTGCTCACCACTATTTTTTAAAATCATTAGGCGGGGGTGCAATGAGGCTGTGACCACAAAATACATATAGTCAAATACAAGAGTCCTCTGCACTCAACCCATTATCAATATATTTAAGACAGCGACATTTTGTGCATACTGCTACTAAAAAATGCCTTACCCTTTAAACAAAACAGGGATTGTTTGTCCATAGATTGCAATATATTTAAGCTGGCCAACTACGTCAAAGTCATCCCATATCTGGCCAGTCCTATGCTCAATTTCATCTGATTCATTAAGAATTCTATTGCTTCATTATACATTTTACAAAGGGACTTGGTTTTACCTGCAACTTAACTTGCTGCTTTCAAAGTAAACCTCCATACTTGGCTGCCCTTTTATTAGACACCAGTGGGATCACCTGACTATAGCTGGGAAGAGTGGGAGCTACAACATGGAGCTGGTCACTGCTCCTGTATAACTATAACAAACAAGGGAAAGAACAAGTTCCCTTGTTTGCTATAAGTAAGAAACAATACAGAGTGCCTCCTGGGGAAACTTTTTGCACTATTGTACAGCTTTCAGGAACTACACAAATGAAAAGTGATGGGGAACTAATTCAAAGGTGTTGATTAAATTGTAAAGTAAATTTATATACACTGGACAAGGCCAGACCGCGTCTTGCCACAAAGGACCAGGCCTAGGATGACAAGATTTTAGAGGTGACATATCACCCACAAGCTAAGGAGCACTGGGGGCATGTACTCCTGCATGCATAATCCTACATGCTCTGGCGCATGCGTTTGGGGGGGGGGTGCTCACAAGGCACTTGGCCACTAGGACCCTGCAGCCTAGGGGCACCCAAGGCCGAAATCCAGGCTTGTACATTTGTACAGTGCAATTGGATCAGACTTAGAATCTCTAACAGCCAGAACTTGAGCAGTATCAGCAACAGTCAAATTGTTATCTATATTAAAAATTTTTACTACAGAATCTATTGAAGTTTTTCTAGGTACTAGTAGTATATCAAGCAATATTGAAGGTCTTCAAAAATACGTACATTTTCTATCCATTGGAATTGAATGGAATGATCAAGGTGCCTTTTATCAAGTTTTTGGTTTTCGTAATGTCCTAGGAGTTCTGTACATACCTATACAACCTCCTAGACAAGGAGAGCAACTATATCAAAATAGAGATCACTTACATTTGTTAAATGTTCAAATAGTATGTGGTTCACTGTACAGAGAATGTACATTTGAAATTTCAACCTCTTTTTCAATATTTTCAGAATTCTGTCAATTTACAGAAATGTTCAGCTGGAGCTTCTGTATCATTAATGGATGTTTATGAATTCTTCATCTTCCCATCTGTGACATTGTTGCAGTTCATTTTTTCCACAACCACTTTTTCACACCTAAAAAATATATTACTGTATTATAAAATATGGTTTTAACTACACCAATACAAATCTATAAATATCAGTTATTTTAAAAACAAAATTCATTATGTAGGATAATGTAATATTAAAAAAAATGAATGTGATAAAGGCATTTTTGCTAACACTAATACTTAGATATTTCACCACATTTTTACCACAATGTAAACCTATATCAAACTCCCATCAAAGAATTTTTCTTACTTATCAATAAATTAACTTGAAAAAGTCGGGTTGGGAAAAGACTCTAACCGTACTAATGTTTCGGATTTGACTCCAGAATCGCTAATTTTTTGGAGTTATTGCCCGAAAACCCCAATTTTTTTGGATTGTTCAGCGCAGATCACAATATCTTCAAATTGTAGGGACATCTGCCATTGACTTCTACATACCTTGTCAGGTTTGAGATGCCAGAATTTTGGATTCTGACTTTCAGCAGCTTCAGTCTATAGTCAAATTTTCTTTTCCTCTAAAAATTAAAGTTTTTGCCCAAAAAACCATGACACAATATTAACACTAAGGGGCACATTTACAAAGCTCGAGTGAAGGATTCGAATTAAAAAAACTTCGAATTTCGAAGTGTTTTTTGGGCTACTTCGACCATCGAGTGGGCTACTTCGACCTTCGACTACGACTTCGACTACCAATCGAACGATTCGAACTAAAAATCGTTCGACTATTCGACCATTCGATAGTCGAAGTACTGTCTCTTTAAGAAAAACTTCGACCCCCTAGTTCGGCAGCTAAAAGCTACTGAAGTCAATGTTAGCCTATGGGGAAGGTCCCCATAGGCTTGCCTGAGTTTTTTTGATCGAAGGAGATTCCTTCGATCGTTGGATTAAAATCCTTCGAATCGTTCGATTCGAAGGATTTAATCGTTCGATCGAACGAATAATCCTTCGATCGTAGGATTTGCGCTAAATCGTTCGACTTCGATATTCGAAGTCGAACGATTTTAGTTCCTAGTCGAATATCGAGGGTTAATTAACCCTCGATATTCGACTCTTGATGAATCGGCCCCTAACTATCAGTGTCCATGAACAACAGATCAGAACAGAACAGAACAATCAGGTCAATAAGCTTTTTTGAATTCTTCTTTGTATTCCAAGTAATGCATCTGGATCAGGCCTCCTCTACCAGTTGCACATGCAGACTTTTTTCCTCTGCTAATTTCTTCTTCAGAAGTTTTTTTATATCACTTATTTGTATATTTACCAAATGTGCAACATCACAGATTCAATCCCAAAGTGCACATTTCCTTGCCCGAGAAGTCTTCGGTGCCACATATCTATAGCATTGTTATAATATATTACAACTTTATTGACCACTGTGCACAATTTTTAATTTGTTCAATATTTTAGCCTACATTTGTGGCAACATATTTATCTATTGTGAAATAGCTTATGTATATCTGTTTCATGAATTACACCTACTACTGTTGATTTTTCATCAATATTCTTGTGAGTTTGCTTCTCTGATTCCATGAGTAAAACATTTCAGCACTGCCTCATTTTTAAGGAGACTCCATGAAGGGCAGACTTAGCATTCAGTTCTTCCTGGGAGTAAGGCCTATGAGTGGGCTGAAGGATACATTGCTGAAGACAGAAAATTAGAAGGCTACCCTACATTTCTGTCTTTCCTGAGGACAATGGACTTTATAGCATAATATTGGTACAAACCTGCTGAAGCACAGGTTGTCCTGAAATATTGTTATTCCTCAGCATATTGCACATATTAAGCAGTTACAGGGAAGATGCTGAGGATTAGTGATGGGCGAATTTGCGCCATTTTGCTTCGCCGAAAAATGTGCGAATTTCGCACGAAATTCACGAAACGGTGAAAAATTCGCAAAACGGCGCCGGCGTCTCGTTTTTAAGCCGGCGCCCGTTTTTGACGTTAATTTCGCGCATTTATTCGATGGCTGCGAATCGTGAAAATTCGCCGCAAATTCACGCCTGGCGAATAAATTCACCCATCACTACTGAGGATCTGATAAGTGTGTTAACTGTATTTTTTGCTCCATTTATACGTACGTATATGTTGGAATTCTGAGGTATGTGGCTACTCTGCCTTTAAAGACATAACCCAAATTTTACCAACTACCGTATATGACTACATCTGACAACTTCTCTAAATTTAGCACACCAAACCAATGCTTGCTCTATTTCTGGTTATTTTATTCAATCTTTTTACTATATTGCATATCATTTTTCCTTTTTTGAAAAGAGAGATTTCATGTAAACAACAGGATACATTTCTCTAGCAGGAGAGACCTCTCTCCCTCTCTCCATCTGCCATTATCATATATACAGGGGAAATAATCATAAACTATACAGACATACTGTACAACACTAGGTAAGCCTTATTACTATTCTTGCTTGGAGCAACAAAATAACTATTAAAGTTATGCATGTTAACAAAGATGTAACACATTACAATACTGTTCTCCTTTTATCTCCTATTTACTACGATTCAGTTGATGACACCAACTTGGTACAAAGAAAACATTCATAGAACAACAATGCATTGTCATCAAATTTCTTGTTTCAAAAGGTTACAAAAAATCTTCTGACACTTGTTGTATGCTGAAAGCAATTTATGGTGACTGCACTTTCTGATAGCATTTTCAGGAAATTGGAACAACGCTGGCAGTGGCTTTGTATCAATGGGCAAAACAAACAGCTAAAGAAAAATCTCCCTGATGTTTGTATGAGGGAGTAAGAACTGTGTGAACAAAACTACACACTGTGCTAAAAAGTGAAAAAGTGCATGCACCATAGTGTGGGAAAATAATAACGATAACAATAAAAGAACATTTATTTGGGAGACACATTATATTCACAAAAAGAAAGTGCTGCATGGTATTTTTTTTAATTGCTGGATTACCTTCTGCCTATCAATTTTAAGATCTATAAAACGGATATGTTTCATTTGAGTGTTGCCTGTTAATGTGCATACTTTTATCACCTTGTAACTTGTATATCTATAACCGCACTTTTATAATAGCCATTAAATGTTTGAGTGGTAAAATAGCAGATTTAGATGTCTATTTTTTTCTATACGATAATATATAATATAATAATATATAATAATAATAATATTATATAATAATAATAATATGATGTTGATATATGAAATGTTATTGGGAAAAAATGAAAGTCAACTTAAAACTGTTCCAGTACCATGAGTGGGTATACTCTGTTTAGCCCCAACAACTGCATTGTCCATGCCAATGGAATATTATATTTCAAGAAATGTGAAGAAAATTAATTTCCATTCCTTGCATATTTATTAATACATTTATTTATCTATGAATAAACATTGGCAAGCGCCAGAAATGCAAGACAACTGTATTGTCATAGGTGCCCATTAATTAAACCTCATATTTTTTTGGTCAATATTTTAAAGGGGAAAAAAAATTCAAATTTTTAAAGCTTTATTATACCCCAAAGCTGCTAAAAATCCAAATCTGAAAATACTCCATCTCAAACCTGTTGAGGTCATGTAGTAGTTAATGGGCGTTGTCTGCGCTGGATAATCCGATAATTTTTGTCCGACCATTTGATAATGTTGAGTTTTTGGAGCATCAATCGTATAATTTTAATTGACGCACAAATTTGTTTCAAAGTTTTTTCACTCCAAATTTTTCAGGAATAATTATTGATAAATGAGTTAAATTTGTGGAGGGGAGTTAGGTTGACTTTGTTTTAATTAAAAACATGAATTAATTTATTTTTAGTAAATAATCTCCTAATGTATTTTACATACAAGGGATTTACTAATCTTAGGGGTCAATTTGCTAACAATCAAATTTAAAATGTCTAAAAATTTGTGTTTTTCCCTTTTTTTTTTTAAAAGCTCTAAAAATTTGAGATTAAAAGTGTAAAAACCATGAAAACCTCTAATACAAAACTTCTGGTCCTATAGTAGTCAATGGGAGCTGCTCTGATCCTATTGGAATGTTTTAAATCAATTCGGACTTTTAGAGGTTTTCCGATTTTTTTTCCTCTAGGAATAGTCCTAAAAACAAAATTTTTTTAGAGGTTTTAGAGGTATTTGTATTTTTTAGCACATCTTTCAGCGTTATTTTTCATTCGTACCTTTTTATTTGGATCTTTTAATAAATGTCATGACATGCATCGTTTTAGAGAAAGTGAGTTTAATCGTGGTTTTAAAAACCTTTACAGCCACTAAAATCTGACCTTTGATAAATAGGCCTCTTAGTATTACGAAGGATAGACAAAATAATACATTACGGAGTTGGCAGCAGACACATTCCAGTCCCAGTTCCAAATGAGTTGAGAGTGTGCAATAACTCATATCAAGCCAGTAGCAATTAGCTTTGATCAGTCTGCTGCAGGTAAAATACTAAAAAAGTAATTTCAGATTGGTAACTGTAATGGGGCAGTTTTGTCCAGTGTTGGTAAATGAACACGATAGACAGACAGACAGACAGATTATCACTTTATCATTGATTAAGCATTGGCTCTCTACCTCTGATGTTTACTATGACTCCCAACATCCCCATCAAGCAATTGGCTGTTTGAGGATACCAGAAGTTTCAATTTGAAACAGCTGGAAGACTGTGTGGTTAATGTCCCTGCTGTACATTTTTGTGTTTTTTTAGTTGAAACCAATTAGTCTGCTGGTGTATCATATCTGTATAAATAATTCATGCTGCAGTAATGGTTTCCCTATTGCAAACTGTGTAATTACAGTGAGATAATTCCATCTCTTTCTTATTTATAAATGTGTGTCCAGTTCGAACTCACGAGACCCAGGGCAACAGACTGGACAAACAAGAGCAGAACATTTTCGGCTTTATGATATGTCCCTATGCGGCAGACAGATTTTAAGAGAATAATGGGAATAATGAGAATATAAAATGGATCAATAGTTATTTTGAAAGGGGAACAGCTAAACAGCTATTAGATAGTTTTAAGAGTTGAATGCAATATTCCCTGAGTATTTAAGGTACAGACTTGCCCCATTTTTAATGCAGCCATAACCCAATTCATAGGCCTGGGTGCTGTCTCTTTTTTGAGGTGTCATCAACGCCCATGATTTTAGTTCCACTTGTACTTAGATCAGCAAGAAACTAAATAGGAGCAAAAGGTTTTGACTTTAATGGATGTGATTCTGTATTCAGCTTCAATAAATATTTCACCATGCTACACATTACCATTGCTAGGTTTCTGATATTTGCATTTAAGGTAATGTTTCATGTTATTACAGCTTTTAATGCACTGGTAGCACACATGATAACTTCAAATGTGCTTGTAAAACGAATATTTAAACATCCATAGAGGTAAGATTGCTCTCGGGGGGGTTCTTTTATAATGTCTAAATATTTCTAGAATGCTCGGGACCTGGGGTTTTCTGGATAACAGTTGTTTCAATTTGGATCTTCATACCTTAAAGGAGTGTGACATCAAAAAATGTTTTACAAATATAATGCAGTGTTTCCCTGCACTATTAAAACTGCTGTGTTTGCTTCAGAAACACTACTATTATTTATATAACTAAGCTGCTGTGTAGCAATGGGGGCAGCCATTCAGAAAAAAAGGCTCAGGTTACACAGCAGATAGCAGATAAGCTCTGTAGAACATAATGGTGTTATCTGTTATCCACTATTTAACCTGTGCCATATAACCTTTTTTTCAATTTACCGCCATTGCTACACAGTAGCTTATTTATATGAACTATAGTAGTGTTTCTGAAGAAAACAGATCAGTTTTACCAGTGTGGGGCAACACTACATGATATTTTCATTACTTAAAACACTTTTATTTTTTGGTGTTAGTGTTCCTTTAAGTCTACTAGAAAATCATGTAAACATTAAATAAACAGGTTTCTGGATAACGCATCCCATAGTCATGTGGACCTGAATGGCATTCGTATTTGGAGCTATGGCTTGGTCACTCACTACTCCAACCTGACTGATTCACGATGAATGGCAGGTGCAATTATGCTAATTTTAATACATTGGCAGAATTCTGGGGACAAATGATGCATTGTGGGAAAAAACGTGGAGATTGTTCTCAAAACTAAATTTTGCTCACTGCACTTGCATTCATAAATGACCTTTTTTGTTACAAAGAGGGCTGTTCAAACTCTCTCACATAAATTAAAAATGGCATCAACCAGGACATCCTGGACTCCTGGCATCTGTTAGGTCTTCTGCCTCTATTGTACCACACCCAAATATTGTGCCTTAACCTGTGTGATTTAAAATAAAATCACCAAAACCCCCATCATAACTTACATTTGTCTGTATCCCATATTTTATGAGCCATATGCAACTAAAAAACGGACTTTTCCCAATAAAATCCATGTCTGCTACTAAACATTAAGCATTGTCTTCAGGCACAACTAAAATCCTTCTTTTCATGAGTTATCTCAAGGCTTTAGTCTAAGAGCCCTGTGACACTGGCAAGCTTCACTGGATTCCTAACGCCATTCTATAGCATAAATACAAATTCACATTATTAATTTGGTCTTTTTATATGCAGACTAATCTAGAAAATAATTGCAATAAATGATTCTCTTTACGGCAGATGGGTATAGATGCTTCTATTTTACAGTTTCTTGCAGCTGCTGCCAGTTTAATAGAAGTGGTAGTGTTCTGAAGAACTGCTGCCAATTAATTATATGCTTCATAAATAAGACCCTGGGCCTGTACAACTGAAAGAGCTAAATGCTCGCAGGAAACAGGCCCCGCCTATTCCATTTAAAGTCACATTACGTTGTTAATGCCTTGCTGTGCAATAGGTTAAACACCAATAAGTAAATCATTCATTTTATTACTGACAGCTTGGTATAATGACATTAATACCTTACAAAGAGGTCATTACAGTTTCATAATGAACCATGTCACAATTAAACTCCTACAGGACACTCGCCAACACTTACTAAATTACCTCCGAGTAATGATCACTGTGCCATTGGTTATTACTGCAGAAATTAATTGCAGCTAGTCCATAATATAATTGCTATCAAGGAGATTGGTATTAAAGAGTTAAATCACTTAGCTGCCCCTACCAATACAGCTGGTATAATGATCATCAGATTTTCCTGTAGGCTTGATCTTTGCCTAGAGCTAATTACACTTTCTGCTTTTGCATTGCTGCTGTTTTGCTGTATAATGCTGTCAGTTCAGGCTTTTCCAACTATCTAAGATTTTGAGCAAAGAGGTCCTTGGTGTTGTTTGCTTGTGTTTGTCTGTAATGCAGTTGGGCTTGCTGACTGCAGAATAAAAAAAAAATCCCATTCAGACACACTGTGCATCTCTAAACTTGTGTTGGTTGTTTTGTCTAAGTTATTCTGACTTTCCGTTCAGGAAACTCGGTAAATAGGTGTTGTGTCAAAGCTGTGTAGCTCGAGTCTAGAAAATGAACAATTTCTTTACAAAAAAAAAAGTTGTAAGCAGAAAGGCAATCAGTGGTAAACAGTTTCTGGGAAGCCAGGCTTCTCTTAGACTCAGAGTGTAAGATGATGCCACATACTGTAGATCAGTGATCCCCATCCAGTAGCTCATGAACAACATGTTGCTCTCCAACCCCAAAATGTTGCTCCCAGTGGCCTCAAAGCAGGTGCTTTTTTTGAATTCCAGGCTTGGAGGCAAGTTTTGGTTTCATAAAAACCAGGTGCACTGAAAAACAGAGCCTCAATGTAGGTTGACAATCCACATAGGGGCTACCAAATGGCCCATCACAGCCCTTATTTGGCACCCCAAGAACATTTTTCATGCTAGTGTTGCTCCCCATCTCCTTTTACTTCTAAATGTTGCTCACAGCTTCAAATGGTTGGGGATCCCTGCTGTAGATAAATGCATGATTCTTCATTATTCCCCATCGCATTTTTTGCATGTTGTGGTGGCAACAAGCAGCCTTAGGCAGGTTGCATTGTGAAATATAGCAAATAATCCTGCTGCTGTTGTGCATATCATATACAGTAAGTGTGATATTATATAAGTTTTCAGGAAACTAAAAATAGCAATAGAGACAGCCGCAGGCTGATGCCACAGAGCCAACTTAACAGTGGTGGAACACATTGGTTATTACTCTGATTTTGCTATTCTCCGCTGGTGATGTGTGGGCCGGCCTGACACTTGCTTCACCCACCCCCTTTTGTGACATCAGAGATGGGCGGATCAGACACGGGTTTATAAACAGAGCTGCCGCAGCAGGTCAGTTAGGATTTCGGAGGGATTGGGTTAAGTTTGGCTGCGGGCCATATTTTTGCACATCACTAGTCTTCACCCTCCTACATAGTGTACTTTCTGGTAACTTTAAGGCACACATTTTCAACCAGAAAAGTCCTTTTTAGGGAACACTCTCTAGACTAAGATCCAGCCACTGTTGTCCTAGTCCAAGAGGGCCAAGCATGGGGGGGACAACAATGAGTCTGCCACCTTGGGTGGCAGAGGGGCCCAAAATGTACCTGCTGCTCCCATGTTAAGAGTTATGCTCAATGTACTTCTGTTCACTTGGTCTCCTGCTTCAACAGTTGACAGGGTAGATAAGAAGTACAGCTCGAGGGGTCACATTGTAACCCAGCTGAGCTATGATTTATTACATACAAGTGACACTATGCCTTATATATCAACACTACTAATGGCTCTACAGTTCATAACAATCCATAAGACTGGTGTATCGATTGACCCAGTATATGTCAATTCATACCCTATGTTAGTAGGTCACTAACATTAAGCCATATGCCTTGCCTGAAATAACAGAACATGATTTATGTTTGGAAATTGAATTACTTTTGAACAAGTTATAGCCACTTTTATTCTTTTATATCTAGTAAACAAGGACCTCTCAGATTTACACCAGTTCGTCGCTGTATCCCATCCGCAGGGACATCCAATTTACTAACAGGCATAGAGGACTAATTGCTAGCGAAAGAGACCAAGAGTTTTGCGCCCTTTCGCTAGGCACAAAAGTGCAAATTTTCCATTATGTTACCTATTTTGTCAAAGCTTCCTTAGCCACCTTAGACCTGGCAAACTGATCAGATGAAGCTACGCCCTCTTTAATCTTATGTCAGTGACATCATATCCTTTATGCCGAAAAGTCATAAAAGTTTTAAAAAACGATGGCGTTTAAAAGTTCTAACTATTAAAGATTTTTGTGTTAACATTCTTTTACAACCATTTGAGGGGCATGCCACATTTGTTTTAAGGTGCACTCATGTCTAGAGCATTAGAGGATCTCTTTTGTGTTTATTTTGCTTCCTTGGACATTTGTAATAATAAGTGGCAACTTGTAAGGACTGACCACAGGTGTGTGGTTGGCTGGTAGGAGCCTATGCACTGTAATGCAGGAACGGAGCATCATTATAGGCAGATGACATGTTATAAATGAAGAGGATTTATTATTGAAAATAAAGAACAATGTAGCAGGTTAAAAATAAAGGAAAAGTACTTTTACCAAGCCAGGGGTCAGAGGCATGCGGCAAGTAGTCAGAGTCCATTAAACAGGCCGAGTTCTGGACAGGGAGCAAGCAAGGGAAATCCAGTAGGCAGGCCAAGGTCAGGGGCAGGTTGCAGACAAAGGATAAACCAGGGAACAGGCCGAAGTCAGTACCAGGATATAAGTCGAAAACAGGCAGGGCTCAGGAACAAGGATAAAGACTCAGATCAGGAATCGGCAAGGAACAAAACAGGAATCAGGCAGGGAACAAACAGGAACAGAGTAACGGGCTGGATTAGGCTTGTGGGCTACAATGATCAAGCAACTGGGAGATGCAGGAAGCAGGTTTATAAAGGCCCCAGATTGCTTGATCAAGAACAGATGAATCAAACGAGTTGGGAGAAGGGCACTGTGTGGAAAGGAATGTAAAAGACCCATTATAGAAACTAGTCAACGGAAGTGGTAAATGCTTCCAGTGGCTCACTGAGGTAATACAGGCAAGTAGAAACACAGTGACTAGAGTTCAATTACCAGCAGATCCTGACACCACTTCAAACATTTGCACCATCATCTCTAATAAAGACATATATATGACCTACATGTACTCGCCCTATTCAAATTAACCTAAGCGTACTAACAAAGTTTTGCTAGGCAGAAATGAAAGTTAGAAAAAGTTCGCTATGAAATACTTGCACTGACGAACGCTAATGAACTTCGTCAGCGTTGGGCTGCAGAGAAGCAACTTCACATTTTAGTGAATTTGTATAGGGGTAGAAAATTTACGCCTGAGGAAGTGGCACGTGATGTGTGGCAAAGTCTTTGCAGACAAAATTTTGACCTTTAGTGAATTTGCCTCATAGTCTTGCATGTGAATTATCATTGTCACGGCCGGCACCCGATACCAGAACAAATGCCAAGTACCCTGGTCTCGGCTCGGCTTCACCAGTAGTGTGACCACCGTTGGGCTTCGGGAGGAGCCCTCAGCTTACTTGGGTGCCACCTGGACTTAACGAGGGGTGCAAGGCGAGATGTTCTGGCTGGCAAAGGGGCACGGCTGTTAGCAGAGTCTTTTTGGGCCGAAGGTCACGGTACAAAGGATTAGGCAGAATCATAGTCAGGCAGAATCATAGTCAGGCAGGCTGGGTCGAGGCAGGCAGATAGCAAGGATCGTCAAACAGGCAAAAGGGTCAAAACCGAGTGATCAATCGAGGGGTTAAACTGAAGAGTAGTCGTAAGCAGGCAAGGTCAGGATCCAGAAATCAGAATAGTCAAAATAGCCAGGCAGGGACCAAAACAGGAATCAGACAGGTTCAGAAGGAAGCAAACAAATAGCACAAGGCTCAGGAGCACCAGGAATACAATCCTATCACGGGCAATCTACAATTACAAACTGTCCCGTTAAATATATTTAAAACGCGCACCATTGCGTGGAGGGATGCTAAATGCTAGAGTAGCATGGTCAATATTCTCTGTGCATGTCATTTTTTTGGAGGTTAAATTTTGCCCATCTTTTCTATTTACGCCATGGGGTAGCCCAATAAAAAAGGCCCAATTTGTTTGAGTAATGAGAGCATTACTATTTACAGAATTAAAACCGGCAAGTGATAAATCAAAATGGCAGCACAGATGTTAGCGTTTCTGCATTAGAGTACTAGGGCAGTTGGTTTGATTCTAACAGGACATTCCCCTGTATGAAGTTTATAAGTTCTCATACCTGCATGGGATTCCTTTCAATGATATAGTTTGGTTCCAAATCCAGAAAAAAATACAACCAGATATATATTTATATAAGAATATATAAGAACATATTTAGTTCTTGGTGAATTTAACACCTATCTTACTAAATCAGTTTCTATATCTCAGATAAATAGTCAATATATGGTAAAGAACTTTAAGTGGTAGGTCATACTGGGTAAAGATGATACTTATATAATATTTTTATGGGACTGTTATTAACTAGATTTTCAATATAGGTCCCTGACTCACATCTTCAATATCACCCTGCTTGAAGGCACTCCAGCACATACTTCCTTCCTCCTTGGGGTTATTCAACGCACAATAGTATCCTGCACTCAACATTTTTGAAGAAATGACTTGCTGTTCTTGAAATACAAGGCTACGCTGCTACATAATATACATATTAAGTAAATACTGTATCTCTTTTTTATCTTAACATGAGTTAAAAAAATAACATTGGTTATATTTCCTTGAAATACGTCTTTCAAGGTTTCACATAAAATGATTGTTCCTGTGCTGTAATTTAAAAAAAAAATGTTCTGCGATTCCATAATCCTAAATACTTATAATAGTGGCAAATTTATCTATACTTCCTGTTAATTTTATTTCAAATGAGTCCAGCTTCAACATTCAAGTTACAAGAGGTATTTTAGCATCACATGGTAGGATAAAATGCTATAAATTAAATTACAGTGAAGAAAAACAAATGTTTTTTTCAGCATACCGGTAGAGCGAATTTACATTTGAATAAGCAGCTTAATGTATTGCGATGTATTATATATTTCCTGACAGCAGCCTTAAATCCAGGTATGTCTTGTAATGATCCCAAATTGACAACAATGCAAAGTGAGGTGCATGTATGTATGTATCAATGCATATTTATATGTGTAAATATCTCATCTTTAATCCATTACATATTTTCTGTCTGTTTTGGTTATTGGCAAATACGAGATAAAATTACATATGGATGACACATATCCCTTGAATAAGCCGATATTACATGATTAATGTACAACTATATTACATTACCCTATGGCTCCCTCAAACTGGCAGAAGTGAACCCCCCTCTTTCAAGCTTTAAATTTCAGGAAATAAGAAATGAGACCATCAACAAAACAAATCGCCTTTTTGCTGAGTATAATAATTGTATCAAATTATCCAGAAATAAACACTCATTTCGTTTTACTGGCTAGAATTTCACACAAGTGATTTGTAACATAGCAAATTAGTAACTAATGTTAATTTATGCAATTATCTGGATATTAGCACTTGCCCTATTTTACCACCTAGAAAATAGACAATGCAAATAAGCAATAAATATTACTTTTCCATATCTTTAAATATGGAGGCAAAACTTACACGGTGTAGATAGGGCATGGCTACTGTGAAGGTTACAGTACGGTGATATGTACACTGCGCTTGTAAACTCTTCACTAACAAGCTCATTTTCAGATTCCATTTGTAGTTCTAATATAATTAAGAGGTAATTGTATAATTATTTTCCTTCTTTTTATGCTTCCCCTGGCTTCAATGTATCTTTGCAGTTTTATGTAAGCAACAGATGGGAAGCTCACCCAATAAGCAGATCTCTGTTTCAATTTGACTGGCCAAGTGATCATATAAGAATGGTTTAATTGTTTTGACCCCAGGGTCAGAGAATGGATGACATGGGAGACATAGAGTAAACCCAATGTAGCCTCAGAGCATAATTCCCTGTGCTAAATAGGGTTTGGTTGAGTAACCCAGTGTGACATTAGGTAACCCAAACCCAGAACAATACCCCAAGGTACCGGTCACAGCTCACTGTTCTGCCTATAACAACCACCTTTCACTTCGGGAGGATCCCTCCGCTACTCGGATCTCACCATATCCTAGGGGCAAATTTACTTATGGTTGAATATCGATGGTTAATTAACCCTCGATATTCGACTGTCTAACTTAAATCCTTCGACTTCAAATATCGAAGTCGAAGGATTTACCGCAATTTGTTCGATCGAACGAAAAATCGTTCGATTCAAAGGATTTTAATCCATCGATCGAACAATTTTTCTTCGACCTTTCCCCATAGGCTAACATTGACTTCGGTAGGTTTTAGGTGGCGAACTAGGGGGTCGAAGTTTTTTTTTAGAGACAGTACTTCGACTATCGAATGGTCGAATAGTCGAACGATTTTTAGTTCAAATCGTTTGATTCGAAGTTTTAGTCGAAGTAGCTAAAAAAAACATTTGAAAGCTAAGTAAATGGGCCCCTTAGTGTGAAAGGACCAAGAAGAGAGTTCTGGGTGAGCAAGGGAATCATACGTGCAATGGGAACTGAGAATAGGAGTGTGGTCATAGGACAGGCCAAGTCAGAACCAAATCAGGCGGTGCAGTACAAAATCAGACAAAGCAGTTGGGGTGGCAGGCCGAGTTATAATCAAATTGGGTGGTGCAGTACAAAATCGAGTGACAACGCGTAGTCGGGTAAAGAATCCAGGAAAGGGCTATTGTTACGAATATAATTTACCCTGGTGGTCCAGTGGCTCTCCCTGGTAGTCTAGAGGCTGATGCGGGACACCCGCCACACCTCCGGTGGGGGATACCCACCACGTGTGTCCTTCTTCCTCTGTGCCGGTTTCCCCTATGGTGCGCAAGGCACGTACTTCCGAGTTTTGCGTGCCCGCGTGATGATGGCATCGCGCAATGGCGCGAAATTCAAATAGTATTTAAGGGTAATTCAGTGCTATAGACCTTGCCTGTTGTTAGGTTCTATTTAGTTGTTCCTGGTGCTAATTCTTTTAAAAGTTTTTATTTTAAAATTTTCAAACATTCAACATACACAATATGAATAGTAGAGGTAGAGAGAGAAGAAATAGATATTAGAAAAGAAAGTTGTGAAGGAAGGGGGAGGGGAGGTAAGGTACAGACTGGCATATACATTATATTAGAATACTTGTAGTTAACCTGTTTGTACTTTCAACCAGGTACCCCAGACAGCATCAAATTTTTCAGGGCAGCCCCTTGACAGATAGGTCAGTTTCTGATTTGAGAGAGAATCATTTATCAGCTTTTGCCAATATTGCAGTGTAGGAGGGTTAAGTGACTTCCAATGCATTAATATGGCTTTCTTGGCAAAATATAAGAGCTGTAGGTAACAAAGTCTAGAGTAGGAGCATAACTGGAGGTCACCCGTTATCCCCAATAAACAATTTTCCAGTGAACGAATACTTGGTAATGCGAGTTTTTCATTCAAGAATTGAAGTACAACACTCCAAAATCCCTGGATTACCGGACAGGTCCAGAATACATGAAACAAGGTACCCGGTTCCTCTCTGCACACTTCTAATGTATGCTAATGATCTTCTGTGTATTGACCCTTGCTTTTCCAGACTATTCTGAACTCTGTATCCTTACTCTTGCCTGGCTGTTTATTCTGACCTTTCCAAACTGAACCCTGCCTGTCTGACTATTCTATGTTCTTCTATCCTGAATCCAGCCTGTCTAACTATTCTGCGTGTGCTGGCTGGCCTGCCTGTTTCCACGCTGTGCTGTCTTCCATCCAGTATCCTTGGTGAAACGATTGTGCCCCTTTAGCATTGCTCCTCTCTCTCTTGCAGCATCCAATTAGCCGAGGGCTCCTCCCGAGGTGAAAGGCGGCTGTTAAAGGCAGAAGCAAGAGCCAAGACTGGTTCTGGATTTAGGGTGCCGAACGTGACAGCTGTAAGATCTGAAATGACACATTTACTCTACACCACAACTGTGGTCTTTTCAGATCAGATCTTTCTCAAGCTGATTTCATAGTGTCCCGTGTTCCTTCTGGCAAACTGGAGGTGAGATCTCATGTGAGATTTAGTCAAGAGCGGCTTTTTTTTTTCAACACTCACATAAAGCTGTGCCTGGTGAAACATCCGTAAAACAATTGTTGTATCTATAGTGTATCTACTTTAGTTCATCCACTGAGTCGTGCAATTCCTTCAGAGCTGCCATAGGTCTCATAGTGGCCTCCCTTATTAGTCTCTCGGCAAAGTCCTGTTCTTGGCAGATTACAGCTGTGCCGTATACTTTCCATTTCTTAATGGCTGATTTAACTGTACTACAAAGGGTATTCAGTCATTTAAAAAGAAAAGTTAAATTATATCTACACGGCTGTTAGACTTACAATCAATTCTAATTGGTAGGCAACGGAACCTCCAGTCATAGGTGAGGTGATCCTGCGTATACGAGAGATGAAACTGAAGGAAGAGATGACCGCAGGCACAAAGGGACAATTCCCCAACATGAGAAAGTGTGGTCAAAATGGAACTATTTTATATCCCAAAATAAATTACTTCCTGCGGGTACATCTCTTTAGCAAGGGACATTGTTCTGCGTGATTGGCAATAGGTGCTATACTTGAGACAATGTGAAACAGTTGACACACTATCCGGGTTTAAATCTATTTTTCCTTTTTTTCCCTTATTTTTGTTTTCGCCTTACTTACTTGTTTTTGGTATGTCTTTCCTTTATAAGGCTTTTGTAACCTTTGGTATAAATGTCATTATTGTATCCCAACTAATCTTGCACTGTATGGAAAAATTGTGTTAAACCCAAATAAAATTTTAAGTTACAAAAAAAAGGAAAATAGAGGAATATTTACAACCACAAGCCATTTTTTTTCTTTAGAAGAACAGACCACATGGCAAAATTCTAGTTTGGATTTGTTGGAAAACTAGAAAATAATTCTGCTGGCAAAACCATGAAATTCATCAGTTTCTGTATAGGTTAGTCCATTACGTGATTACAAAACATTATCACACTTTGTAAAAGGCCTAATGGCAATGAGACTATCCAAATACTAAAGTTGCGGCTCTCTTCAAATGACTGAGAGAATAACTTGACCTGAACAGAAGAGTTTAGTTGGTAAATATTGCAATTTCCTTTGCACCTATGTAAGAAAGGCTTTTATTTATGAGAGCTAAAACAGAGCTACTTAGCGAACACTTGAAAAGTATATGAACAAAGCTTGACTATCATTCTATTTTTAATTAAAAAACACTATATACTGGAGCAAAGTTAAGCTAGCCACCTTAGCAATTCATTATTTTTTAGTTCAAAGAAAAACGTTATCTTTATTAAGACTTATAATGACCTAAAAGCAAAAAAGATAAACTTCAATAATAATTGTCTCGGTATTTAAGAAGCCATAATTATGGGAGTTTTTTTTTTAATGTGTCAGAATATAAAATGATAGTTATCAAAGCTTTTCTCATGTCATTAAGGTTTGAACAACAGTCAAACACTACATTAGCTGGATTTCTGCTGCTCTATACTAACCCTTAGTTGTAAATATAGATATCCTATCTAAGCAGTGTTATTCTTTCTCTGAAATAAAAGGCGTGTATTGGGATGCTAAAAATATAGCTGATATTGATGTACAACAGACCGCTATACATCAGATCTAGGAAATTAATGCATTTATGTTGTTTTCAGCAAGTTAAGTCCTAATTAAGTGTAAGGTAGAGCATAGCAACAAGCTATATCTCCCTAGCTACCAACTCAGGATTCTAAGAAATGGCATATGTTAATGTCTATGTCTGTCTGCTTTTCTGCTGTCAAATACATAACCAACTGCATATATATATATATATATATATATATATATATATATATATATATATATATATATATATATATATATATATATATATATATATATATACTGTATGTAATAGTGCCAGTGTTAACGCTTTATGAGGATTTCACCCTTTAAACAGCCCATTTTGCATGTATGCAAGCTTTATTAAAAAAAAAAGCAAAAACAGTTGCTTTGCAAACAGTACTGCAAGTGCATTTATAGGAATGGATAAGGAGGAGGTCCTGCCAGAAAGCATCATTGATCTCTAAGTATGGGACAAGTGACAATTTTAAATGCCCATAACTGCTCCTTTAATATATTTATCACCCAACAAAAGCATAGTGACGAGCCATTTATAAAAACAGCACAGATTTTCAAACATTTGTTGTTGTGATGGCCAGCTTATAGTATCTGGTAAGTGCAGGTGGAGCACCCCACTGCCCCAGTCAGAATGAATGGTTCATGCTAGACTTCTGAATTGGGCACTTCAGGAGACATACACATACAGTACATCGATCACTAATGAATATCTTTGGCATCTGCAAGATAAGTTAAATCCTTGTCACCATTTCCTCCTGTACTTTCAAGTCCACAATAAAAAACATTCCTCTTGACCTCCATCAAATATTACTTTACTTGCTGCAGAAACGAGCAGCAACCACTCGTACGACATTAAATCAAACACCTAGACTACAGAAGAATAGACAAAAAACTAAGGCATAGTAAAAACAAATGCCTGGACATTTACCTGCATTCTATTTGTAATCTGAAATGCTGACTTAAAAAGTTGACACGTTGTATCAAAGTACTGTGTACTCCCTTTGTCAACATGAGTTCAATGAATGGGGCTTGTGCCAAACATATATATATATATATATATATATATATATATATATATATATATATATATATATATGTTTGGCACAAGCCCCATTCATTGAACTCATGTATATATATATATATATATATAGACAAATACAAGAGTCCTCTGCACTCAACCCATTATCAATATATTTAAGACAGAGATATTTTGTGCATACTGCTACTAAAAAATGCCTTACCCTTTAAACAACACAGGGATTGTTTGTCCATATATTGCAATACGTCAAAGTCATCCCATATCTGGCCTTCCCAGCTATAGTCAGGTGATCCCACTGGTGGCCAATAAAAGGGCAGCCAAGTTTGGGAGTTTTACTTTGAAAGCAGCAAATAAGTTGCAGGTAAAACTTAGTCCCTTTGTAAAATGTATAATGAAGCAATAGAATTCTAAATGAATCAGATAAAATTAAGCGTAGGACTGGCCAGATATGGGATGACTTTGACGTAGTTGGCCAGCTTAAATATATTGCAATATATGGACAAACAATCCCTGTTTTGTTTAAAGGGTAAGGCATTTTTCAGTAACAGTGTGCACAAAATGTCTCTGTCTTAAATATCTTGATAATGGGTTGAGTGCAGAGGACTTTTGTATGTGTCTATATGTATTTTGTGGTCACAGCCTCATTGCACCCCCGCCTAATGGTTTTAAAAAATAGTGGTGAGCACAACTTTCCCTTGTTTGTTTCAGTACTGGAAACGGTACCTCCATTAAAAAGAGGAGGAGATTTTAGAATTAAAGAGAAGGGAGGTGTGGTGGATTAACAAAATCTTTGCATCCACTGGGTTTAAATCGTGATTATGACCTGTATTTGTATCTATGAATATGTATGTATTATAATGACTTGTATTAATGAAGATGCAAATCATGAGGTAATTTCCTCTTCATTGCCTAGAAAATGCTACACTTGTGTAGTACTGAGATTCATTTGGCTTGATAAAGGGCACACAGTTTGTCCGAAACATCGCTGCTATGTGATCTTCTGAATTTTTAATACACTTTTTGCCATTACTCGAGTGCTGCTTCATCTTTTCTACATTTTATTATACATGGGGATGAGACAGTGTCACCGAGAACCTTCGCAAGTATACTGTTTGAGTGCTGGGGCATCTTCTTTGTATTTTGTATATGCTGTATATAAATATATATAAATATATATATATATTGAAAAGAGGGTCAGCACACTTTGTATGATTAAGGTGAAAAAAAGTGTTGATTTATTCACACATCATCCGACGTTTCGGTCCCACAAGGGGACCTTTCTCAAGGATCCTTGAGAAAGGTCCCCATGTGGGACCGAAACGTCGGATGATGTGTGAATAAATCAACACTTTTTTTCACCTTAATCATACAGAGTGTGCTGACCCTCTTTTCAATATTGCTACAAACTTGGTCGTGCACCTCTGGCTTCGTCTATGACCGAGTGCAGGCACTGTCTGACATTGAATATATATATATATATATATATATATATATATATATATATATATATATATATATATATATATATATAGTGAATAAAGTACCCCCTCTTGTAAAATATAAGGATATTATAAGTTACCGAGGAGTTTCATGACCATATAAAAGTACGAGGCCGAAGGCCGAGTGTTTTTATACAGGTCATGGAACTCCGAGGTAACTTCTAATATCCTCATATTTTACAACTGGGGGTACTTTATTAATTATAATACACAAATTTTAGTGAGTCTTGTGACAGAAATTACATCACTACTCACCGTTTATAACTGATGACATCACTACTCACCGTTTATAAGGATATAATTTACAGGATATTCATGGCTTTTGTGTATTATATATATATATATATATATATATATATATATATATATATATATATATATATATATATATATATATAATGCATCCTGACAACGGTCCCTAGAGGATCGAAACGCGCCAATGTCCATATTTGCTGTGATGCAGTAAAGCATTATTTTTTCTCTAATTTGACTTTTGCTGTGAATGCTTTCATTCTGCTGTATTATATTATACAGTATAAATATATATACCCAAAATATATAGAGCACTTAACATGACCAAACCCAATTACAATCTCCGTGTTTTATCTAAGAGTAGCTGAGATCAGTTCAGCTGTTGGAAGGATTCAATATATTGGCCAATCTTCTTTCTTGACAAAACTTTCTACTATGGTATAAATATTTTATAAAGGCCATTATTAAGTGATAGCTAATAAGGAATCCTACTTATACTTCTCCATGAAGCCTACAGCTAAAGAGTAAAATTTTACTACCTAAACAGTAACTCAAATGTTAAATTATTTTTGTAATATGTTGAACCAGAAAATATCCATCTCAGGTAGAGAAATTAAGGATCGAAAAACAAAACAAACAATACAGTACAGTACATGACCGATGAGATGAAATACCGTCCACAGCAAATATGATGAGTATTATACACTAATCCCCTTTAGATATGCAAAGCGTCAGTCCTGCTCATGTGACTGTGACACTCTAAAGGACATATGGACAGACATTCAGAGAGCGGGAGGATTACTACAGTTGCTGCAATCCTCAGAAGAAGCAATTCTGCTTTTCTGTGATGATTAGATATATTGATAAAAACATAAAATATAACCAGAGTGGACCAAACTATGATGTCTTATGTAGGGAGACTGTAGTCTCTCTTCCCTTGAATTTTGACTCATCTCCCCTGGATAAATTATCTATATATTTTACCCCTATCAAAACCTGGGGGGAATGATTTCCTTTTAAGGAAAACTTTCTGTGACCTTTAGAGTGCATTATATTTTCTGTGGTGAAGGAAACCCTAGAAACTTTAACACCCAGTGATTTAAGTCTAACAGTGCTGTAAAATTCTAACTATTACATTGCATAGAATATAAGTAACCGATCATGTAATCACTGCAATAACAAATCAGAATCATCAAATACCCCTAGGGACACATAATACATAATCAGTTGGGACTTTTACAGCCAAGACCCTAAGAATCTATTTAAGAAATGAAATAAAGGGTGCAAAGTCTAGGTCTAGGAACCCATAGCAAGCAGAAATTTGCTTTCAGCTGCCTAGTACTTGCTACCTGCTGATGGGTAAAATGAGTTACTAGGCCTGTAAAAACCAGGTATGCTATGTTACTCCTTAAATCCTTAAAAGAATGACAGTATTGTTACAGTAGAGTATTAATTAACACACACAGCAGCTGCTAGAGAAGGATTGTTTTTTTATAAAATTATGCACATAAGCAGATTTCTCATGTGCATCGTTTTCAGGAATAGGCTCTATACCAATCCTCATTTCAGAATCTTTACATGTTCTGTTGCCATAAGAACTTTTTTTTTTTTTTTTATTGTGGCCATCAGAAACAAAATTCTTCAAATACAGGCCTCCCAGTTCCACTAGTTACCGAGGTTTCTCTTTCAGTCTTGGATGAAGCAAGAAGTGTTCAAAGTTGACTTACAAGCTCCCAGTGGGCCCAGGTGTCAGTGGGCCCTCCTGCTTCAAAACATTTGACATATTTCATGGCCTTTACCTATTTCTATGAGAACAAAGGTACTAAATAGATTGGATACCAGATTATAGCAAGTAACGAAAAGAGATTATGTGAAATTGTGTGATGAGAGGAATTATGATAGTACTGAGAGTGGGCCCCTGATCTAAGGTCTTTTGGTGGACCCCTGGTATAAGATTTTTGGGTGGGCCCCTGGCAGGGCCGCCATCAGGGGGGGACAGGGGGGACAAGCGTACCGGGCCCGGGCATGAAGGGGGGCCCGGCAGCGCTGCATTTTTTTGAAGATCCGGGCCCCCCTTACGAGCGCCCGAGCCGTACGTCTTGCCTCTTCAGTGCCCGAATGCGGAAGTGCCGAAAAGCCGAAGCCGATGCGACGAAAAGACCCGAAGTCACGGAAAAAGCCGAAGTCCCGAAGTCACGAAGCGCCGAAAAGACCCGAAGTCACGAAAACAGCCGAAGCCGAAGTCCTGAAGCAGCGCAAAGACCCGAAGTCACGAAAACAGCCGAAGCCGAAGTCCTGAAGCGGTGAAAAGACCCGAAGTCACGAAAGGAGGCGAAGTTGAAGTACTGAAGCCATGAGTTCAATTCTACTGAACACCAGTTTGTGTGTTTTTTTTTTTTAATCCCCTGGCCACCAATGTATTATTTTAATATTCTATAGGCCCCTGCCACCAATCTTTTTTTTAAAACTTTTGTTTTTGGGGCCCCAATTTTTTTTTTAACTCGTAAGGGGCCCCTTGCCACCATTGTTTTTTTTTGGGTTTTTTTTTTAAAAAAAAATTAATTTTCTTTTTGGTGGCCCCAAATTTTTTTAACTTGTAAGGGGGCCCCTGCCACCAGTTTTTTTTTTTTTCAAAAAAAAATTATTTTTTTTTAAATTTTTTTTGGGGCCCCAATTTGTTTTTAACTTGTAAGGGGGCCCCTGCCACCATTTTTTTTTTTTTCAAAAAAATTTTTTTTTCTCCAAATTTTTTTTTTGGGGCCCCAATTTGTTTTTAACTTATAAGGGGGCCCCTGCCGCCAATGTTTTTTTTTTTTTTTCAAAAAAAAATTAATTTTTTTTCAAATTTTTTTTTGGGGCCCCAATTTGTTTTTAACTTAGAAGGGGGCCCCTGCCACCAATGTTTGTTTATTTTTTTATTTTTTTTACATTTTTTTTTGTTGGGGCCCCAAGTTTTTTTTAACAGGGGGCCCCTGCGACCAATGTTTTTTAAAAAAAAAAAATTTTAATTTTTTTTTTTTGGTGCCCCAATTTTTTTTATAAGGGGGCCCTGACCATCAATAGCTTTTTACAACTTGTGTGGGGGGGGGGTTACTTTTTTAGCGCTGATGTCTGTGTGGTCTTTTAACTGCGATGTGGGCGGGATATGGGGCGGAGCTTGGTCGTCAGTGTGGGTGGGGCCCAGGGGGCCCCAAAAATTTTGTTGTACGGGGCCCCGTGATTTCTAATGGCGGCCCTGGCCCCTGGTGTCCCAGTCTGACACTGCCTATAAGACAAAATAGTTTGTGGACCATCTGCATCAACTTCCTGTCCATGGCCCAAACACATCAGCTCTGCATTGCGATGCTCAGATAATGGTGCCTCTGGTATATCTTTCTCTCATGTCTTCTTCTGTTCATAGTTGAAGTTGTATTTCATCGCCATGTTCACTTCAGTGCACAATACTGTCTAATTTACACCAAGAACCAACTCCTGACATTCTAGAACATGAGCTTATTAACCATCCTCTTGCTCCCATACTGAACTCCTATTGCCACATACTGTCTGCGTCATTTGAACTGGCTTGTCCATCCACCCCTTACAATTAACATTTAGAAATATTAACTGATACTTAAGAATTACTGTTCTTAAAAATACACAGTATCATTTCTATGGGGAAAACATTACTTATATTGAGTAATTTAGTTGCACATGCTCTGCTTCTGGCCAAGAACTAAAAGTACAGTTAATAATTCCCTCTGCAACCAGCAGAAAGGGAACAGCCCCTGATCTGCATACTGAAGTCTTTTGCAAATGTAATAAGAAATACTCAGTCTTTTTTTCCTGTGATATAAAAAAAAAAAAAGAAATAATAAAGTGTTTAACGTTTAATGGGAAGTGACATATGGTCTCATTTTTTTTTTCTCTCAAATCCGAGCAGACAAAAAAAAATTGCAAATCCCCGGTAGGCAGATTTGTCATGAATAGTAATACCAACATCATTTTGGGATGATTAGGAGTTACAATTAAGGGTTATTAATAATGACACAAATAGCCAGATTTAAGGGCCTCATTTTGTACTGAGTAATATTCATTGCTGCTCAGTTTAAACAGCATCTTCCAAGATCAGTGACAGAGAATAGATGAGATAATCTCTTCTCTACCGTTCTCTATAACTTTTCATCTGGGGGGGTCTTGCAATTTTTGAAGCTGAGGATTTAACTATGGGTAAAGATTTAATGTAGTGTTCAAAAGTGAATTATACTATTGTTAGGAAAAATATAGGTGGTGCGTAGGTACCAGAGTCCTAGGAAAAACAGGGGTATGTAATGTATAAAAATCTTAAATTCAGCATTGTGGGGAAAAAAAAAGATTTGTGATGTCCTACTAATTCAGGTCATCAAGTGTTTGTGACTTCAAAATCTTCAGTCATAAATTAATACATTAAAGAGGGAGAGATACAGGTTTCACTGAAGTTTTGCTGCAAAAACGTGTCTATTTGCACAACATGTTTAGAGCAAACTAATTTCTATAATATGAGAAAATCAGATGTTTAAGAGGGGCACTCTACTCCCTTGTTCTAAATGATTACGGTTAACTGGGCTGGTGCTGAACATACTTTTTGCCTATTGTTTTCATCATGAAAAGTCTATTGTTTTTGTCATTTCTTCAGCTAAAATGGAGAAGCCAGGAAGCTATGCATACTCAATAGCTGTTATAAGGGAGACAATAACAACATTACCAGGATACAATCCAGTCTTTTCCTCTTTGTTGTGACCGTTTTGTTAACAGAAATCCATTACGCAGGGCGTTATCTGTGCACTGGTATCAAACATGGTGTAAGCTAGATTTCCCCTGTTTGCCCTTTTGGCTCATGAAGTGATAATAATCAGATTTGTCTTGAATAAAACAATAGGCAAAACGTATTCAGTATTCTGCAAACCATATTCACTGAACCCATGTTGAACAAAGGAGTATACCGCCCTTTTAAGTCCAGATCAGGATCAGTTCAAGGCCAGCAGTTAACCACACCCCCCAACTCCGCCCCACACCCCCACCGCTCACATGTGCACTTGACTTGTTCCAGAGCACTGGGGACTTGGCACTTGAGATTTAAACAATTGGGCATTGGTTCCCAAGTGCTCTGGGAACAAATGCACATGTAGCTGGGTGGCATGCTCCTAAATATTGTGCTACCCCAGGCCTGGGTCGGATCCATTGAACCCATGTTGAACAAAAGGGCATTCTGTCCATTTAAGTATTACAACAACGCCTGGATTTGTTCCTCCTGTGCCTCAAGGCCAACAGTCTTCCACACCCCAAGATAAATGCTTTGGGAACAAATGACCATGAGTCTGCGCACATGTGGCTGAGTGTTATGCCCCTAAATATCCTGCTGCCCTAAGCCCATAAGTCATTTGTGGCCTTCCCTTCCCACAAATCCAGGCCTGGCTATAACCCTCCAGTCTGGTGACTGAAGGAACACATTTACAGTAAAGGAACAGTTCAGTGTAAAACTAAAAACTGGGTAAATAGTAGTATGTGCAAAATAAACAATGTTTCTAATATAGTTAGTTAGCCAAAAATGTAATGTATAAATACTGGAGTGACTGGATGTCTAACATAACAGAACAGAACACTACTTCCTGCTTTTCAGCTCTCTAACCCTGAGGTAGTCAGTGACTTGAAGGGGGGCCACATGGGCCATAACTGTTCAGTGAGTTTGCAATTGATCCTGAGCATGCAGCTCAGATTCAAAAGCAAACAGTTATGACCCACATGGCCCCCCTCAAGTCACTGATTGGTTACTGCCTGGTAAACAATCAGTGGAAACTAAGAGAGCTGAAAAGCAGGAAGTAGTGTTCTGGCTATTATGTTACATACCCAGTCACTCCAGCCTTTATACATTACATTTTTGGCTAACTAACTATATTGAATATTTTTTTATTTACCCACTTTTTAGTTTTACACTGAACAACTCCTTTAAGAGGGGGACTTTTAGCCTTGTCCAGTGCAAAATGAATAACACATGCACATTAATTTCACATTATGTCAACAGAGATTTTACCTTATGTCCATGAAACAGTCCCACAAGTTTTCGCGCCAACACCAAGTACTGGCCTGACCGACCTCCTGCAAGTCTTGTTTCCAATGACAAAACAATATACATATTAAAAACATCAATGTACAATATAATTTATATTCAATAGTGATGGGCAAATCTGTGCCGTTTTCCGCTTGCAGCGAAACGCGGAAATTCACCGCGAATTTGTGTTTGGCAAATTTATTCTCCCATCACTAATATTCAAAGAAGCTATTAATGTTACAATTAATGGAGCAATTCCATCACCTCCCATCTAAAACAAGGAATATAGTTAGAGGTCACATTTAAAGCTTCTCGTGTTATCCTAGCTTTCAAAAGTTAATCTTTCAATTCATTGTATAAAGTACATATCAAGAGATTTATGTCCTGCTCGTTTCCTCCCTTGAGTTCAGGTGAGGTGCTGCTTCACCATTTGTGAACCTAATTGTATTTCTGCTGGCAACTCTTTTTTCACCTTTCTATCTTATTAATACTCATGGAGACCTGTTAGCTTCTAGCCCATCACCAAATAACATCTGGTGTGAAAGACCGTATCATTCTCATATAAATACTACAATGGAGCTTTAAAATCTCACCGACTTTTTCACACCAACTTTTACAACATTTTTAGGCGTAAAATATATTTGTCACATTTTATATAAGATATAAATCTCATGACCCCTAAATGTTCCCTTTCAGACAGCTTGTACCCTTCGTGATGACTGTCATGACTGATCTCCTGTCACTTATGTCTCTCAGTCTAACCTCTATCTCGACGGCATCTCAGCCTCTTTACGCTCTGATTTCCATTCCCAGGTAATTGCAGGACTCAGTGGAGAGCCAGGCCACATTTGCATGAGTTGTTTGCATATATATATATTTTTATTTTTAACATGCTGCCTGTCAAAGCCTTGAACTTGCTTATTTAGTGTCCCAGTGATCCGTGTTTATCCTCATCCTGTTATGACAGGAGACTAAAGACCTTACAACGAAGGAAATTACACACTAATAATGTGACAAGAGATTTGTATACAACGTTCTAATGCAAGGAAATGATCTAATGTCTTTGATTCTCACTATTTCTCATCCTATTACGGTCTGCTCTTTGATATGCTTGCATTTCTCAGCAAAGGCAACTATTGCCAAACATGAACAATTAGCAAATGCTACTCACCTATCGAAGTATTTCTTAATGGCAATGTGGGGAAGGTATTAACGCCACTTAATAACTCATTTACGGGTAACTCTAAGGGCGACACAAAGGTTATGCATGGACTAAGGTATTTTTAGCAGGTAGAGTGAACAAGTCAAGGCCTGATGCACAATAGAATGCTATTGCGTACCACAATAAAACACCACAATTATGTGTACACTTAAGAGTGATATTGAACGGTAAGTCATGGTTGGTCGTTTAAAAAGCTTTTCAATGATGTATATTGAGAAAGAAGACCTGGTTCAAAGCATTCATCAAGGCCATCTAACATACATTTGGCAAGAATGGATGAGGTTCCTCTATAACAGTTCATTTTAATATATAACTGGTTCTCCTTTAAGTTTACAGGCAAGTTGCTAAAAACTACATCAAACTGATAAAAGTTCAATGACATGGCAAGGAAACTCATAGGCAATAATTACAGCAATCGATCACTTTAGCTATTGGTCTGCTTTTTTGGCTTTATTTATAGGACATAATGCCTGCTAATCTGTATAATGCCATAGTTGTAAACCCCATCAGTTCCAAGTTTTCCAGCTCAGATGTGCCTTTGCTGGATTGCTTAGCCAAGAGTTCTCTTAAATAGAGTTAGGCACTTTCTAGCACCTTTCATAGTTGTATCAAATGAACTTCTCCTCTATGTGAGTAAGGGGGGACAGGGCAAGTTTTAATCAAAGGGGAACTATTGCAAACATGAAAATGTATTATAAGCTTTATCATACCGAAATAAAAAACTTTATAAATACAATCAATTAAATATTCTGCATTGTTTCTGAAATAATCAAGTTTATCTTCACTATTCCTCTCTCAGCATCTGTTTCTCTTCAATGTGTCTTCATGCAGCAGTTGGGTGTCAGATAGTCATTGACCCTTAGATCCAATATATCTTATAGGGAGTCTTCCTTTCCTAGCAGATGTATTAGAGCTCACTTAAATAACTGAGTCCAGTACAAACAAAATCTAGCAAAGTCACTGCCTTTTGCACAAATTCTACATGTAGAGAGACATGATGTCTGGTTTAATAGAGTGAACTCTAATATATCTTCTAGGCAAAAGGAGCCCCCTATTAGATATATTGGATCTAACTGAAAATGAATATCTGCCACTCAACTCCGGCATGAAGAGAGAATGAAAAGAAACAGATGCTGAGAGAGGGATAATGAAGATAAACTTGATTATTTCCGAAATGGTAACATTTTTTAAGAAAGTCTCTAATTTCAGTATGCCGAAGCCTATATTAAATTTTCATTTTCACGATGGTTCCCCTTTAAAAAATAAGCTACATTGACAAATGGGAAGCAAGAAACACACAAGCCATAGGACATTTTGAAAATGTAGAATAGGTGCATAAGCTGTTTTTAAAGGGATTGCTCACCTTTTGTATGATGTGAGAGAGTGATATTCTGAGACAATTTGCAAACTGGTTTTCATTTTTTATCTGTGGTTTTTGAGTTATTTAGCTTTTTATTCAGCAACTCTCCAGTTTGCAGTTTTAGGAATCTGATTACAACCATACATTGATTTGAATAAGACACTGGAATATGTACAGGAGAGGGTCTGAATAGAAAGATGAGTATTTAGCAATAATAGCAATACAGTGCCTTACAGAGCATTCGTTTTTTCCATGAGGTCATTAACCCTGAGACCATTAAGCTGGAAAGAGTCAGAAAAAGGGAAATAATTCAGAAACTATATAAAACAAAAGGCCAATTGAAAGGTTGTTTAGAATTAGCCATTCTATAACATACTAAAAGTTAACTTAAAGGTGAGCCACCCCTTTAAATGGTTTTACAAAATCAGTTTGTGAAGATTTCTTTGGAAAAAAAGCATACTCCTCCTATAGTCAAGATATCCAGGACATTATGGGGCGTATTTATTAACACTGGGGACAATGCTACTTAGTGCTTGTTCACTATTGCACAGTGATTGTAGGAAAACACTTACAGTGTGGGTAAAGAAAATGGTGATTTGCATCATATGCACATGGCTTTGCATTTGTAAATTAGTCCTTAAACAATTGGTATTGGTGCTCAAATTGTAAATTAGCCCTCTCATGCCTGTCTACTTTAGAAAAACAATTGCTGCTTACATCTTTCAGTAGATAAAGTTTATGGAAGCAACGGAAGGGCTGATTAAAAACGAGCTGGGCAAAAATACAGTATTTGATGAGCAACTCTGTATTTGTGGCTGAGAGAGATCTTTAAGAATTCTTATAAAGTTTGGATGTGAAACAAGATGGAGATAAAATATTAGTATTGCGCTCTTCTCTTCCAATTCCCCATATAGATTATACTGTCTAAATCTAGTGATTTATTATGTTCTTTGAAATTTTTGCTTCTCAAAGCTGCACCCAAGAGGCAGGCATTATGTATTTTATACATAACAGCATTGATTTAAAACGCATTACTTTGGTTTGGAGGGAAAAAAAAAATCAGCTGCATATTTACATATCCTAGATTCAAATGTTTTTTGTTTTTTTTGCCTTCCTCTGGATCAACTAGCAGTTAGGCAGGTTAAAATGGAGTTAAAAAGTTGAACTTGATGGATGTGTCTTTCTTCAACCTAACTTACTATGTTACTATGATTCCTGACACAAATGGGGCCAATTAGTAACATCTGAATTTCTATTTTTTTCACAAATTTAAAAATGCTAAAAATTCAAGATTTAAAAATTGTTAAAACCGTGAAAAATTCTACTACAAAAGTTTGGCATGTGAAAGGTATCGAGGTTCTATAGAAGCAAATGGGAGCTGCACTGATCCAATTGTACCATTTTTAATCCATATAGAGTTTGAGTTTTTCTGATTTTTTTTTGCTATTAATTGCAGGAAAAACTGTAGTTTTTAGAGGTTTTCTATTTTTTTTGTGGATCACTCAACTTTTTTTTTGTTAGTTTTTTTTGTATTCTAATCTTTCATGGCATTTGTGATTTTAGAGAAAATGGGTTTATTCTTGGTTTCCAAAACCTCTAAAACCAATTTGAATTTTGATAAATGGGCCTCTACGTTTGACATATATTGTGTATTTTCATTTAAATTCTTGTAGACTAACCTTATTGGTCTGCGTAGGTGAGCTTCTTGATCGCAGTGGGCGGGTAAGCTTCTTGATCACAGTGGGTGGGTGAGCTTCTTGATCACAGTGGGTGAGTAAGCTTCTTGATCAGAATGGGTGGGTGAGCATCTTGATAAAAATGGATGGTTGAGCTTCTTGATCACAGTGGGTGAGTGAGCTTCTTGATCAGAATGGGTGGGTGAGCATCTTGATAAAAATGGATGGTTGAGCTTCTTGATCGCAGTGGGTGGGTGAGCTTATTCATCACAGTGGGTGGGTGAGCTTTTTAAACAGAATGGGTGGATGAGCGTCTTGATTAAAATGGGTGGGTGAGCTTCTTGATCAGAATGGGTAGTTGAGCGTCTTGATTAAAGTGGGTAGGAAAGCTTCTTAGACTGGATGGTGTTGGCACAATAATGTAAGGGGACAAAGAAGATGGTAGGGTTGACTGATAGAAAGCAAGAACAATGTGCTAAAATGAACACAAAATTGAGGGCACATTGGTGCAATTCACAATGGGACTTGCGCTCATAAGTGCCCCTATGCACCAGCACTTACCCTTCTCTGATGAATCACAACACAAGAGGACCCTGGAATTACCGCTAGCCTGGAGGCAGTGGCTATTATAGGGTTTGGGTCAAAACTGAAGAGTGGCTTAGAATCATTATGCACAAAATTTGGGCAAATTAATTAAATACATAAAAGTGGCACAAAAGAGAAAAAACTAGTGAAAAAGTTATTATTTCTTGTGTCATATTTTAAAGACGTTTTAACTGGGTAAAAAAAGCATTTGGCATTTGACCCATTCCTTTAAGCAGTAGAGCACAAAGAATTTGCAAAAATGTTAGGTCTTTGATGACAACGGGGATACAGTAGCTGCAGGTACTCACTGTGATTCTCATTGTCTGCAGTGGTTAATGACAGTGGTTAATGATTTGCAACAATCTCTGGCTTCTTTTACAATATATGTTGCAGTAATATTTGTGACCATTGGCCTTACCATAAACATGTGAGATACTGAACATTGCAGGGCAAGGTGTGCACCAAAGCTGAAATGTACCCGTGGGTATTTTTTGCCTTGTGTTCCATTGCAGTAGCTGCAGTGCAGTGTGCTTAATCACAGGGCACTGTATATGGACAGTACTTAAGCACAATGTGTACTGGCAGTTCAGTAGGTAAAGCTGTCAGTGCAGATATATCTCGCCATACATAACTTGGCTGTAAAACCTAACGTCACCTCCGACACGATCTTGGATTTTATGGACTTTTTATATCCACAGTCTGAGAAAATGGAATGTCTGAAACTTAAAGCTTGGATGCGGACAAAGCTACACATGCTGACCTCTAATGGCTGACAGAGCAGACACTTGCGCACATAGCAACAAATAATGACTCTCAACAACAGAAAAACACACAGCACAAGCGCCTCTCCAAGGGACTGTCACACATAGGAATACAAGCATTAATAACCAACTACAGAGAAATTAGATGCTTCAGCTCTTAAATGCCAAGATACCAGGCTCACAATAAACACATGCACACATTACTTTTATACTTTTGATCAAAATATATGTTCAGAATGAAACCATTACAATTCTTTAGAGAAGAGAAGAACGAGCGAAAGATTTACTACATTCTATATTACTACACTATTAACTTTCAAATGTCTATTATAAATCCTATCAAACCACAGAGACCACACACAAATCACATTTTATGCCATCATTTACTGTACTCCCTATTTATGCATTGATACTTATTTTGTTAATGTGTTTTATGACATTAAACTAGGAGAAGTATTAACTAAAGAAACGCAACATAACGTGTAACCTCTTGCTTTTTTTTTCTTTTGTTTGTTCAAGGTTGGGGGCCCTGCAGGGTCTGGTGTAAAGGGTTTTTGTGAAATTACTTTCTCATTGTTTTACATAAGGTGTATGCTTTTATTCCAAGTTGCTATCAGTCAAGTCTGCAAATCATTTTTTCTGCATTGTTTTTGGGTTCAAATGATCACATGCATATCTCTTTTCCTGGGCTGGGATTTGTTTGCAATTATATGTCTCCATCATTTCTGAACAAAACTGTAATTACAAAGCTGACCCTCTCCCTTGATACTGATAATGAAAAACCAGACGGGGAATAAATATTTTTTCAGACAGGTATGGAATCCATTATCCAGAAACCCGTTATCCAGAAACCCTTATCAGGAAAGGCTGTCTCCCATGGATTACATTTTATCCAAATAATCCAGATTTTTAAAAATGATTTCCTTTTTCTCTGTAATAATAAAACAGTACCTTGTACTTGATCCCAACTAAGATATAATTAATCCTTATTAGAAGCAAAACCAGCCTGTTGGGCTTACCCAAAAAATTGGAGTATTTTTCAGGCAAAACTCTAATTTCCTGGTTTAAAAAACTCAAATGTTTTGGGTTTCTAAAAACCTCACATTTTGCAATATATATTATACCCTGAACCTGAAAATAGCTTGAATATGAAAATACTCCAGCTAAGTAGAAGTCAATGGCAGACGTCCCTTGAACCATTTGAAGATTGTAGCCTTCATGATATTTGGGTTTTATTCAGTGGGCTTCACTTGAAACCTCGATTATTTCAATCAATTCAAGTTTTATTCTTCCCCGAAAACTCGATAACTTCGAGTATTAGGGTTTTTCCACTGATTCAAGTTTTTCCCATTCGAGTTTTATTCATAAATCAGAAAACATTCACGTTTATTCGAGGTATAAAAAAAGCTCACAAACCTCATAAACTCAACCTTTGATAAATGACCCCTTAATGTAATGCTGAAATGTTTTTCTAGTAGCCTTAAAGGGGTTGTACACCTTTTAATGAACTTTTAGTAGAGAGGGATATTCTGAGACATTTTGCAAATGATTTTCTTTTTTTATTATTTGTGGTGTTTGAGTTATTTAGCTTTTTATTCAGCAGCTCTCCAGTTTGCAATCTGATGGCTAGTGTCCGAAATACCCTAGCAACAATGCATTGATTTGAATAAGAGACTGGAATATGAATAGGAGAGGCCTGAATAGAAAGATGAGTAATAAAAAGTAGCAATAACAACACACGTGTAGTCTTACAGAGCATTTGTTTTTAGATAGGGTCAGTGAGCCCCATTTGAAAGCTGGAAAGCGTTAGAATAAGATTGCAAATAATTAAATAACTATAAAAAATGAAGGCTGGTTGAAAAGTTGCTTAGAATCAGCCATTCTATAACATACAAAAAGTTAATTTAAAGGCAAACCAGCCCTATGCAGATCCAGATTACGAAAAGATCTATTATCCAGAAAACCCAAGGTCCAGAGCATTCTGGATAACAAGTTCCATACCTGTACAAGATACAGAAAACAGAAATTCCCTTATGGCGCCAGCAACTGTCTGGGGCAAGCAGAAACTTTCCATTTTTATGTAACAGCCTGCATATGTCAGCACCACAACTCCCATTGCACGATAGGACAGACATAGGATAGATATTTAAAGGCATCCTAGTTATTAAAAATGATACATGAGCCAGATTGCACCTCCTATTTCTTATAACTTGCAGCGGTGCTAACTTTCTATAGGCATTTGGCAATGTTGCCATGTAGCAGCCAGTAGTAGCAAGGAGTCACACACAACATGACTACAAAGAAGAGCGTACCCCTTTTATTAAAGCCACGTGTACACCTTCACATGATCTGGTGAACTAGTGGTTTAAATAAATTGGATAAGCTTTATTTTACAGTCAAAAACACACTAACAATAAACATATATCAAATGTACCCAGGAACCTTGTACTGTATGTGCTACATAATGTCCAACTGAGCTGGCAGGGTTATGAATCATTAAAGGAGAACTAAACCCTAATAACAAATATGGGTAGAAATGCTGTATTTTATATACTGAACTTACTTAATAAACCTAAAGTTTCAGACTCTCTTTAACACTAAACACAGGCCTTCAAAATTGAACAGTGGAGTTCCCCATCTTGGATTTTGTTAGGCATAACAGTGACACTGCACATGCTCAGTGTGCACTGGGCAGCTGTTGAGTAGTTAAGATAATTAGTTTTACATCATAAAACATGCACTGGTTGCTGAGGTTCCAAATAATGAGAATTTGAATTAATTACTAATAAGCCTTGTATTATGACATTTATATCTTACATATGTAATATGTTGTGTGTCGGCCCATAAGCTCAGTAATTGACAGCAGTACAGAGTATGTACTGTGAATCAGCAGAGCAGAGAACTTCTGTGGCATCTTTGGATTCTGAGATTTTTCACTGCCATAATCTGCTTCTTTGTTAAACTTAAATTCTCCTTTAAAGGGTTGTCCCAGTGCCATTTCAGGGCATATAATACATAGAGGCAAATTTATCAAAGGTCGAATTTCGAATTCATGTGCGTTTTTAAAAACTCACCTAAACTCCCATAAATTCGAAATTTGACCAATCGAAATTTATTAAAAAAATAGAATTTTTCAAACTCGGATGAATTAAATCGACCTGAAAACTCAAATAGAATTAGATTCGAATTAAAGGAACAGTAACACCAAAAAATGTAAGTGTTTTAAAGTAATGAAAATATCATGTAGTGTTGCCCTGCACTGGTAAAACTGATCTGTTTGTTTCAGAAACACTACTATAGTTTATATAAACAAGCTGCTGGGGAGCAATGGCGGAAATTGAAAAACGGCTATATGGCACAGGTCAACTGATGGATAACAGATAACACCATTAGACAGACAGAGTTTATCTGCTATCTGATGTGTAACCTGAGCCTTTTCTCCTTTGAATGGCTGCCCCCATTGCTACACAGCAGCTTATTTATATAAACAATAGTAGTGTTTCTGTAGCAAACACAGCAGTTTTACCAGTGCAGGGAAACACTGCATTATATTTTCATTACTTTAAAACACTTATTTTTTGATGTTACTGTTCCTTTAAAAAAACTAGAATGTCAGAAAGGCTGCAAACATCTCCAAATTAATCCCTGGACATCTCTCATTGACTTAGACAGCAATTCGGCAGGCTTTACGAGGCAAATAGTCGATTTCGAGTTCTTAAAGAGCCAGTATGATAGGGGAGTATGATGAATCTCGAAAATCTAATTAGATTTTTTAAAAAAAAACTCAAATTGAATTTGAATAACTCCCTAGTCGAATTTGACAGTTTTGACCATAAAAAATAAAAAAAACCTCAAATTTCTAATTTGAATATTCAATTCGACCCTTGATAAATTTGCCCCATAATCTGTTATGCATTCTGAACTCTGAGCAATGACTCTTGACTACAAGTTTTGGTTACCCACCCTCAGAGTGTAGCGATGCCACTCTTGCTTGTGCTTTAAAAAACGGAATACATTCCTGTTCTAAAATGTCAGCAAGGAAGAATTTTAATATTTGTAAAGTGTGTGTTATAGTAAATACTGCATAATTCTTTTGATATTCAGGTGTTGATAACACCCCACCTGAAGTTATTTGTTTGTCTGAAGAGGAGTATAGGTAATGGAACCCATGCTGTAACACTATGGCAAATATGTCACCACATAATGGGATCACACTGGGATGGACTGGGCTGCCAATCCATTTTTTTGTTTGAATTATATAGTCAGAGCTCAATGGGTCACATTGTGTACAATGAACCCTGAAGAGAATATCTGCTTCAAAAACAAATCTGATAGGGCATGGTTTACTCAACCAGGCACTAACCTGAGCAGGGTTCATAAACATAAGCACAATAAAACTGTGTTACAGCCATGCAGGCACTTGAGGTTTTTTTAAACCCAGAGTCAAATCCGTTTAAAGGTTTAATGGTACAAACATAATATAGGGAATAAGGGATGATATTTCTATTCACTGGCTTTTATTCCATCAGACTTTTGCGTTTGATCTACACTATATTATTCCAGAGATGCAACTGTCTTCTTATTCAAATTTCTGCTCTTATTAATTCTCAAATTTTACCTCCATAGTCATGAACAGGGGGGGGATCACTCAAGTGACCACAATGCAACTGCCAACTTCCTTGCTCTCCCCATAATATGATATGCAGAGCCATTGTTCTTTCATTAAGAGCACACTGTGCAAACGACAAAAGGGTTTACCTTTAAAAGCCTGTGTGTACAGCCCATCATCTCTTTTATAAACTCACTTGCCTCTTATTGTTGAGTCCCACTGTCCAGCATTATATAGTTATTTGTACCAATTCATAAATGTAGACATTTCAATATAAAGCAATTATATTTGTGTAATATTGGGAGAACGCTTTCACGTACAACACAAAGAAAACAGCACTTTCTCCTCCAATCCAGGTATTGGGATTACATTTCTACAGTTTTTTGATCAAAAATGCCCTTTGTGAAGACGTGAAGTAAGAAAAACTGCGGAAAAAACAAGTAGCTGGGGAAAGCTTGGAAGGTTTATGAAGTCTGATAAGTTAAAAGGGTGGCGCTCTAAAAATAGGTTTCTCCTGGTAAATACATTAGGGATCCAAATGTAGCGAGAGGATTTATTGTGTGTGTAGCTATCCCAGGAGATGCCAAGTATTACTGATATATTGTTCTTTTTTTATGTATTCGTACACAAACACCAGTTTGTATTCCAAGTTCCGGCTATATTGTCATAGGATAGCTTATATTTATTACATCCCTTATGCTGTAATTGAAGCTTTGTCCCAAATGAAACAATTTAAATTTCCACATTGGCTAATAATGACAACAGGTTAGAGTAAAATAACATTATGTTTAATATTAATGCCTATATTTGTTTCATTATAATATTTATGCAATGGTTTATTCTCTTTGGAGCATCAGGATCTATTTTCTTTTTTTTGTAGAAGGAATGCTACTGTTGAATTAGACACATCCTGAAGCCACATTTAAAAGCATACTACTCCCAAATTTTCCAGCAGCAGCAGCAGCGCATTATATAACTGTAATACACCTTTTTCTACTGCATCATTACTGAACTCAAAAACTGAGTTAAAAGTATGAAAGGAAGCCATATAGGAAGGTCATACAGAACCAGTGTACTAACCCTGCTATTTTATCATAACATTTTTCCTGTCCTCCTCTTGAACCACAACTCACAGGGGGAACGGTTAGTGCTTTGTCAAAGATGTATGTTTGTATATTGAGTAAACTAAATAACTTGATGTGTTCCAAACTAAAAATGTACAAATGATTTTTCTTTAAATCCATAAGCTTTATAAACATCTTGGGTTTTTGTGCCTGATAAATGTCCTATAAAATAGGACAATGCAGCAGATGCTTTAATGTGTTTGTATGTGTGCATGGCTTTTATATTCAAATTCTGTTAAGAGTCTGGCTATCTACAGTATCTATCTCTGTCATCACCTGACAAGGACAGCAATTTTCATTGAAAATATAAGGAATGCCTCAGTTGTTATGTCCTCTATATGTTAATGTGTTTGTATGTTTGAAACTTCATGTTTCATGTTTAAATCTAATATAAAAACTTAAATTTGCAGAAATATAATGAGCTATAACAGAATAAGTAGTTAATAGAAGAACTCAGTTTTATGAGACTGCCAAGAGGTTGCTGTGTGACAAAAGTTTCACATAAGCCAATGAGACCACATAGACATACATGCAAAAAAATGGACCACATAGACAACATGGGCATACATGCAGCTCCATATTAATGTATGACACTGTCCTAGGCCACTGTTGCTGCTTCCTTTCCTACCCTCATGCCTCATCTGGAGTATGCAGTGCAGAGACGGTGAACTATACTAGCTAAAGGGATGGAAGATTTAAATTATGAGGGTAGATTGTCAAAGTTGGGGTTGTTTTCTTTGGAAAAAAGGTGCTTGCGAGGGGACATGATTACATTTTACAAGTACATTAGAGGCATAAGAACTTTCATTTGAAGTAGTGTATGTGGTACTTTACAGTCAGGACAGTGAGGTTGTGGAATGCACTGCCGGGTGATGTTGTGATGGCTGACTCTGTTAATGCCTTTAAGAGTGGCTTGGATGATTTCTTGGACAAGCATAATATCAAAGGCTATTGTGATACTAAACTCTACAATTAATATAGATATTGCTATATATAGTTGATGTGAGTGTATGGCGAGGTCGTGTGAGTGTGTGTATGTATGGACATTGGCCTTTCAACCCAACTGTGAGAACTTTACCTAGGCGGTGCCTCGATTGCGGAGATGGCCGCCGCTTTCTTCTGCCCCTTCCTGATGCACGCCAATGCTTCCGGAACTCAGTGGTCCTCGGCTATATTTGGCAAAGGTCTATTTATTAGTTCCTGGGTACTATTCTAATTGTTCTTGTTCTGTTCCGGACCCTGCCTGTCCCTGACCTTGTCTAGTCTATTATCTGTCCTCACCATTGCTCTTTATTGGCTACTCTCTTGGATTCCTGCTTTGTACTGCGATACAGTTGTGTTTTGACCCGGCCTGTAACCTTGACTATTCTGTTGCCTTCTGAATCTGTACTGCCTCTTCTGATTCCCGACCTGTTTCCTGACCACGCTTCTTGTTCTCCATTCAGTTACAACGTCCAGTTCTCTTGCCTGCCCAGAACTCTCTCCCTGGTCCTCTCATGCTAAGACCTGGCGGCACCCGAGTAGAAGAGGGCTCCTCCCAGAGCAAAGGGTGGCTGTTATAGAGTGAGCCGTGACTGGGACCTTGGAATTAGTTCTGGGTGTGGGACTCTGTTGGTAACACCAACTTAACTATGTAAGGTTAGAATTGATTTCTCTGGAGAAAAAGCACTTTAGAGGGCATTATAGACAGATAGCGTGGGAACTTTTTTCCCTTAGTACTATGGGCCCCTTAATATTCCAAAAATGTTGTAATAAATATGCACCAGATCATTGCTGGAAAAGTGGATTATTGAATACATAAGTTTTACTTTATTGAAGATATGAAGAGGTTAACTTCAGATGAGAGCTCATGGTCACTGTCTTTTGTGTGGAGAATCTGTTAAAAAAGGATTTTGATTCTTTGAGGAAATGCATCTGTTTCTCAATGTAACCTGCATGGTGCATTACGTTTGTGACTACAATCCCCAGATCATGTGGCATCCATGTGTATTAACTGGTTACATCTAATCTTTGCAGCTATATCTCTCTCCCCAAGACCCCCAAGGGGCTCTCTGCATACCTGGTTCCATGATCTTTGTTCAAGAGATCTTATCTGGAGACATTATATATATATTTTTCTGGCTCCTATATAGTACAGGTATGGGACCTATTATCCAGAATGCTCCCAACCTGGGGTCTTCCGAATAAGGGATCTTTCCAAAATTTGGATCTCTCACATTATGGGGGTTATTTACTAAACCACAAATTTATCTCGCGACCATGCCCGATTTTGACTTATTTATTAATAAAGTAATTCAAATCAGATCGGGAAAAAAGCCCGATAACATCAAGTGAAAACCCGAATCATCCAATTCTTTCGGACATTTTTCTCAAATTGATTTTTTTCGGGTATTTGCCTAAAACTCTGAAAATATACCATTATTGGGCTGAACTTAGCGCAAACCACGATAACTTTCAATTGGGATAGGAGCGTCTCCCATTGACTTACACATGACCTTGACAGGTCTGAGATGGCGGATTTTCAGATTCTGGCTTTTTGCAGCTTCAGGATATAATAAATATAGAAGAATTCTATTTTTTTTCCACAAACAATTTGAGTTTTTGCCCAAAAAAGCCCAACCAGATAAGTTTGTGGTTTAGTAAATAACTCGTTAAGTCTGCATAAAATTATTTTAAACATTAAATAAACCGAATAGGCTGCTTTTGCCTCCAATAAAGATTAATACTATATTAGTTGGGATCAAGTACAAAGTACTGTTTTATTATTACAGAGAAAAGGATAATCAATTTTAAAAATCTGAATTATTCTTTCAAAATGGAGTCTATGGGAGACTGAGTTCCTGTAATTTGGAGCTTTCTGGAAAACGTGTTTCCAGATAACAGATCCCATACCTGTACTCAATCTCGTAAGGAAGATTCTCTTGTATCTGTCATTTTGTTTGAACTAACTTATCTGGGGAGTTAAGGGCAGAGACACAAGCTCAGATCCGGGGAGATTTAGTTGCCCGGCGATAAATCCCCTCTTCTTAGGGGAAACTAACCTCCCCGAACTGCCTCCCGCCATCTAGAATCTAAATCGCTGGTGGGATCGGCGGGATCTCTTCTTCTTCGCCCCGAAGAAGACTAATCTCCCTGAATCTGAGCTTGTGTCTCTGGCCTAAGGGGTACAAATGAGCAAAACTTTAGGTAAAGTTCATTTCCCCCAAAAAATAGGTAACACAGTATTCTTTTTGGTGTACTTTTGTCACGAATCGGCACCCTAAATCTAGAACCCAAGGTAAGCTCCCTGGACTTGGCTCTCACTTCTGCCTATAACCGCCGCCTTTCACCTCAGGAGGAGTCCTCAGCTAATTGGATGCCACCAGGTCTTATTTGAGAGACGAGCAAAGCTAACGGTTCTGGATGAGCAAAGGGGCACGATTGTCTCACCAAGGATACTGGATGGAAGATGCCAGATAACACAGCATAGAACAGGCAGGCCGGGCCAACACAAGCAGAGTAGAAATGTCAGACAGGCCGGACTGAGGATTGGAGAGTGAAGAATAGTCAGTGGACAGGAAATTGGTCAGGATTGGAGAGATCAGAGTAGTCACAGCAGGCAAGGATCAATTATAATCACAAAGATTAAAGCACCCAGGAACAATCAAATAGAACCTAACAACGGGCAAAGTCCCAAACACATATATCCCCTTTTAAACAATTTGGATTTTGCGCCATAGATGATGTTATCACGCCGGCATAAATGCGCCTATGAAACCCGGAAGTGCGAGCCGCGCGCCATAGGAGGAAACTGGTGCCGGAGGAAAGAGGACATGTGGTGGGGGCATCCCCACTGGAAGCGCGGCGGGCGTCCATGCCGGCCACTACACCACTAGGGTGAGCCACTGGACCACCAGGGTGACTTATCTTTACAACTTTTTAGTGCAGAGTCATTATTTTGTAACAAAAATGCATTCTTCATTCAGATCTTAGAAAGAGTGCTATGTGCAATAAACATTGCCAGAGTATTAACTGATTAAAGAACATCACTGGAAAATATGATTTGTCCTTCTTAATTTGCCCAAATGTGCATTTGTTTTATTGCTTTAATTACATTCCCTCAATCTAATCAGATTGTTATTTTTGTTAAATGCACATAAACCCACAGACAGCAATAAAAGGTAACACACTCAGAACATGTCCTCTAGGGACACAGATGCACACACACACACACACACACACACACACATACAATACAGCCAACAGGGAGGCACACTACCCAGGACACAGTGAGTGAATCCTGGACACTGACCCTGGGTACAGCTTTGCCTGCTTGAATCACATATTAACAGCAAAGTATCCAGCACTCAAGAAATACAACACAGACTGACACTTGGCAGAACAATGGATGAAAGAGCTAGAAAAGAATTTCAGATGTACTGATGTGTGTATGAAAATCAGAGATCCAGGCTATGGTGTTTTCTGTCACTCGTTATGGATATGAAAGCTGGACAGTGAAGAAGCAGCACTGAAAGATATAGATGCCTTTGAACTTTGTTGTTGGCAAAGACTTTTCAGAATACAGTGGATCAGACAAACAAACGCAACTGATCTTTCACCAAATCAGACCCAGCCTTCCACTTTTAAACACAAATAACAAAACTTAAAGGAAAATGAAAATCTACTTAGTACTTTGCCCCCTCCAGAGATCTCCCTCTCCCCTCCAAAACATAATTGCTAAACTAAACCCCTGAATTGTCATGTTTACTGTACTTGGTTCCAAAAAAACAGATAAGCACAGCAGCTTCGTGGGTGCCAGGGTAGGACTGGCCAGACGATACACCTGGAAAAAATTTGGTGGGCCCCAGTCCTTATGCGGCTCGTCTGTGATATCCCGCTGCCCGAATAACTACCACACTGGTGGAGGGGGGGAAGGGGAGCAGAGGGTTGTGGCTGGGGCATGGGCCTGTGGGGGTGGTAGAAATGGTCCTGTGGGGTGTGTGGGCCCCTAATGTGGCAGCGCCGGTGGACCCAGACCCTCCCCAGTGACGCTAGTGGCTGTCAAGTCATGCAGGTTCAGAATCTCTTCTCTGCTATAAGGCAATAGTATTTGAGCTGAAGGTCACAGTACAAAGCGTGAGACAAAATCGCAATCAGAACAGGCCGGGTCGGGGCAGGCAGAGAACAAACGTAGTCAGGCAGGCAAGGGTTAAACCAGGGAGTCAATCAGAGGGATAAGGCAGAATCGGCGTCGGAAATCAGGCAAAGGGGTCCGGATACAGAAAGTAGAATCATCAAGAACAGGCAGGGGTCACAACAGGTAGTCAATAACAGGTTTTCAAAAACAGAATAGCAACAGCTAAGCACCAGGAACAAATCCTATCACGAGCACTGACAAATACAATCTGCCACTTTAAATATGTTTGAATTTCGCGCCACTGCGCGCCGGCGTCCTCACACTAGCGTGAGTGTGCCTACAAACCCAGAAGAAGCGCGTTGCACGCGCCCTAGGAAACCAGTACTGAGGAGGATTGCTGACACGGCGGGCGTCCCCGCCGAGGAGCCAGCAGGCGTCCCCGCCGACCCCCCTTGACGTACTGGACCACCAGGGAGGTGAGACCTCACACTATTCAAGTACTTGGCATAAACACCATGTAAAATGGAAATTTTGTAGAAAAAGCTAAGTTAAAAAACATTTGTAATTTGATGTCAAGTAATCAGCAAGTATTTACTTTTTATTTCTAAATTACACTGTTTACACTGCAAATTATTCACTCTACTGTTTAAAATTCTATTCTAGAACCAAAAAATATAGGTGTGGAGGCAGCCATCTCAGTGCATTGTATTTGATTGTGAGCTTACTTACTTATTTCCACAATGGAATGATTTGTTGCAGCACAGCAAATAATCGTCTGAATTTGCATCATGAAGCAATACCGTCTCAAACTGCTCCAGCCAGCAGAAGACATTCTAAAGTATTGACACAGAATTAAGCTTTGATAAATGTGCCAATTCGTTAATGACATTCAGCGATATTTTGATAAATCGCAAAATAGATTGAACTGCTTGTCAATCTTCTGGAATCACTGTTTTGGTCTATATTATATCTGACCCCTTGTTTTTGGGCCATGGAATCATTGTTATGCTTATGCCCATTGAGGTGCTTTGTTATCAAATGGTTTTGATCTATCTCTATAAAACTATAGACATTTAGTACTGACTGACTCAGTGTTACCCTCAGGATATGGACCTAAAAAAAAAGAACAAAAAATATTGAAAATGTGAATGACAACAATTGTAAATGTATATGGAAAATTGACATCATGTACTATGTACCATAGATAAGCATTTTCTGCTTACTTAGTTCCCTGTTTTGACGAGGATCCAGACTCTTTGGTTCTGCATTTGTCATCTCTACTAGCCTGCAGATGTTCCTAAGAGAATAGAGCAGGTATGGGACCTGTTATCCAGAATGCTCAGGACCTGTTTTTCTTCCGGATAATGGATCTTTCTGAAGTTTTGATCTTCATACCTTAAGTCTACTAGAAAATCATTTAAACATTAAATAAATTCAATAAGGATGAATTATTGCTTAGTTTGAATCAAGTATAATGCACTGATTTATTATTGCAGAGAAAACTGAAATCATTTTTAAAAATTTGGATTATTTGGATAAAATGAAATCTATTGGAGATGGCCAAGTTTTCAGATCCTATACCTGTATGTTTATACCGCATAAGAAATTGTTTCTTCGTCACATTGACTACAGTTTAAACAAAGTGTTGTATAATGTAACAAAATACTTAGACGCAATGGTCCCTTTAAATTGAGCCATACACTACAAAATGAAGAAATGGGCCACATTAGATGGATCTGAACACCTGACCCAAACAGTGTTTTCAGTACCAGGTGATGTATAGAAAGCAGGACTGACAAGCAGAGCTTTCAAAGGTATGGCGTGAGTTCCCTATGCTGATCTTTTAAAAGTTTGTTATTCCACATACAATCCACCTATGTTCCCTTATATGTCCTAACCTTTGCTGCAACAGTAGGAATCAAAAAAGAGAATGAGCAACAATGGTAGAGAGTTCAAGTAGGAGAGAGAACCTCTGTTTCTATTGCTTTGAAATGAGGATTGTGTCTATGTGCTGGGAGGAGGGATCTGTGTGTTTTTATTCTGCCAGGAAGATCTTAGATGTGGGTGATTAAATCTGGCATTTCTGCCAAACGAACTGACCCATAAACATGAGTCACACAGGAGAGTTCCCAGCTCACTGGAGGCCTGAGAGAGAAGCTGTGTGCAGAAAAACTGTATCAGTGCACACATAATATATTACTATATTTTCCTTGGGTGAAACTGCATCAGTGCACACATAATATATTACTACTGTATATTTTCCATGGGTGAAACTGTATTAGTGCACACATAATATAATACTATATTTACCATGGTGAAACTACATCACTGCACACATAATATATTATTATATTTACCATGGGTGAAACTGCATCACTGCACACATAATATATTACTACATATATGGGACTTGTTATCCAGAATGCTTGGGACCTGGAGTTTTCAAGATATTATCTTTCCATAATCTGGATCCCCATGCCTTAAGACTACTAAAAAATTTTTTAAACATCAATTACATCCAATAAGATTGTTTTGTCTCCAATAAGGAATAATTATACCGCTGTGGGGATCAAATACAAGGCACTGTTTTATCATTAGAGAGAAAAGGGTAATCATTTTTAAAAATTTGAATTATTTAATTAAAATAGGAGATGGTGGCCTTCCAGTAATTCTGAGATTTCGGGATAATGGGTTTTTGGCTCCCATATCTGTATATGTTTGATGGGTCAAACGGTATCACTGCATGAAACTTAGGGGCAAATTCACTAAGCCGCGAAGCGCCGAACGTTAGCGTTAATTCGCTAGCGTTTGGCATTTTCGCTACGCCGCAAATTCACTAACGAACGCTGGCGTAGTTTCGCTAGTGTTACTTCGCAACCTTACGCCAGGCGAAGTTTCGCTAGCGACGAAACTACGCAAATTCACTAACTTGCGCAGTGTACTTAACACTACCTTTTACGCTAGACTTCCTTCGCCACCTCAGACCTGGCGAAGCGCAATAGAGTAGATAGGGATTGTTTAAAAAAAAGTAAATTTTTTTTCTAAGTCCCAAAAAACGCTGGCGTGTTTTCTACATGATGGCTGATAGGCTGAAAAAGATCGAAAATTTTTTGGGGCTCCCCTTCCTCCCCCCTACATTTCCTGACTCATGGCAACTTACCTAGACAGTGGGCACATGTGTAGGGCAAAATAAAATTTTTATTTGCTGATTTGAAGATTTTCTAGGCATTTGTAGTGCAGATACGTGTTCCTCCATTGAAATTTGAATTTCGCGCCGTATGCAAATTAGCATTCGCTAGCGTAACTTCGCTTTATATAGCGAATCAATGCTAGCGCAACTTCGCAACCTTACGCTACCCCTGTGCGCAACTTCGGATTTTAGTGAATTTGTGGAGCCCTGGCGAAACTACGCCTGGCGAAGTGCGGCGAAGTTGCGCCTGGCGCAACTTCGCATCTTAGTGAATTTGCCCCTTAGAGTGGCAACAATGTTGCATTGCTGCATAAACAATACAGCAATATAGCCAAGGTCACACGTGGCATTTTTATGTTGCGTTTTTAAAAACATTCAGCCGAGCATAAAAACGCACAAAATAAAGCCCTATTGAAAATAATGGAACACTCACTATAACAATTCCCACAGGGTGCTTGCGAGCCACCATTCACCACAAGAGTATTTGCGTTTTTTTGTAGAAACGCCAATAAGCCATAAATACACCATATAATTGAACTCTATGGGTTGTGTATTTTGAACATGGTGGCGCGAGATGGATTTTGCATATATGTATTAACGACTTTGTATTCTGGTGCCGTAATTACGTTGCATATTGACAAGCAGTACGACTACATTCTGCATGTAAATTGTTATCCATTTGGCTTTTTTTCACAAAACTTTACTAAAATTGAGATTTCACTGTATTCACATTAATATTAGACCCATAGGCTCCACGGTAGTGTCATGTATCATAGTACACAGATTAGTTAGCTGTTATGTAAGGCAGTTTTTCGTTGCTGCAAATATGAAAATGAATGAAGAGTATGAAGGTAGGGTAAGAGAGAAGTAATTTAATTTATTGCACGGAGCTGAAACAGGAACATTCTTTTAATCCTGCACATAGGAACTGGTGCATCATTATAATTATTAACATGTATTAATATAGCGCCAACATATTGCGTAGTGCTGTAAAGTAAATTATATACATAGAACATATGGAGTTACATACATCACAATCAATACCGGTACAAAAGGTGAGGAAGGCCCTATGCAGAATGAGCTTACACTCTAAAGGGAAGGGAGTAATACACAAGGTGTGGGAGTGGGCAAGATTGAATTAAGTGGGTGAGAAATGTGGTACTGTATGTGGTGTTGTGTTTGGTAGTTAAGAAGAGTGAGGGTAGGCTTCTCGAAATAAGTGCATTTTGAGAGATTTCTTTAAAGCAAAAAGGTTGGGAGAAAGTCGGACAGACCGTGGGAGAGAGTTCCAGAGGAGGGGTGCAGCCCTTGCAATGTCTTGAATGTGAGCATGTGAGGAGGTAATGAGAGAAGAGTTGAGTAGCAGGTCAGTAGAGGAGCATAGTAAGCGGTTGGGTAAGTATATAGAGATGAGTTCAGAGATGTAGGGTGGGGCAGAGTTATGAAGTGCTTTGAATGTCAGGGTCAATAATTCGAATTTAATTCTGAGAGGTAGTGGAAGCCAGTGCAGGGATTGACAGAATGGCGTGGCAAAGGAGCAGTTGCTGAGGTGTATGAGCCTCCCACAGTGCTCATTATGGACTGGAGAGGTGACAGTCTCTGGAGGGGAAGGCCAATTAAAAGAGAGTTACAGTAGTCTAGACGGGATATGACGAGAGAGTGAATACGAATTTTGGCAGCATCTTGGGTGATAAATGATCGTATTTTGGATATGTTCCTTAGGTGGAAGTGACATGATTTAATAAGTGACTGGATATGAGGAGTGAATGACAGGGCAGAATCTAGGATAACCCCAAAGGCACCGGGCCTGGGGAGAGGGGGTGCTAATGGAATTGTTAGCTATGATGGATACTTCCGGGATGTAACTGGTGTTAGTTGGAGGAAAGAGAACCATTTAAGTTTTAGAGAGGTTTAATTTAAAGTAGCATTGCAACATCCAGGTAGAGATAGCGGACAGGCAGGAGGAGACGCAAGTTAGGAGTTCTGGGTTGAGCTCAAGAGATGAGAGAAAGATCTGAGGGAGGAAGTATAGAGGGAGAATAGTAATGGTCCCAGTACAGACCCTTGAGGAACCCCAACAGAAAGAGGTAGGGGAGAAGATGCTACTCTGTTGTAGGAGACACTGAAGGAACGAATGGTGATGTAAGAAGAAAACCAGGACAGGGCTGTGTCACGAAGGCCAAGCGAATGGAGGGACTGGAGGAGGAGAGGGTGGTCTACAATGTCAAATGCAGATGAAAGATCAAGCAGTATTAGTAGTGAGAAATGATTGTTGGCTTTAGCGGTTAAAAGGTCATTAGTTTGTCGGGTCAAGGCAGTTTCAGTGGAGTGTTGTGGCTTAAAACCAGATTGTAGGGGGTCCAGTAGGTTATTGTCAGAGAGGAATGAGGTTAGTTGGTTGTAGACTAGGCGCTCAAGTAGTTTAGAGATGAAAGGTAGCAGAGAGATAGGTCGGAGGTTGTCAAGATTGGAGGGATCAAGAGAGGGTTTTTTCAGAATGGGGGTGACAAGTGCATGTTTTCGTTGAGAAGGAAACAGTCCAGTTGAGAGCGAAAGATTAAATAGGTGAGTTAAGGCTTTGATTAGACAAGGATTGCTATTGCGGAGAAGTTTTGAGGGAATTGGATCAAGTGGGCAGGTGGTAAGGTGAGAAGAGGCCAAAAGCTTTGAGACTACCCCACCTCCAGGCCTGGGAGTATGAGTAAGGTGTAGGCCCCCATAGGACAGGGCAGCAGGTGAGGCAGTGTCGGTAGGAGAAAGTCAGGGTTCAGTAAGTGCGAGTAGGTTAAAGGAATTTGCAATGAAATGGTCATGTATAGTGGTGAGTTTGTTGCAAACAGATCTGGCATTCTGATCATAGCCGTGATAACTGGGATGGAGTAGGGGCCAGGGTTTGGGGAAATGTCCCCAGCTGGCAGCAATAGAAAGGAAAGATAGACTAAGTGAAAGCGGGATTTGTAAGTTCTTAGTTTGAATGAAAAGGAGGAGTTTCCTGGAATATCTTACCAGAGTACTTTATAAACTTCATGTGTGGAACGGGAAGGAGAGGAAAGTAGAGAGGCTGAGTTTTGTATAGAACTGGGACTTGATGGGTGAGGTAGTGAAAAATGTTTTATGAAGCATGAGAGTGAGAGGAGGAGAAATACAGGATAAAGCATGTTTGGAGTAAGAAGTAACAAACTGGCAGGTACAAACAAATCTGTGTTCTTCTTATCCGAGTCGGTTCAAAGTTGATAAGATAATCCGGTTCCTTTTGTCTTGTCCAACTGCCTTGTATAACTGCCATTTCTAAGCACTTGTGAAATATTAGCACTTAGCAAATGTTAGCACTCGTGCCATGCCCCAGACACGAGTGCCATCCCCAATACTGGGCCTGAATTTATATGTAGCAGAGCCTAATTGACTAATTAATCAATTAACCAGTTAGCAAAGGTTTGAATTTTACAAACACCAGAACCAAGTTTGGGGCTATAAAAATATTTCTTGTTCACTGAGGAGTGGATACAGATGTTTGATATTTATCAGAGACACTAAAGCAGAGTAGGCCTAACAGACAGACGTTATTGGGGTTAACAGATACAAGTATTGATATAAACTGTATTACCAGAATAAGCAGTATATAGCAGTATATAGCAGTTGCAAGTATATGGATAAGCTGTGTTACCAGAATAAGCTGTATATAGCAGTTGCTTGCAAGTATATGGATAAGCTGTGTTATCATGTAAAAGTTCCTTAAAATATATATACTAGTAATTCAATATACAGGCAACATAACATAATACTGAGCTATTAATACTCTACTAGCAATATATCTTATAAAACAGTAATCATATAAATATAAAACAGTTTTATAAAACTGTACACATATCTTCTCTATTGTATCTATGTAGCTACTGTGTAACATGTGCAGTGATCTGCAGATGTAACTGCCTGTCTGGTGTAGCTCACTGCAGGCTGTATGTGCTGGAGACAGTATAGAACTAGTTTGCAGGAGCATATAAACAGTCCTCAATACATTTATAACCCATTAGGATAAGGATTAAACTGCACATGGGAACTGGTGCATAAGGTTAAAGTTCCTACCTCAGCTGTGCACATTAGTTCCTGGAAAATACAGTCTTACAGGAAACAAAATGTAAGTGCTAGGCTTGTTTTATTGCACAAATTTTATTAGGGGGATGCTTAAATTAGTACCTCTTACACACATACTGTACGTATAGTCCCTATGTATATTCCTGACTCTACTACTTTGCTATATAATATTAAGCCAAAATAGTACTCACCTACGGTTGCCACCTTTTCCCCCAGTGGAGACCGGGCAAGGACGGAGCTGTGACGCAGGCCCGTGACATATAGGGGCATGTTCATGGCACGGAGGGGTGGGACCATGACATTGAGGGCAGGGCTATGACTCTGCGATTGGTGATTGGCCGATCAATGTGTCAATCATGGAAATCCTGCCCGGTTTTCCTTATTTGGAAAACCGGGCAGAAAGTTTTGACCCGGGCAGCCCTTCAAAATGCCGCGCTGTCCGGGTCAAAACTGGACAGATGGCAACCGTATACTCACCAGAACAGCACCACCAACTTAGCACATAACACAGAGCTGTGTATGTATACCTGCAGAAACACTGTATCATATAGTTACTATTATATCACATAGCTATTAACCACAACATCAACTGCATTACTAAACGAATATCCTGCTGTTAAATACTGCAGCAGCGCTGCATCCCTTGCATTGATACGTGGTGAGTGAGATTGATAAGAGGAATGCATTCATCAGGTTCTGCATTTGTTAAATCACTTTTCTGCTGATCCAGACTGAGAATGAATAACCCCAGCAGACCGGCAGTTTATTTCACCCCATTTACCACCACTAATTTTCCTAATAGCCCTACATATATATGACTTTCTTTTCTTAATTATACCCCAAGAGTTACCAAAAATCTATTTGTATGCAGACAGAAGCAACATAAAGCCACAGTAGTATTTACTTACAGCAATACTGGAACAAATGGAAACATTACTGTTCAGGCATTACATTATTAGGAGACCCAGTAATAACACTACAGAATTGCACAGCTAGCAATAATACTATTACACAAATAAAACAACAATAATGTTAATATGGCTGCTACACAGGCTTTTGTTCCACAGGCAATACTGCACAAAACCAATTCAATATATCCTCCATAACATCATTTTAGCTGCTACAT